>NC_081305.1:8972500-9597500 GCF_030435805.1 Mustela lutreola | reverse complement strand
TAAGAATATGTATAGTTCAGCAGAAGAAAAGTGTCAGCCCCCACCTAAGTCCATGGCTTCGCTCTTCACTGTCTGTGTGGCCTTGGGCCAATAAACTTAATATCTCTGCACAGTGTTACTGGTTTTGTTTTTTTAAAAAATGAGGTCAGGGTGCCTGGGTGCCCCAGTGGGTTAAACCTCTGCTTTCGGCTCAGGTCATGATCTCAGAGTCCTAGGATCAAGCCCTGCATCGGGCTCTCTGTTCCTCAGGGAGCCTACTTTCCCCGCCTCTCTCTCTGCCTGCCTCTCTGCCTACTTGTGAATCTCTCTGTCAAATAAATAAGTAAAATCTTTTTTAAAAATGAGGTAAAAAATGTCTGTCCAGTGGATGATTTAGGGTTATTGATTATAGTATTTGTTTTACTTTGTTTGTGTCTTTTGGCTTCGTCAGACAGGGACCACACACGTAGCCCAAACAAAGAGGTTCTGTTCTAAAGACAGGTGTGGAGTAGCAAAAGAATTCGTGAATCAGAGGGCAGGAGGCACACTGGGCCTGGGCCAGCCCACGTATGGAGACTGGACCTTCTCAACTCTTGGCAACCTGGCACCGAAATCTGGGAAGCCCACCCTTGGTCAGCCTGTTAGGTTGCTTCTATTGCTCTTCTGAGTCTTTTTCCTTTAATTTCCTACATACTGGCTTTTTCACTTTTGCCTTCCCAGAGCGCAGGTCAGTGGGGCCCTCTAGCTCAGTTCTATCTTTTGATGTCCTTCCTGATGAAAAGTTTTTATTGATATGTGTTTCCTAATTCCGAGTTTTGGAGGGAACACTGGTAAGAAGCAATGGATTCCTGCTTAGGTTAGGCATGGCCACTCCTCCAACCTTGGGCCCCCCACTGGTACAATCCGCTGTCAAGAGAGAAGTGATAAACATGGCCCCTAGGACACGTCACTTCAGCCAGGGCCATGGGTGAGGTTCCCATGAGGAGATGCTGTATGTAAGTGTTCAAGTTCTAGACTTCGCTTGCATTCAGATCCTGACTTTGACCGTTTCGAAAGGTGAGACCATCAGCAAGTTACTTCATCGTGCTCAGTCTCTGTTTTCTCATCTGAATAATGGGTGTGATAGTTCATACCTCGTAGGACTATCGTTGAGTCTTAAATTATGAAAGTAAACTACTTAGCACAGTTCTTGCCACAAACTGAACCCTCAGTAAAGGCTTGCTGTATCCATCTCAGGAGCAGGTGTGTGGACGGACACCTTGCACTAGGTCCGGTACAGCATGTAAAGGTTCTCCATTAATAAATGTTCACCACTCTTTGTGTGGGCATGAACACTGGCCCATCCCCTGTCCCCTGGAATATACCCACTTCCTGTTTCTTTCCTGACAACAGGCGGCATTCTCCACAACCCCAGCAGAATCGCTTCTTGCCTCACTGTGGAAATGGGATGTTATGGGCTTTTCTAAAGTCGGTCTTACTTGGCCTTTCTCGCTGGATTTGCACAGCTGGCTCTCAGCTTACAGTGTGCCCATGTCATGCTGGATGGGAGTCCAAGGTGGCCCGACTGAACAGCAAAACAAGTGTCTAGGATGCGACCTTCTCTGGGGGGGCTTACAGGACTGTCAGGTAATTTCTTCTGGCATTGCTCCATCAGGGTCTTGGGAAATCACAGGTTTTCACACAATGGAAAACACTGAACTAAAATATGCAGGAAACGGGATGGAGTGCTTGATCTGGGACATAGAAATTCCTTTTATTGTTAGGCTGTGATGCTTGCTTTCTTTGGTTGGGTTGGAAGATGGGCTGTTTCACACAAGTGAAGCTTATGGGTATAGCCAAGTTTTCCTATCGCAGTTCTGAAACTGTTTTTAACTCTTGTTCAGTGGGAGTCTTCCTAAAACGTAGCATGTACTTCCGCCTTCTCAAGAGAAGATACACATCTGAATGCTAGCGTTCATTGGATACTTACTATGTACCCGGCATCTTGCTTAGGTGTTTACCTGCCACTCATTTTCCCAGCACCCCTGTGAGACAGGTATGACCATAGCCTCCACTTCACCGATCAGGAAACGGAGGCTAGCAGAGGCTAAGGAACTGGTCCGAGGTGACACAGGCGAAAGTGGTGGAACTGGGATTGGTGCCCAGGCCGCTCCAGGCTCTTAACCTGACTGTGCTACTGGAGAACAGTTTGGTTGATCAATGACCCTACGAACTGTTAACCATCAAAGCGTAGGATCTCTGGAAGTCTACATGCGCATCTCGGAAATGGGTCCATTCCTCCAAGCATCCCTTTGCTCCTTTTTGAAAGGCCACTCACACCGGCGACACCTCCGTTTGAGTACTCATGAGTACCCTCCTTCACCTGGCAGGTGCTGCTTGGTACCTGTTATGCCGCTGTGGGTCTGGTACATGCCAGGTGCTCAGGAAACAGAGGGACACGAGGCAGGCGGCTGCCTTTGAGGAGGACACACATTAGCGATACTTCAGCTGGGGCAGGAAAAATTCAGGCTGGGGCAGCCTGATATGTGGCCAGGAAAACTTTGAGAAGGTGGCCGCTCTTGAACCCACCTTTCAAGGAAGTCATCCTCCTCATCGTTACCCACTCTCTGTCGGGGACAGTGATGACCAGGAGATCTAGGTAGAGTTTGATGTTTCCTTGGCTCCAAGGCAGCTGAGGAAGGAATGGGCAAGCTGTGTTTCAAAAGTGGTTCGAGTCATCTTGCTTGGAAAAGAAGGACCCTGGGCCAGACCGAGGAGTTTTTACGCCTGTTCCCTATAACCCGAGTCTTTCTTAGAATGGTGGCTTATGAAAACAGTTAGTATCTAACTCTATATACTCATTAGAGTATCTGGTGAAAAAAAATGTGTTTTCTAATTTGATTAGTAAATGAGTGTTCAACGCAGTTTCTAAGACTAGCTCTTAAAAAGAAAACAACAGTTTGGAACACTGATATTATTAAAATTGAGTATATGATTTTCCAAGGGGATGGCTTAATATATTTTATCTTATTTTATTTTATTTTATTTTTTTGCTTAATATATTTTAATGATAACTAATGTATTTCAAAAGTAGTATGTTAATAGAAAAGACCTGGTCCCTTTTCTCATCCAGAGAGAACTAAGATTTGTGAAACAAACCCTCCAGTATCAATCTGTTTGATTTCATGTCCAGTTACAGTCCCCCAGTTGGATGTAATGTAGTCCCTTGAAGGTGGCTACTTGCCATTATGGGCGCCATGGATGGCACAGTGCTGGTGTGAGTTTGTGCGCTGACTGATATGTGAGGTTGGTTTGAGACCTTTTGAATCTGTCCTTTTTCTCTCTCTCTTCTTGCGGACTGGCTGATGGCCATGGTGTCTGGCTGCTTTCCATGTGTCTTCTTAGAACTCCTTCCCAGTATATTCTTTCCCCACGAGGAAATGCTAGCACGGCTAATGTCCAGGTTAGCCAACACGTGTTGTTAGAGTAGGAGCAAGCAGGCTCTGCGAGCGCACAAAGGGGCTGTCTTGTACATCGCAGGGCAACATCCACAACGGCTATTCCAACTGCCAGGAAAGCATCCCTTGTCTGTAGAGATAATTGTTTTTGCTTTATTTGTGACTTCCAGTCAAATGACTTACTATTAGGCATATTTTTCAAGAAATAAAAAAAATAAATAAATAAAAAGAAAAGAGAGAGGAGTGGGGGAAGGGGACGGAAGAAACGTCAAGCCAAGTGTATTCTCTTGGATTCCATTCTGAATGTCTCTCTTTCTACATTTGCCATTCACAGTGGTCTAAACTTCATTGACTTGATGGTGCGACAGGGGAACATCGACAACCCTCCCAAGACCCCCCTGGTGCCAGGATTTGAGTGTTCTGGGATTGTGGAAGCTCTAGGGGACAGCGTGACAGGATATGAGGTAATGTGCTGACTAATGATGGAAGAAAGTCATATCCGTTTGGAATCTGTTGACATATAAAAGATGATGAAAAAAAAGTCTGAGAGAATCTATGGTGTGTGTTATTATTGTATCTCACTGGTAGGTTTTACTAACATGTTTATAAATGATAGGATTTTCCGCATGCCTCATGCCTTTCTTGTGTACTGTCTTGGTTGCTCCTGGGGACAGCCTGGTGAGGTAGCCAGGGAAAAATTTGTCTTCCCCTTAATTCATGCAATACAGCTGTTGACAAGAATATCTGGCTTTGGATTAACTAGGCTTGCATAACCCCTCACCCTCTCCATGGCTTCCATTTTCCCACTGCCTCAGGTTCAAAAACCAACTTCAAAACATAGAAGTTGGGCAGAAACATCCTCTGTATTTCATAATCTGGTTCCTTTCAGCATCTACTTAACTGATGCATTTAAGTAATCGCTTATAAATGATTCCCCCCCCCTTTTTTTAAGATCTTATTTCTTTATTTGACAGAGAGAGAGAGAGAGAGAGAGAGATCACAAGTAGGCAGAGTGGCAGGCAGAGGGAGAAGGAGAAGCAGGCTTTCCGCTAAGCAGGGAGCCCATTGTGGAGCTCGATCCCAAAGGCAGATGCTTAACTGACTGAACCACCCAGGCGCCCCTTATTAATGATTCTTTTGGGAAAGTGACATTTTTGAATGATGATTTTTAAAGGCACAGGGTAGAGATACTTGCGAATGAAACAGAACTGGCCAGGGGTTGATGGCTTTGGGAACAGGGCAGTGGATAAAGAGCGTTATTATATTTTTCTATTTTGTACGTGTTTGAAATTCTCCATAATAAAAAATTTCTTATCGATGAAAAGAAATATGACCCTTCCTACCACTGTAATGCAAATCAAATAGAATCCGGTCTCTAAAAACTGAAAAACTGTGGGCAAATCAATTGCACAAAATTGCAGCAGTTTGGAGTGAGAAAAACCAATGCCAATCAGGTCCAAGAGCTCTCGCTCATAACTTAAGTGCTTCCCCAGGGAGAAATGAACAGAGCTAACATTTGAGAGTCCACCATAACCAGAAACACGGGCACGTCACCACAATGCTGAGAGGTAAGGACTGCTATTATCCCCTTGGAGATGAAGTTCAGAAGGGTACAGGTGTTTCCGATGAGGCCAGAGAGGTAACGGGACATGGATTCAAGTCACCAGATCTTCACGCCTGTTCCCAACCTGCAAATGCTGCAGAGCTAAATGCAGAAAGGAAAATCCTATAAAGGCAATGCCAAAATGCCCTTGGCCTTGAATTAGAGCCTGCGGCTCAGGCCCAGTGCATCTGAGCCTCAATACACTCTGAAAATATCAATATGTTCCAAAGTCTCTGGGATGAATGTCTGAAAATTCTCATCCCACACATCAGTCGTTTTGTCACTGGTTTCCAGATAATACAGCAGAAAAGTGTTAAGAAAGACGTCACGCACTTCCACCTTCCTTTCATATGACTTTGCATTTTCTGTCCCCAGGTTAGCAGCAGACCCAGAGGCAGCGCCATCTCTCCCCAAAAGTGCTGCGTATGAGGAACAGTATCTGTTCTTCACTCCTCCACCTAGTCCCAAAGGAGCAGATCACACTCCTCATGCTATTAATCCTGAGCCTTGCACAAATACTCCATTATTTTAGAGTATAACAGTAGACAGTGATGTCATTGGCCTCGGTTTCGAAGGAGGTCATATGGTGCTTGATTATATATTTTTCCTTTATATATGATCCCTCTTCCGCTGCTTGGGCCTGGCTTACTTCCTGTCAGTCCTCTCCTTCACCCCCAGTCCCCTCCAGTGACTTTCAGCTGCACAAGCAAATGACGGAAGCCACCTGTACATTTCCAGTCTGGGTGCAACTTAGGGGAAAACTGATACTAATATTCCACCTAAAATTTTGACTTGAGATTTTCAACCACGACGTTGGAGATGGACTATCACAGGGCAGCACAGTGACTAGCTCTCTTGGTCTGATGCATTGCAGGGGAGGCTCGCGAATTTGTCTCCAGAGGCACAGCCATAAAGGAAAAACTGGAGCTCCGTCACCCAGTACCGATTTCTTTTTATTAGTAAAATCAAACAAGGAGGTGAATTGGATATTTAAAAAAAAAAAAAAAAAGGCTGCCTACGTCTGGACTCAGACTAGATCTGATGTGATGGCTAAACCAGTCTTGGCATCTTTACAAGGAAGTGATGGTGCAAAGTTGAAGGAGAGCCCTAGAGCAGTCAGCCCTGCTGGGATGGCTGTGACCGTCACTGTCGAGGTGGCTGAACTACTCTTCACTGCCCTCTGTGCTGACACTGGGGCCATCAGCTACCCCACAGTACTATGCGTCTTTGGGTTTGCATGATGCTGTGCAGAAGAGGATGCCAGTGTTAGAACTTGGCTAGCCTCCAATCCAAGCCGGGACCAGACTGGACATTTAAGATGCTAATACCCAATATTCAGCCGCTGGTCTTCAACCCCTCTAGGGATTGGGACACTCACTGCTACTGGGACAGCCTCTCCTTTACATCGGTTCCTTCATTAGACAGCGGTGCCTTCTGCTTTGTCTGTGTGTAGTGTGTGATCATTGACCTGTGAGTTCCATGAGACCAGAAACCAGTCTGTTACAGAAATCAGTAACAGACTGACTGTTCTTGCTTCACCTTGCATGCATCACTGCCAAGTATGCTATATGTATATTATGTTACTTACTTTCCCTAAGGACCCCTTCCTAATACATGGAAGAAACGTAAAGAGTTACACTAATATTCCCAGCGGCGGACGGTCCACCTGGAGTGCACCCTTAGAGAACTCTGTCCTCTTTGTAGCGCTTACCCCGGGTGTGATGGATTAATCATTTGTATCTGGAGTCAGCCTTGTGAGACTCAAATCCTGTCTCAGCTACTCCCTAGCTACATGACCTTGGGCATGTGCCTTCATCTCTCTTGGCCTCCATTTCAATGTCTGTAAAATCTATAACCATTCATCTGTAATGTGAGCTCTTAGGGACCCATCTCATAGGAGGCTTCTGTTGTCATTTGTTGAGTCGGGAAAGAAGGGAAGGAAGAGAAATGTTAAGCTATAGAGAAAACAGGAGACTCCATTATAAATACATAAAACTAAAGCACACGTATATGAAAGCCATTCATTTACTGAAACTTCACTCTGACCACAGCGATTTGAATATTGTGTTTGAAAGTCACAGTCCAAGCAACTAACATCAAAGGGCAGAGTGGTTCAACTTCACCAGCGCTCCACAGCTCCTACAAGCTGCTACCATCGGTTCACTCATTTCTATTTCCCTTTAATGACGATATGCTATGAAAAAACTTAGCAATCCATCATAACCACTTTAAAGAATGTTTTTTGTTTTTTTTTCCCATGATGTCTGGCTATGTAAACAACTGATAAAAAGAACACAGTACTCAGCCATGCCTTCATAGGGGTTTTGTAAAGATGAGATGAGTTAAAACATGTGATGCCCTTAGGACAATGCCTAATGTATAATATGTGTCCAAAAAAGGGCTAGTTGTTTGTCACACCCCATGGCACCCTCCTGTTTTTCTCTAAGTAAGTCTGGTTGTTCTCGTTCAGTCTCCTGCACTTACATTTATACACGCCTCTGATGTACCCCATCTTACGTCTACTGTGATCTGTAATCTGGTGCTAACCTTTGATGCAAATGCCCCAATAAACTAGCCTGGCAGAGAATCCCTATGGAGTGGCAGAAAACAAATGAGAGTAGATTTTACTCTCAGTTCTGCCTGTTTAAATTTCCTTATGGCTTAGTTCTCCTCGACTCCAAAACAGAGATGAGATGCAAGGCTGAGCTGGTAAAATGAGCTTCCGACACTAACGTGCTAGTGCGTGATGTGATGACATTGTACATATATGCTTGGGAAAGGGGGTAGAGAACCTGACTTCCATGGCCTCCAGGAAGTTTTCATAGATGGCCTTCAGAGCATCCACAAATGCCTTGGAATTGGGAGGCAAGTGAGGGTGAGTGTATTTGAGGGTTTGGTTGTTTTCTTTTGTTTTTGTTTTTGTTTTTTTCTGGGAAGGAACCTATAGTTTCCATTAGGTTCTTAAAGGGATTTTAGAAGTCTTGGGATGCCTGGGTGGCTTAGTTGGTTAAGCATCTGCTTTTGGGTGAGATCATGAGCCCTGGGTCCTGGGATTGAGCCCCACATCAGGCTCCCTGCTCAGCGGGTAGCCTATTTCTCCCTCTCCCACTCCCTCAGCTTGTGCTCTCTCTCTCTCTCTCCCTCTCTGCATCAAATACATAAAATCTTAAAAAAAAAAAAAAAAAAGGAGGATTTGAGAAATCTTTCAAAAAAGAGTAAGAAGCTTCCATTAACCTTGTGCCTCCCCATTCCCAGATCGGGGACCGTGTCATGGCATTTGTCAATTACAATGCCTGGGCAGAGGTGGTCTGCACGCCAGTGGAATTTGTCTACAAGATCCCAGACGACATGAGCTTCTCGGAGGCTGCCGCATTCCCCATGAACTTCGTCACAGCCTACATGATGCTGTTTGAAGTTGCCAACCTTCGAGAAGGGATGTCTGTGCTTGTGCACTCGGCTGGCGGCGGCGTGGTAAGTCGGTTGGTTGTGCCTCCTCTTCCTCAAAATCATAATGGTGAGAGTGGACTGAAAGCCAGCTGGCAATGAGATTCCTATGTGAGCTAGGTCCGTTAGTGGCTGTGATCTCTGTGGTTCTGGATGAAGCTCACGTGCGTGGCAGAGCTCATACAGATGACTGTGTTGGGGGTAGGATGAGCATCTGGAGTCTGAGAGGTCTCCAAGATGGCATGTGAGGACTCAGTGGGTCTCGGAGATCGTTTCAGTATTGGTCTCACAATGGACTGTTACGCTGATCATTATGCGATGCCTCATTAGTCATGCACTACTAATATTATCTGTAGCACCAAAATGGTGGATGACTTACTTCTTCGATAAATGGATTCTTTGATAAATGGATTCTTCGATAAACCATGGATTCTAGGTTGTTCCCATCGTCATGACGTCCCTATTCATTTGTGTTCTGATAGCTTTTCTTGAGTGGGAGAGGTGAGTGGAGGTTGTATTAGCACATTGGGAATGACACGTAAACCTAAAATACCTGGAAGAGTGGTAGAACATGCTAGTATCACCCATCAGGCATGTCTTTGATAAGGGGAGAGGAGAAATAACAGAAATACAAAATTGCTGCCTCGCAGTCCAGGGGTGACTGAAATTTCTTCTGTGGTTTGGATACATCTCAGTGCCAGTCAGTCAGTCCCTACTGCACACCTGCCACACAGCACGGACTGTGTTCCCATCACAGTCTACTGGGGTCTGCATAGAACTTCAGTCTTTCTGAACATGAGAGATATGATTTGTTCATCCAACATGTACTTACTGAATACACACTATGTTCTGGATTCTGAGGGTTAGAGATTAAAAAGAGAAGCTCCTAATACAGCCTTTAATAGGGTTTGCTCTCTGTATTGGTGGTTCCATGGTTTGATGAGCTCAGAAATGAACTCATATGGTTGGGTCTATCTCAAAGATGTTTTCACTGGAGGTTCTGCCAACATTCATTTTTTTCTTATCTTGGCTTTCTACGGCTATCGAAACCCTACCCGGTATAAAGGATGTTTCTGTTTTCCTTTCCAAGAAGGCAAACTCACACACGAAAATGTGAAGGCAAAGACATGAAACTTTAGGAATGCCTTATGAGGAATATATTCCATCGTGTTAGCAAATGTGCTGATGTCTTCTGACCATGAGTAAGGATATAATAAAAGCTAAACATCCTTAGAAAAGAAATGGATTTCAGTGCCAGTGAATCTACTAGCAGCAAGCAAGCCATTTAGAATGCTGGCATTTATGGTCTTTGTGTGCTCAGCATACCAAGTGCCGGAGACTTGTTTTCGTGTTGTCGACACAAACTCCAGTCTCTACAGTGGTGCTGTACCTGGTTCTGCTGGGGACCAGTGTTTAAAACATTGGCACTGATAAGGTTTCCTTTTGTATGTTTATCTTTTTTTCATTTTGAGTTTGTTCCTGGAACCAAGAGGGGCATGTGTCTCACTCTTGGGGGATAAAAAAAAGTTTTTAGCATGCCTTATTCTGAGCTTTTGGACACTAAAACAGTAAGATCCAAAATGTCAGACAGATTAGGCAAACGGGAAAGAAGCCATGAGATTGGAAGACAAGTAGGTGCCCATAATGTGGACTCTGACATCCTAAAGCTTTGCTGCAGATCCTTCCTTCCTAACCAGCCACACGAGCTAGTGTTCATTTGAGGGAAACAAACCAATTAGTGGGGGAACCATAGCTAGTCCTGTGTTCAGAGACTGGAAGTAGCTCTCTGTGGTTTCTCATAGGAAATGTATGTGGACATGCAGTAAACCATCCTCCACAAGGCTGTTAAAATAAATGCAACTATTTCCGTGATGCTTGTTCTTATGGTGTGCCCTGAATGTCAGCTAATAGCTCCAAAGTAAAGCAACATTTAGTGAAAGCAGATACCCAGGGCCAAAGGGATGTGGTCTGTTTTAACCTATGGAGAGTTTAAAGGTGTCATTGGATGGCCCAGCTCTCAAGTGAGTGGGTCTCCTCGAATGGTGCTTCTCCCAACCAAGATCTGACTGGTGGTGTGCAGCACTGAGTTCAAGGTGGCCATTAGAGGACTTTTGGCCAACTGCACATCCACGTATGTGAATACTGAACCAAGCTGGGTGGAGCTGATGCTATCTTACAAAAACCAAGGAGTCCTAGGGAGAGCCCAGACCATTCCATTGCCCCACAGTGGAAAGAGCAGTGAGTCACCCCCAGAGCTAGATTCCTCCCAAGGAACAAGCATACAAGGCTGTCATGGTGGGGGGCGGGGCTCCCTAGGGAGTACTTTTTTAGGCACTATCTGGGGTCACCTAGGAAGAACAGAGGCGCTTCCCATCACTGTTGAACAAATCTGGTAAGTCCAGCCTCTGGCCCGTGATAGCCGTGGTAGCAGGATTATGACCTCCCACTGTCCAGCCTCTGGCCCGTGATGATAGCCGTGGTAGCAGGATTATGACCTCCCACTGTCCAGCCTCTGGCCCGTGATAGCCGTGGTAGCAGGATTATGACCTCCCACTGTCCAGCCTCTGGCCCGTGGTAGCCGTGGTAGCAGGATTATGACCTCCCACTGTCCAGCCTCTGGCCCGTGGTAGCCGTGGTAGCAGGATTATGACCTCCCACTGTCCAGCCTCTGGCCCGTGGTAGCCGTGGTAGCAGGATTATGACCTCCCACTGTCCAGCCTCTGGCCCGTGGTAGCCGTGGTAGCAGGATTATGACCTCCCACTGTCCAGCCTCTGGCCCGTGGTAGCCGTGGTAGCAGGATTATGACCTCCCACTGTCCAGCCTCTGGCCCGTGGTAGCCGTGGTAGCAGGATTATGACCTCCCACTGTCCAGCCTCTGGCCCGTGATAGCCGTGGTAGCAGGATTATGACCTCCCACTGTCCAGCCTCTGGCCCGTGGTAGCCGTGGTAGCAGGATTATGACCTCCCACTGTCCAGCCTCTGGCCCGTGGTAGCCGTGGTAGCAGGATTATGACCTCCCACTGTCCAGCCTCTGGCCCGTGGTAGCCGTGGTAGCAGGATTATGACCTCCCACTGTCCAGCCTCTGGCCCGTGGTAGCCGTGGTAGCAGGATTATGACCTCCCACTGTCCAGCCTCTGGCCCGTGGTAGCCGTGGTAGCAGGATTATGACCTCCCACTGTCCAGCCTCTGGCCCGTGGTAGCCGTGGTAGCAGGATTATGACCTCCCACTGTCCAGCCTCTGGCCCGTGGTAGCCGTGGTAGCAGGATTATGACCTCCCACTGTCCAGCCTCTGGCCCGTGGTAGCCGTGGTAGCAGGATTATGACCTCCCACTGTCCAGCCTCTGGCCCGTGGTAGCCGTGGTAGCAGTATTATGACCTCCCACTGTCCAGCCTCTGGCCCGTGGTAGCCGTGGTAGCAGGATTATGACCTCCCACTGCCCAGCCTCTGGCCCGTGATGATAGCCCGGGTAGCAGGATTATGACCTCCCACTGACGCCCACGTCCTCATTCCTGGCTCCAGTGAGTCATTTCTCTTGCATGGCAAAACAATTTTGCAGATGTGATTAAGGTAAAGACCTCCAGATGGAAAGATTAGCCTGGAAGATCCAGGGGTGCCCAAGGTCATCGCAAGGGTCTTTAAAGATGGAAAAGGAAGGTAGAAGAGTCAGAAAGAGATTTAAAGATTTTGCACTGCTGGCTTTGCTGATAGGGGAAGAGACCACAAGCCAAGGCATGCGGGCGGTGTGCAGATGCTGGGAAAGATGGGAAAATGGGCTGTCCTCCTGGAGCTTCCTTAAGGGACACAGCCCCACTAACGCTCTGATTTTAGCTTAGTGAAATCCATTTTGGACCTGTGATCTCCAGGACAAAATACAACTGTTTTCTTTTGCTTTGTTTTTGGAGCCACTGTTCATGGTGATACGTGGGAAGCTCTCACGACAGCCGCAAGGGGAAATGAGTGCAGCCACATTCCCTGGGCCACCTCCCTTCTCACTGCAGAGGGCCCACAGGGGCCTGAAAAAGATACAAGTAGCAGGCAGCAGAACTAGGATTCACACCCAACTCTGGCTAATTCCAAAACCTATTCTCTCCATTTAACAACCCGGAATGTTGGGAAAACCCACATCATTCATTCCTTCATTTATGCATTTGTTTGACCTCTACCCAGTGTTGTAGAGCCAGGAGCTGTGGTCCAGGGGCACATTTTCTCCTTTGGGGCTGATACGATAACAGATTAGACCTAATTAGGATAGTAGCACCGAGGTGGTGCAGTGGCTTAAGTCTTCAGCTCTTGATTTTGGCTCAGGTCATGAGCTCAGGGACATGAGATCAAGCTCCACGTCAGGCTTTGCACTGGGCATAGAGTCTGCCTAAGATTTTCTCTCTCCCTCTGCCTGCCCCCACGTTCTCTCCCACTCAAAAAAACAAACAAACAAAAAAATCCCCACCTAATTAGCATAAAGTTTCCTCACTCAAGTTAATATGAAGTTTGCAGTTTTAATGGCCCCAAGACTGCTGCCTGGTTGTTATCCAAGGCTGGGGAGTTTGCAGACAGAATGTAAGGAATCCCAGCCTCAGCTATAATTCTGAAGGACACTAAGACAGCACCACAGTCCCTTCTTATCCAAGGGGGCTTTGTTCCAAAACTCCCCACCCCCACCCCGTGGATGCCTGGAACTGTAGATACACTAAAGCCTATGTACCATGTTTTTTCCTGTCTGTCCACACCTAGGATAAAGTTTAATTTATCAGTGAGGCATAGTGACAGATGAACAACACAGCGAGAAACAGAATAACTGCAACAGTGTATCGTAATGAAGTTATAGGACAGTGATCTCTTAAAATACCTCATTGTACTGTAGGCACCCTTCCTGTGTTGATGTGAGATGGTAAGATGCCTCAGGATGACTAGGAATGAGGTGAATGATGCAGGCTCGGGGATGTAGCACCAGGCTACTGCTGACCTTTCCGACCGTCTGCTTCTGGACCTGGGTTGACCACAGGCAGTTGAAACCACGGAAAGAAAAACCACGGATAAGGGAGGGACCACTGTGTAGGAGACATTCCATCCCGAGTAGATTACTTTCCCAGTGGAATTGCCCCGGGGTCTACACTGCTCTGTCACATCTTTGAACACCCTTTCCCCCTGACAAGAGCAGAACCAGACGGCCTGAGAAGGTAATGCCCCTGATTGTATTTTCAGAATCTGGTCAAAAATGGGCCTAGAGTCTCGTAAAGGGAAAGTGAGTGGGGCTCAGGTCAGGGCCTTGCCACCAGGAATTTGCTGCCCGTCCTGTTTAACAAGCTGGTAGGGCCCGGACTGTCTTGGCTGGGATGTGCTTGGTTACTGCAGGGTGGCATTGCTGTCACTCGCGGTCCGTTGTGTCTGAGTCGGACATTTGATGCTTTCCGGTTTTGGGCATCCTTTTACCTTTGCATCATGTCATCTGAACAGAGAGGCACAGTCTGCGACGGGCCACAGATTGTGGAAAGGAAAGCAGAGCTCAGCTTTCAGACAGACTTAAATGGCTACTACTCAATTATTCAGTTGTACTCATTAGGGATGGGGCACTTCCCCCTGCCCCTCAAATCACTGGGAGGGAGCAACCACAGATGGGAGAGCTGGGGGTCTTTGGAGGGGGCATCCGAGGCTCCCCCACCGCAGATGGTCCTCTCTGAATGGCCGACTCACCATACATCATGTGAACATTACACTGGTAGAGCCTGGGGGGGAGTCGGGGTCCTCCGTGTGCTGGAGGATTTGGACCTGTCGGATAGTCCTTCTGTTTTAGCAGAAAGGACACAACCATCTGCAGAATATTTTGTTGAAAACAAAATCATCATTGATCATGAAAGGCCCCAGCCGCTCCAGGAGCCATGGGGAGCCCTTCTGCATGGGATAAATTTCTGAATCTTATGATTCAGTCTTCGTTCATTTGCTCCTTCCGCACAGAGGTCCAAGGGCCCGCCCAGTTCCAGATTAGGCACCAGGCATTCAACAGAGAAAAAAAAAACAGATTTTCTCCTTCCAGCAAGAAGCCCTATAAATCAAAGGTGGGCAAAGAACTGCAGAATCACAGGAATAACTTTGCCAAGTGCCGCGAAAGGGAGATCCAAGCCGATATAGTGCTTCTAAGAGGGAAATGACCTGGGGTAGAGGCGGGGGAGGAGGCAGGCAGCGGGGCGGGGGGTGGCGGGAGAGGCTTTCGCAAGGAAGTGGCCTTTGCACTGTGATCTCAGGATGACACGCAGGCACCCCGGACAAGAGGGGAGGCGGAGGTGGAGATGGAGAGTAGGGCATCCATGAGAAATAGAGGCAGGGTAGGTCTTTCCCTCTGGCCACCTTCCCCTCCTCTCTCAGTAACACGGAAGGACCCACAGCTCCCACAGGGGTGTGGCCGAGCTGGCTGTCCAGCCACTGACAGCGTTTTCAAGCCGCCTTCCCCAGCCCCTGGCCCCATGTCCAGCTGGGGCACACACCTGAGCTCAAGCCAGTGGGACATGGCAGAGGTCACATGATGCCCACCACTTGCAGGCCGGCCCTTCCTGTGAGACCCTCCGTGCTCTCTGCCCTCCCGTTTCCTGGCAGTTGGCAAAGCTGACCCGGGAGCTTATGCCTCCTACTGCTAGGACCTTCAGTGACTGCCTTTTCATGCCATGTCCTGTCCCTGCCGCATGGCCATTTAGACTTTATGCGAGCAGGGGGAGAAAAGAAACTCCTGTTGTCTTAATTCCAGAGATTCCGGGGATCACCTGTTACAGCAGCTAACGTCGCGTTTCCGCTGCCCCCCACACAGAGCATCTGGCTCTCCTGTGTCCCCGGGCTGCGTCTTCCTCCTCCCTCTGCTGTCCCTGCGGACACGGCGAAGCCAAGGCCCCTGGAGGCAGACAGTCTACGTCCAAAGCTCAACTCCTCAGGCAGGCTGCTCAGTCCCCTCCTTCATGTAATGGGAACACTAACATTACATTTACTCTGCAGAGGGTTTCTATGTAGGTTAAATGAGGTGATGCTTAGGAAGCACTTATCATAGGACCCGACACAATGTGTTAGCTGTTATCATTATGATTATTACATGTTGGTTTGTTCATCTTTTTTTTTTTTTTAAGACTTTATTTGACAGAGAGAGATCACAAGTAGAGAGGCAGGCAGAGAGAGAGAGGAGGAAGCAGGCTCCCTGCTGAGCAGAGAGCCCGATGCGGGACTCTACCCCAGGACCCTGAGATCATGACCTGAGCCGAAGGCAGCGGCTTAACCCACTGAGCCACCCAGGCGCCCTGGTTTGTTCATCTTATCCCTTCCGCCAACCTGTAAGCCTCCTCCATCACAGCACCTGGGTCTTACTCTTTTTTTGTGCCTGTTTCTTGCCACTTAATAAGTGCAGTAAACATCTGTGAATCAAAAAGCTGTCACAGGCCATTTTCCTATGTTCTAGAAGAGTTATCTGCTGAGCAAAGGAGAGCCCTGTCACTGAGTTAATCCCAGGGGGACGTAAGCAGCATTCCTGGTGATTCTGTACATTTCAATCTCTTCAGCAGTCCTCAGTGATCTTGCTCATGCCGCCCAACATTCTGAATAGTCTACAGAGTTTTTAAAATCTGCATTCTGTGTGCATCACTCACTGAAGGAGGCGCCTTTTCATGGCCCCGTAGCTGTCCCATCTATCACCCTCTCCACCTTCTCCACCACTCCACGGTCCAGCCGTCCTTAGTCCGTATCCATCCCCGAGCACCCCAACTAGCATGATGTGCACGAGACCTCAGGGCCAGAAGGAAACAAAGACAGACACCAACTTGTGTTGAACAAACACTAGTTGTGTAGTAGAATCATTGAAAACGTGACTCGTCGCTGTCCTCGTAACAGCTCCCTCCTGTTGGAGCCCAGCGGACAGCACACGGCAGTGAAGAGATGAAGCATGAACTCTAGAATCAGACCCCAAGCCCACCTTCACAACTACCCTAAGACTCAGTTTCGCCATCTGTAAAATGGGCTGATACTACTACCAGCCTCAGGTAGTACTGATGAACTTGGGGCAGTGCTCGGCACGGGACAGACACCCAGTAAAATCAGGTGATTATAATTTCCTAGGTTAAGGGGCTCAGGGTTGCTTCCAAGGCTGCAGTGTTCATTAGCAGGAAGGATCAAATCCAAGTGCAAATATCCAGCGCTGGGAACTCCCGATCCCACAGCAGTGGCCTCGGAAATGTGTGCACCTCCCCTCGTTTCTTCTGCTGGCCCCACATTGTACCCTAGACACGAAGGGCTTCACTAGAGCAGGACCTCCTGCTCCCCAGGGGCAACAACACTAGGAAACGAAGCCTCTGAAAATTTAAAGGGAACAAAGTGGTTCTGTCATATCCTTCATGAATAATTGAAGTTATGAGGATAAATGGTATGGCAGCTTAAACAGCGAGGGCTTCAGCCTAACTCCAGGATGGCTAACCCCTTGTTCTCTGATGACCCCAAGGAAAAGGCCCTCACCTTCCTAAATGTCCAAGGTGCTTCAGTGACATGTCACGGAACAACGACCTGCCTCACAGCTTCTGGAAACCTCTAGGGCAGCAGCTAGTGCTTGGAGTCCTCACATCAGCAATATGCTTTAGGTTAAGGAAAAATATATCTAGGAACACTTCTTCCAAGCTATGTCTGTGTCTGCAAAAACCTCATTTGATCTTTATTCTAGTTGCTTTTAACTCCTTTAGAGTAAATCATGACTGGGTCAAAGAAACCATCTTTATCATCAATAGTATAAAGGTTAAATTTGGCCTCGGAGATGGGATTCATTCATTCAATCACAGTTGAATAAATGTATCTGTTCACAAAGGGATGAGGGCTGAGTAGATGGAGCCCAGTCATTTCCATCCACTGCGTGCGAGGCAGATATTATCACATCCCCACTGTGAAAAAGAAATGGAGACACAGAGAGGCTAAGTAACTTGTTTCGGGTCTCAGAGCCATGAAGAAGAAAGAGCTCGCGTGTGAACCCAGGCCCCTCTGAATACAGAGCCCACGTTTTCAAGTATGAGGCGGTGCTGACAGTTTGGCAATCCTGGGAGAAGCCCTGCTTCTGCTTAGAGTGAGCTGAAATGGATTCTACTCCATGGGTTTTGTTGGCGGGGGGATCCCCCCAGGAGCTGAGGACGACCTGGGGTTGGCCCAGGAACTGAGGGGTCCTCAGAAGGAGGGGAGATGCTGACAGGCCCAACTAGTCAAACAGTCACGTAGACTGAGCACTCATGGGAGATGCCCTTGATGTCAACTGTCCGGTTGAAAGGAAGCACCAGCTGCCGCGTCAGTGAAGGCAGGGATGGTGTGATCTCTTCATCCCCATATCCTGAGCACTGAGCCAGGACCCGACACAGGGTGTCAGCTGAAAGACATTGACAGAGGGAGTGAAGGAAGAAAAAGGGAAAGGGAAAAAAAAGAAGAGGGCCAAAAGGGCAGCATGGAAGTTATGGAACATAAAGGCCCAGATCCCAGAGTCGGAGCTGGCTTTCATCCTAGTTTCTCTGGTTTCCAGATGAGAGACTTGGAACAAGTACTTTAACTTCCTTGGACCTTGTCTCTTTGTCTGTAAAAAAAAAATGGGTATAATACCTATCTCGTCATTTTTATATGGTGTTTTCGAAGAGCGTTATGTAATGGGCTTTGTATGCTATCTGGTACCCAGAACACTCAACTGTCAGCAGCTAGGATTAGTATTATTATTACCATCATGTTAGTATTATCATTATCTGATTAGCCAGTGGGCAGCAACCAATACAGTCAACTTGTGTGCTTGAAACCTAGAGCAACAGGCAGCTAAGGCCCATCTCAGCTCCCTTTGTGGGTCTTCCCTGACAGCCGGCCGCGGGGTGATCCCGGGGGTCACTGGGATTGTCACACAAGCCCCCTTTCAAACATCACTTTCCTCAAACACTAAGTAAGACATGATTAGACTTTAAGGAAAATCTAGCTCCATAGTTCCAGCCATTGGGCACATGCCAAGAACTCCAAACACATGAACTAGTCTTGGCTGAGTTTATGGTGCTCTGGGGACCCATCCACTTCCCTGGCGACATACCCAAAAGGCCACAGTTGCTTTTCAGACTATTATTGCCCTTATTAAGATGAAAAATCAGTTCAGCGGGGAAAGAGGGAGCTGCATAGCCAGAGCAGCCTCGTCTATTCTCACAGATACCACCAGGATGTTGGCCACATGTCTGGTACCCAGCGCCCCAGCTGGACCCTGTGGCCCACTCCACGACATTCAACACTGTCCACCCCTCACGCCACTCAACACACACACCTGGGCTCCTCACCTGTGCGACAGGATGCTGAGGCGAAATGGAAACCCCATCTTCCTTACACGAGCTGGAGTCCTTCTCACCCTGCCCCATCCTGCCCACACTTGGTCATAGCACCCCCAACCCCGTCTCTCTCTTCCCTCTCTCTGCCTGGGCTCTTTCTCTGTGTCTTTCTGTTTCTCTGTATCTGACTCTCGCTTGCTTCTTCCTTTCTCTTTCTAGGTGCCTTTCTCTCTTCTTCCCTCCCTTTCTTTCTCTTTTTTCTCCTTTCTTCCCTCTTTCTGTCCCCTCCCCCCACCCCCCGAAGCCTGCAGCCTTGTGGATATGATGCACATTTCCCTGCTGGCAGGACAGGTCTGTGACTGTAGGACACGGGACTCAGGCACCTGCTTGACCCAGAGAAGACTGTGCTTAGGAACGAAACTGAGAGCTGGTCCCTAACAATGAGGAGGAGACTGGGGGGTAGGCATCGTGGAGGAGGGAAAGTGACCAGGACGGGCAATGATATGGAATCTGTACATGTGCAAGGAGCTGACCAGGACAAGAGAGAAGGAGAAAGAAGTGGCAGTGAGTGATGGGCAGAGAAGTGACCACATAGCAGCCATGCCGATAATTCTATGCCTGTCCTTACCCTAAAACCCACGTGGAATCATAGACAGCTTTGAGCAGAGATTGAACTCATGGTTGACATTTTCATAAGCTCCCGTGTTGCCAGAGGGGGAAGAGATTGAAGGGGTCAGGGTGTCAGCTGGGTGACGGAGAGATGGCTGTGTTCCAGACTGTTCTCTCCAACTTCGAGAGGGGCAGTATCCAGGACTCTGTGCTTTGGGCTGGAATCATCACAGGGTCAAGCCCGGATAACCCTTTCCCATCCCTGTGGCAGCTAGAACATTGGACTAACTCCACAACAGGGCTCTGAGCTGGGTCAGCAGGGCCCTGGGCTTCAGGCCCCTGTGGCGGGCTTCGCCAGCACCATCAAGGACAGAGAGGTGACATTATTCTGGGATCGGCTTCAAGAAGGGAAGCTCAAATAAAAGACTAAACCTGTATTTCTCTTTTTTTGGGCAAGTTACTTAAACTCTTGGGACCTCAGCTTCCTCCTCCTCATCATGAAGTGTGGAAGTGAGCATTTGGTGAGCTGATTCAGTGGTTCCCCAAGTGTGGTCCCTGGACCATCAGCGTCACCTGGGAGCCTGTTAGGATTGCCAGTTCTTGGTGGGCCCCACTGCGGACCTATCACCCAGCCAGACACTGGGATGGGGCCCACAATCTGCATTTCAACAGGCCCCCCTTGGAGGGACGCCAGTGCAAGCTCCTGGCTGAGAGCCAGCGTATGGAGAGCTTACACAGAACAGAAGTTCAGGAGGAAAGAGACATCACTGTCACTGTGTGCGGAGCTCCGGCACGTGGAAGGCCCGGGAAACACAGAGCAAGGAGAGCGTTAGTATCGGCGTCCATCCTCCGCACCGGTGCGGGCCGGCTTCTCTTTATCTTGGCACACAAGTGGAGAGTCTTCCGTTCCAGACCCACCTGTTTGCAGCTCCGTCTCAGCAACTGACGGGATGGTTTAACCCCGTCGCTTAACCTGCCTGAGCCTCCGTCCCTCGTGTGCCAGGCTGGCATGAGGGCACCACGCTCCCGCTGCGGCCCCTCAGTCAGCGAGAGGGGACACTCCCCAGTGCCAAGCCACCCTCTGGATGAGCGCGTACGGTAAAGGGCACCGGAGATGTGTCCACGCCATGCCCCCACCCTCTGGCCCAGAGATAACAGTAACACAATAATGCCCTTGTATGCGCCTCGGCACTTGCTAGTAAAAGCAGACACAGACCAGGGAGTCAGAGCAGGACCTGGCACTTAATACCCACTTAGCTATTTTTAATTGTTCTTGTGGGCTTCAGAAAGTTGGAAATGATGTTTTCATTGCCAAATTCCAATTTTTCAAGTTTTATGAATTTTATATACAATATATATGTTACAGAGACATGTAACATTAGGCATGGCAATGTTGTTTTTTTTTCTTTTTCGCAAGCAAGCCGTCAAGTGCCCTGCACCCGTTCTTTTACTGATGCTCACAATGACCCGATGAGGTATATTCTGTGGTCACAACACATTCCGAGATTTGGGAAACCAAGGCTTGCTCAAGTGAAGTCAGTTATCCATAGCCACGCGGCTGGCCGAGCTGGAGGTGGATTCACACTCCGATGGGTCCTTCTCCAAGAGTCTGTTTTAAAGCACGACAGTAAGGCCAGGAAGTGAGGACGGTGACAGCAGGTCCAGGTTTTCCCATCTGCTCCCTGCTCCTGCCTGCTTGCCTATTTTGGGAGCATCGAAGCGACCTCGCTGCCCGCTGTCTTTTCCGATGGCATACAGGGTCACGCTGGCCTGACCAGCCAGGTGGCAGTAGGGCCAGGGAAGGTGGTGGGTATGCGCCGAGCCGCCGAGGGGGAGGGATGGCCACGTTACTCCCCGCTTCCCCAGAACCCCGACAGAAGGTCAAGCCTAGTAGGGTGGCCAGATTTAGCAAATATGGATTTTATCTGTCAATCCTTACTTCCCAGGGGCCCTCTGAGTCCTCCCGCAGAAAGTTCTAACCCTTCCAGGGAGTTAATTACACCAGGGAGGCTGAAATCCTGGATTTAGGCGATTAGGAGCTACATCCAGTGAGGAATGCATTAAGGATGGCAAATATTTTAAGCCTCAAGAAAACGCACTGAAAGGAGCCCTGTTCTCTAGAGCCCAGCCTCAGGATGAGAAGCAGCTACAAGTTCAATGCCAAGACCTAGACTCCCCTTCCGGCACCAGGCAGAGGCCAGTTCTTACTCCCTGCTTCTCAGGGCTCTTCTGCAGCCACACAAACCCACAGCATGGAGAGATGACAGCACCCAAAGCCCAGGGCTAGGGACCATGGTGGAGACAAGGCTTCCTCTGCCAGGAAGTACGTGAGGCAGGTGGTAGATTCTATTTAATCACTCAGCAGAACTTTACTGAGCATCTACTATGTGCTAGGCAGCATGTTAGCTGTCTAGAAGGCAGTGGCACAAAAGGAAGATAGTCACAGAGCCAGATAACAAATACATATACATATATACATGTTTTCTACATACGCACATATGTACAAGTATATATGGATATTTTATATGCGTGTATATATTACATATAAATATATAATATGTATTATATGTATATATATATAATAAGGAAAGGATCAAGATGCTATCATTGAGAATAAGTAGGAAGAAAGATGCAGATTGCATCTTCAAAGACAACTTCACTGAGTGAGTGACATTTAAGCAGAGACAAGGAGACCATTATGTGAAAAGCAAGCAAGAAAGCTCTTTGTGAGCTTCAGAAAGCAGCAAACCCCCCAGGCAGGAATTGCCAAGGGTATTAAGTCATTGTAAGAGGACAGTTCTCCCTGTCTCATCAGGGTCACTACCCACTGGGCTTTGTGGCAGGCACCCAGACGCCCACCCACACTGCCTCCCGGAGGTCGACGCACAGTCTGGGTTCATGCCAGCACGCACGGAGGTCATTTTCTGGTTTGAGTTTGGCCCTTGCGTGGGCAGGCTGGTTGCCTATGGGAGTGACTGCCCCTGGAGCATCCCTCAGCACATGAGCCAGAGGGTTGGGGGGTAAGTTCCCGGAGCATGAACGCCTCCCACACAGCCCTTCAGAAGTCCCCACGAGGCACGAGTCCAACTGTTTGTTCACCCGTGTAAACCATCTGACTGGCTTCCCCTTCTCCCGGGCCTCTCTACCCCACTCCACTTCCCCATCTGACTTCTTCATTCCCATCTTTGGGATTCCCAAGTAAATGACATGCACACAGATCTTCATCTTAGACTCTGCTCCTGGGAAAACCCAAACTGTCTGAACAAGTCATTCATGATCAGTCAAAGGTTAACTCAAGCAACTTTCCCCATCATCCCCCCCACCACCTCCAACCTACCTCCATTTCTACTGCCATGCCTGTCTGTCCATCTTCCCCTTGCAACCACACACTGCTCAGCCCAACAGGCTTTGCTAGTTCACTGTGTTCCTCTGGCAAATTCCCGTTCATCATTTTAATGTCACCACCTCTTAGAAGCTTTCCCTGTGCTCTCATCTCTGTACCTTCAACATTGTTTTACTCATCTTGTTTTCACCAGACTCCATCCATCCATCCAACAGATATGTATTAACTATGTCTAGATGCGAAGCACCAGCATGCCATACCTGTCCACAGGTCCTCCTGTCCAGACGGATCTTCCTGATGTCAGAGTAGGTCTTAGGCATCTCTGTTTCTAGCACACAACACAGGATCCAGGATGGAGGGGGCGCTTGGCAATTTGGCGTTTGATCGAATTAAACTGATGAACTTCACCTGTTCCAGGCAGACAGCATCTGTGTAATGATAATGAGATTTTTAATTATGCAGAGGAGGATACATTTATTAAGTATGTACAATTAATAAATGAGTATGTTTTCATCAAATTGTGAGCCACACGGAGGCATAGTTCCATTACTTAATATAGCTTGTAGGTCATTAAACCAGAGACCATGTTTGATTTACCAAAACCAGAATGTATTCTCAAAGCAGAAACGGCCCTTGGCAAGCTCTGTTTTATCACTGTGGATCATAGAGTCTGGAATTCCTGCTTTGCTATCCAGCCTTCTCTTTAGAACTGTGCTAAGCCTCCTGACCTCAGAATTTCATACTGGTAGGGTTGCCATTTAAAAGACATTACGTGGGCGCCTGGGTGGCTCAGTGGGTTAAGCCGCTGCCTTCGGCTCAGGTCATGATCTCAGGGTCCTGGGATCGAGTCCCGCATCGGGCTCTCTGCTCGGCAGGGAGCCTGCTTCCTTCTCTCTCTCTCTCTCTCTCTGCCTACTTGTAATCTCTCTCTGTCAAATAAATAAATAAAATCTTTAAAAAAAAAAAAAAAAAAAAAAAAAAAAAAAAAAAAAAATAAAAGACATTACGTGACCCTACCCACTAGCAATATCATCTAAAGAAAGAGTCAGAGTTCATCGAGTAAGGACCCAGTCTGTATTAAAATACTGAGCATCTACACTTTGTCCAACAATGCATTAGGAACAAAATATACAGCAGCAGATAAAATAGATTTAGTCTCTGTCTTCTGAAACTTACAGTCAAAGATCTATGTACAAAGATGTTCCCTGAAATACGGCTTATAAAAGTGTGGCATTATCATTTCCTGTAAGACAGGGGTTGGTTAAAAGGAATTCTAATAGATCTACATAATGGCAGATTCCCCAGTCATTCAAAATGATGATGTTAAAGAATTTTTCATGACCCACAACAATGCTTACAATATAAGCTTAGGAAGAAAACAATAATCAGGACACACAGTGGTTTATCCAGTGTGATTCCAGTTCTGCGGACAATCAAATATTGATGTCTCTATGTTGTAAAACTCTGGGCACAAAGTAAGCCAGAATATATGGAGGATTTATCTCTGGGATATGGCATTGCGGTTGGCATTTTTATAGTTTCCTGCATTTTCCCAGTTTTATTCTTTACCATGGGCATGAACATGTGTTGCTTTCATAATAATACTTTTTAAAGAGCTTAGTAGAAATCAGAATAGATCCTTCCACTGCAAAATGTGGCATTTCATCCTTGTGTATCAGAAGAGCTTGCTAAGATGTTCAGGGTTTGGGCTCTGCTTGGGGAAGTAATAGCTTCCGGCTTGCCAGGAGCTCTTTGGGAGTGAGGAAGCAGACAGGAAGCTCAGAACCTGGGAGGGGTTTACCTTCAGCTTCTTTGCTGATTGCAACCTATAAATATTTACTGGCCAAAGGCAGTGGGTTTGTGGGTGGGAGGGTCAAAAGCCAAACCGTCCCCCTCTCCCTCTGTCCCCCATGCTTCCGACATACAACTGGGCTGCTCTCATACAGTCCCAGTGAGGCACTAGAAGCTTGGCAATAATGGGCCCATGTGCACGCTTTTGCTCCAATGGAAGATAAACAGCCTGCCTGCCCACCAGAGTGTGGACTGGAGAGAACTCTAAAGTACGGCAGGTCACGTGATCCAACTCGCTGTGTGTAAAAGAGAAGGTTAAATGATGCGGCTGCCTAAAGAAAAATACCCATTTACAGGGCCATGCAAGGAATCTGTCTTATGCAGCCATGAAAAGAGAGCCTGACCAGCCACCGAGCAGTTCTAAAATCGGGTGGCGAAACCCAGGAGACCACAGGATGACAGCGCTGCCTTTGCAGAGACTGTGAGATGTTGTTATACCAAGACTGAGTAGCAGTGGAATTTCTCCCAACTTTTGGGAGGCTCTCCTCATCTTTTTGATCTATTTGAGTTTGGTTATACGATAGTAGGTTGTGAACATAGAACTTTCTAGAACTGCCAATGCTCGGGTGGAGGGAGATGGTCCCACCATGACACGTTTCAGAGGATTTCCATCCTACAGGTCCTTGTCCATTGGACAGAGTTCTATTTGCCAATGACAAGAATTGGAGGGACTGGACACGGGAAGGATTCAGGATGTGGGAATGATGTTAGGAATATCAACAGAGCAGTAATGCAGGCTATGAAACCCCCAAGTGTGTTGGTCAGTGGGCCATGCCTCCTGGGAACAAAATCTATAGGGAGGCTTCCCACAGCTCCGTGTAAATGAGCAGAACCACACAGTTGCCTGAGAACAGACTGGCTAACTGGGGAGGCCATTCACTCTCCACTCCTGTCTCATCAGGTTGCTTCCTGGGAGGACATACTGGGAGCAGAGTCCGGCGTTCTGCCCCACATGGGTGGGTGGAGGGCACCGACCAATAACATCCATAGAAAATGAAAACTCCAAATCTAGGCTTTCGATGCTCTTCATGCCCCCCGCCCTGCCTTGTCCCACCATGTGTGACTGCCTGGTCCAGAGACTTTGTTGGAGAAACGGAAGAGGGGTCCAGCAGGCAGGATGCCCAGCCCTTCGCGGGATCACATCTGTCACTCCTCAGGCCCACCAAGAGGTGGGCACTGTTGGCACGCACATGTGCGGAAGCTAACGTTCCGAAAGCTCGCATGACTCGCCCAATTCCAGATGGCTGCTAAATATAGTCAGGGCTATTCCAAAGGCATTCCATGTCCAGAACCTTCCGCCTGCTGCTAGTATTCCCAGAACGCTGCTGCGTAGTGCGCGGTACACATTCAGTATGCACAGGGCACAACGCCCTGATTTATGTGCTGCACGCTTCAACAGATAAACGTGAACTTGATGGGACTGTGAAAAGCAAACCATGAAAGGACCCGGATGCTGCCTTACTGAGATGTGCCAAAGGAGCACAAATGGGATGAGATCCTCTTGCATTCATCCGTTCCCACATTTTTATGGACACCTTCTGTGTGCCTGGTGTTATTGCAAAGACTGTGGTGTCCCAACAGAGGCCACTGAAGCCCTAGGGCTGGACCTGGTGGTGTCCCTGTAAGCAAGAGAGAGAGGCCTTGATACACAAGATCGAGTGTGGAATAATTTCGTACTTGCTACGTTTGCAGAGAAAGTCAGTGAACTTTGAAAGTTTGCTATGGATTTGGAACTTCCCAAGCTCTGGGAAGAGAGCTGCTCTTTAGAGAGAGCGGGTCTGAGGCTAAAGAGGCCGAAAGCGGCCCAGGATGGGGCTGAGCATCCCCGTGGAATTGCCGTCTAGACACTGGCCTCTGCACTTCCTACCCCCTCAGGCCCCAAGATTAAACGCGCTCTCATCCAGAGGCATCTGATGCCACCTGCTGCCGGGATGGGCTCTGCAATGCCAGGTTCAGAACCTCGGCCCAGGGGTCTGACGCTGCAGAAAGAGTCTCCACCTGTGATCTCCGAGGGCAGGCGGGGTGGGGCGCCGCGCTTTGAGAGTTCGGGTATTTCGTGCCAGGGGCAGTTGCTTTCCGGCGAAGCTGCTGACGGGATCAGAAGGTCAGGCTCCTGTTCCTGTCCAGGGCTCTGATTAATGAGGTGCCTTCAACGAACAGGGACGCTCGGGAAAAGGCATGCAGGCATGCAGGCAGACTGAAATCTGAGTGAAGATGCTTCCATTCTGCCTGGCGCTGAGGCACCCCGTCTCCCCAGTCTCTACAGTTGGGGCACAGCAATGTAGTTGATGGGCAAAGCTGGGAGTCGGGCACGCACGCATATACTTCCCAAGCCCCTGCTTGGTATGCGACCCTGTGCAGAGCTTTCTCTGTGTGTGTCTATTAACACTCATTCAACCCTGTGAGGTAGGTGTTATCCCAGTGTTAAAGATAAGCTGTCCGTTCAGAATAAGTGGGCCACTGTCCCTCAGGTGATGAGTGGCGGACCCAAGGATCAAAGTCCCGCAGAGGCCGATATCCATGCTCTCCTCTTCCTGCCACCTTGATTTTCCTTGACTTAATATTAGGGGGCCCACCCTAATATGTAGGCTGATCTGATCTGCCTGGGGGCACTTCCAGTTTATACCTCTTGCAAGGGGAAAGGTAATAATAGTATCCCCCCTTTACTCTCAAAGAATATCCCAATTTAGAGGAGAAATTCTATGATCACTCTACCTAACAAGGTTTTGGTAGAAATACACGCATTTATCAAAACCACAGCCCCAAACTGCAGGTACAAATTGTCATTTGGCTAGAAATGTGAATCCGGCATCCCACCATGCAAATGTAATCATCCAGGAAATTTATCCAGATGCACTGTGTGGAAGGCAGCCAGCCTGGAAGTGGTTTTGCCCCACCATGATTTAGAGCCCTGTGAAGGAGACTTTGCCATCTGGTGGGCTGGACTGGCTCCCTGGCTGGGATTCCAGTCACATGGTTGCTGGAATCCAAGTCTCAGGCAATGTGGGAGTCTATGAACTAGGGATTGGCCTATGGCCACCCGTGGTTTCCATTAGTTCATAAGTAGTACTGATGGGAGACCCAAGATTTGAGACTATGATCCCCATGAGGGCTGCGTAGTAGGGTCACCATGTGCGGTTGGGCAAGTTGTATACTGCACAAAACCACTTAATCCCGGGGACAAAAGAGGGATGCTGTTTTGTATTCTTATATTAGATGGTCAGTTAGATGTGGCCACAAGAGGAGATAAAGGAGAGGCTCAGGAAAACAAGGTTTATTATACCCACAGGTCCTAAAGACATGGGGGCACATAGGACCACATGGGAAAGACCCCAGGGTGTTCAGGAGGCAGAGGACAGCAACAGTAGATGCACTTTATTGGGGTTTCTATGGAAAAGCAAGGCAGAACAGTATGGGCAGCTTAGGCTAGTGTGAATAATTTTAGTGGGGTCTGGGCTATAGGGATGGTCTCTGTTTCCCTGGAATCTGGCCCTGGGATGATCCAGGCAGAGGAATATTGCCTCTGGGGTATATAGACCAGAGAGAGGATGTCTGGCTCTGGGTTCATGAGCTTGCATATAAATGGCATGTTCCCAACTGAGCCTCTTTTTAATTTCTAAGATGGGCTCGCCCAGGGAAGGACAGTGCGCCCGCCCCAGCCAGAAAGATTTTTTAAGATGCCAAAACATGTAACTTACAGAAAATTCAAAAACTTTACAATATAGATGCCCACATTGCAGTTGCCAGAACTCCCAGCTGTGCCTGCCAGGAGGTAGGGGAGTGTGGAGTGGTGGCCAGACATTAGACCCTTCCAAGCCAGCTACCTAGCTACCTGCCCTGCAGCTGACAGTCATAAATCCCAGAGGGGCCGAGAAGAAGCTGTAGAGCCTGGAACTCACAGCCTGAGATCCTAACACAGCACATAGCAATCTTTCCTGTGGGAAGAACAGAACGGCCCTAAATTGGACTGTTGGCCGGGCCCTATCCTAAGCATTCTAGTCTGCGCTCACCAACACTCTGCAGGGTTAGCTCGTTCTCCATTCTACGGAGGAGACCGCTGCAGCCCAGAGAGGTGAAGGATCTGTCCAAACTCACACAGCCCGGCAGTAGGACAGCAAGATTTCAGATTCAGGTTTCCCTCACTTGAAGGTGCTCATCATCACTCAGCAGGGAAATGCAAATCAAAACCACATGAGATACCCCTACCCCCCCACCCCCTGCCACCTGCTAGGATGGCTATTCTCAAAAACAACACAAAGGATAAGTGTGGCGAGGGTGTGGTCGAAAAGGAATCCTTATGTACTGTGGGTAGGAACGCAAATTGGTACAACCGTTATGGAAAACACTATGGAGGCTCCAGAAAAAATTAAAAATAGAGTTGCCCTAAGATCCAGCAATTCCACTTCTGAGTATCTATGTAAAAGAACTGAAATCGAGGGGCACCTGGCTGGCTCAGTCGGTGAGCGTCTGTCTTCGGCTCAGGTCCTGATCCCAGGGTCCTGGGACTGAGCCCTTCCTGCTCAGCAGGGAGCCTGCTTCTCCTTCTCTTCCCCACTCACGCTTTCTGTCACTATTTCTGTGTGTCTGTCTCTCTCAAATAAAGAAATAAAATCTTACAAAAAATAAAAACAAATAAAAGAACTGAAATCAGGACCTTATCTGCACTGCTACCTTCACTGCAGTTAGTATTTACAGTAACAAAGACACGGAAACGGCCTAAATGTCCTTCAGCAGATGAATGGGTAAGCAAAATGTAGTACAGGCAGGCAGCAGAGTATCATGCAGCCATGAACAGGAAGGCTCTCCTGCCTTTTGCGACACCATGGATGAATCCGGAGGACATTATGCCACAGGAAATGAGCCAGAAGGTCTTATGTTAAATGTTCTCACAAACAAAGAGGACAGAGGAAGAAGGACATAAGCTCTGCCCTCTTCACAAATGTGTAAGTGGCCGGTGCACTCCTGTGAACCAGAGGCTCTATGAGGTACAGGACCCCGCCAGAACTCATTCGTCTTGCGTAACTGAAACCAACGCACCCCTTGATACACCCTTTGATGCATCTCCACTCTGCCACCTCCGGCCCCTCCCCACCCTCTGCTTCTGTGGACCTGGAGTGTTTCAGATTCCTGATCTAAGTGGGAGCGTGTAGGATTTGTTGGTGGCCTTGCTTACTGAGAGTTTCAAGGGATGTCGGCGTTAAATTCATGAAGATGTATATATTAAATATGTATAGGCTTTTCCTTTTAATCTCACTCCAAGTTTGTATTTTTAAAGTCCCTATTCTCTTCGCCCTGTATGCTGAGCTCCTTCCGGAAGGCCCTTGGAGATGCTGTGCTCTGGCCCTTCATGCTAATACGAGCAACTCAAGCTGAAATGGCAGGAGGGTTAGGACTCAGGGCTTCTTTCTTCCCTCCCTAGCATCCTCTCCTTCCTTCCTCTCTTTCTTTAGAGAGAGGGAGGAGGTAAGACGGAGAGGAAGAGAATATATATTTTTTAAAGATTTTATTTATTATTTATTTGACAGACAGAGATCACAAGTAGGCAGAGAAGCAGGCAGAGAGAGAGGAGGAAGCAGGCTCCATCCCAGGACCCTGAGATCATGACCTGAGCCCAAGGCAGAGGCTTAACCCACTGAGCCACTCAGCAGCCCCAAGGAAAAGAATCTTAAGCAGGCTCTGCACCTAGCATGGAGCCCGACTTAAGGCTCAATCTCACAACCCTGAGATCAGGACCTGAGCCGAAATCCAGAGTCAGATGCTTAACCAACTGAGCCACCCAGGAGGCCCAGGACTCAGCATTTCTGCTCCTGTGTGTCCAGGGCTCCCTTTGGAACCAGCCTATTTCAGGTCTTGCTCAGAAGACGGGGCCTCATACAATCTGTTTCCCTAAGGCCCTACTTCTGCATCTCTCCCAATCCCTGCCTTGGGGCTGCCCTTCCTTTTTTGCTCAAACAAACAGGCACCATGTTGTTGGACCCTCAAGCACACACGATGGGATACAAGACTGGCCTCCCTCTGGATCAGAGCAGAAGGCTGAGCTGCTACTAGTGCAACCTCTCAGTTGGACCCTGTGTTCATGGGACCACCTCCTAGGAGGAACTTCAGAGACGCTGAAGTCCCTTCTCTTCCACCCTCAGTCCCCAAGCGGTGTGTTGTGCTCAGTGATGCACGGTACTTAGGAGACCCCGCTATGCTGAGACCAAGGGCTTTAGGCATCGGGAGGGGAGCTGGGCTTGTGCCTGACATGGGAGTCATTGTTGCCCAATCGGTTCAGGTGCACATCCCCCTGTCCCCAGAGGTGACCAGATTCTGAGAAGCTGGCCTCTACTGGCAGGTGGGCATGGATGGCGGGGGGGAACCTGGGCAGCATCTGCAAGACACTGAGCTAGGAGGAACCAAGGCTGTGATCCAAGTAGAATAAGGCTCTGGTGACTGCGAGAAATAGATTTCTCTGGTCACACCTGTTTGACCCTAGTGTTCTCTCTCTGTCCCTCCCTCATCTTCCCTTTCTCCCCATTCCACGCGTACGCTTGAATAGAAAAACAAGAAAATACTTATTCTTGGCAGGCACGTAAGTTTCCCCCCATCTCTGATAAAAAGTTGTAACTGCCGAATGGGTGTGGGGTAGACTTTGTCCGCATCCAGTGGAGGGATAAAGCATCCCCAGTCCCAGCCGTGGATCGCCCTCCGACCTCGAGAGTCCTCTCTGACCTTTGCTATTTGTTCTCCAGACTTTTGTTTACTGCTCTCTCCTGCATTCATCACTGGGAACTAAGCAGTGGGCTCAATGTGCTAGATAGAGAGGGCGGTAAGAGGTGGTCCTCCCCTTAAGGAGTTGACACCTGGTGGGAGATGCAAAAACAGATATTTTCTCAAAAAGAGAAACAGAGGTGAAGGAAGAAAGGAAGGGAGGAGATGGGCGAGGAGGGGGAGGGGAGGGAAGAATCATCACAGCATGGAGTAAAAGATGTGTGTGACCTTAGGGGCAAAGCAAGAGACATTAACCCCTTCTGGGGATTCCCAAGGAGGGCTTCCTGGAAGAGGCGGCTTTGGAGGGCAATGGGGAAAAGTTGCTTATTGAGAACCTGCTCTGGATCAACCTTGGGGAATCACATCACTTATGTTGTCTCCTGAGTTCCACACTTGACCTCATGAAGTAGACTTTGTCATCCCTGATTTAAATAAGAGGACACAGAACCTTGCAGGTCAGGTGGCCGCTGCAGGACTGAATCGGGTGTGGAGCCAGGAGTTTTAGGTTGCTCTGCAGTCTCTGATGTGTTTCATTTCTATTCCATCTACTGGCGGTCAAGAACAAAGAGCTCAGGCTTAGTGACAAGGAGGTCTGGGTCTAAATGTCACCATTTCTGGTTGCTAGTACTTACTTTCTGTGCCTATTTCTGAGCCTGTCTTCATGGTGGGAGTATGATGTTGAGAGGGTAAAATGAGATGTCTGAAGTGCCTTCAGGGCTTGACAAAGAGTCACAAGCCAGTAAGAGAGGGTTCCCCTTCCTTCTCTCTCTCTTCAGTCTTCAGACCCACAACTGTCCTGGAGCCAGACACCATGGGTTCAGTTCTTGTCTTGGTATTGCTGTGTGACTTTGGGCATTTACACAACTGCTCTGTGCCTCAGTTCTTTCATCTAGAAAATGAGGACGAAACAGCCTTCAGCCTCCTGGAGGCTGTGATGTGGATCAGAGGAGCTGTGTTTGTGAAGCATAGAGACGCTGACCGGCATACAGGAAACTCCGTGTGCAGATGAGGTGGAATAAATAAACCTTCGCTCGTCACCGCTCTGCCCTACTGCGTCTCAATTGTGCGCCCCCGGAATGAGCTCAGTGCAGAACAGGCAGGGGAAAAGGTCTACATATTCACCCTTGCAGTCTCAGATGGGCAGAGCTGTGAATGGCTTGGAAAACCTGGATGTTCAGCGGCAGCGCTGAGCCCTGCGGAGCAGGGGGCGCTGAATTTCTCCAAGTGTCCAGAACTTCAGACCCTGCTAATGGGGATGGCGAATTATTTTCTCTCCTTGCATCTCTGACTCACAGAAGACTGTGTGAGTCATGCCCGATCTATATGGTCCCACATTGCAAACCCACGGGCTGTGATGTCAATCCCAACTAGGAAAAGGGGGTTGTACCATCATTGACCACACTGGTAGAAGGGAAACTTATAGAGTGCTGGACCTCAGTAAAGGCTACATGTTATAAATATAAATATAGAATTATAAATCCTATAAATATATATTAATAACAAGGCCCCACCTTGGTTTTAAATAAAATATCTGAGATTGAGATATTCTGAGCATCATGGGGGGGGGGCTCAGCCTCTAAATCATGTGGAGCAGAGTGGGTGCCATTAAGGATGATATGTATCAGTGGTTCTCAATGTGAGGTGCAGCAGAATCTTCTGGAAGGTTTGTGAAAACTCAGAATCTCAGGCCCTGCCCCCAGAGTTTCTGATTCTGGAGGTCTGGGGTGGAGATTTTTTTTTTTAAAGATTTTATTTATTTATTATATATAGAGAGAGCAAGCAGGAGTGGGAGGAGGGGCAATGTGAGAGGGAAAAGCCGACTCCTTGCTGAGCAGGGAGCTCAACACAGGGCTCTATCCCAGACCCCTAGATCACAACCTGAGCCCATGGCAGATGCCTAACCGACTGAGCCACCCAGGCCGCCCTGAGCGGGGGGATGTCACCTTCCAACAAGCCTGCAGAGGACGCTGGTGTTCCTGGTTCCAGTACCACTTACTGAGAAGCACTGATCTGTATAATAAATAAAAGTAGGAAATAAAGATACTATCTACCATGTCTTCCCTGGAATGTGTCTACTGCTTTTTTGGATTTAAAAACAACCAAAAAAAAATGTCCGTACTTCTATCTTGAGCAACTGATTCCTCCTTTTCTCTCATCCTTCAGCCGAGGGGCTGCTGGGGCTCCTTGCTGTCGCAATTCTCTGCACATGTATGTTAAAGGGAGTGTCGTGGGCAGAACAACAGGTCTGCAGGGCAAACAAGATAAAGAAAAAGAAACCTGATTCTTAGAGTGTACTTGGTGAGAACATGGCATATTCTTTGCTGCCTTTGATCGCGAGTCCCATGGATCAGCCCCCACAGTGGGATTTGGATTTCCTCTCCTTATAACAATCGAGTCGACTGAATTGTTGAACAGTGAATGACAGCACTGATCTGAAATAAATGGTTCTAAACCTGTCTCTAAACCCAGTGTGGGAATCTATATTGTCATAAGAAAAGCAAAAGCTCAGCTCCGGTATGCAGTGTACCAGATTTTGTAAAAATGTTCAGTTAGCGTTCTCAGTCTAAGGGCCTCTATGCATTGATGAAGATGAAAAGAGAAACTGACAATTCTTTGGAAGAAAACAATCTTTCCTTGCTATTTACCCGAGGAATCCTGTTGGTCTTTCACAAGCTCACTTTGCTCATTCTTTTCCATTCTTTGACTCTGCACAAGTAAGCTGTTTAAAAGTGAAGACAACTTTTGGAAGAGATAAACATAATCTTATTTTTTGAATGATCTCAGAAATGGTCAAGTTAGCAAAAGAAAGCTCCATTTTTTTCACCAGACTTAGGGTAATGAGCAAACTTGCATTCTTTTTTGAGAGGCTTCTTCAAAAAGAATTTCTTTAGCAGCTGAAGAAGCGGTCAGTATGCATTGGGAATCTTAGGACTGGGGAGGACATAGAGACCAAGTCTACTTTCCGTTGTATCTATTCTTTCCCCCACATGTCCTTTTTAGCACATGCCTCTCGTTTTCTGTACATTTGGGAAAATGTAGTGTACAAATGTGGTCTTATACCAGTGGTTCAGTCTTTGAAATTGGTGTTCTCAGCCTCCTGCTTTAGGTGTATAATTGTACTTTTGATTCTGTACTTATTTTATTAAAATAGTTGTCTTTACAAGAATGCAAGCTCCAGGATGATAGGACCATATATAACTTGCTAACCTTTATCTTTCCAGCACCCCTCACAATGTCTAATCTATTAGAGGCACTTACTAACTAGCCCCAGTGATGGAATGAATGACTCCATGAAGTAGCAGAGGAACCAAGATTCAAAGGATGACTAGATACCAGACAGGAGAAAAGACAGGGAAAAGGTTCTTTGCAAAGGTCCTGTGGTGAGAAAGGGGTGACCCTTAGCAAAGACTGAGCATTTTTCCAAATGGCCGAAGCTAGACTTAGGGTATATGATGAGAAATAAATCTGAAGAGGAAGATGTCATTTGTGTTATAGAGAAAGCCATCCATTCCTCGCGTCTTCTCCGTTGAGTCTGTGATGCTGATTTCTAAATTTCAGTGCATTGAGAGGATCCACGATCCTACATTCCCATTGAAGGGGAACCCAGAATTTCTACCAAGCTCAGTCCTAATCCTGGAGCAATGAAAGCAAAAACCTGCCATTTACTGAGTACTTGGTATGTACCACTCAGTATACTAAGCCTTTTCTGTAGATGCATTTGCTCCTCCAGTCATTTGTCTGCTGTGCCTGGCTTTTCTGGAACAGGATCTTCCTCTGAACCACTAGTCTGTTGATAAGGGTTGGATTCCAGTGACCCCAAACCACTCCCTTGTAAATACTGTCCTTGGATTTCTCATTGTTGCGTACTACTTGGGGGACCCTGGCAGCCCTGGAATTACGACTGAGCTGGCTGAAGTCTGTTAACCCATATGAACCTGAGACAGGGCTATTTTAAGAAGGGCTCAGAGAAGCCTTCCAGATTGATGCCAAGGACCCAGGGTTCTCTAAGTCTTCAGTTCCATGTCTGCGACCCAAGGGCTTAGCTGGACGGATCAGACTAATGGCAGAGTGGCTCTGGAGTCAGGGAGACCTGAATTTGACCCCCTGGCCTTATCACTTACCTGGCCAGATTACCCTGGACAAGTTCCTTTCCCCGTCTGAATCCCTATGATCAGGTATAAACAGGAAATAAAAGCATTTACTCTAAACGTGGTTTGGGGGTTGAACGGAGCCCTTCAGCACGGTACCTGGCCTACAGTGAGGCCAAGGGAACGGCAGCTGCTGTACTTGCCACAGGCAAGGAAGGCAAATGCTCGCTGCAGAATTCTTACATTCTAAAGGACAGGAAGATCAATTAAAAAACAAGTATGTGCAAAGCTCCATTTGCTGCTGTTGCTGGGAGAATGGATTGTCTTGTTCATTTTATGTTCTGGGTCTGTAGGTAAATTGCAAAATCCTTTTTATTGAAAATTCATTCCGTCTTCCACCAATGTTTATCGAGTCCATGCTATTTCGTAGGCACGTAGGAGAAACAAGGATAAATTAGATGCTGATGCAGCACTCACCTTGGGACTTGGAGAAGGGGGAGTGCAGATTTTCTGTAAATGTGAGGGAACGCACACATCCTGCTTCCCTATAGAATGCTGAGTATGATTTACTTTAGATCACCGAGGATCTTGCAAGGGCCTCTCCTTGCCTTAGTGTGTTAACAGAGAGCTCAAAGCGGGGGTGCTACAAACAGGTGTCCACCGAACTTGCTTTTCTCTCCAGGATGATTTATATCATAATACAAATTATGATATAGTATTATATATAATACTTGTGCATTATGCTAATTATGTATTGTATGTGATGAGGTACTATTACACTAATTATATATTACAAGTAGATTATAATAGATATTATATATGTATGCATATAATACTGATTATACATATATATACACATAATACTCATATTATTCTAATTATACATATTATGTATTTATTTCTGTATTTTATATTATATAAAATACTCACGTATTATGTTATATAATTGTATACATACATAAGTAACCCGCTTACTTAATATGGTCTCATTGTGCTGCCACACCTATCTTTTCCTTAAAAATGGAAGCGGTGAGGTTCTGCTCAGGTCAGATGCTATATATTAATCGAACCTGTGCTTTACACCTACTGTGCAAGGCTAAAGAAATGGCAATCTGTGAAGTGATGGGGGTTCCCCCATTACATCACATTCCTGTCGTTTCTCATGCATCCATTGGACAAGTGTTACCAAACACCTGTCAGATGCCAGGCTCTGCCCTGGGCACTGAGGTACAGACCCAGATATGGCATGGTCCCTGGCCTCACGGGGCTCACAGATGGGTCACTCAGCAGCCCCCGTCCAGAAGGCCATGGTGGCTGGTCCTGGAGGAAGGAACCACAAGTGTATGGTGGCACAAAAAGAGGCAAGTGACCCTGCCTGCGAAGGATTTCTGGAAGAGGAGTTGCCCAAGGGGGAGTGGTCATGCTCTGAAGACCGAAGTGGAAGGACAGGCATGACAGGTAGGGGACAGCATGCGAGGACCTAGTGTCCATGTTAAGATAGTGTGATATGTTCAAGAGATCAGGATGGTAGATTCGCTGACATACTATCAGGTACTGCTGACATAAAAGCAAGAAAAAAAATAATGGTATTCCTAGGACAGTGATGGCAAGTACGGAGCATTCACTGTTGTGAGGCTAAGCCCTTGGATGCGTTATGTCAAACAGGGCCCTTAGAGCACAGAGAGCCTTACACGTTGCATATCGAGATGCATGAAGAACCGACAGATTACTCGAGTTTGCTCAGCTGGCGAGTACAGCAGATCAAGGTCTGCCATCTTACCCTAGTGGCCTGGGAGCAGGTGTGTAAACCCAGTCTCCTCCTCAGCAAAGTCAGGTGAAAGTTCCGTTCTGAGAACACCACGGAATGAGGGATCGTGGTGAATTTCAATCTGTGGTTGATCAAGTGCCTTGTTCTGTTAGGGAGTGGATGCTGGAAAAGTAGAGGGACAGCATGTTCTAGCATGTTCTGAGGCAGATGGGGGCAGATCCCAGAGCCCCAGCCTGAGATAAACTTAAGGATGTGCTTTTCGCTCTGCAAGCCATGGCAGGCACTGGGAAGTTTTGAGACAAATAGTGAGATGCTCAGTGTTGTGTCTGAGAAAAATCACTCTGCCCACGGTGCCAAGGACACAAGGAACAGCCAGGCATCCAGAAGTGTGTCATCATCGTCCAGACAAGGAAGTTCAACAACCCAGACGAATAAGTAATAGTCACAGAGACGTGAGTAGAAACAGTGCACTAACCGGATGTGGGGCTGAAGAGGAAGAAGAGTCAGGTGACCCCGGCTTCCTGACTTTAGCCTAGTGATATGTAAATGGTACAGTTTCAGCCACTGAGGCAGGAGATGCAGACAGAGGAACGTTATGGGTTGAATTGTGCCCCCCCACCCACCGAGACCATATGTTGAAGTCCTAACCCCCAGTATCTCAGAAGGTGCCTTCTGAAGGTAGGGTCTTTACAGGGGTAGTCAAGTTTGAAATGAGGGTAGGTCCTAATCCGCTGTGACTGGAGTCCTTGTAAGAAGGGGAAATTTGGACATAGGCTGGACACCATGGAATGAGGGTCGCATAGCACTGGGATCACGGTGAATGTCAATCCGTGGTGGTAGAGGAGGACCATGTGAAAAGGTCTAGGGAGAAGACAGCCATTTACAAACCAAGGAGAGAGGCCCGGACCAGACCCCTCCCTCACAGCCACTGGAAGGAAGCGACCCTGCCAACACCTTGATTTTGGACTTTTAGCCTCCGGAATGGTAAAAAAACTTCTGTTGTTTAAGTCCCCCAGTCTGTGGTATTTTGTTACAATAGCCCCAGCAAAGCAATAGGAGTGACTCATATGGAGAGAGCTAAGAGTTCTGTTTTAGATGAGTTGACTGTGATGTGCTGTTTTTGGACAGCTAGGTGGAGACCGGCACCAAGTGGTCATTCAATACACAAATCTAAGGCTTGGTGGGGGACTTGGGGCCAGAGAATAAACAGTGAGGCATGTCAGTCATTTCTGGCCCTCCTGCATCCGTCCATAACATAGTGTGACGAGCACATAATAGGAATTTGAAAAAGTAGTTGAGTAGATAAATGTCATGGTGGCCTATGGACCGTGGGCTGGAAGGACCACACAGATCCTGGAACTATTTCTAATCTCCCATCCCAGCACAGATGAGGCTAGCTCAAGCCCTGCTGAATTTCAGAGGACGGCAACATGGAGTGCTGATATTTCCACTTACCAAGAAGGAAAGTCCCCTCTTTGTTCTCTAAAATCAAGTGATAAAAAAAAATAATAATAACCAAATGTCAAAGGTATTCTTAGAAGAGAGAATGATAGCCTGATTGGAGTCTTAAGTTCATGCCCATGTTCTGAAATGCTGACCTCCCCACCAAGTCAGTAACATGTCTATTTTAGGCAGCAGCTTCAAAGTCTTCTTAGCTTAAAATGTCAAAACAAGTAGACAGCATGGCATTCCAGAAAATGGCAAGAACCAGAAGTTAGGAGACCTTGCTTCCAATTGCGATCTGCCTCTGAAGAATTGGGTCCACTTAACCTTTCTGAGTCACCGTTCCCTCATCTGTGGAACAATGATGGGGAGGGGGTAATTGGATGATCTTCTACGTCTGACATTCTAGGATTCAGTCAATGTTGCCGTTCATTGCCAGCGTTAGGAAGAATAACATTTCCAAAAATAGACCTGCCAACCTGATTTAGTCCACCAACATGAAGACACATCATGAAGTGATAGGCAGAAGTTAATATCCCAGGTGCCTTTGGTAGAATAATCCCTGCCTCTTTGAGAAGGGAGACAGAAGACTGGAAAGAAAACTTGGTTTTAAGAATGCACCTTCATTAGCAGCAAACTGGATTTTTGCTGGAAGGTTTCTGGGTTCACATGATCACTGTATTTTGTCCAATGACTTACATTTCTGACCATACTGAAAAAGGATGTGGAAAAATCACCCACTCCTAACGATGTCTGTGATTGCTCTTAGACCATTCAACATTTAAACCTTATGCATTTGCGTTTTCTTTGTATGCCTGACCGTCTCAGCCACGAAAGGGACCAGAGGATTAAGATTTATTGAGTAACTTATATTAAGTGTCGTGTTTTGGGCCAGCGTTTAGCCTGTGTTATTATGCATGGTCTTGTTTAATGTGCCCCGGATTGGATGCTGTCACTGTAGCTACTCTGCATGCGACACTGCTACAGGTTGTGTGCTTCGGGCTTCTGTCTAGCTGTGGGAGCGTGCTTGGTTTGTGAGAACAAGCCAGACGTACCTGGGAGTTACTGCTGCAGGAGCAACTCCTGACTGATGGCAGATGGAAATTTCGGGAATAAATAGTCCAGTCTGTTCACCTTGTGTTTGGGGATAACTCTGAGGTATATTCTATATCTGCTCAGGGAATGCCTCAGAGGGACGGAGTTCCATTTACCCAGGGTGGGTGCTGACTCGATAGCATACCCTTTACTGGCTGCCTTCTATTTGTGTCTCAATACCCCGGTATTTCCTGTGGTCATACTCCAGATCAAGTACTGACTCTCGAATCCCTGCCACAGGGTCTGCTTCTGGGGGATCCTGGCTAAGACATCTCCCCAAGATTCTATGGAGTATGTACCACTATTGTTAATTAGATGAGGAACCTGAGATTCAGTGTGGTAAAATAATGGTTGTTAAGTCTTGGTGTTGGGGTTTTGCTGTAGTTATCAACCAAGGGAGACACTGTCCCCCAGGGGACATTCTGAAACATCTGGAGACAAACTGAGGTACGCTACTTGCACCTAGCATGTCAGAGGTTAGAGTTGCTGCTAAACGTCTCACAATGCTCACTTGAGCCCACGACAAACACTGATCCAGCCTACAAAATGTCAGTGGTCCAGGTTGAGAAACCCTGCTCTAATCCAGCAAGACGGGCTCTTGGATGGTAACTCTCCTGTGTGACCTGTCTATTGCATTTCACTTCCAGGGCCAAGCTGTGGCTCAGCTGTGTTCCACTATCCCCAATGTGACTGTCTTTGGAACAGCTTCTACCTTCAAGCATGAAGCAATCAAAGACTCCGTGACTCACCTCTTTGACAGGAATGCAGACTATGTGCAGGAAGTGAAAAGGTAAGGTGTTCGTCCTAGGGAGTACCAGGTTGGTCCTTGCTCCTCTCTCTTTCTTAAAGAACAGTAACACTCGTTCAGAGGAGGGCAGGTGATGATAATAGTAACAACAATCAGAGTAAACATATATCAGGGCCTACTGTTACTAGCTCTGTGCTGAATGTTTCATGGGTATGAGCTCATTTAATCCTCAGCAACCCTGTTATGACCACACACACCACCGCCCCCATCTGGGAGAGGCTAAAACTGAGGAACAGTGCAGGTGAGTAAGCTGCCAAGCTAAATTATGATAGTGGCTATGACATGACCTTAATACAGAGAGGTTCATTTCTCCTTCATTCACATACAAGACAAAGGAAATGTGGCCTCGGACCTGGGTGTGACTGAGAGCCGCGGAAGGAGCAAAGCGGTGACACGATCAGATTTGAGTTTTGAAGAGTCGCTGGTGGTGTGCAGAGAAGGACTGGGAGGGGGGAGGTCGCAGGCAGGGAGATCAGGCAGACCCACGGTGGGGAACGTGGGTTTCTAACCTGACCCATGCTCCGTCTGTGGTCTGGAAGCTGTTAACTACGGCCCCGTGCCTGACAACACGGAGAATCAGGTGGAAAACCCAGCTGCCTTGAGATGATTTGTGTGTCACATCCCCTGTCGCTGCTCAGAAGTGGGGGAGGCTGATGCTCGGGCTTGGCTTCCCCCAGCTCCTAACGGGATTCAGACACGTCTCGAGGCTGTGGTTTTGGTCTCTTCATGTCCTGGCACTAAATTGTATGATACAAAGAAATTCATTTGTCTGTCTTGCATCATAATAAAGAAACAACTTTCCCCAAATGGAAGGACTTAGAGGATGGGGGATCTGGTTGTTCAAGGGGATAGAATTAGACCAGAGTAGGTGAAATTTGGGGAGTTTTTTTTAAGAAAGTCTTCTGATGGTCTGGATTTTCAGATTTGTTTTTAAATTTTAAAGGTAGAGATTTGCACAGAGTTTAAGGTTTTCCTGATATTTCCAGTGAGAAAAGACCTTCCAAACTAGACGTCAGAAGTTCAGCACGTTTCTAGACATGGCAGGCATATTTTAAAGACTTCTGGGATAGACCTCTGCCGACTTTCCTAAACCTCGGGTAGCTCTTCCTTCTTGTAACTTGCATCTCTCGAGCTGTGGTCTGGAAAATGAACTGCCATTGTCCCTCCAGCAGGCTTTGTCCTTAATCCCTTAAATGATAATTTTGCAAGCATCCTTTCCTCGTGCATTCCCTGACCCACTTTGTACCAGGTGCCTGCCATGGGCCAGGTTCTGTGCTAGGGCAGAAGATCTGGCAAAAACAAACAAACAAAAACAAACAAAAGAACACCTTGAGAGTCACTGTCTTCATGGAGCTTTGAGTCTAGTTGGGGAAGAGGAACAAAAAACAGCATTTTAAAAACTGACCGATTTTGTACTTTTGGTATATGCTCTAGTAGGGAAATGCAATGTGCCGGTGAGCATATGCCGACAGGGAGATCAGACATAGAGTCTGTCAAGAAATGATATTTGGGCTGAGCATTAAAGGGTGAGAAACTGGCCAAAGGAACAGCATTTCTGAATAGGTGGAACAGCATGTGCTAAGGCCTGGGGGGTCAGGAACGACTTGGTAAATTCAAGAGTCTGAAAGGAGACCTGGACAGCTAGAGGGAGAAGGGTGTGGGAGGCAATGGGCAATGAGCGTCAGGAGGTGACAGTGAGGTGTGCCTGGGTGGCTCAGGTCATGATCCCAGGGTCCTGGCATCAGGCTCTCTGCTCGGTGGGGAGCCTGTTTTTCCCTCTCCCTCTGTTCCTCCCCCTGCTCATGCTCTCTCTCTCTCTCTCTCAAATCAAGTAAGGACATCATCAATGAATGAATGAATGACAGTACATAACCAGAGAGCTCCCGCCTTCCCCGGTTTCCCTGGAGAATTTTCCAACCCTCATCGCTTCACTGTCCTCAACCGGCTGCCTTTCTAGCCCCCGAGTCAGTGATTCATGCTGATGTCAGACCAGCAGAAAGTGACAGCATCTGAGACCTGCTTCACCACCCGCTTCTCTCAAATGAGACTTCTACTGGTTCCTTGTGTGTTTAAGCAGAGACCCTAGGATTCCAGTAAAGATGACTAGGAAGTCGCAGGTGGGTTCATGCCCTCCGTCCCACCAACCCTACCCTCAGGAAAGAATCCAGAAGAAGATACAAGCAAGAGAGAGGTACTTGGTGCCTGTCGCCGAGCCCAGCACTGCATCTGCCTCAGGGCCGGTGCTCGACACAGACCAACAAGGAGAGTTAACTACAGCCCTCATTGTGAGGCTGAGATTTCAGAACCGGCCTCCATGAGCAACAGCTCGGAAACGGTTCAGTGCGTTATGCTACACCCACACTCTTGAGTATTAGGGAGCCCCTAAAAAAAGATAATTATGAAGATTCTGTCCCAAAATGAAAAAATACCCATGGTAGCACATGGAGTGGAAAAAAAGCAGAATGCCAGATTCCAGCTACACTGTGATCACAGCTTTGTATAAATTCTTGGCACATGAAGACAAAAAATGAAGAGCAAGTGGGGAAAGAAAAAAAAAAAAAAAACCCTAACCACTAATATGCAACACGAGTGATGGAGAGTGATTTCTCTTTGGTTTCTGAGCATGGATCTTGTCTGCTACAGTGTCCTGTGTTGATACAGAGCGGGAAAATAATAACATCAAATTTCTCAAGATGCAGATTTTTTTGTCAGCCAGTCAGTTGGTGAGCTTCTTTTGAACACGATCTCAGCCTTCAGCCTGGCCTTGTAAAGAGAATGGGGGGGCACAGTTGTAATAGAGACCTCACCTTTATGTCCCTTGCCTCTTGTCTGTCTATGCTCAAAACCAAGTGGAAGAATTAGAAGCTTTGACTGTGTGCATCTCACTGTAAGGACTTCAAATGTTAAGAGGAGAGAAAGACCGAGAGAGAGAGAGAGAGAGAGAGAGAGAGAAGGCACACCAAAGTGGGCAGCCCCCAGCAGGGAATCTGAGGATGGGAAACATCTCAGTAGGCTGTGGGAGGTGGGGAGCGAATGCCAGCAAGGGGAGCGGGTGCAAGCAAGGCTCTGCTGGCGTCCGCTCCCTCCGCTGACCCGTATGACTGCACCACTGTGTGTGCCCCCCGGACAATCCTGCAAGGGGAAAGCTCCTCACTTCACAGGTGAAGCAACTGAGATGGTGGAAATCAAGCAGATTGGTCAGCCCCTACTGGGAGCCTATGTGCCTTGTGGTGGCAGTGGTGGTCCCCAGGGCTGGCCACCGCCCACCTATGGAACTCTGCCCTGCTGCTGGGGCCCTCACTTGGTTTCTAGATGTGGTGGAGCAAGTCTCCTCATTCCTTGTGGTAGGGCCTCGGGTATGCTGCCTGACCGCATGGAGTCTAAGCTTCCTTAACCATTAAGTGGGGATCATGATGGTCCCTGAGTTACGGGGTTGGGACGTCCTCGATGAGACACAACTTAGGAAGTGCTCAGCACTGTGCCTGGCACATGGTGTAAGCGCTCTTGACAGTGGGACATGCTCTCCTAGGACGGTCAAGGGGATCAAGCGTCTGCTCTAATGGTTTCTGGGTTGGTGGTTCCACCCACACTGACATTTACTTGGGTTCATGGTTGGGTTGTTGAGGTTTTGCCGTCTTTTCTTTATACTCTTTTCCCTGACTAAAAGAATTCTCTTTAAGTTGGCCCACCCTGAAAAAAATAATAAAAAAGCTCCATGGACCCAGAAGTTACCATGAGCCAGGCCCTATGTTCCATGTGCTTCAGTCAAACTAAGCTTCACAGAGAAGCCTGGGGCAGGCTTCATTCCCTTCCACAGATGGGGACACCAAGACACTAAGAGGCTAAGAGGATGCTTAATACTGAGATGAAATTCATATTCCTAAGCCCAGAGCTATACTGCCCTTATGCCAACCCCATGCCTGCCCACTACTCCATGTTACTTGTCCGTTGTGGCAGACACACTTAGGTCCTTCTGGAAGGAGATGGTGCGCACACAGAGTCCCTCATTATCATGGTTGATGCCCCAAAGCCTCTTCCTTGGGCCTATTTGGTGCTGCTTGTCCTGGGTCAACCTGTCACAACGTTTGCACAATGCCCTTCCTTCAACACCCAGTCAATTCTTGTTCATCTCCCAACAGAAAGATTTTCCGTTGTCCCGACTGGCTCTACTGGAGCTGTGGTGACTGCCTGGGCTGTCCATTTAGTCTGTCTTCCCTAGTATCCACGAGCTCCCTCGTGGCAGGGAGGGACCTGAGCCCCCATCTGTGTGCCCCCCGCAGCTCTGCACACAAACTGTCCAGCATGAAGTAAGCACTAGTGAGTGGTTGTCCAGTGGCGGAAAACTTAGGACAGATGTGTAGGACCCTGACCTTGGGCCTCTCCTATCATCTAGGACTGAAAAAAGCAGCTTGAAAATAGAAGACTCCTGGCCTGTCTGTTTGGAGTAACGTGGTCTAACTCTGGATATACCTATATTTATTTTTAAAGACAACATTTAAACCAGAATTCTTCAAAGAATAATTGCTAAAACAATGCTTCCATAGTTAGACTGATTGGAATGCTTATTAAATCTTATATTCAGAAAGGTGGCAAGGCTGCTGCTCAGGAGTGAAACTGGACTGAGGTTTGAATGTAGGGTGTACCAGTTACACAAGCTTGGGCAAGGCGCTGCGTCTGAGAACCTCCATTTCCTCCTCAAACAAGTGGAGTTAAAGTGCCTGTCTCAGACTTGTCATGAAGATTAATTCTGAAATGCCCGGCATACAGCAAAGCTCAGAAAATGTGAGTTTCCTTTGAAGGAGGCACACATATAAAAATGTGAAAATACCACCCAAAATGTTCTCCTCGTTGTCCTGCATTCATTCCATTCATCATTTATTTAATCATCTTTTCATACAGTCAATCAATGTTTGTTGAGAACTAACACTGTGTCCTGCAGGATAAGGAGGACTGAGGATACAACAGCACAAACATGGTCCCTGTCTCATGGGGCGTACATTTTGGTGGAAGAGACAAATAAACTAGAATAATTACAGCCCAAGGCAAACTGAGAAGTGTCTTTAGGACAGATGTTAAAGCGCAAAGGGAGCTAGAGATCATCTGGGATTCCCACTCTCGGTGGGATGATTAGTAAGGAGCCAGCTCGAAGGAGATTGGGGAAAGGCTATTCTGGCAGAGATGATAGCATATGCAGAGGCCCTGAGGCAGGAATGTTTTAGGAATCGCTACAAGGTCAGAATGCCGTGAGCAGTTAGTGGCAAGTGAGGACAAGGAAGTGGGCAGTAGCTTAATGTGGGCTGCCCTGCCTTTCTGCAGAACCAGAGGACAGAGCAACAGGTCTAGAAGCGGCAGCTAATTAACTGGCAGACTGTGGGAGAAAATGTGCATTCACAGAATATAAATGTGAGGAACATCAGGCAGGAAATGAGCACTTGGGGCTGGGCAGGTCCCTCAGGGGTACCCCAAAAGGTGTGAACAGCCCAGCATTTGGGAGGCTGCTCCTGAACACAGGTGGGCATCTTGTAGCAAAGGAAAGAGGTCCTGGGGAAATGGCATTCACAGGGAAGAAGGTGGCCCAGGACGGCTGGTAATAAAATAGAGCAGGGTCCTACTTCCCATAGGAGTGAACACACTTGGTAGGAGTGAGGAAGACAGTAACGTAGCTACCCAGCCCATGATGCAAGGTGGAGACCTGATCACCAGGTGTGTGGCACCGATCTAGAGCCCACCAACAGAGTCTGTGTTCCAAATCCCACCTGACTCTGAGGCCTCATCTTTTTACATTTTCTTTACTCCAGCCAAACTGGATGCTTCCTAGTCTTCCTGCTCACTGGCTTCCTCCCACCACAGGACCTTTGCATATGCTGTTCCCCAACCTGGAACATTATTCTGGCCACTCTTTACCTAGGTAACTTCACTCTGCATTTTCCCAGGGATGCCTTCTCTGGAAGACCCAATTGGGCAAACTCCAGATTGACATGGTCTCATGGCACTAGATACCATTCAATTTCAATTTAATTTTTATTTGTGTAATTATAGGTGAATATCTACCTAACAGGAATTCTAAAAGGGGAGAAGTCAAATCTGTTTGGGCTCACCACTATACCTCGAGTGCCTAGTGCAGTGCCAGGCCCAAATATTGAATGAACCAATTAACTGTTAAAAAAAAAAAAAATGCCAGTTTGGCTCCTGAGTAGCTGGCTTAGACCAAAGTGTGGAGCCAGAATCAGCAGCATCAGTATCTCCTGAGAACCTGTTAGAAATGCACATCTTTGGGGCCCAAACCAACCTAATCAGAAGCTACAAGAAGAGGCGAAGGAGAGCAAACTACCTGTTGGCCTGTTTGTAATGAGCTTCCCCCACCACCAGGGAGATTCTGATGCTTAAGTTTTAGATCCACTGGCCTAATTCCCTGGTTCTGAATTTATAGGTGGGACTTGAACAGATATACCTTTATAAATAAGCATTCTATGAGGCAAAAGCTAAGCTGATAATTTTTGATGTGTCTTTGTAACAACTAGAGTTTGGACTTGACCTGAAGGCTTTCAAACATCATGACTCAGCTTTTTGAAAGTCACAACTCAGCTGTCCTGGGGCATGGGGCAGTTGACTTAGTGTCTGAACCCTAGAGATACACATGCAATTTTCTACTTATGAAAACAGGATCTAGCTGTTGACATGAACTATGAACTCAGTTTGGGGATGAGGGTGGAGGTAGAAATACTGAACTGTGTACTAAGACAAGATAATCCTGCAAACTCATGAATCTGAAGAGATGCCATTCTTGTCTGAGCAGAGCAAGATCTAGCCATAACTGGGAGCCCTGGGGGCATAAATAGCTTCCCTACAATCCCCAGAGCCTTCCTGCTTATAGCTCCCTCCCACATTATATCTTCTAACAGTGGAAGCCCAGTAGCTGTTTGTTAAATGCATGAATCAGTGAGGGAATCGGTGAATGTACAAACAAATTCATGGAGGAAGGGATCAAAAAATGTTTCGTCTGCTTAACACAGTATAAATATGGATTCTCTCTACTCTGGAACCTTCTACTGCTATAGGAAGACCCTCTCTACTTTTTTATTTTTTCCAAGATGTATTTATTTGAGAGAGAGAGAAAGAGAAAGAGGGTGGGAGGAGGGGCAGAGAGAAAGGGAGAGAGAGGATTTTCGAGCAAACTTCCTGCTGAGCATGGAGCCCAATGTGGGACGTGACCTCAGGACCCTGACATCATGACCTGAACCAAAATCAAGAGTTAGCTGCTTAACCAACTGAACCAACCAGGCACCTTGAGAACCGGTCTATTTAACCCTCTTCCTCAATGATTCCATTTTAGATTGAACCTTGAGATTGAATGAATACAAGTTTGCGAGTTAAATTAATGTGACTGACTGAGGAGAGATGGAGAAGGGGAGATAAGCTAGTCCCTGCTAGACTGGAAACCCCATGAAGACAGAACATGTTGGTTTTGTTCCCCTTTCTGTTTCCAGAACCTTGGACAGAGCCTAGTCCATAACCCAAGCTCCATAGACAGGAATTGTTGAGTAACTGACTTTGGAGTGACTTGCATGGCTGGCAATAGGCTGACACCTTCTTTCATCCCCAGCACAAAGAAACGTGCTTGGTTCACTTTATGAAGGAGAAAGCTAAGACTCAGAGAAGTTACTTGAGGTGGCTAGGTACAAATTCAAATGTATGAATTCAATGAGCATGATGTCCATGCTCACTTTCCTAACTCAGGCTGGCTCCTGAAATAAGCCACCAGCCAGACTTATAGCTACCTCCAGCTCTGTGAAGTTCTTGGGTGGGAAAAGGTAAAATTAGGCCTCCTGGCCTCCTAGCCTATTTATGGCTACTCCCAGAGCTCTTGTTCTTGCTGATTCTAGGAGTAAACAACATGACACAGGAAGGAGGAGCCGTCAGAAGTTTGGTCCCTAACAGGTGACAGTATCTTGCTTTGTCTTCACACCATTTAGAATCTCTGCTGAAGGAGTGGACATTGTTTTGGATTGCCTCTGTGGGGATAACACTGGAAAAGGTCTCAGCCTTCTCAAACCACTGGGAACCTATATTTTATATGGTAAGTGCTGAAGAGAAGAGGGGACGTGGTCTGCAACAGGAAGCACTGCATGCATGCTTACAAAAGTGTGTGACATACTTAAAAAAGTTCTGATGAATGAAATGTGTTGATGTGATGGGGTAATGAGATTGGGAGGGCTTAATTTTTTTTTTGAAGATTTACCTATTTGGGGGGTTAAGGGAAGAGGGAGAGAATCCTCAGGCAGATTCCCCACTGAGAGTAGAGCCCATCTCGGGGCTGGGTCTCACAAGCCATGAGATCATGATCTCAGCCAAAACGCAGAGTTGGATGCTCAATGAGCCACCCAGGTGCTCCAGGAGGGCTTCATTTTTAAATGTTTCACATAATACTGCTATTGCCGCTAGTTACTTTCAATTATAAAAGTAACATATGTGCCTATTGCCCTACTATATTGGAATATAGAAATATTGGAGTATTTCTCATTCCAAAAGGGTTTGTAAAGGCAGGCCAAGCCAGTGTATTCATTAGCTTGATGCACAGAAGGTGGCTCAGGTGCCACAGGAAATACTAATGGCTTCAAAGGAAATTCAAAAAATGAAGGAATGAAGGACCCACAGTAGAATGAGAAGGGTGGCTAGGATATGGGGGTTTTAAGGGAGAGTCTTCCCTTTTGGAGATGAAGTTGCAAAGGATGACTCCTTCCTATTCTAAACCACTCCTATATGTCCTGATCACAAAGACGCCCTGAAGGGTTGGGACACACCTCTGCTTCTGTAACCCCTGAGATGCTCTTGAGGTTGAGGGGACTTATGAATGATATCTAGGAGATTTTTCTCCAGCAGAATGAGATCCCCCAAACCGCCTCCTCTTCTCCCTCTCCTCTGTTAAATGATTGTAAACTAATTTAAACATTAGTCTCCACAAAGTCTTTAGTCTCTACAAAGTCAAATAAAAGCCTTTCTGAAGCCAGATATCATATTCCAAAGCCAAAGGATACTGGGGTTATCCCATGTTTGAGATTTCTGGCACTTCTGCCCTCCATAGGTCCAATAGAAAATTGAGCCTTAGCTCTTTATTACTCAGGAAAAAAATACTCATTTCCCTGCTAGTCATTGAGAAGCCTATAAGAGAGATATTTGAGAGGTATAAATATTTAAGCATCTTTTTGTCATGATTATGACAGAAAAAGAGGGAATAAGCTTCCCATTGCTGGAGTGTTCTGGTATTTTCAATAGTGGCCACATAGCTGAAAGTCTTTGCAAGTGGATGCATAATTCTTCAATTATTACGATTATTGATAATAGAAGCTATGAGAGTCAATGCACAATATAGGGTATTGGCTATAACTAAGGTATGTGTCAAATGTTGATGGACAATTTACTCTTTCTTACTTATTCACCAGTTCTAATTTTGCCCCAGTTCTATGACATCACTTGGCAGAATACAATTTTACCATCTCGCAAGGATCTAACTGATTACATTGATTACTAAGTAACCAAAGCCTGGTACCGTGATGCTTGGTGGTAGTCACCCCATAAAAGCAGATCAGTAATTAACTGACTGGTTACTAGTTTACTGAGACCAAATAATGAAGTTTCAAATATACACTGCTTTTTCATTAAATAATGGTTCTCTGAGAAGGACTTATTCCCAGCCTTTGGAGACAAGGGAAGAAAGTCGTTGAAAAAGCACCAATATGGCATCTGATCTACTAAGAGCTTTCATCCCCTCCGCATCCCCAAGAACCACACAAAGCGGTCTTTTCTCTCTGTAAGAGCACCTTAGGAAATCTTCCTAACACCATCTCCCATCTTCCCTCTGAATATTGTTTGTTCCCTTTAGCTAAGCTCCGTTTCTCACACCATTTGTCTCAAGTGGTTTTGTCCTCTCTGCTCAAATTTCTTTGGAGCTAGTATGTTGATCACACCATTTCTTTGGCTTCTGAACCTATATTCACTCTCACCTGCTCTTCTGTACCCCCATTTTCCCACCCATCTAAATTCGAGCTCAGTCCCATCTCTCCCTGCTACTTAAGTGCCCAGGCCAGCCCAGAGCCCCAAGCCTTTCACTTGTTCAGGAATCAAATTCAAACCACGAGTTAGGCTCACATAGGACTCCATTTCCCAGTCTTGAAGAATGGAACCAAATCCTCTTTGATCCAGTGACAGCTGGTCAAAATCAGGCCAACTTGATGCCACCTCCTCCCTCCATTTCCTTCATTCTTCCAAGGCTGAATTAAAGTTGTTCTCAAGCTCTTGACAGTTCTGGACCAAACAACTGTCATTCTTCCATGTGTAGCAAGAGATGTTGCTTTTCACTAGCAATAGCTTGATTTGGGAATCCTTCATTTGCAGGTTCATCCAACATGGTGACTGGAGAGACCAAGAGCTTCTTTAGCTTTGCAAAGTCAGTGAGTATCCGTATGTGTCAAATGTACTGTGGTTGTATGGCGATTTGCACGTTGTGAGCTCCTCTATGCTTCTTATATTCTTCAATGTCTAAAGACATTGACCTAATAACCTAAACCTTGTTTGTCCTTCATCTGCATCACTCATTTTCAGGAAAGCCTATGTTCCCACCCTGCTCACTACACATAAGAAAGACTGTGTGTTCACTTTGGCTGCTTCGTCTAAATGAAGCAGAGAGGTGGGAGCATCTGAGAAACTCAGAAAAGCTTTGTTTTGATTTCAGCAGAGATTGCTTAAGTTTCTGTGTTTTTAATCATTGGTCAAAAATAAACTTGGCATTAATGCATTTTACTGGTTTCTGCCCAGGTCTCTGGGGGGTACTTAAGATTTCTCTGTATCTCCATTCTACTGAATTGGAGACACAAATGGGATCCTGCAATTTGAGCAAGCCCCCAGGGTGATTTTTAGACACAGGCAAATCTGAGAACCACTAGCTTAAATAATCATGCTCTGAACATAGCGGTTACTTTGAGACTGAGAAACCACATCCCTGGGCATTCCAACCTACTCAGATCTGTATTCCCACACTAGAGCAATACTTGCTAGAACTAAGCTAATTAGGGCTCGAACTTCAGTTTTTACCCCTGCCCCCCAACAGGGAACTGCTGCTTCTCAGGAGGGCTTGCTTTCTTCTCGTCTTGTCTCATCTCCTCTCCTCTCCTAAAGCCTCCTAAGCAGCCAGCGTGTCACTGATTGATTCACTCACTCCGTGAGTGTCTTCTGAGCACCTGCCATGTGTGCGAGACCCCAGAGCATTGCAGTGAGTGACATGGGCACATATCAGCCCCTTGTGACTCTCATATTCTAATGAGGAAGACAAATGGAAATAGATGAAACATATTAATAAGATGATCATTGTAAATGGTCATAAGAACTCGGACAGGGATTCAAAACAAGATGCAGGATTGAGTGGAGGCATTTTGAATAGGGTGCCCAGGGAGAGCCACAGAAATCATTCTAAGTATGGCACTACGGGGTATTCATGTGCCCCCTAAGTGCCAACACTGGCTGCCCAAGGCTTCACCCCCCCAAACACCAGTGATTGTGGAATGATTCGTCCTCCCTGCCCTGAGACATTAGAATTGAAGGGCATGCCTTTGCCTTTGAACTTCAGCGTTCAGGTCAAGGATCGCTGCAATGACAGAATCTGTAAGGGAGCAGAAACGGAGTGTGAGGAAGGATTCTGTCTGGAGCTAGTCCCCTGAAGACAGGCTTTGTGCCACTCGCAGCTGTTTTGTTGCTGTGGCTGTAATTAACATGATGCTGACAGCCTGCTGTGGGGAACCAAAGGGATCCCAAATTACATGCAATTGTAAGAAGTGTTTTCCCTTTTTCCCTTAAACGCATAATCAGAACACACGGTGTTAATGAAATAATTGCAGTGTGCCCAGGTTCAGTGAAGGCAAGCATGAAAACACGGCTAGGATGGAGGCTGAGATTCTCCGGCCTAAAGCAGGGGTGCTGATTACAAGAGTGCTGTATAGCTGGAGGGCGAGAACGAAGACTATTTCCTTGTGGAGGCCTGGTCTGCTATTAGTCGGTCAGTGAGAAGTAAGATGAAGACAGGGCATGCCGAGGAGTGGAATTGATGACTTTGTTCTAGAAGATTCTAGAAAGGAATTTTCTTTTATGTATTGGAGAAAGGCCCAGAAAACAAGGCCATACTTGGAACTATACAAGAATTTCTCTCTCGGATATCCTAATTATGTTCCACCTTAAAACTCTTATGGAACTTGTACTCACTCTTCAGACTATAGCAATGATTAACAGTGGCTAACACCTAGAGAGCAATCTGACACCAAGTTCAGAGCTCGTACTCACTAAATCAAAGATAACAAATATTTTATATGTATAGAAAACCTACTCCAGGTCAGACACCGTTTCAAGAACTTTCTATATATTAACACATTATTCCTCAGGATGACCCTGTGAGGTGCAGTAGGGAAACTTAGCACACAGAAGTTAGATGACTTGCCTAAAGTTGCCCAGCTACTAAGTGGCAGAACTGGGATTCAAAACTAGGTGTGTGGCTCTGGAACTTAACCATAGCTGCAGGGATTGCAGATTTTACAAGCGTTCATTTCACAGACATTCCCTGAGACAATGCAGATGCACCATGAAATGAGTCATTAATCATTTCTCTGCTTTGTTTTTGTGGGAAGCCAGCCCATGGCCAAATACATGTCTCTCCTAGAGCTGGCCCCCAGGCCTTCAGGGGACGTACATTATAAAGAATTTCGTGCATGAACCTAATTCCTGCTTTTGACTTGTCTTTCTCACACTTATTTTCCTAACAGTATGATTTTCCCATTTCAAAAAGTACATATCAAAATCTCTGGCGAGCTTTTGAGAGCTCCCACAATTCAGGAAAGAGGGGGGATGTAAATAAACACCCCAATAACGTAAACACTGTGAATGTTCCTATGTGCCCATCACATTCCACTCTGCCTTCTGATTTAAACGATTCACCACTGCTCCTAGAGCCTTTAGAAACTGGAAGTTGGCATTCTAAATTCTAAATTCTAACCAGCACCAAAGGAGACGCAGTTAAATCAGAACAAAGCAGCTGGATAACCATTTCTGGATTATTCATTTACTTTCATGTCTGAAGTGGGGGATGAGAGGCTCGAAGGGAGAGAGCCACACTTGCCACCTGTGCGTATCCCATCAAGGATGTTAGTGCCATCGGCGTTTTGGGTCTGGATGTCTCTTTGTATATCTCTTTGTACTGTGGGATGTTTACCAGCATCCCTGGCTTCTACCCATTGGATGCCAGTAGATTCCTCTCCCTTCCAGTCACCACAGCAAAAACACTCCCAGACTTTGCCAACTGTCCTTCCGATGAGAACTGCTGGCTTTGTCCCAACACTATGGCTCCACGCTCCACCACGCTGTGCCTTCTGCCTGTATCACTCTTCCTCTGCTAGATTCCTACCCACCTCTCCAGCTGCACCATCATTCCGCCTAAGAAAGCTGCTCTTGTGGCTGGGTCACCATCCCACTGAGTCCCCACCACACTTGGTAGACTTCCCTACCACCCCGCTCCTTCCCTACTATTCATAAGCTAAACTCTTCCAGAAGCCTGGGAGGAAGCACTCTAGCACGGTCTGCAGCTGAGAGCTATGAAGCACAGAGAGGAACATGGAGCACAAGTAGTCCCAGGATTCATCTCCAGAGTGGGCAATTCTAAACCTGGGCCTCAGGGTTCCAACAACATGTGGCCTGATAGCTATTCTCAGGACGTTTGTCTCTCTCTCCCACCCAGACCTCATGCTCGGCGCAGAAGCCTCACTCTGCACTCCCAGGGCTGCCTGGCTGCATGGCTGTTTGGAAAAAATACCCCAACAAGGACCCCCCTCAACCCCCACCCCACCGGGTCCCCTGGGCCCTGCCCTGCTGCAGCCCTGTTCTCTACCTGACAATACAGTGAACGTGGCTGCCGTTGGCTCCCTGTAATGGGCACCTTCTCTCCTTCCAGTGGTGGCAGGTCGAGAAGGTGAACCCCATCAAGCTCTACGAAGAGAACAAAGTCATCGCGGGGTTTTCCCTTTTGAACCTGCTCTTCAAACAGGGCCGCGCGGGCCTCATTCGAGGAGTGGTGGACAAACTCATTGGGCTCTACAACCAGAAGAAGATCAAGCCTGTGGTAGACTCCCTTTGGGCCCTGGAGGAGGTAAGAATGATGTTGTTCCCCGGCAAATAATCTCTGCTGAGCCCAGGGAGATTTGGGCAGATGCACAGTATTTTATTCAAAAATTATTCTCCGGGTTTGTTTGCTTTAAATGAGGGTCTGAAGAGTCACTGTCCTATAGCATTGGGCTTCGGAGGTAAGAAATTCTCTACGTTCCCTAGTGATTCTCAAATCATGTGCCTCAATGTACCACTTGTACTAGGAGCCATTCCCAGGCCACCAAGTTTTCACGGGTGTGGACGAACTCCTGGCTTCTCAGAGGGCAAGACTATGGCTGTAGCATCATTTGTATCATCCCCTTGTGGGTGGCTGACATCAAGGTGGGCGCAGACAGTGGCTCCGAGCCAAAATGTTTTGTGTGCTAGACTCAGGGGCTGGGACACCCTGCGAGATGAGACGCTGTTAGCTGTCCCAGTGGGCACTGTAATTATGCACGAATTACTGGGTCTAGTAATGGATGGAGTGTGTTTGTTAATGGATCTGCCAAAAGTTCTCGGATTGGAAGTGTTCCTTGATCATGAAAAAGATCAAGACTCCGTCACGGAACGTTTCGGGACACTGAAGCATGAACTGGCTGCATTGGGGCAGGTGGGACATGCTAGGAGGAGGCAGGGTCTAGAAGAGCCTCCAGGGTCAAGGAAGTTCTGGACATTTGGGGAGCCAGTCTTGGAAAATAAAAAGGTATAGCCCAGGTTTAAAGAGACATTTCACTGAGTAATCTTCCTCGGTCGGGCCATTGGCTTCAGGGACCCATGAAGCTCCCTCAGAAATACCTTAAAATATGTGGGAATGTGTTCTGTGTTTGTTTGGTTTTTGTATTTTGCATGGGTGAGTGCCTCACAATGCAAGAAATCTTTTATGCTTTGGGGAGTCACAGACATCCTTGGGAAAGCTAACGAACATAATGTTCTGTGGAACAGATAGCAGGTACTGTCCTGCAATAGAGCTGGTGCCGTTTGCCTAATGAACTGTGTTGGCCAAAATCCCATGGCTCCCCTAAGCACAGAAATTGCCCTAGAAAAAGCTTTGCGGGGGTCCCCATGTAATCAAGTAGATCTGGCCTTGGGTGGGTGGACCAGAGGTACACCTGTATTTGCCACTCACTCTGCAGTATCATGAATGGTTTTTTCAAAAACCAGCCACCAAAACCCTGGTGTTTTCTGCTGAAGGAAATAGAGGCTTATTGTAGGAAAGTCGTAAATTAAGAACAGAAGCGTAAGGAGAAAATGAACTACAAGGGTACATTCCAGAGATAACACTGCCAACATTTTGGCTTGCGTCCTTCCAGTCTTTTTTTCTTTTGCAGATGGTCACTATGATTCAGTTTCTTGTTAAATCAGATAATCATGCATTCCTTCTGCTGTGTAATTTCCAAGATGGTTGGCCTACTGTTATACTTTTCGTGGAAATGTTTTTAATTCACCGAGTCAGACATCCGTGCAGTATTCACGGTGGTGTCTCAGTGGCATAAGGAAGGGCTGACTGCATGGCTGCTGGTTCTCAGTGATCAGAGAGGAGAGAAAACTGGGGGGAGTCAAGACAAGGGCTAGGAGATGAACTTGACTGTGGGACAAGGAAGAAGGCTTAAACTCCGTGTTCAAAAGGGAAGCATTTAAGTGAGAGTTGACCCCTGGAGGAGGGGTCCAGTTCACCCACTGGGTCCTTATTCTCATAACTGAAATCATTGCTTGGTCACAATAGATACTGGATGATTACTATGTGCCCAGCACTGTGCAGATGCTCGAGACACAGTGGACGACAGCCCAGATACGTGGGTTTCACAGAGCTTACATTTGGAGGGATGGGGGAGGTGCAGAAGATTCTGGGCAGTGAACAGAAATCAGCAGGGTATTTGCCAATTGTCCTAAGTTTCTGAAAAGAATTAAATTAGGGTGTATGTTGGCAAGTAAGTGGAGTGGAGAGACAGTTTCTACAGACCAGTGGTTTTCAACTTCTTTCTCTTTGTTACCTGCCCCCGCAGGAGACTTTTTAGACTTCTCTTCCAGATGAAGCCCCTCTATGATATTTTAATACCATGGGTATACTATCTCTCTCGTTAACAATTCAGCTACCTACCTTTCCTCTAGCAGACTATCCTTCTGGTTATGTCCTGCATGTGTATCTGTGCTTTACAGAGTAAAAGAGTAAGTTTTTTTTTTCATCCTCCAAGAACCAGTTTTCACCCCTGTGAGGCTGGTATCGCTCCCATCGAAACTGCCTTCTGTAGAATGACTTCACACAAGAAAGGTTAGGTGTCATTGGCGCTGGGACATGAAAGAGGCTGAAAGCTATAAAGAAAGTGCCTGCAAAGCAGAGAGACCCTCAAAAGTAAAAGGACAAGGATTAGAGGGATCGGTTATGTGGCCCCTTTCCACAGGTTGGTATGAGCAAATGTGGGAATGCTCTTTATCCAAAGGATACATAGTGATTCAAAGGGTACCTGCACCCCAATGTTTATAGAAGCAATGTAGCTAAACTACAGAAAAAGCCTGGATGAATGGATAAAGAAGATGTGGTGTATACCTGTGTATCTATCTATCTAGCCACACACACACGCGAGCGCACTCGCACACATGCACAGGAGCATTACTCAGCCATCAGAAAGAATGAAATCTTGCCATGTGCAATGATATGCATGTAAATAGATGGTATTATGCTAAGTGAAATAAGTCAAAAGCAAATATCGTATGATTTCACTCATATGTGAAATTTAAGAAACAAAACACATGAGCCTAGGGGAAAGGAAGGAAAAATAAAATACGAGGAAAACAGAGAGGGAGGCAAACCACAGGAGACTCTTCACTATAGGGAACAAACTGGGCGTTGCTGGGGTGGGGGAGAGATAGGGGGAGGGGTAATAGGGTGATGGGCATGCAGGAGGGCACTTGAAGTAATGAACACTGGGTATTGTATGAAACTGATAAATCACAGAATTCTACCGTGGAAACTAATAATATAGAATGCTAATAAATTGATTTTAAATTTAAAAAATAGTTAAGGAAAAGAAAAAAAAAAGGAGTGTCTGACTTGGTGAGCAGGGACCATATAGAAATCCAGATTGTAGCCTAAGCCCCGTGGGAGGCTGCTGATGGGTCATGGTCAGAAGGTGCCACATTGGCACCCTAAGGGTATGATCCACCAGGGAAGAAGCAAAAATGGTGAGGCTGGGGGCTAGGCTGCAGCTGCAGAAGTCTGATATTCAAGGAAGCTCTTGACCGATTTAGGAATGGGAGGGGGCGCTAAGCTGAGCTCAGCTCTCATTAGGGAGGGTCTGCTCACTTAAGGCAGTGGGGGACAGAGGAGCCCCGTGCATGTGGGAGTTAAGTCAGGACAGGCTCAGCCGAGGAAGCAGAGCAAGGCTCTCAGGACCCATACTGACCAGAGATGGGAAGCTTAGGCAAAGCTGCGGTGGACTGAGTAATGGATCCTATCCAGGCAAGTCGGGGGACTTTATCCCAAATACTTCCCAAATTCGCCTACTCGCTCTCCTTTCCACTCAGGGCTCTGTGGCCTGAGCTGGCCTCCCTCCTGCAGTGAGCTCCTGACTGGCCCCTCCCTTCTACCTCCCATTCTCCACCAGCAGTCCAAGTGGACTTGTCTCTCCCTAACCCAGACCGTGTCCACCCCACTTAAAATCCCCACGTGACTTCCCACTGCACCTGCTATGCAGTCTGAACTCTTTCCTGGACTGGACAGCCTTGTCTGGTTGTAACTCCTGCCCGTCTCGTCATCTTCTCGCTGCCCACCTCGCCTCCTCCGTCTGAGTTTCAGTGGCCTGCGTGTCCCTGGTCCCGAAACTACCTAAGCCTTCAGGAACGGAGGTACTTTGAACACTCCTCCAGATTTCAGAGCCGCTTCCTTCCACCCATTCATACCTCACCTTCCACGTGACCTACACAGAGAGGCCCTCCCCCAAGCCCCTCCTGAAAGGGGCTTCCTACACAGCCACCCACCCAGGGGGTTCGTTTTACTCTGTTCAACGATCTCCATTGTATTCAATGATTGAAATGATCTTGGTCATCTGTTGGTTTGTTGAGACGCTTGTCTCCCTTCCACTAGAAAGTAAACTGCAGAGAAAGACCCCGGCTGTGCCGTTCAAGACCCCAGTGACTGGCACAGAGTCGATGCTCAACAAACAGGCATTTCATGAGTGAACTGATGAACCCAGCAATACACGGAAACAGGACTACGCCGGTATTGTGTAGGCTCAACAATAACTATGCATTGAATGAATGAATAAATGAGTCAATGAACAAGACATACTAAGACAAGGTGTTACTACTTTAAGACAACTTGGGCTCAATTGGCATTTTGGCCAAGCCATCCTTGGCTAGGGGTGGGGGCTGCCCTATGCTTTGTAGGATTTTTAGCAGCATCTCTGGTCTCTGCCCACTAGATACCAGTAGCGCCCCCCACTGCCAGCCATGACAATAAAAGATACCACTAGACATGTTGGAAGGTCTCCTGAGTGGGATGAGTGGAGGGGCAAAACCTCCACTAGGTGAGAAACACTGCTTTAAAAGAAGCCATATTGGTTAAGATTGTCACTAGGAAAACAAAGCAATCACATGTTCCTATGGCAAGCTAGTCATCCACAAAGGGGAGACAGACAGCCGTTGCCTGTTTGCCAACAAAAACGTCCACAGCCACTCATCAGGAACACCCACCAACTTTCTGGGGGTTCTTTTCCACAATATTTACAGACATCTGTTTAGAGCTGCAGTTGGGCCAAACTCAAGTTATTTATCAAGCCCACGCGACTCTTCTGGGCTCGAGGAGAATAGAGCGTGCTTATTACTGGCGAACCTCAGAGGGATGACTGTAATGCTCTCCCCCGCCCCTCTGGTAAATGATTTCATAAAATTGCTTTTCAGGCCAGCTCTGGAACTTCATCGATGGAATATGAAACCCATAGGGATTAAAAGAAGATTTTCTTGGGCTCTCTGAGCCCGCAGACTAGAAGATTTAATAATTTCAGAAACGATTTAGTGTTTCTTTTTAGCCATCTGTCTTTGACTTTATTGTAAATTTAATACATGAAGCAGAGATATGCGCCAGCTTCAGGTTTGCCTCCAGATATTAAATGTGCAGCTGTACATTAAGTGAGAAAAAAGCTCATCTTTCCAAACAGTTCAGAGGTGGGAAAGGAATGAGACATATTTGTCAACCAAGCAACAGTGACATTACTGAGACCTACTATGTGCTAGTACTATTTTAGGGTTCCCCAACCCTTAAGTTTATGGTTTAGTTTCTGAGACAACACCGAGGTGTTGGTCATGGGGTACTGTTTTCAAGGGCAATTGGATTTGAAAACGAGAGGGAATGACGTTAATTAAGAATAAGTGCTCACAAGAGGCTCCAAGAACGAGGTGGGACTTGGTTGAGATCAGAAGGATACAAATTCTCTGGATGACGTTGGGGTTACGAAACAGGGCACTCCAAGCTGGGGGGACAGTGACAAAATCTCAGAAGCAGGAGTGTAGGGTAAGGGGGGTTGAGAGGTCTGAGCAAAACACGGAGCAGAGGTGGCTGGCGAAGGAGGAGAGGAAGTATGTCTGGTCAATGGAGTCACATTGACAGCCTTCGCCGCCAAGCAGAGAAATAGGAGTTGATGTTCTAGGGGAGGTGGCTGCTCTCTGAGAGTGTGGCCTAAGGAACATGGCACCATCTGACTCGTTCAATTTCCAGAAGCCCGTCTTGGTCCTAAGTGTGATGCTAGTGTGATACACCTGTGACTATATAGCTCTGATTACCAACGCCTTTGCCCACTGGCTGTTTCATAGCACAGGGAGGACTCTGTGACGAGCTGACCCGCGTACCCCCTCCAACTCCTATGTGGAAGCCCTGGCCCTCAGGACTTCGAGTGGAATTGTATTTAGAGACAGGGCCTTTAGAGAATTAATTTGGTTAAAATGAGGCCTTGGGGGTGGGCCCCCATCCGGTCTGACTGCTGTCCTTCTAAGAGGAGGAGATTAGGACAGACAGACAGACACCAAGGATGGACACACAGAGAGACCGTGTCAGGACACGGTGAGAAGACAGCCATCTGCAGGGAAAGGAGAGAGGCCCAGAATATAACCAACCCTTGCTGGCACTCACCTGGGACTCCCAACCTCCAGAATGGTGAGAAAATACAGCTCTGTTGTTTGGGACTCCACAATCTATGGCATTTTGTTATGGTGGCCCCAGCAAACTCATACAGGGTTGCATGGAGATCTTTGGCAGTTTTAAAATCCTTTTTTATTAAAGGCATTGTCTGTAGCATTTTACAAGATTGTTTATGGTAATTGTCTAGGTTTGCACTCTCTGATATGGTACCACTAGCCACAGGTAGCTATTTAAATGTAAATTAATTAAGTCAAATTAGACAGTCATTCCTTAGGGGTCCTAGGCACATTTTAAGTAGTCAATAGTCACATGTGGCTGGTAGTTACCATATTAGACCATGCAGAGATAGAAGAACATGCCTGTTATTGCTGAAATCCTGCTGGAGCTGATCTAGGAAATGATGTCATCCTTCTGTTTGAAAGTAGGAGAAAATCTGCCACCCCAGCAATCTGGCATGATTACCTTTTAGCAAATTATGTTAATTATGCCCTTCCTTGTACATCTCTCTTTGCCTCGACTGTCGTGAAGCTAACTATCCAAATGCAGTCACTTATTTAAGTGACCCTCATTGTAGTTCCCCTGCATTTTTCCCTTCATGTGAAGAGTTGGGGTTTAATTACATGTGTGCCTTTCATCTTATGCCATCACAAAACCTGTACAGAGACAGGTCTGCCTAAAAGAATCAAGGAAGAAAAAATAATACAATGCTGAGCTTGATAGGGACATTTACCTGTTCTCAGCAAGAGGGTGACTTGCTAAGAGACAGATTAATGTTGAAACTGGGGAGAGATAGTGGAATTACCCAAGAGACAAGGCCAGGTGGGCGGTGTGATTGTCAGTGCAAAGAAATGGCAGCTTTGGGGCACCTGGGTGGCTCAGTGGGTTAAGCCTCTGCCTTCATGCTCAGGTCATGATCTCAGGGTCTTGGGGTCAAGCCCCGAGTCAGGCTCTCTGCTCAGCGGAGAGCTTGCTTCCCCCTCCCCCCATGCCTGCCTCTCTGCCTACTTGTGATCTCTCTCTCTGTCAAAAAAAAAAACAAAAAACCTTAAAAAAAAATGGCAGCTTTCGACTCCAACACCAGACTGGGAAGTTAACAGAAGATGAAGCCAGGCATCGGACACAGTTGTCCAAAGTCAAGCTAAGGAGGCAACTCAAAGAGAAACCATGGAAAGTCCCACTTAATTATGGCAAATGGCAACTGGCTGGCATGGACCCTCTTTAAAGATTCAGAAGCTTCTTCTGAGGCATGGTTGGGGGTAGGGAGGGTATTTTAAAGACATCACCCCAAAGCAGGCAATGTGTGTTGCATCTTGGGTACATTAGTTTGGAGGACACACTGAGGGCATATAGCGTGGCCAGGAAGTCACTGCAGATTTTGAGGCATGGGTAGTGAGCCCCAGACAGAAGCGGGGGCAGTGGAATGGGAGAGACTAAGCGAGTTGGAGTCATTGGAAAGAATGAAAATTGGAAATAAAAGAGAAGCAGGAGTCAGAGACGACCAGTCGTCTTGTAACTTGGGAGACCGGGAGTGAGGTGCTGGCAAATACCATTTTACTCAGCAGTGGTAGATGCTACCGCAAAAAAAAATCTCAAGAGCTTGGTTGTAAGTTTGGTTTGAGGGTGATGGTTGAACATGCAGGTGGAGATGTCCACAAGTCAAACCCCCAGTCACACGGAGATGAGAGAGGAGGATACTGGCTGCTACCATTACTACTGCTGCTGCTACTGCCGCCAGTTCCAGAAGATTCACTGTGCGTCGGGCACTGTTCCAAGTGTTCTGCACGTATCAAACCATGTGCACCACCCAACAGCCCTAACACCCAGCCGCCATTCTTCCCATCCTCCAGGTCACAATGTCAGGCTTTCAGGAAGCTACACTTGCCCCCAAGCTCCTGCTGATATTGAATTTAATGAAAATCTGAAGCCTGGGAAAGTCTGATGCAGAAAAGTTAATGAAAAAAATGACAATGAATAAACTCAATGAACAAAAGAATAAGCAAAATAATCACATTAGCGAACACATGGCATGGCTAGTCTCTGTGTGCTGAGCACTTTCTGTAGCTTAACTCACTGCATCCCCACAGTAACCTCGAGTGAGGGTACTGTTACTGTCACCATGGCACAAACGAGATCATGGGTTCGTGACGAAAGTGCCCCAGGTCACACAGCTGGTGCATGGCCACGCTGGCAGTCGCACCAAGACAGATTGGTTCTTGAGTCCGCGCCACTTCTCTGAGGCCAAGGGAAGAGGGCTAAGGCCAGAACCCCAGCATCCCCCAGCTTTCAAGCAGCAGGCAAAAGAGGAGGCATCCACAGACAGGGCAGTGGCACAGGGACCACTATGGCCGTCTGACAGGTCATTAGTGTCGGCTGCTGCTGACAAGTGGGGAAGTACATAGAGGAAAAGCCTTTGGATTTGGCCCCAGGTCATGTTGACCCTACAGAAAGCCCTCTCGGTAAGATGATGAGGGCAGAAGCCTGGATGCAGAGGGTCAGGAAGGGAATGCGTGGGTAAGGCAGGCTGACAGCCAGCATAAGCCTCCCATAAGCAGAACAAAAGCCCCGAAAACAGTCAGGAGGAGTAGGCTCCAGGGCGGGGCTGTTTAGAAAGTGGACTAGTGGTTGCCTAGTGCTGGGGGGTCTGGGGGAGAATGAAAAGGACCACTAAGAGGTATGGTGCTTCTGTTTGGAGGGATGAAATGGTCTAAAATGACAGGTGGTTGCCCATCGCTGACTATACTGAACCCATTGCATTATATACATTATATGCACTATAATTCATTTTGCAGTACGACAGGCAAATCATATCTCAGTAAGCCTGTTACATCGTTGGGAGGGGGGAGAGAAGGGCTGTGTAGAGTCGGGACAAGGGGAGATGGGCGGAGGTCCAGCTTGGCCAGTCCCGATCCCCGGCCTCAGTCCTTCCAGCATCCTCCCTGCATGGCCTTGTGAAAACATCCGTGTATCCTGGCCCCTTCCCCTAGTTTCCAGATGAGGAAACTGAGTCCCCAGGAGTGACGGCTAGTTTGCTTCATGTCCCTAAGCTTCATTCTTCCTTTGCTGCACGTCCCCCTTTCTCTCAAGGAGAATCCTAGATTTTTCAGTTCAGCACAGTCACTCCTGCCCCACACGCACACACACGTTCCCAATTTCCACACACGGTCCCCCTGCAAGCCCGGGTCACGTGGGTTTTCTGCAGCTCAAACATCCCAGCACCACCCTGTCCTCAGGCCGTGCCAGGCACCCGCCCTCCACCCTGCTCTGAGCTGCCCAACAGATGAGCCAACTGAGACACAGCTCTGGCGGGCTCATCCATCGGGGGTGGGGCCGCCACCACCACCAATCCTGGAACCAATCCTGCAGGAACCAATCCTGCACACACCTTGACTTTAATGCAGAGACCCATTTCAGGCTTCTGACCTGCACAACTGTAAGATAATAAATTTGTGTTGTGTTAAGCTACTGAGTTTGGGCGGGGGAGGGGGCAGTTGTTACAGCAGCAATTGGGAATTAAGACCTCATCCATTCAGCAAATAGAGAGTTGGGCTCTGAAAACGAACTTGTAGTGGGAAGATGGGGGTCCACACTGAGGGAGCAGCCAGGGTGGCAGAAATGAACAGCCAGATGGTTACGTAAGTAGGACATAAAACCCACAGGAAGAGAAGGGAGACCGAGGCGTATCCTACAGCCTGGGCCCAGGTCCGGAAGCGGGAGAGAGAGAGAGAGGAGGCTGGCACATCCGAACCCTGGGAAAAGGTGCATGTGGCTGAGCGGGACGTGATGGGGAGGCCAGGAGGCCGAGCGTGAGAACAGGGGGAGGGAGTGGAGCAGGCACAGGCGCCCACCACGGGCCAGCTGTGCCATCCTCACTCTGGCCAACTGGGACCGCTGCGGTTCTTCAAGAACCCGGGTCTCTGTGGCCCCGTGCCCGTCTTCGTGCTGTTCTCGGTTATTTCTGCCTAGGATGCCCTTCTCACACCCCTGTCCTGTGAAAGTCCTGCTCCCCTTTCAAGATTCAGGGATGGCATTGGCTCTCCTGCAACAGGATCCCCAACATTCCCCAGTTCTGCCATGTCCCCCAACCCCAAAAGAGGAACCCCTGGGCTTGTTGCCGCCATCAGCATGTTCATGGACAGTTAGACAGTTACCTGTGAAAAATGGATGAAAGGGGGCGGGGGAAGATAAATGAAGAAAATAATGGTATGTTCCAGCAGTTTCTAGTTGGAGGACTTAAATGATCTCATGCCTGAGGGCTATTAAGTGCTCGCTAGCTATTAGTCCTGCAGGGCAATGCAGATGTATCCCCCTCCCCGCCGCCAGGTTGAGATCTTTGGGGCCGGGGGCTCTCAGGCAAGATATCAAGCAAGGAGAACACAGGGTACGCTGTGGAGAAGATTTCTGGGGCCTCCAGGCAGATGTGTCCATCAGCCCGGTGCAGCATCTAAGCATCCAGGCTCTAACCAGACAATTTTGTATCCACCAGAGACCACGGCGTGGTGCCGGATTAGGGTTATTCACAGCTAAGCACTCCTCCTGGGAGCTGAGCAACGAGTACATTTCTGCGATGAAGAAAATGATCGCTTTTGCCTTCATGTCTATCGTTCGGCTGAACATACATCACAAAACTGGAGTTTCTTGTGAGCCAGGCACGGAGTCAATGCAGGCTGCTCTTGACTGTTTTTAAAAGACCTAGACAAAATTCTGCTGCTTCCAAGGCTAGAAATGCCTGGTTGCTTCTGTTTGCTTTCCAAATCTATGGAGCAATCACTTTATAGGTCTCATTTGCAAGGTGACACCAGAAGGACCATTTGCAAATATTTTCCGAGGTGTCTGTACTGATGTGTTAATCGCAGATTCTGACCTACTCGCTAGCAGCAGAGAAGGAAGAGAACTCTGCGGCAGACCGGGTCGTCGGAACACTAGAGCACATGCTTATGTCAGAGAATGTACGGAGAAGGGCCGTATCCTGGCAGGTGGGCACGCTGTGGATTTTGCTTCCCCTGCCACCTGCGGAAGGCGCTCTCCACCCTTAGCATCCCTTTCCTCCATTGAAAATGAGCTGCCACAGCCAAGGACCACAGGCTGAATGGCTTAAGACAACAGAAATGTATTAGTCTCATAGTTCTGGAGGTCAGAAGTCCCAGATCAAAGTGTCGGTGAGGCTGGTCCCTTCTGAAGGTTTAGTGGCATCGTTGGGGTTCCTTGGCTCATAGACACGTCACCCCATGACTGCCTTTGTGTTCACATGGGGTGCTGTGTGAGTGTCTGTCTCCAAATCTCCCCTTCTTATAAGGATGACAGTCATTGGAATAAGCCTCCTCCTACTCCAGGGTGACCACATCTTAACTAATTACATCTGCAAAGACTCTCTTTCCAAATAGTCACATGCTGAAGTCCTGAGGGTTAAGACTTCAACATACGAATTTTCAACGAGGGCCTGAATTCAACACACAACAGATGGTGAGTCGGATGTCCTCGGGATGGGAAAATGTTTTGTGAACTGTAAAGGGTTTGAAGAGATCAATGTTTATATAAGGGTTAAAAGAACAGGCTCCAGAATCAGGCCAAGTCCTCCTTCTATGGGTGATAGATGTGAGGCCTTGAGAAAGCCGCCTGAGTTCACTTCTCTAGGCTTCCCTTCTTCATCTGTGAAATGCGGATAACAGCAGTACTTCCCCTATGGGGCTGTCATGAAAATGTCACAGAGGGTGTGGGACCAGGCTGTGGGGCTTGTTCTAGCACCCTGTAGAAGTCAGCTCTGTCCCCATCTGGGCAGCGATGGGTTGGGTGTGGCCCTGCCTTGCTGTCTCTTATAATTCCCCCTCCCAGGGCTGGCCACCCCCTGGTCTGCCACCACTGTGACGCCAACAGTGGTTTTACCATTGCTTCTTCCTTTTGCTTTTACTCCCTTCCAAAGGCATCTGTGGGCGCCGCTTTCTGGAACAGAAGCTCTAAGCAGCCCCAGTGATAAACACATGCTTGTGTTCAGATTCTGGTTCTCCAGCCCTCTAGACTCTGATCTGTGAGCTTGTTTGGGGCGGTGCTGCCAGGAAAGGGCCGCGCTCTGCTTAGCCACTCAGTAAACTCCAAGTGAGCAGCTGCCTGCGGAGCCCCGGGTGAGGGACAAAGGAACGACGGCGGAGCCAGTTTCACATTGACACGGAACCAGGCACGGTCCTGGGCGTTTTGCAGGCCTGGGCTCGTCTAGACTCATAGCAGCCCTGAGGACTGTAAGGAAGTGCCATTTCCATGCCGTGGCGAGGACACGGAGAGGGGTGAGTGACGTGGACAAGAGCGTAGAGACAAAGGTGCTAAAGCCAGAACTCGGCTCCCAAGCTCGCTCTCTCCTAAGCCGTGTTCGTGGCCGTAGCCTGGCCCCTTCAGAAGTGGGGGTGACCGTGTCCTGGGCCCTTCTCCCTGCTTGCCCAGTCTCCCTGATTGGAGGCCACTTGGTTCAGGGGAAGATGACTGGGTTTCAAGACCTTGGTGCTTCCTTCCCTAACTCCAGTGAATGCAGGCGGTGACTTTGGGTTACAAGCCTCGGTTTCATGATTCTGTGAAATGCGGCTGATTGCCCTTGCTCTTCTTGCTAGTTTTAAAGTCTAGTGCAAGCCATGTGTACGCTGGAAACTGCGTGCTGTCTCGAAATGCCTCGGAGTGGGGGCTCAGTGGGGGCTCAGTGCGACCTTCCTTTCTTCCTTTCCACATCCCTTCCCAAAAGACGTTTTCGTGGCTTCCCTGGCACAGACACACACTATCCTTCAGGGGATTTATTCCACAGACCCCTGCTGGGTGAGGATGGGGACATGGTGATTAAGCTGGCAGCCACACGATGCTCACCTCAACCCTCTGTAGGTGGCCCAGTTATGTGTGTGATTCAGATGAGAAGGTTGAGGCCGAGAGAGATGATGCCTCCTCCAAGATAAAGGAATCTAATGGCAAAGTCCTGAACGCAGGCTGTGCTTAGAAGTGCAGAGGTGGGGACGCCTGGGTGGCTCAGTGGGTTAAGCAGCTGCCTTCGGCTCAGGTCATGATCCCAGCGTCCTGGGATCGAGTCCCACATCGGGCTCCTTGCTCGGCAGGGAGCCTGCTTCTCCCTCTGCCTCTGCCTGCTATTCTGTCTGCCTGTGCTTGCTCGGTCTCCCTCTCTCTCTGAGACAAATAAATAAAATCTAAAAAAAAAAAAAAAAAAAGAAGTGCAGAGGTGACATTTCAGAGAGGCTGCATCCCCCCTCCACCTTCTCTTCACACGCATTTCGCTAGCCTTTGGGGCATCAAGCCCCCCAGTAAACCCATAGTGACAGGCAGGACAGATGACATTATGTCCATTACACAGGATTTTAAAAAGAGGTAGCCCATCACGGGGTTTGTTCTCATACCTCTGCTGCCCCTCCCCCATCCCCACAGCTGTAGTTGTAAGTGCTCCAGCTGTGCCCATGAGCCTGTCATGATGCTTGCTTAAGGAGGGACACCACAGCACAAGAAAGTGGAGGTGTCTGGTGTGGCTCCCTGGGGTTAGGGCTTCAACATATGAATTTCGGGGGGAGAGGGGTACACAAACATTCAATCCATAACACTTCCTAAATGCCCTAGAGACCTTCCTTTCTCATACAAGAATTTCAGGTAAAGAGGGGTGGTGCTTTCAATATTGTTTGGGCAACTCAGATTCCTTCCTGGACCCACTTTTTATTTAAGAAAAGACTTTTTTTTCACTTTCCATGCAGGTGCATAGAATAATTTTTCATTTGCTTGTTTGCCAACTTGCCTTTGTTGAGCACCTACTGTTTACGGAGCCCAGAACTAGGCGCGGCAGAGGCAGAAAAGCAAAGCAGCCTTGAGGAGAGTGCTGGCTGGTGGTAAAGCAGGCATGCAAAGAGACAGTGTTTAAAATACAGTATTGCAAGCTCAGTAATGGGAGAGGGTCCCAGGAAAGGCTGGCAAATAGGAGGAATTCAACTCTGCCTGAATGCTTACATGGTTACAAAACACCTCCTACCTGTTGCGGGGGAACTGGGCTTTACTTGCATGTTGTCGCCAACTGGTGTGGAGACAATGGGACGTTTTGGTGCTCCGAATCCTGAAATAATTTTCCCATGACTATAAAAAGAAAGGTAATAGGGGCGCCTGGGTGGCTCAGTGGGTTGGGCCTCTGCCTTCCGCTCAGGTCATGATCCCGGGGTCCTGGGATCGAGCCCCACATCGGGCTCTCTGCTCAGCAGGGAGCCTGCTTCCCCCTCTCTCTCTCTGCCTGCCTCTCTGCCTACTTGTGTCTGTCTCTCTCTCTCTCTGTCAAATAAATAAATAAAATCTTAAAAAGAAATAAATAAAAACAAAAATAAAAAATAAAAAGAAAGGTAATATTAAATGTCTTAGCATGGCTTCGTTATCTTTAAGAAAGAAAAAAAAGACTTTGGGGCAGAATCAAGAAAGTGAAAGCGATTGCTGAGCGGAGACACCTGACATTAGGCTCACTGCCCTCCTTCCCTTTGACAAGATTCCAACTCTACTTTGAGTTCACAGATTTGATGGCGAGGCTTCTTCAGCTCTTCCCGGGAGGAAGCTTCTGAGAGCAAAGACGGAAATACCCCTGCTACCCCCATGGAGTTCACGTTTCTCTTTGGATCAAGTGTTACGTCGCTTCCCTGCTCCCGGTTTCCCTGCCGTGTGCCCGTGTCCTCCGCGGTCCTCTTATTTGCAAGTTGACTTCCTTCGCTCTGTTTTCCGGGCTGGCAGTCTTCCCCGCATCATTATTCTCTGTTTATGTCATTAGATGCAATTTAGGTTTGTTGTGTTACTGGATCCTCCCTCCATGCTTTGCAAGTGTGACTCACTCTGCAGCTCTCGTCCCCCATGTCTGCGCTTCCCCCAAACTGTTGGTGAGCTTATCTCCCGGCCTGGCAGTGTTGAGAAGCACGCCTTTCAAAAAAAAAAAAAACCAGCCATTAAAAATAGTCAGGAGTGGCTACTGCTTTTCTCGCTGGCATTCCAAACATTTTATCAGATCTAGGAAGTTTGGGCTCATGTTGGCTGCAGGCTTAATTTTCTTTTTCCTTTTCCTTGCTGGTTGTGGCCTGAGTTTCCTCTCACCGTCCTCCGCAGTTCTGGGATGGCCTTGGCACACAGCGGGAATTCCTGTCCCCATCTTCCACTCGGCAGTGAGTGTGGGATGAACAGGCTCTTCTCAGATGTGCTCAACAGGAAACTTTTTAACAAGTGCTTTCTTTATTCGCTCTTCAAAAAGTTTATTGATACCTACTCTGTGCTGGGGAATGTTATGAGGAAAACAATGTCCCCACTGTCTCCGCATCTAGAGTCTGGAAGGAGAGAGGTCTGGTGTGTAAATCCATCAACTCCAGGACAGTGTGGTTCTCTTGGGAGCTCAGCAGGAGCAGGTCTGGGGAAGTCAGGCAGGGCTTCAAGGAGGAGGTGGACTTAATCCGGGTCTCCATTCTGGGCCACGTGCTACTCAACACTGTGCTTATCACAACAGGAGGGTCATGTGACAGATGTCCCTACAGTCAGTTAGAGGGTGTCTTAGGCTGGGATTCCCTCAAAGCAGAGCCTGGGGAACATGCTGGTGTACAAACTTTTATATGAAAAGTGATAAGGAGGAAGGAAAAGTGAGGGAGACGGAGAACATTCAGGAACCGAAGAAAGGTTATGTTAGCAAAGGCAGCTACTGCTTTCACAAGTGGGTTCCAACTGCATTCTTCCAAGAGACCAAGGTGTTCCCCACAGGAGCCATTATGAGGAGGAGGGGAGGAAGGGGAGTGGGCAGGACTGGGCTGATGGACAGGCAGAGGCAATATGAGACATGGACAGGTTCAGAGTCCCAGGGATGCAAGTCCAAATTCTGTCTCCTCCCTCTCTGACAAGTGACCCAGTCACTCCGAGCCTTTGTCTCCTGAGCTGCTGAAGTCAGATCGGCTATAGGTAGACTGGATGAGTGAGCACCGCTAGACCCTCAGTTCTTGGGGACACTCTAGAAATGCATCTCAGAACTGCCTTCCAAAGACACTAGAGGGGGAGTGTGATGATCACTGACCACTAGCCCCCATTAGTGAAAGGGGCTGCCACAGGCACCCACTTCCCAGGACTTCTGGGCTGTGCATGCCTGTCCCCCACTTTCACATCAGGGACACCTTGGGGTGAGGCACGGGTATGAGCAGAGCCTGAGGCACTGCCTCAAGCTGGTCCCAACGGCAGTAGCTAGAGTATCAAGGGGACCCAGAAGATACAAAGTGCCGCGGAAGAGGGGTCTGATGCAATGAATGTTAAGTGTCTTCAGTGAAATAAGACAGAGACTTATGAAGTGGTACGTCTTGTGAGAGGCAGCACAGAAAGTTCCCAGAAGGAGGTACACACAGTGGGATGCTGGTAAATGTTTCAGCAACTGGCCTTGGAGAAGATAGGTCGCGTTTGCCGATTTCTATGGTGTAAATACTCCGACCAGGACCCATAGCAAATTATCAATATGATGTCCTCCCAGAGCGCACCGTGGGGAAGAGGCTCGCTCAACCCGCCCTTGGAGCTAGTGTCCCAGGTACACACACCCTGGCCACAGGCTCCAGGGTTGACTGACAGACGATACAATCACCAGGCACAGCGCTCATTCCTGCTGGTCTCCCGTGTGAGCAAACCCTAGCTGTGGGCTGCTTGACCTGAATACTCTCTGTAAACATATGAATTTTTCCCCCATGGAAAAGAGGGATCCTGAGGCTCCCCTCGATTCCCCAGAGCCCTGACGAGGGCCCCACTATCTGACAAACAGGCACAAATAACGTTTCCACTTCAAGGAAAGGAAAATGAAAAGTTGAGAAACAGAGCAGCTGCTCGTTTCTCCTACAGGGAAGTTTCAAAGACTTCCAGACAGAGGTAAAAACGGGCTTCTCAGGGCATGGTTCATGAGCACGGATGCCAATGATTTGGGAAATTCGGCGTATGGCGTCACTTGGCATGTGACATGTTGGGGCATTTAAAACAGTCATCTTCTGTGACTTGGAGAAGTCAGCATTAAAGAAACCGTATTAATCCCAGTGAAAGCCCACTGCCCAAAGGCGCTACTATATCACTCTCATCAGCATCAGCATCTTACATATTAGGGCACAGACTGCGTGCCAGGCGTCACATTGAATCCTGATGACAAGCAGATAAGATGCAATCACAGTCTCCATTTCATAGAGGAGAAAGCAATGTCTTAGGGAGATCCAGGAACCCTCCCGGGGTCACATGGCTAATAACGGGCATCTGAACCCCACAGTCTGACTCCACAGCCTTGCTTGTAACCATGACATGTGAACACTGGGTCCCATCCTGCAGAACAAGGCTGCACCACTCAGGAATAACCAGCCAGTGTCTACACCAGCCTGCTCCATCCAGTAAAGCCAATGTCCAAACTGGAAAGCCAGTTTATTAACTGACAACAAGAAATAACTCCAAACGTAGATGTACAGTATTTTCGGTTAGCCCCGTGTCCCTGTTGAGGGGAGGACAGGAGGATCCAAATGCTAATCAGCCAAGGTCCTTGGTTTTAATAAGGAAGTAACAAAGAGGTCAGTTGGCAGCTTCTGTTACTTGACCTTGCTCCCCACTATCAGCCCAGGGACTGACCCTCTCATCCTCTGGCTTGCTGCCCTGGGCCATTGGGCAACACTTACTGAGGGCCGCGTTATTTTCGTTAAGTTCTCTGGTCATCTGCCCTTTTGAGAACTAAAGCTGCTTGTTCAAACAGGAAGTATTCAGAGAGCTTTTACGGCAGCCCAGAACCACGAGACTCTCTGAATTATGAAACAGAGCCGTGGTGTGCTGGAGCTGGCTCCTACCAGCTCACGAGAGCCCTCTGTTCGATAGTCAGGAATTCTGCGAGCCAGTCACTCAACAAAACTATGATATTAAATATCAAAGTATATAAACTTCTAGCTTAAAAAATAATATGGTAAGAAAGGGTAATATAGACTTAAAACCCATCAGTTCACAACTATTTTACATTTGACGACCTGTGCTCTTGAGATTATCCACCCGTACTCCATCTGGATGGGGAAAGCACCGTCTCACGTGGCTATTCTGCATTGCTCAGGATGCTAACTGCAGTGACATCGCTTGGGTAACCTCACAATCAGCCACAGTGGGAGGATTTACACCACGGAAACCAGGGCTTGATTTTGTGGGGCTGTGGGCTGTATAAACCCAAGAAAGTAAGGGAGAAAATGTGAATATTGCAGATTGAACTTGAAAAAGTGTCATGGCTGGTGACTGAAGCTGAAAGAGGTGACAGTTTATTGAGGAAAATCTGGAAAAGGGTGAGAAATAGCTTAACAGTTGATCGGATATCAATCATAAATCAGGGTCAATAACATCAAATCTATCGGGCCCGCCACTCAATTTGTCAAGTTATGATTGAATTGTGACTGTCAGCCGGCTACCGATAGAAGGTTCTGTGAAAAACAGCGAAGGTGATCAATGACAATGAGTCAACTATATGGGCTTTAAAATAAAGAGTAGTGTGTATCTTGTTATTACCTGTAAATTGTGGATGATACATTCTCTATGTCAGTGAAATTTATAGTAAATGTGTGCATGTCCATATATGTATATATATATATAAATATGTATATTTTTTTTCAGAGAGTCAGCTGTTAAACATTTACCAGCATACTGCTGGCTGTTGATCATGATCCTAATTCTTGAGAACTTAAAGTCTGTTTGGGAGGGAAACAAATGGTATGGATAAAAGAAGAATTAGGGGACAAGGAAACATATGACAAAGGAGTACATTGTTTTCTATGGGGAAGTGTTGCAGAAAGCCTGTTAAGTAGATGGGAGGGACCCATATGGGAATCATCAGTGAAGACCTCACAGAGAAGATGGATTTCAGTAGAACCTTAAAGGAAGCACAGAATAGGACAGTGCCGAGTTTGGGTAAAAACAAGAGTAAGCAAAGGCTCAGAGGGAGGAGAACCTATTGTTAGCATTCCTGTACCGGTTACACCCAAGACGGAGCCTATAGGGATGCATGAATGAATGGAAAACTAATGGCAGGCAGGGGTGGGGAAGAGGAGATGGGACCAGAGGGAGGGTCTGAGAAGTCAGAAGTAGACTCTGAGACAGGGATCCAAGTGCAAGGTTTTTGTTTGTTGGTTTTTAAGGATCTAGAACATTCCGGGGGAGGTGGGAAAATGAGAGAGGAAAAGAAAGGCAGTCCCTGCAAGGTGCATTAGCAAGCCAGCTAACTCTCCGGGTAATGGAGGCTAATCCTAGGAGGGAACTATGAGGCACCACGAAACTCCCATCTCAGAGTAATCCCACCTGTGGGGCAAGGAAGCAGGAATACTTAAGCACCACCTTCTAACGGTCCTTGGTTGAAAGCTGCTCTGAGGATGGGGAACGTTGATATTTTTACACCGCTGGCCTGCTGTGCAGGCAGCATTAGCAAGAGAAAGCCTTTGGGGAAAGCAATGGGTGAGCAGCGGCCCTATGGGATCAGCAACGATGAGGGTCTGCTGTACCCCTTAGTTTTGGGTTTGGTGAGCTCAACAGTAGGAATTCACTTGAGCATGTGCTTGGACAAAGAACTGTCCTTCGAAAGGCTGCCTCCCCAGGAACCTTCCCTATGACAGGATCCCCACAACACGGTACAGAAGGAGGACCAGGGGCCTGCAGTGTTCATAAGATCAACATTCAGGTCTCTCCTGTACCACTTAGTAGCTACGTGACTATGAGACTCCGAAGATCCTGGTCTCCTCCTTGTCTGTAAAATGGGGATATTCCTGCGCTCCCATGAGGTTGTTTTGAGGATGAAAAAATGCATAAATATGAGGGTGATTTCTAAATTGGTATTTTGTTATTTTGATCACATGTAGAAATATCAAAGAAACAAAGAAAGGTTTTTAAAAGAATCTGTAGCAGAGTTTCCTTTTTTGAACCTCCTCCTAAGGGGATCCTTCTTATGACATACTGAATTCTGTCCTTTCTTTGAAAGGCAGGCACATCTTCAAAGCGACCTCTGTCATTTCTCCACTTTGTTGTCAGCCTCTTGTGCAAAGAGGGCCCTCTGATTAGTGGTGATTGCTCTCATGGTGACGTTAGTCTTTCTCACGGTAACAGCTGGGCCAGCCAGGAGCTCTAATATACACTGCTTTGATTTAAAAAAAAAAAAAAAAAAAGCCATCTCTGTGTATTACTTTAGTGAATCAAAGGTTATGATTCACCCAGCAGCACTTGAAGGATTTAGATAAGAGATATTCTTGCGTCATCTGTCTCCTTGGCCTAACAGAGCCTCTGAAATACAACCTGGATTCTCAGAATCTGGAAGCCTCACTTCATTAATGGAGAGCCAATTTGGATGGAGGATGAAAGGAAAATCCAGGGAGAGATTAGAGGAAGTCTAGGCTCATCTTCTCAGTAAGCATTACTAAGAGAGATGGGAGGTGGAATCAGAAGGGGGGAGAAGTTAAAAGAGATAAAAAAGAGAAGGTTAAGGCAACGTTAGCTCTAAGATATATGTATTACGTGGAAAGGCATGTCTGTGCTTTGTCATTTCCGTGATATTACCTTTTATTAAAGTAGTTCCTGTAACTATATCTCCTTTAATATTGGGTAATAAAAGCTGCTAAAGGGACTCAGGTCCCACTGCAAATTAACAGAGATAATTAAATTCATCCTAATGCAGTCCCGGAGATCTCTGCTCAGCTTGAAATCACTGCATTTAGGAAGGCGCTTTTCAGTCCAGGTCAGAGAACTAACCACATTTTCCTCATGTTTTGGAGTATTTGTAGCTTCCGTGAATAGGCAGTTGACATGGCTACAAGAGAAAACCGAGGCTTAACAAGACTGGGACTGTGGGAGTGGAGATTTGGTTCTTTCTGTCTAATCTAAGGGTCCCTCCGCTATACTGCCTTGATCTTCTGGTTCCAGGAAATTTCTTGAGATGTAGGAGAGGTTTCTACAGAAGAGTGTTGAAGAGTCATGAGAAAGGTATGTGGTTTGTTTTGCCTTTGAGTAGGAGACACAGGTTGGAAGGATTCTGAATTCCCAGACTTCCCCATGTTCATACTCGGGGGAGCCCCAGGAATGGAAACCACCTGAAGTCAGACACTGAATTCCTGGATCTATAAGGCCCCCCCAGGTGTAAACAGCCCCTTCCCATCACCTGGGAAACAAGAAATTATAGGACACCCACCTAGGCAGGGAAATGAGAAGAGACATAAGTCTGAATCTCTTCTACCAAAAAGACACACTTTGAAGAATTTCAGGGTCCAGTAAGTGTGAGAATGGGGAGCTGTGGGGATGCAAAGCAGAGGCATCACGGGGTTCGCTAACTGGCCCAGGAAACTGGAAGCTTCTCTCACTGACCCCACACCAGCTGGCCCAGCAAACTGTTTATTCTGTGTTGTCTTAGAGGCCAGGAAAAGAGGATACAGTGAGCCCAGTGAACTAGTTACTGATGGAGATATTTGGAAATGTTGTTCTCATGAGAGCTAACGGCACTGCCTTCCACACAGGCAGCTGCGGTAGAACTCTCTCCTCCACAGACTCACACTCACACACATTTTGTCCATTCTTTCTTCTACATTTCTCTTGAATCTAGCCTTTTCTCCCACAGCCACTGCTTCTCCCACTACCCACCATCTTCTCTGGTAGACCAATTCTCTGGCCACGTCTCCTTGCCTCCTGTCCCCTTGACCCCTGCTCCTCTGAGGCCAGCAAATGTCTGCTGGGAGCACAGGTGCTACTCATGGTGCCTTTTGTGTATCTGAGCTGTCAGGCGGATGGAAAAGTCACCACTTCCGGTTGTTTCTCCATATCCAGCTCCAGCCCTGAAGAGACAGGCTTAAAATGGAAAGGAAACATGTCAGCCCTCCAAAGCTGATCATGAATATGCATCCCATGGGACAGTGAACAAGGTTTTTTAGTTTTCAGTCCATAAATAGTCTTCTTGGTATGAGCTTCCAGGGTTCCTGTCTTTTGTCCTCCCCACCATTTCCTGGTCCTTCCTCTCCCTTGACACCCCACGGGGCCCGTGGCTTCATCCTGGAGTAGCACACCTGGATATCCTTCCAGTCCGTCTTTCTGTGTCTCCAGAGAGGCACACTGCCTTTTACACGTGACAAAAGGGGCATCTACAAGCCAAACACATGTTTCCCTTGATGACGTACATACCCCCTCCCATAGTAGGGTTTCGATATATTGCTTTTTTAATAAATGATTTCTTGCCAGTCTTCCACCCAGAGGCAATCCCCCTCCAGCACACACACCATGGAGGAGGAGGGGAAGGTCCCACGAATAAAAAATCCTGTCCTACCAAGAATTCTTTCATACTCAAACCAAACATCTTCTCCAGAGAGCCTGCTTTGCACCCCATGTAAAGCCAACCGCTCTCACCCCCATGCTTCCATGACCCATGGGGTTTCCTCTGCCCTATCTCCTGCTATGCCCTACATAATTCTGTGCCTCTTATCCATCCAACTCTGAGCTCCTTGGGGGCAGGAATCTTCCTTTCTTCATCTCAGGGTTCAGAGTGTGTAACACAATGCCCAGCCCCGGATAGGCTCCCAGTCCATGTTTGTTCAGTGGGATAAGCTCTCTCTTTCTCTCCTGAGTTTAGCATGGCTATTAGTTAAAATTAAATTGCTCAGGAAGCAGGCATTATCCATCATTCCTTCCTATCTAGCTTCTTATTTATTCACAAGAGCCTTGGTCTGTAAACAACGCTAAGGTGTCAGTATCACCTTTCACAGTAGACACTCTGCCAGTGGGGAAGGGGAAGGGTTGCGACCAGCCAGCCACTGATGAAAGCATCCAAGTCTTGAGAGAGCTTCTAGGTGGGTATGTATGTCTCCTGCCCACAACCTGGGTGTCCAAGGGGGAAAGTGAGAGCCCCTCATGCTTCCTGACGTGCAAATCTGATTGGGCCCTTTGGTGATGGGTGTTGTACCTAGACCAGAATGCTGTTTTGATTGGAAAGGATGCTGGGCTGATTAGTTGAAATAAAACATTCTCCAATTAACAGTAATAGAGTCAGAGCTGGAATGTGAAGTGTTCAGCAACAGCAGGGCCAGGCAGCCTATTTAAAATTAATTAGAGGCGGAAATATGTGGACCGGAAGAACACTGCCCTCGCCTCCCGCTCCCCACCCCCACAGGGCTGCGAAAGGGTAGGGGGATGCAGCCTTATGCAAGTGCTGTTGGGTGAGGTTGAGCGGTCATCTCAGGTCCCATTTCTTCCAAATGAAATGAGGTGGGATGAGTGAACGCGCATCTGTGTATGAAATAGAGATGAGACAACAGAGAAAGAGCAAGAAATTAGAAAATATCCCTTTACTGTCTGAATCTCCTTGCTTTTGGACTCGCAGAGCAGGACTTTAGAAAGCAAGAAATTCTTGGACCTATTAGGACGCGTTCAATGTATCTCATTTACCTAAAATGCAAACTGTATCCAGACACATCACAATTCCAGAAGGGACCTCAAAGTCATTGCTGTTGGAACCTTACAGAGGTGCAAAAGCCTAATCAGTCAAGGCCTAGTTCAGCACCGGGGGACTTTGACTTTTCACACAATGATAACCACAGCAAGGCTTGGCTGCTTCTCATCTGGTCTGGGGTGGGATATGAAGTTTCAAAAAGGTGGAGGAGAAAGAAGAGGCAGGTCCATTCACAAAGAGTGGCCGGGAGTGTGACAGCCAGTAACCCAGCAATGGGGGAGGGAAAAGCAGAGTAGACCTCCACCCAGCCGCCCACAGGTCCCACCAAAACACAGCTGCCACTTATAGTGGAAACAGAATAACTCTACATGGTCATTTGCACTGAAAAACCCCACTGAGTTATTGTTCAAAATGCTACCTGATGATCAGAAGACTATCTGCGTATACATGTGTATACGTGATATGACTCTGCAGAGGAATATGCATTCTATATATGTACATGGTGTGTGTGCACGGACACTGTATACACACACACACTGTAATGGATCCATTAGAAAATAACACAAATATCCATTCTTCCAAATGAGCAGCAGTGGCAAATAAGTCTTACCTCCTATGTCTCATAATTTCAAGGGTTTGCAGTGGCTACCTGGAAATCCGTGCTGGGAAGGATTCAGAGGCCAAATCGCATCTTAGAAGGAAGGGCCATTACTGAAAGGTGATATGACTGTCCTGGGACCTGGGAAGCGAGTGCTGACAGGCTTCTGACTCTTTCCAAACTGAAGCTAGTGAGAGCCCAAGAACGCTGTAAATCAAGACCTTATTGCTCTGACTCCTCACGGAATGGCTTTTACTGAGTGGTGTGCTGGCATTTTCCTCTCTGGCCCTGAGAAATGCTGCAATAGGAGAAACTCACTGTGTGTCTCATGGGGGTGTTTGGAGAACTTTATCCATGTCAGAGGCCCCCCTGGATGAGGACCCGTAAGAAACATCCAGTGGGAGAAATAATGGTGTTTCTCTTAAGAAGCTGGTTGGCTCTGATCTGCTGGAGACCACAAATCCTGTCATAAATTACACTTCCCCCTGCGCACTGGCTGTGGGAGCCAGAGAGGGGCTCACAAGTAAACTCGTAGGGTCTTCTGTAGCTATTTTACTTGCTCATCTTACCCCTGATTTTATGTCTCCATTACTGTCTTCCCTTTGTCCTGATTTGAGACTTTTGGGCATACGTATTTTTCTAAGTCCTCTCAAATGCCTCTTCAATAGGTAACAATCAGGGAATTGTGTATGCTTTAGGAAAACTTCTCAGGTTAGCACTTGTTGAGACAAGTCATTGCAACCTGGAAAACTCGAGCACCGTGTAGGACACTATATTTGGTAAATGAAGAATGACTGTGTGTGTGCGCATCTGTGTGTGTGTGCGCGCATCCGTGTGTGTGCACGTGCGTGCCGGTGTCTGCACACATGTACATGCGTGAAATGCGTGCTCTTCTCAGAATGTGGAATTAAAAGGCACAGTGTTTGAGCTGAGTGTCTCAGAGCTGCGGAAGTACAGTAATTACCAGGGCTGGTTCCATCAAGGCAGCCGAGCTGAACAGGTTTCAGCTGAACGGACAAAGGAAGTCTAGGCCATTGTGAGAAATGCACTGCTTATTAATGGCTGTAAGGGACTGTTCTTCCTCTGCCTTGGCCTCAGAGTGAACGGAGATGAATTCCTTATGAAAAAATAACCAGGCAGCTGCTGGTGGCTTGTCACAGCTGGGATGGTGATGTGGGGAGAGGCAGTTTGGCAGTGACAGCAGATGTGGGAGCTTACAGTGGGGAGAGGCGGGAAAGAAAACAGCCACTCAAACAGGGGCAGAGAGGGAGGCGGGTGCTAACATTTATAAAGCTCCTGCTATGTGCCAGGCACTGTGTGAGGCCCTTTTTAGAAATTCTTATTAAACTTCCATACCCCAAAACCCTTTCCACTTGATGGAGGAAGAAGCTTAAGGACAACCAGCACCCTTTTATCTTTACGTTGTCTAAATGCTTTTTTTTTCAAAGATTTTTATTTATTTACTTGAGAGACAGAGTGAGCGAGCGAGTGAGAAGGAGAGAGAGCACATAAGCAGGGGCAGAGAAGAAGCAGGACCCCCTGCTGAGCAGGTAGCCCACCATGGGGCTCTATCCCAGAACCCTGGGATCATGTCCTGAGCCAAAGGCAGACGCTTAACTGACTGAATCACACAGGCGCCCCATATCAATTCTTTTTAATAAATGTTGGAATTCCAGTTAGCTCAAAGAAAGCTCCAGAGCAGCAGCATAAGCACAGAGGACAACACTCCTCCCTACAGGCAGGTGGCTGCTATTAGGGAGAGCCAGGATTTCAACCTAACTTTGCTGGGCTTCCCGACCGTGCAGTCCACGGTGTGTCAGTGCCCCGCAGAGTGCGGTTTCTGAACCACGGAGCTGGAATCCCTGGGAGCTCTGAAGTGTGGATTCCAGGGCCCCGCCCAGACCTTCGAACTCAGAATCCTGATTATGTGTACGTGCACTAAATCTTGAGAACCATGGCACTAGGCTTGGTGGCCTCTCAAAGCCAGGGCTGTCTTGCCACAGTGCGGGGTTTTGGAAATTCCCCCAACGCATGATGCCCTCCCCGGCAGCACACCTCATAACCTGCAGATACCCCTCCCCTCAGTACACACACCCTTCAGCTTCCAGAGGGTAGTAGTTCTGTGGGAAGAGGCAGCTGAGTTTTCCAGCCAGCAGTAAGTAGCTAGAGACTGGGGAGGGGCCAAGAGCATCCATTAAAAGGAGCAACCACAGAGACCTAGAATCAGGTATTCAAATCCTTGTCCTTGGAAGAATTGATTTTATCAAAGTCAAGCAGACCTCCTCACTTGTAAGTAAAGCTTTTTCTGTTCTCCTTTGGCCTCTGTGTGGTCACTGGACTTTGTCTTCTGGGCTTTGGTTTCCCAAGCCATAAAACGAGGGGGATGGGCAAGGCTATCCCCCAAAGCCCCTTCTGGCTCAAATATTCTACCTGAGTTGGTAGATGCAGCTTCTGAAAACAAACTGCCTCCAATGAAAAGAAATGGCTGCTGAGAAAACCATCCCAGCGCAGTGCTCCAGAGCTTAGTGGCCCCGAGCTGGGGTGTATGGAGCGCATTTGTCAACTGACCGTCTCTCCACAAGCCTCAACGTCTCCCTCACAGTTCGGGGCCTGCCCTCCCTCCTTCTCTCCCCCCAGAATTCCTGAGGACGAGGTTCGTGCAATTCCGAACCTGGATCCCCACGGTCTCCTTCCAGCTGTGGGACCTTGAGCATTCAGCTCTCTGAACCTCATTTGCTCCAGTGCACATAATACACAGATGTCCCCAGAGGGGAGCAGTATTGACTCAGATGCCCCGCCAATCAGTCCCATGGTCTGCAAAAGTTGATGCTCTCCAATATTCTATTCCAATCTGGTGGTCTTCCCACGAGTGTGACAGGGCTCTGTTTCCCCCGGAGGCACCCTGATGTCAATTCAGCACCATCACTGCTTCGTATACCCCCACCTCCCCCCCCCACCCCATGTCTGGCACACTAAGCTTTTGTGAAATTTGCTTGAGACTCAGGAGCACGTGAGGGTGGGGGTAGGGGTCACATCAAGGTACAGGAGTCCTCAGCCTTCTTTAAAGTGCCACTCACTACCCCTTCTTTCTGTCTTCCCTCAACCGTCTCCTGAGACCTTCAAATTCTTTTCCCTCTGTCTGGCAGAGTAATTTCTTCCTTTCTGAGACTTACTATCAGCAACTACTTAAGCCCCAGGGCAGGGAAAATGCCAGCTCATTCTCTGTCCCCTTTTCGTTTTATTAAAGGATTTCTTGCCAAGTATATGGCCCTCTCAGGAAGAGAAATTCTGGTTTATAAAATTGCTTCTACCTAATCCTGGGCACACTGAAGGTAAATACACACTCTCTAAGGCATTTGAGAAGACGGCGGTTCTTCACCTAAAGCTCCTGGCAGAGTGTCCCCCCTCTTAGGAGGTCCCTAAAGTTAGGAGCCCATTTGCCCCCCCCCCCCCGCCACCACCAACCAATCCTGACCAGGCATGGATGGACCAGGGTGGGACAGAGGAGACACTCAGTGCAAACTGTAGGGAGGAGCTCTCAGATTCACATGACGCTTTCTTAAATCTCATCCTACCCTGATCCCGGATATGGCACTTCTGCCCTTCATAGTTACTTGAATCTGATGGGTGTGAATTTGAGCCCACCTTTCCCGAATAACCTCTGTTTGAGCTTAAGTTCCTTGAGCTTCACCCTGGTTATAAAATCAAGCTCCTACCCCTTAAATGTAAGGAAGTGTTGAGGGGAATGAAAGGTGTCCATATGTGAGGGAGATTTATTCAATAAATGCTGCTTTCCTCATTCCCCCGGCTAATATAAGAAAAAGGGACACTTTCGGCTTCCCAGGTTCTGGTGCTTTCTCTGCTTCGTTTAATAAAATGAACTCAGCAGGAGAAGAGCCTAACCCAAAGCATTTTTCATGGTTTCCCTTCCTAAAATCAATTTTGCTTTCCCCCAGCACGGTGAATGATATAAAGTCTAGAGGAAAGACTAGAGGAAATTGAGAGTATTATGGATCGTGGACTTGGGGAGTCATTGCTGGATCACAAGGCAGTGCCCTTTGGGAAATCTTTAAAACAACACAGAATTCTGGAAGCATCATCCTACTTTAATCCCAACCCCCACCAACTCTTCTTGCTTTGAAAGTCCTTGACCATGAAACTTGACTAGACGCTTTACTTGGTCCTTTGATGATCAATGGTTCGTGATCATTTGATCCTTTCCTGCCAATGATCCATCATTAAAGAATAGTGGGGAAAAAAGAGAACACTCAAAAATGTGGTAGTTGATTGTGTGCAGATTTTTTTTTTTTTAACTATCTCAGAATACAAAATAAAGTTGGCTCAAGTCTTCCCCAGCTCCACCCCCATGCCCAATGGCTTTTCTGATTTGCAACTTCCCGAACCATGGCTGGGGCTGAGCCTTCGATTTCAGCTCACAGAGGCAGGCCTGTGCCACTCCCCTTGCAGTCTCCCTCTGTGGAGGCACTTCTCCCCCAGCCTGTGACCTGGAACCGACTCTGGCTCTTCAGGTCACTCCATCATGACTGCCTGAAGTTACACATCAACCAATCACTAGCTCCCTGAGGAGGAAGTTACATATTTACATACTGTACCCCTCCAGCTAGGAATATGCAAAACAAGGTAACAATCATCGGTTACTTAATGAGAACTTAGTACCCACCAGGCAGTTAGGAGGGCTTTGCATAAAGTGAGGATTGCAATGTCCCTATTTTACAGGTGGAGGAACTGAGGCGGAGCACAGTTAAATAACCCGATGAAGGTCAAACAACTGCTGTCTCCCCAAGGTCACCCTAGATACACCCATTGATTCACATCAGGCCCTCTGCCCTAATTTACAGTTCAGAAAATAAAACTGCCTTAGCCATTAGGTTTTTGAAATTCAAATTGTTATAATTAACATTCCTGATCAATGGTTCTAACTCTCTATTTTCATGGAAATCAAGCATCATTTGACCTCTGGTTTGATCCTTTTCTTTCCAATGAGATGCCTCCTCTTCCCATTATCAGAATCTGAAGCAGCTCTCTTTGGTGTCTACTGGGCTCCAGGGGAACATTTTCAGCACAGGACTTATTGACAAGGCTGTTTTAATGTAGCTGAATCCCATCAAAGACCCCAAGGCTGGCTTCCCTTTGTCAAGTCTTTGTGAGGACATGGAGACCTGGTTGTGGACCATTTGCCGCCCTTAGGGTACCCAGGAAGCCATCATCTCTCCGGTCACCAGACTCCTTTCTGACAGACGTGTATGTCAATAACTCTATATGAGAAAAATTATGTAATCACAGCTCAGTGCCCAGCACTTGTAAAAACTTCACTAATTCTACTATTGTTAACTGTGAGGATTTAGTTCTCACTATTATTATACCAGGAAGGGAGGACTTAGGGATAGAGGGAAGTTGTCTCTCAGAGCTTTTAAAACTCCCTCAAGTACCGAGGCTTTTTCTAACATTACATTACGTGTAAGACAAAAGTCATATCCAAATGTCCCATTAATTGGTGTCACAGAAACCCCTCTCTTGGGTGGTACGCCCTACCTTTTCCCCTTAAAGCATTTGTACCTCACGCTCTCCACCCCAGTGACATTTAAAGAAGTAGTTATGATCAAGGGAATAAGATCTGAAAGCAATCCCCTCTGAAATGACTTGTTTCATATTACTTACCAAAATCAATTATAAAAACAGGTGCACAAAATGTCTTATACTGATAGAGGACTCAGACAAGTAAGAATTTTTTTTTTAAGAGTGTTTAAAACTGGGGCACCTGGGTGGCCCAGTGGTTTAAAGCCTCTGCCTTCGGCTTGGGTCATGATCCCAAGGGTCCTGGGATTGAGCCCCACGTCTGGCTCTCTGCTCCGCAGAGAGCCTGCTTCCCCCTCTCTCTCTGCCTGCCTCTCTGTCTACTTGTGATCTCTGTCAAATAAATAAATAAAATCTTAAAAAAAGAATGTTTAAAACTTTCCAGGCTGCTGTACCAAGAAGTTATTTTTATGCTACATGGTACTGATATACTTTAAATGCCCTCGTTTGAGCTCTGAATTCTCTAGATAGATGGAATATGACACCTTCCTTTGTCTCCAGAAACCCCCTCTCTCTCCTTCAATAATTAGCACTTGGCTCCATGCCTCCAGAACAGTAGGGCACTCTCTTCCAGGCAGGGATGGATCACTGGGGAGGGAAAGACGAGCAATATTTCTCTACATTGGTGGGAACAGGAATTATACAAGCTCTCTGCACGTGTTCTTAAGAACATATATTTGTATTGTTCCCTAAGGAGTTTTAAGACATGCTGAATTTCTTTTAGTCTTTAATACTTCATGAATAAAACCTTAGTGGCAATTCTTGGCTCTAGCAAATCATGGGTATGTTCCAGAGAACATTTAAAATATAAAAGTAAATTTCAGATGGAAGTAAACAGCCCCATTTTCCCAAGGAGTCAACATACCTCAAACCAATGACATTTCTGGAATGGGGAGGGAGACAGGGAAGCAGGCGGGAATTCTTGGGTGGAAATGAAGGCCCTACAGAAGAAGGCAAAGGCCATGTCACCCTTACTCGGAGCTTCACATTCATAAGGTGGCTTGAGGGAGGTGCTTTAATTACCTCTGTTTTACAGTTGAGGAAACACTTCGAGATGAAGCAAATTATCTGAGGAGCCCCAGGTGGTAAATGATAGAACTGGGATTTGAAGCCAGCAGAATGATTCCAAAATGCACGCCCCCCACCAGGCCACCATCCTATGTAGCACAGTACACTCTGCTTCCTCCATGCCTTTCCAGAAATAGCGCCGTATTTTCAAATGAAATCTCCAAACCAAACCCATGGCCCCCACTCCTTATCCTTTTTGGAATGGACCACTACTATAGCCCCTTCCCCAGCCCACATGTCTTGTCCTTCTTGGAAAAAGCCACCAGCACCCCTACCCCATATTCCTATTCTTCCTGGAATTAATCACCAACATTCGCTCTGGGGCTATATTCCTTACCCTTCGTGGAGGGAACCACCAAATTCCATCCCAGTCCATATTCTGTGTTTCTTAGCCAGGCGTGGCCCCACTGATAGCCATTGGGTATTCTTCACTCTTACTATACTCGTGTTCTTTGGGGTCCACTGCTCAGCTGTGCGCTGTGAAATGGCCACCTCCCCCAACCCCATCCATCCATCCTCCCTGTCATCACACTGAGGAGTCCCCGCAGTTCAGTCTGACATTCAAGTTAGTGAACGTATAGAGAAGTATTGGTTTCAGGATGATATTATCCTTTGAATGAATGTCAAAGCAGGGGAGATAGGTTCCTACATGGGGATGGGTTCTATAGAGGACACCTCAGTGAACTGTACTCAACAGCACACCCCTAATCCTCAGCCAGTGTTCTAGATGGGTCTCCTCTTGCCTCGCTTACATTGCTGAGTGAATTCCCTGACACCCAGTAAAACCCTGTGCAAGGCATGGCTCACCCTTGGTGCTTGCACAAGGTCAATCCCAGGGCACTGAAAGCCATGACTGCGAAGAAAACCCTTTGCTCTTGCTCACAGGAGACCTACATCTCCTCTTGGCCTGTCCTGACATTACAGAGTTGTCTGAGGGAACATGAAGACAGATGTTCTCTCTCCTACCCAGCACATTTGTCCTTCTAGAACGAGCAGATGAAGAAAGGTGGGCTGGTTTCTGACACGTTATTCTTTCTGGCTTGACTCTGACCCAGCCTGAGACATAAAATTCAGCCTCATTTCTCGAGTGCTCATGATGTGCCAACCTCTGTATTAAGTATTTTAAATTCTATCTCATTTAAATCTCATAACTCTAGGGGTGGATGAAGTATCACCTCCATTTTGCAGATGAGGCTAAAAAAAAGGGGGGGGGAGGTCATTTGCTCAGAAACACAGAGGGAGAACTGCAGTTCAAACTAAAGTCCGTTCTACTCCAGATGTCAGATGCTTAATCTTTTTATTAGACTGCTTCCCAGATCAGAAATTGCCTCAGAAGAACATTCTTTTGTTGAAAGGTGGGGGGGGGGAGTGGGAATTAAGCAGCTTAGTTCAAACAAAGGACGTCGTCATACACAGAAGGACAGAAGAGTGGAAGTGAAAGTTTAATAGCTTCTTTTACCTACCTACCTACCTATCTACCTGCCTAACCTACCTACCTATCTACCTACCCACCCATCTGCCTACCTACCTGTCTATCTACAGAGATAAGGAAACTGACGGCCAGAGAGAGAAAACAACCTGGCCAAAATCACACATTTTACCTCTAGGAAACAAAGAGCACCAGGCTACTTAGAATTCATTTTTACATCAGATTTTCCAGCAGGTGTTCCATGAAAGATTTAAGGCCTGTAGATCAGGGAAGGAAGTGAAGGTTCTGGGCTCAAATACTAGGTTTGCTGGTCTACAAAATTCATTGGTTATATGAGATCTACCCCAATTTCATTTTTGTGCAAAACAGTACTTTTCCTGAAGTGATATTATAGAGGAAAAAAACCCCATCTGCATGAAAGTGAGGAATGTTGTATAGTGGAATCCTAATGGGAAACTACAAAATCGGAATATTTAGTAATTCCTTGCAAACCCATGAAGGGATATGAAAAATACATAGCTTGCCAAAACACATGGGTCTTAGTGAATGTTGGCACATGGCAGATTTAGGAGTAATATATTTAACTTCAAAATGTTAAGGAGAAAACCCAAATTCCATACCTAAGCAGTATGTGGACTTTAACTTGCTATTTTGATAAGAAAACTTCTGATCTAAGGTTAAAAAAAAAAATTTTTTTTTTTAAAGTATCTTTACTGGGCTGTTTTGGCCCATGTGTCCTCTAAGGGCGTCATCCAGTATTATTTTGCTTCGGGTTTCCGTTCATCCATCCATCCATGGGCATTTAGTGCACAGTGATCTTTGGATTCTTATTCTTTTGTTGCAAGGCGGGGAGAAGATATGCAGGAAACACATCTTATAAGCTTGAACTGATGTATGTTTAAGAAGGTTAAAGAAGGGGCACCTGGGTGGCTCAGTCATTAACTGTCTGCCTTTGGCTCCGGTCATGATCCCGGCATCCTGGGATTGAGCCCCATGTCAGGCTCCCAGGGAGCCTGCTTCTCCTTCTCCAGCCCCCCTGTGCTTGTGTTCCCTTTCTCGCTATCTCTATCATAAATAAATAAAATCTTTTAAAAAAAAGAAGGTTAAAGAAAGTTCAGCAGGTTTCTTTCATGTAGAACTTCTCGTTGACAGGGTTAGGAACTGTCCTGTCGTACCTAGTTGACTGTGGAAACTCTTTACTTTTGTGGTTCACTTAAAATCTCCTGAGGCACCAGTGTTCCATGGAACTCAGTTTGGGAAACTACCTTCTTTACAGAAATACAGCTATGTCTCTGCCATCAGATTGTCAGTGCATAGTTCAAACTTTGGGGAAGAACAGGTGCTTCCCTACTTAGAATCCACGGTAGAGACAGAGCATGTCTGGGGGAAAGAATGCCACCTCCTACCAATGAAGCAATCTGTGAGAGATCACCACGCATTCTTCATGCCAGCCATACAAACCCAGGCTTCTCTTTCTCTCTGCTCTGCCCACAAACCTACATTCTTGCTGGCCTCCATGAATTCACAGAAATCCAAAGGAAAAAGAACAAAAGGGGTCTTGTTAACAGGGACTGCTGAGGTAGCGCACAAGAGAATGAACATTGACTGAAGCGGGCTAGAAGTGCAGACACAGGGCACACAGGGACAGTGTGGTGGCAATATTCTGCCACACAACTCTCATTGGCTAAAACCGGTCAAAGGGTCCTAGCTAACTCTAAGGAGGCCGGGAAGTGTAGTTCTCCTGAGTGTCCAGGAAGGAGACGAGAACCAGATATGGGTAGCATGCATGTCTCTACCTCAAACCCTTCAGTTCCTGATCATTTCAGGATCAGTGGCCAAGAGAAGAAAAGGACATTGATATGATAGACTACTTCAGGTATCACATCTTGCTGTTTCAGGTCTCTACCTCATTTGAGATACATCTTAGTTCCTGTTTTCAGCTGGAAGAAATTGTAGTTCAGAAAGTAGCTTGCCCAGGGTCCTTCAGGTATTATGTGACAAAGCCAGAATCAAACCCATAGCTGTCTGACTCTAGATGCTGTATTCACCTTACGGGGCTGTTGCGCAGACTGATGAATTAGAAATCCAGTCATTCATTCACTTATTTATTAAAGACCTACATGTACCACCTGCTATTCAGGATATGAGTATATAGGAGGTAGAAGAGTGGCCCCCAGACATGTCCATGTTCAAATCCCTGGAAATTGGGAATATATATATATATATATTTTTTTTTTTTTGGTCCCATCAAATAACAAAGATCTAAGATTGTGATTAGGTTCAGGGTCTTGGGATGGGGGAATGGTCTTGGACCAGCCAGGTGGGGTCAATGTCCTCACAAGGGTCCTCACAAGAAGGAGACAGGAGGGTCAGAGTCAGGGAAGGATTTTAAGATGCTGCCGGCTATGAAGGAGCAGGAAGGGGCCATGAGCCAAAGGACACAGGCAGAATCCAAAGAAACAGTCTCCCCTAGAGCATCCAGAGGGAATGGCTGACACCCTCATTTTAGCCCTAGTGAAAGTCATTTTGGACTTCTGACCTCCAGAACCGTGGGATTAAAAGTTTGTGTTGTTTTAAGCCAGTAAGGCTGTGGTAACAAGGGGAAACGAATACAGTGGTGGGCGGAACAGTGCTTTGAAAACTGAAGCACAAAACCGCGGCCTCCATAGCAGAGAAGACAGAGGGAGACAGATGGGTTTATCATTCCATTGGAAACAGAAGGATACTCAGTTGCGTGCGGGCTTCACACAGCAGAACTCTAAAACCGAGCTTCAGAGACGAGCAGGAGGTGGCCCTTTGTGACAGGTGCTGCAGCAGGGGATGGAAGGGTGAGGACGGGCACGAGGCCGGGCCACAGCCCAGGGAGGACCCTGCGGGCGGGAGAGCAATTCTAGGGCAGTTTAACTGACCCGTCCCTCGGGTCGCCTCTGAAAGGGACTCTGATCGGGTCCTCCAGTTTGGGTGGGGAGGAAAACACCTCGCGATACCCTGTTGCCTCATGGACCCAGAGAAGGTCTCTGCAGGCATTCTTTTCTCTCCCTTACTTGAGCAGCGACAAATGCAGCCCAGTCCCGCTGGGTTCGGACTTTCAGGTGAAACCAGCACAAACGATTCACGGGTACAAGGCATCTCTGAAGAAACAGTACGAGATTCATTTGCAGAGGGGCATTTTTCTCAGTTGTAGGAACCGTCTCTTCGCCGAATCTGATCTAATTCTAAAGTGATACCTCCGATTTTTACGGAGTGCAATTAAGAAATGTCATTACTGCTCATTACAGATAATGAAATAAATTGGCAGTACACGGAGAGCTCGGATCCTCTACAGAATTACGACTCTCAGGGAAATCGGAGGTGAGCAGCCTCTTGGGGGCACTAGGAAAGTTTTTAAGCATTTCCAGTCGGCCAGAGCCTAGGGCCCAGGACTCCCTCCACGGCCCAGAAGATCCTCCCCTTACCGCAAATATCAGAGACAGAGAGAGAGACAGAAAAAGAGTCAGAGAGAGAGAATGAAGACAAGAACAGGAAGTGATCAGTGTGAGAAAGGTTCAGACTCAGGTTTGGGCCTCCAGCCCATGCAGGACACATTACTGCTCGGTACCGTCCGTACTGGCGGTGAAGTCATGCCGACCAGCGTCTGGCACAAACTGCCTGGGAGACCACGGACAAGACATCGAAGCCCTCTGAGCTGCAGTTTTCCATCCATCAGACTGAAGGGATCACACCTGTGTGCAGGGCTGTTTAGCATTCGGATGTATCTAAAGAGCCCGGCACCTTCTAAACATACAAGATGCCAAATAAATAAATATTCATTTCATTCTCCATAACATCCTGGCTCTCTCTCTCTCCACACCTCCTGAGTATTCTCTTCCCAGCATCAGTGACATGTGCCTGGGTGAAGGGAGAGGCATGGTTAAGTCTTATGGAGAGCAAAGCACAAATTATCTTTCTTACCAGCTCCTTAGGCTGATGGGGGAAAGGCATGGTAGGAACAGGGAGAACCTAGTTACCTTAATATACGGACACTGGAGGTCGAGGGGTTCTTGTACTTCTGTAGCCATATGCCCTTGGCCGAAACCTCTGGAGCAGTATGTGTCCCATTTCGGAGCAGAAGAGAGAAAGGCTCAGGGTGATGTCCTGACTTGCCCAGGATCAGGAAGCTCAGTAAGAGGAGCCCGAATCTTCTCAAATCACTACGCAGGCAGCTCTTTCTGCCACAAAGCACCTGCCTCCCACCTTCAGGAAAAAGCCGACGGAGAAGCGAAGGAGCCGAGCTCTGAGACCAGGGAAAGGCCCACTGGCAAGGCGAGCTGGATCTCTAGAGTTACATGACAGAGACGACCAGCAGAGCCCACAGCCAGCTGTGATGCCCCTACGAGCTGAGGGTTCAAAAGGTCTTTTAAGCCAGAGGTTTTCAGAGAGTTGACAATTTCCTAGGAAAACATTCCCAAGACTTGAGATACAACCACGGTCTTCTGACGCGAGGGGCTAAGTCCTGGAAAGTTTAAGAACTGGGAAGATGTGCAATTCTGAGAACAGAAAGCATTGTTCTCCACAGGTGAGCTGGGTACTCACCACGCCACCGAGGCTGTTCATGATGGTGCCGGCACGAGAAAAGCCAGGGCTCATTAGAAGGGTTCTGAACTCACCCAGAGAGAAGACTGCTGCTTGACTCCTGCCTTCCGTCTAGAGGCGTCCTCTGGTGGGTCCCCTCTGCTGCCTGCCACCAGCTGGGAAGGGGGATGCTAAGAACGTGCAGGACAGAACCCTTCCTCCTGGGGGCTGTAGCCGCTGGGGCTTACGCCCTCCGAGGACGCAGATTGGGTTTAACAGCATGGAACCACCTGGGGCCAATCCTGAACCTCACCCCTGACCCAGTGAATCAGAGGTTATTGGAAAGGGGGCCAGCGTCCTTCATTTTATCAGAATCTCCTGGAGACCCTAATTCCCACTGCAAGTTGGGAACCTCTGCTCTAAGTTCCTATCTTGCGTCTCTCTCCCTTTGCTACTGGACCCAAATTCAACACTTAATGAATTTCAACTACTTTCCAGGCTCTGTTTTAGGCACTTGAGCTACACCTGTCAACAGAACTAACAAAAAAATAAAAATATCTCTAGGGCTTACATTGTACAGCGTGGGGGTGCGGGATTGGGGGAGGAAAATAATCAACATAATAAATAAATTGCTTTTCACTCTACACTAGAAGGTAAGAGAAGCTAAGAAAAAAACCAGAAGGATAAAATGGAAATGTTAGAGTGGGGATGGGAGAGAAGGGATGAGCGGCTGGAAGGTATCCCAGGATTCTTTAGCTGCTCCTGGAATGAGGCTTCGGCGAACCTTGCCACCCGCACCCATGCACCCATCAGGACTACTCAGCTCTGGACTTCTACTCCCAGCAGCTTCTTCCCCTGCAAGCGCTTTGCTGCCCCCTAATGGTTCCCAGGGATTCCACCCACAGAGGACAGTAGGGTAACCCTCCCACTGCAGACCAGAATTTGTCACCGCTTCTCCAAACTACCTCTGGAGAAGTACCTGTCCACACCTCTCTGTGGGACCGAGCACTTAATCAGTTCTCGGGAACGTTGCAAGGACTGGAGATGGACCGGAACCACACTCAGCAGTGTGCCGGAACCAGCGTGCCCCAGCTCCCGAGAGCCCAGGGCTCTGCACTCTGCCCAGCTCTGCACCAGTGACACTGTAAGGTAGCTTAACCTCGGCCGTGGTGGGAGTCGTTGCACCAAGAAATCAGCAAGTGCTACAAATCGGGGCTGTCTCCCGCACCCACACCAGATACAAAAAAAATATGTTGTTACCCATTTAGCATCACACTGATGGTAACACTCCTGTGCCAGATACAAGCACCCGGAAATTCCATCCCAAAGCCCCCCCCCCCCCCCGCCCCTTCCCGCTATCAGGTAACCTGGGTGTGGTCTCTCCCTTGCTTCCTGGGTTAGGGAAGACCAGAGGGTTTGAGATTCTGGACCAAAATGATACACAGAAAGGCCTGGAAGGAAACAGCAGTGACATGAGGGGATAGACGGGGTGAAAACTTCCTGCACTCAATTTATTGGCTTCTATCTTGTTTTTGGTGTTCTTCCCTAATAGCCATTCTACCCTCAGACACTGAGTTTCCAGGGCATATAAATTCAAACAGTTAGCAGAGCCAGTGCTAAAAGAACTCATTAAAGAGTGTGTGTTGGAAAGAAGGATTGTCAGTGTGCTTTACACACAATCATCAGTTACGGCAGATTTCTCAGCAGTGGTTTCTCGCTCTTCTTTAAGATGCAATGTGGAAATGAGACCATCACACTTTAAGAAGTTATTCAATGCATCTCCAGTTGTTCCACGCCAAGCCTCCAAGGCGGGAGGAGGGGAATGGACGTCCCCAGAAGGCTGGGCCGACCGAGTAAATCTCGTTCCAAGTTCAAAATGGCGTGGCAAGCTTTAGCTGGAGGAATCCTCGGGAATGTTTTAACAATGGGAGCTTGGGGGTGTGGGAAGATCTTGTTTGTAGCTGTTTACCAGTATTCATGGTGGAAACATTCCCACCGTTGTTGTGTGCACCTGTGTACAGTCTGACTTGCTGGAGGCAGGGATGGTGAGGACTAGAGCCCCAGAGGAAGCAGCAAGAACGTTCTCGCTCCTTCAGACGGTCCATGAGACGTACCGGCTGGGGGTTCGGAAACACCTGCACCTGAAAATCGGATAGAACCTCCCTCCCACAACACTATTTCCAAAGAAAAACCCAAGGCAGGAAAGTGAAGCGACTGACAAGAGGTTAAGATTCCTCTGAAGCACTGAAGCCAGACCCCACTGGTGGTCCTGAGACCAGAGCCGGCCGCCTCTCCCTCTCTCCTGCTGCTGCCGCACGTGAACAAGTGACGGCGGCTCACAAGTCACTAAGGATGCTGGCCGAGACTGTCGGCATCCACGGTGACTGCAGTGTTTCAAGAGCAGTGGAAGGAGCCGGGATTTTCAAGTCAGGCAGACCTGGATTTTAATCCAGACTTTGTCACTGATTAGCTGTGTGTCCTTAGGCAAGTCCCTTTCCCTCTCACTGCTAATCTCCTCCTTGACGTTCTTTGATCTTTATCCACTGCCCGGTGATCCCGAGACTAAGAGATGATGTGGTCTTCATCCACAGATGAGTAAATTATTGGAGTGGGCAATGTCTGAGCTTTTAGTTAAGCCTCATTTACATGTTATAACCAATGCTCAACTGACTCAATAATGAAGTAAAAATTGCAGTGGTGCACTTGGGTCAGACAGGGAAGGACAGCAGCGCCCCCCACAGGTTAGAGTGGTAATGGCCGTGGGGAGAGGGACCTTTGGAGGGGAGATACTTTGAGGGAACAGCTTTCTCTCGTCCCCTCTCCAATTAGTGACCCTGGCAACCCAGGAGGGGATCAGGCTAAGGGAGGCTCCAGGGTCGTTTATATGCAGACACTACAGCGCCATGGGACCACGCACAGACCGGTCACTCACTAGCTGTGTGGTCTCTGGCAAGTCATTGAACCTGAAGGAGCCGTAATGTGTCTAGGACCACAGAACACAGGGCTCTCGGTAGCAATGGCAGCTACTAGGATACCATTAGGATTGCCAGCCCTCTCTGTCTCCACGAATGCAGGACCAGGGAGAGGGGGCATAGTTTAAAGATGATGTAGCCTCAGAGCTGACTCTACTACCTGATGCTTGGCCACAGACCTGCCTTTCCCTACAGCTTGCAATTTCCATTGCCTACTTTTTCGATGGTGGTTCTCAGCTGGGAGGAATTTTGTTCTCCAGGGGATCATCAGCAATGTCTGGAAGCATTTCCGGTTCTTACAAGTGGGGGACGGCTTCGGGCATCCAGCGAGTAGGGGCCGGGGATGGTGCTCAACGTCCCCCAATACACAGGACCGCTCCCCACCACAAAGAAAGATCTAAGCGCCAAAGCTGCAGAACACACTCTAAGGAGTTAGTGAGCTCGGTCACTTGGAAGATGTATTTGTTCTGCTGGAATACCGGAAGAACCCCCGGAGCTCCCGTGCTGAGAAGAAGTGACATAGCCTCCGTGGTTGGGACTGCACTTCATCCCCTGCGGGCAGAGTTAGGGACCGTCCTGGGACTGCAGGGGCACATCCTTCATCTTCCCACAATGGCTCTCACTTCGCTTGCTCCTGGTGACTGCCTCCCATGTGACATTCAAAGGCATGTCCCAGCAAGGCAGCCTCACGGAGCAGCACCTAGTTGCCGGAAAAGCAAAACCAATCTCTCAGAGCATGAACTGTTCTCACCTCTTCGGTCATAAAGTCTGGGGGAACACCCGCATACTGGGTGTGCAACACTCTTTGGATGGCGATTCCAAGACACTTTTGTTTGGTCGGTTGACTATTTTGTTTGGGATGGATGGATGTACCGTGACCTCTTTACTATCTTGCTTACAGTTCCTCAGCATCTGTATGTCATTTACTCAGGCTTTCAACAAAGCTTGTAAAGCATCTGCTCTACACTGGGTCCAATGTTAAGGGTTAGAAATGAAATATTTGCCTGACATTCTTCGCCCAGTGACAGGGCCTCTGTGCTGTAGGAAGGAGAAAGAAGTGAGCTCTGGGGTCACATACGCACACAGCTGGTTTTGAATCGTAGTTCTGCTGCCTGCTAGCTGTGTCATGTTGGAAAAGTTACTCAGTGTCTCTCGGCTTCAGTGTTCTCATCCTTAGAAACTACGGTGATGCCCCAAGCGTCTCAGACTTTTTATAGAAACACTAAATGACATAACGGTGATGACAGAGTAGATTTTAAATACCCTGGCTCCCTTCTCTAAATCCTAGCTCTTCCCCGTTTTCAGCTGTGTGACCTGGAGCATATAAAGTTCTATGATTCTCTAGTCCCTCCTCCGAAAGTAGAAATAATGCACCTGCTATGTATAGAATTGATGTGAAGATTAAGGGAGATGATGCCTGTAAACACGTAAGCCGCTTACTGCCGGCATGTTGTAAGGACTCGGAAAACCTAACTGTTATCATCACTACTATTACTATCATATTGCCTAACACCATCGGGGCTCCAATCGCTATTTTTGTCCACATTATTATTCTGGATCTAATTTCAGTTACTTAAACAGCTGTGGGTGGCTGAGAGGCAGGGTAGGCCTGCCTCCTCTTTGTGCCAAGACTCTGCAGACTGATGAGCAGTGGTAAAGAGAAACAACCCGGACAGATGGGACCTTCATGGGGGGAGGTTTTGCGTAATTCCACCTGCACACACGCAGAGATAAATTAAACGCTCTCCCAGGCCTTCTTCAACCGTGGGATAATTTCTTTAAAACCTGCATGGAATCCCAAGTAATCAAAAACGATGAGGCTAGTTACGGATTCCGCGTTGTACACAGGACTGTCTGCTGTGTGTTCACACACACTGTCTGGGTTGAGTCAACGTCTATTCAAAGTGCTCAGTGATAGAACCATCCAGAAGCGAAGGGACATAGCCCTTCATATCCATGGGGCAAAACTGTTGTATCATCTGGTCTTGTAGCTCCCACAGTGCCAAGAATTGCTTTAACAATAAAAGAGCCTGAAAATTAGAATAATAAGTGGCCTGTGGTACCTGAACTTACTAAGATTATCAGCTCATTCACTTGAAAACATGGCTGATTCCAGATTACAGAACTTTCAAAAATGATTTTCTTTTTAAAAATGATTTTCTTGGGGCGCCTGGGTGGCTTGGTGGGTTAAGCCTCTGCCTTCAGTTTGGGTCATGATCTCAGGGTCCTGGGATCGAGCCCCGCATAGGGCTCTCTGCTCAGCAGGGAGCCTGCTTCCCTCTCTCTCTCTGCCTGCCTCTCTGCCTACTTGTGATCTCTCTCTCTCTGTCAAATAAAAAAATAAAATATTTAAAAAAATAAAAAATAAATGATTTTCTTCCAGTAGGAAAAATAACATATACTCACCAGAGACATTTAAAGGTATGTCCTATTAAAGAAAGAGGAAAAAACAAACAGACAAACATGTATATTCCCATCACCCAACAACAACCCTTGTGCATACAGTCGACCCTTGAACAACATAGGTTTCAACTGTGTGGGTCCACTTACACATGGATTGTTTGCAATACGGGACTAAAAATGCATTTTTCTCTTCCTTATGATTTTCTTTCTTTTTTTATTTTAAGATTTTTATTTATTTATTTGACAGAGAGAGATCACAAGTAGGTAGATAGGCAGGTAGAGAGAGAGAGAGGAGAAAGCAGGCTCCCTGCCAAGCAGAGAGCCCGATGCGGGACTCGATCCCAGGACCCTGAGATCATGACCCGAGCGGAAGGCAGAGGCTCTGAGCCACCCAGGCGCCCCCCTTATGATTTTCTTAATGATATTTCTTCAGCTAACTCCTTTGTAAGAACACAGTATATGGAACATATAACGTACAGAATATGTGGTAACTGACTGTTTATGTTACTGGTTAGGCTTTCAGTCATCAGTAGGTTATTAGCAGTAAAGTTCTGGGGGAGTCTGGAGTCAGACATGGATTTTCAACTGTCTTTGGGGTTTGGGGGCTGGGGTTGGTGTTCTAACTGTGGTGTTTTTCAAGGGTCAGTTGGACTTTGTTGCTTTTTTTCTTCCAGTATTTTTATATTGGGGGGTTGGTTTTTCTTTTCTTTGATTCAAGGGTTTGACACTTTTTAGAAAATTACAATCATGCTGCCAAACAAACCTGGCAGACTGCTTTCTTCCCCCCTCTCAGAGACTCTCACTAAGCACGTCAGATTACCATGGCCACATAATATGCCAACAAATCAATATGTCAGAGTTTACTCAACTGTTTCCCCGTTCCTGGACATCTAGATTTTAACCTTTTTGTTATAGCTGGAACAAACATTTTGAGTATAATTTTTTTCCTATTATTATTCCATTTGTAGGATTATTTCCTTGGGCTATATTCCCAAAAGTGGAATTACTAAATTGGAGAAATTTAAAGGCTTTGCAAGGTAATTTTTGAAGACTTTTTAAAGACTCTACAAACATTTTGGGGCGCCTGGGTGGCTCAGTGGGTTAAAGTCTCTGCCTTCGGCTCGGTCATGATCCCAGGGTCCTGGGATCGAGCCCCACATGGGCTTTCTGCTCAGCAGGGAGCCTGATTCCTCCCCTCTCTCTCTCTGTGAACTCTGTCTATGATCTCTACTTGTGATCTCTATCAAATAAATAAATAAAATCTTAAAAAAAAAAAAAAACTACAAACATTTCCTACACCACTTGACCTCAGTTTCTTATTAGTGTGGGTGAATTGCCATCTGCCTCTTAAACTTCTACCAAACCCTTTGTCTGTTGTGGGGACTTTCCCACATCTACTGTTCCCCCAGAGAACCCAGAAGATCCAACTCTTGCCCAAAAGCCATCCCTCAGAGAACAGTCCAGTCTGACTGCCTAATCAGTGAACCCACTTCAGAGCAAGAGGGACTCAGCCACTCCATCCCCTACTGGCCAAAAAGTTGGCTGAGGTAGTGGGTCCCTGAGTAGGAATGGGAGGCTGCTGGACCACACCTCCCTCATCTTCCTACCTCCCACTCCACATTGACACTGTTTGCTGTCTCGTTGCCATGGCAACCTCATCTTGAGGCTAATAGCTATTCCCTAGTGCTTAGGAGGAAAAAAACTCAGCTGACAGACAAGCAAGAAAGATGCAAGAAAGAAGATGCTAGCTCCCCACCCCACCCCCGCGTGCCCCTCCGAGCCTTGGCAAATGGGCACAGGTAATTAGAAATTAGACTTTAGTCACACAGACTCTGACATAAGGAAGGTTCCAGGGCTAGCAAGGTCATCTGTTTGCAAAGCTAATTAAAATGGATGAAGATAAATCAAATTACCTCAGATCTCATCTCTGCTTGATGGAGAATCTTTCAAAACATAGGTCATTTTAGAGGACCTTTCTATCCTTTGGGGAATTATATGGTTTCTACAAAACAGCCTGAAACGGTCTTCAAGGCGAAGTGGGATTTAACAGCATATCCCACTGCATCTTGTCTGTTCTACCTCACCAGCATCCCTAATTTCCAGATCTCACTGGTTTCCCGTCCCTCCCTGTCCAGGGCCCACTGGCCAGGGTGCACCTCCGGCTGTGTCCAGGTGAAGGCCCCTCCCACTCCCTGTCCCCCCAGAAGAGCCCAACCATCAAAACGCAGCACACAGCGTCCCCCCTCACTAAGGCTCAGTTCCGTGAATGAGCCGCAAATCCTCCTCCACGACTCTGTTCTTGCCTCAAGTACAAGCATTTCCTCTTCCCGGAAGATGCCTTCCTATCCTCAGAAATCCAGCACAAATGCCATTTTTTCTCTAAATTGAGTCATTTCCTCTCCTGGCTCGACCGCCTCTTCATTCATCCCTCCAACATAGCTCTTCCCACGCTTTACTGGAATTGAGCGTTCCGGTGGCCTCCCCGCTCGGCAGCCCTGGGCTTGTCTACGGCAGGGGCTGCGTGCGTTCGTCCCCCTGAAAGCAGCCTGGCACGGGGTCGATACTGGAAGTTATTACCTTCTCAGAGCTGGGCTATTTGGTTGAAAGGGTACATTCTTTTATCTGGGGAGATGAAAATAACACCTCCAGCTTCTCTAGCACCAAGTTTCAAAAAGCCCTCAATTATAACATCATCATCATCATCATCATCATCATCAAACAGAATGATATATAATGATACACTGATGATATATTGGGTATATATATGATATATGGGTTCCCAATGATAAGGTAACGGTTGGGCATTTGGGTACTACAGCTGTTGTCATGGTGGTTGTTCGGGGAGCAAAGCTCAACGCTCATGTTTTATAAGCTTTTTGGCAAATTCCAAACATATTCAAAAGTAGTGAGAGAATAATGACCGCCCTCCCCAACCCACATACCTGTCAACCCGGCTCCCACAATGATTAATGTTTGGTCACTTTTGTTTTCTTTCTTGCCCACTCCCCCCCACACCCCCGCTATTTGTCGGGAGTATCTGCAGCAGCCCCAGACATAAGAGTTTCATCTGTCTGGATTTCATCAACAGTCCAGGTTAAAAATCCTAGCTCTGCCATCCACTGTGTCTGTGACCTTAGGCAGGTTAATTAACCTCCCCGATCCTCACTTTCTGTGTATGCAAAATAAGAATAATTATGGTACACCCATCATAGGAGCAAATGGAATATTCCATGAAAAACACCTGATGCTTAGCCTTTGCCTAGGTCCTGTGTGAAGGGGTCAGTCTTGGCCATCAAAAATCACTATTAGCATCACTGTCATCACATACCAATTTACGGCGCAGTCCCAGCATCTGGGGCACGAAAGACAAATGACAGTGCCCATCAGTAACCGTGCCTCTGGCAGCAGAACGAGGCAGACCAGGTGGAAAACCTGGCACCTGGGACCAAATAGGAGGCTGGGAAAATCATCCTCCCGGATGGGGCGATTGAGATGGGGAGACCACACACACCAGGAGGTGGGAGCGAAGACCTCATGTTGCTGAGCTGCACAGGGCAGGGTCTAAGTCGAGATTCTGGTGGCCTGGAGAGAGTCAGGGGCGGGGAGGTCATAAGTCTCCTCTTGGGCAGCACGGGTGGGACAGCCTCTGATGCTGATGGGGCGTCCTGTGATGCGGCATCCTCAAGGAGACACTGATTGTGCTAACACGTGGCTCTCCTGTGTGGCTCCTGGCTCGTTTACTTTGGAGTCACTTGTGCATCTCCAGGAAATAAATACCCCATGAAATACCCCTGCTCTGTAACCTCCATTCACTACTGGGATGATCAAAGGGGAGCTGCTGCTTTCCTCACCATCACTTTTATTTTTTTAAGTTGCATTATTTCTTTTATTTTTTACTACATATAATTAACATACAGTGTTATGTATGTTTTGAGTGCCCAATGAATGATTCCGCGGGTCTATGCACTTCTCGGTGCTCATCGCGATAAGGGCACTCTTCATCCCCACCACCCACCACCCGTTTTCCCCACTCCGCCACCGTCCAACCCTCTGGTAACCACAGGCTTCTCCTCTGCAGTTCAGAGTCTGGGTTTTTGGTTGTCCTTTTTGTTTTGTTTCTTAAATTCCACATATGAGCGAAATCATGTGGTATTTGTCTTTCTCCGACTGACTGATTTAACTGAGCATTATACCCTGTGGGTTCCTCACAAAAATTAAAAATAGAACTGCCTTGGGGCGCCTGGGGGGCTCAGTTGGTTAAGTGACTGCCCTCAGCTCAGGTCATGATCCCAGAGTCCTGGGATCGAGTCCCACATCAGGCTCCCTGCTCCTTGGAGAGTCTGCTTCTCCCTCTGACTTTCTCCCTCTCATGCTCTCTCTCACTGTCTCTCTCTCAATAAATAAATAAAATCTTAAAAAAAAAAAAAAAAAAAGAACTGCCTTATGATCCAGTAATTCCACTACAGGGTATTTACTCAAAGAAAATGAAAAGGCTAATTCAAAAAGAGGGATGCACCCCCTGTGTTTGTTGTAGCATTATTTGCAATAGCCAAGATATGGAAGCAAGTCCGTGTCCATCCACAGATGAATGAATAAAGAGGATGTGAGAAATACATATATACGTATGTATATAATATTTACATATATTTATATGTTATTACTCAGTCATAAAAAATGAGATCTTGACAAATTTGCAACAACACAGGTGGACCTAGAGGGTATACTCACTATTACTTTTAAAACTTATGCTACAGTGAACACATGCTCATTGTGGACATTTTTATAAAACACAGAAAAAAATAAAATCTCACTTCTATGTGGATTCGAAACTAGCCACACTTAGAGAAGCAGAGAATCGGAGAGCGGTTGCCAGAGGCCAGGGGAGGGAGGACTGGGGAGGCAAGAGCCAGAGGGTACCAAGTTCAGTTTCACCAGATGGGTAAGATCTGGAGATCTACTGTACGGCACAGGGCCTGCAGCTAACACACTATATGTACTACACACCTAACATCTGCCAAGGGGGTAGATCTTATGTTGAGTGCTCTTATCATAAAACATAACTACAACGTAATTATTATAATGACGAGAACAAGTGGAAGCTTTGGGAGGTGAAGGGTAGGGGTATATTTATGGCTTTGACGGTGGTGATGGCTTCACAGGTGCACACTTACCCCGAACTCATCAAGTTGTAATCATCGATTATGTATACACAGCTTTTACATGTCAATTATACTTCAATAGGGTGGTTTAAATAATTAAGTAAACATTTGAAACAGAGATAATGAAGAAAATGAAAACTAGCCATATCCTTACCACCCAGATGTAGCCAGAGCTGTTGGGTTCATATAACCTATTGTTATCTTTAGTATGTGTTTTACACAGATGTGGTCACACTGAATATACAATTACTTACTCTTCTTACCATGTCAATAAGATACAGAGATATCCTGTAGTTCTCCTATCCTACTCCTGATGAACATTTTTCTCCAGTTTCTTGCCTTTAAATATCAAATAAGGACTATTAGCTACTGAAGTAGTGCCTGATTTACTCATGCAGCTTTATTCTGCTTCTTTCATTTTGCTTCTTTTGAAAAGCTGCTGCTATCAGTAAACATAAGGAAAAAAATCAATTATTTCTCCTGCCTTTCCTATTTGAATTGTTTATCACTGGTAATTCAAAAATGGATGAAGGGACGTGTCTCCTTATAAATTATGGCAGCTAATAATCAATTAGTCCTTGATTTTGGACTTGTAACCTCCAGAGCTGTCTGAGAAATTGGTGTTGTTTCAAGCCACCTAGCTTGGTGTACTTTGTTTCTGCAGGCCTACACAACTATTACCCAGACATTACCGTGTGTTCATTACTTTTTTTTAATGAAAAGAATGAATAGTTTAGCTGAAGACTCGGTGTGAATTTTTTTTTCAAGGCGTTATTACCAGATTCCTATCTATAAGCAAGCCATTATTTACTTGGTTGTAGTTATAGCGAAATGCAATTTTATTTCCGGACATTTGTTTTCACTGGGCAGAGCACTGATTTGCATATCTTAGTTCAAGGACATACATCCCTACTAGCCATTGGGTCACGCTAGAGCCTACGCTCCTTCAAAAAGAAACAAGCCTTCCCCCTGCATTTCCAGCCTGCAACTCTGCTTCTGATTTTTCTGCTCATGTCCCAGTAAGATCTGGCTCATTGTGACCGTAGGTTGTGGGCTGTTAATAACCCACTGATTCTAACTGATGCACACGTATCCTATGACCCCACCACCACACAGATCATTCCCTCCACCACAAGCACAAGAAACTCGGCTGCTGGGTCCTTTGAGGGGCCACACAGAGCCAGTGAATGGGTTTAATTCACTGTAAAAGAATATCCTGAAGGTTTCTTGAGGCACTGAGCAGAAGTTAGGTTGTTTAATGTCCCCACAAGGGTGCAGAACCAAAGCTGACAACTGATTCCTTCCCCATTGCCCTGGAATGGGAGGGGCTGTAGCTGTGGCTCTCTGCCGCTCTAACACCCAATGATATATAAGCCGCGTGTTAACTAGGCTCTTCCCAGATACGAGAAAGGGGAACACAGGCTCACTCTCTGCGAGGGATCTTAGCTGAGCAAGGAGCTTATCACCTTTCCTGTTCCTTGCCCCGAGTCAGCCAAGCACAGGGCCTGATTTAGAGTGGGCAGTCAGCATTTGTTCAGTAAAGAACCAGCTGAGCTTAAGGGTCTCAAACTTGAGAGGTCCTGAATCACCTAGAGGGGAGTATCTCCACAAACAGGTCTAGGCTGAGTCCAATACAGCACTTTCAAAGCCACGCTTTGGGATTCCAATGGAGGCAGCCTTCAGTCCACACTCCGAGAACCTACTACCGCCAACGAGCTGTTTGAGGTCAGAAGCTGCCTTGTGTTCCTCTGTCACTGAGCACCTGCTGTGGACCACACACTCTTCCCAGGCCTAGTCCGAGGTCCAGAGCAGAACTTAGTTTCCTGTGGGCAAGTGCCTTTGCGTGCTGAGGTATAGCAGCTGCCTGCCCTTGAGGGCACAGAGCTCAGGTGGGAGAGGTGCAGAGGGGATCCTGGGCAACACGCTCCCGTAATACGACAAGAGGGTCTCAACGAGAGGCAATTTTGCCCTCCCAGGGGACATGTGATAATATCTAGAAACATTTTTACTTATTAGACTGGGGAGTGCTACTGGCATTGAGTATTAGCCAGCAATGCTGCTGAATACCTTGCAATACACAGGACAGCCCCCTCACAACCGGGAGTTCTCTGGCACAGAATGTCAACAGTTCCTCGGTGACAAACTCTTCAAGAGGGACGGTAATGAGGGTCATGCCAGGGAACCAGTAAGGTGCATCCCCAAGTAGAGAGGAAGTAACGTGTTACTGCTCCTACATGCAGGGACCCGGGGCCCAGAATGTTCCCTCCTGTCTCGAACTTCATCCCAGGCTTGCATACCTGGCAACCGTGCGCTGGGCGCTGGAGTTACAGAGGGCTCAGTTGGAGGCCTGGCTCCTCCACGTCCCACGGGTCCACCTTGGGCAAGACACTTTCCCATACTAAAGCTCGATTTTAGGGGTCCTCCATGAGCAACACGGACTCCAGAAGAAAAGGGGGAGTATTTTTAGGTACCCCTGACTGACTGCCTGACAAAGTCCCACTTACCGCACAGGGTTGATGCAGTGAAATGAGATCATGCCTGTAAGATGCTTTGCTCGGTGACGGCACCTGCGCAGTGCTCGTCCTGCGTCAGCTGCTGTGATGACAGTGAACAACGCCCCCTACCCCCCATGGAGGGACTGCCTCTTGTCCTTGATGTTCACCTGGTTTTAGATCCAGTTCTTTCCTGGCGACTCTTGCCTTCCAACACAAGGTATGGACCGACAGGTGTGACTCTCATACCACTACGGTGCTAGGTCCAGAGCCTCTAACCCTCCCCTATCCTTTCTCTTGAAGCGGAGGGATCCTCAGCAAATCCCCCTTCAGGCAAAGTGGTGGAGAAACAGCTTTCTACGTGAGCACTTGTTTGCAGGGGCCTCTCATACAAGCACAACACCTCTCTTACTAACGTTACTTACACTGGCCATTAACCATTGCCAGACAACTTGTCCCACACATATCTGCTCTGGTGGCCGCCTCGAATTTGGCACCCTTGGCATCCCAGCCCTTGTCTCAACTACAGCTATGTCTACATGATGGGATCAACACTTTTCAATTCCCTTGGGTGCTAAAAATGCCCCCAAACACCTGCACGCAAGCCCTTGCGTGCTTCTAAAAGCTACTTAATGTTTCCCTTTTTAAAGAAAATAGCAGCCATCCTTGAGGACCAGAACTAGGGTGGGGCCATACGGGTGACAAGGGTTAAACTGTAAGAGGGCCTTCCTGTCAGGTGCCGGCCCAGCACCTGCATGACCCTGCGAGTGAGTGCCTCCTTCAGTGACCCTGCGAGTGAGTGCCTCCTTCAGTTCTGTACCTTTGTCACCTCCTTTTCTCCAGCCTAGCCCACACCCTGCTTCGTTGCAAAGACCCCATGCGCAACTGGTCCAAAAGAGCAGCTGACTGAATCATTTTTCTGTCTTCCCATGTAGGTCAACTCACGGTCCCTGACATTTTACTTTTTTGGTCACTCTTCCATCTAGGTCAAAATCTGGGGGCTCGCTCACTTTATAGACTCCTGGAGCTACTTGACAAAACACAGAAATTCCAGATTTCAAGTCCACTTGCAATGAATGTGTTACTTTTCAACACCCACTGTGTATTTTAAGTCATCCCAAAGATGGCTGTTGTTAATGGGAGTGATCTTCCCCAGATGACATTGGTAGATGTGCTTCTTAATTATACTATTATTCATTTCTTCCTTTTCAAACCTTTTAATTTATCACCTAATAGGCACAGTGATCCATGGAATAACCCATCTTAATTTTTTTCCCTATTTTAGGTGGCTGGGCTTATTATTATTCATGGCACAAGCCAAATGCTTTGATTATTAAGTGGTGTCATTTGTACCCTAATGACTTTGTGCCTTTCACACCATTCAAAAGGAAATTGAAGACCATGAAACATTAAATGAGATCCCAACAAAGATTGAGCATTGTTAACTTTCATTACTCAAGTGTGAAAAAAAATGGCCTACCCAGTTAGAAGGCAACTGGAGGTTTGTATGGTCCGTGTGGCCGCTGCATCCTTGCAAACTCTTTGGGAAATAGCACCGTAGGCCCCAGCCACGCTTGCCCGCAGCTTGCCCCACATTCGGGTTTGCTCTTTGTCGCCCCCTGGTCTCTTCTCAGTCTCTCTTCCCATTCCGCCCCTTCTGCTTGGAACGGTCCCTCCCCTTTTGTGTCCTAGTTACTCCCTACTCATCCTTTAACATCCCAGCTCAATTACCACCTCAGGGACACTCTCCCTGACCTTCCTTACCAGATCAAACCCCCTATTCACACTCTCGTAACAGCGTATTAAAATTATCAAGCGGCAATCTTACATTTATTCGAGTCACTCTCTGACTGTCTGTGTCTCCCACAAGACCATACACTTCAGGAGGGCAGGGGATCTTGTAGGTGTTCACTCAACATTGTCTTCCCAGCCTTCCAGAAACCCTGCCTCCCCTCTCTTAGTTCCACGGCAGACAGAAATAAGCATGACCGAAACTACTGCTCCAAGCAAACATGGTCTGACCCCGTTCACTTTCCCGTAGATCGTGCTCGAATGCCATCTTGAATGCCAGCGGACTTTGTTGGAGCAGGAACCAATGGTACAGGATCAATTCGGATGGGTTGCGATCCACAGGGGCTAAATAAACAGATCAAGAACACATTTTTTTAATTGTGAGATTCTTTTTACTACGATTAACCTATTTAATAAGCAAAACTGTGAGGACGTCAGGACAGAGAGAGCATATCTGTTTCATCCGTTATACACAGCTCCTGAACGAGGCTTTGGCATTGTTTGACTGAGTGACTGCATGATGGATGAAGAGCCGTTTTTGTTGAACGTATTAAGAAGGTGAGGAGCAGAGATGAAGCAGCTGCCAGAATGACCTGACGAGTCAGAGCGGAGCCTGGTGGTGATCTCACTGCCCGCTCCCACCATCCACTTCGGATGGCACCAAGGTAGCCTCCCCAGGACAGGAAGTATCAGAAAACACTCAGGCAGCCTCTGTGCTCAGGATCCTGGCATTGTGAGATGTTTTAATGATGTGACTCAAATTTCCTCCCACTGTCTGGATGGGACACCAGCAGGATCCCTAGCCCTGGGAAATCCAGCTGCCAACACCAAATCTGGCCCGCTGCACAGCTGGCAGTCGTATCTCAGAATGGATGCGCGGGACCATGGCCCTGATGACAAACAGACTCCACTAGGCCACCCAGACAGCACTGAGCAGGCCACCAAGAGGCAGCTGCCTGGGCCAGGGGCTCTGGGATGAGGGCCAGATGAAAGAGAAACCTCTTGTGTGGCTCTTGTGAGAGGCTCTCACTCTCTCCACATACCCACTTGCTCATTCATTCATTCATTCATTCTAGAGGCTGTTATATGATAGTCCCATGCACTGGGGTCCCTGAGGTTGGTGCCACTGTCCAACCATCTGGAGCTGCGCTCTCCAGTATGGCCGACGTGAGCCACGGGCAGCCGCTGGGCACTTGAAGAGTGGCTCATCTGAATTGAAACATGTTGTAAGTGTCAAGTATCCCCTGGATTCCAAACACATTGTACAAAAGGGGAAAAAAGCGGTGCCTGGGTGGCTCTGTGGGTTAAGCCTCTGCCTTCGGCTCAGGTCGTGATCTCAGGGTCCTGGGATCAAGCCTCACATCGGACTCTGCTCATCGGGGAGCCTGCTTCCCCCACCCCCTCTGCCTGCCTCTCTGCCTACTTGTGATCTCTCTCTCTCTGTCAAATAAATAAATAAAATATTTAAAAATTTTTAAAAACAAAAAGGAGGAAAAAGGGATATAAAATATCTCATTAAGACTTTATTATATTGAGTGTATATTGAAGTGATAATATTTTGGATTGATTTAGTTAAAGAAAATATATTATTAAAATTAATGTAAAAAGTTTCTTTTTACATTTGTTAACGGGCGTAACTGGAGAAATTTTAGAACCTCTGTAGCTCACTTCCTATTTCTACTGCATGACGCTGGTCTAGAGAGTTGTACTGTAGAGAAGAGGGGCTAAGTTCCAAACTGGGGTAAGGGTGACATTACTAGCTGGCCCAAGGTGGCAAGGGAGCCCAAAGGAGACTTGACCTGAACTGCGAGGGGCGGGGGTGGAGGACGCAGAGCAGCTTCCAACGGTTCGCCTCTAAACCGGCCACAGGACAAATATGAGCTAGCTCCAGGACCAGTGCACTCCAGGAAGGAGCCCAATTTATAGAAAGGGACACAACTGAGAAGCCCAGGGAGCTTCAGGTAAGTCTCCAGTGGCCGGAGAGGGGGAGGTATACGAGAAATCAGTGAAACGAGAAAGAGCGACCAACGTTAGCTCCGGAAGATCAAGTCCAGTGCTGTCCAGCAGAAGTCCAATGAGAGCCACGCACGAATTTTTCAGTTTTGTTGTAATCACATTCAGAAAAGTAAGAGTAAAATTATGATAAAAAGTAATGGCCTCACAGTTTTGCTTTTCACTTTAGTGATATGTTTTACTTAACCCAGAATATCTCTCATGCTATCCTTGCAATATGTAATGCATGTCAACAATTCTGAACAAGACAGTGCATAGTCTGTCTTATTAGGTCTTTGAAGTTGGCCAGCTGGTTTACACTGAAGTCTGTGGTGGCCCCCTGTTCAAAGGTCCGGTGGCCCCCGTGACTCATGGCTCCTGCATTAGGCTGTGCAGGTGTACTAGGCTTTTCTCTAGTGTAACGGGAAAAGGTTTTAAGCAGAAGTGTATCTTAGAAAAATGCCAGCCCCAAGAGAGAACAAGCAGCTTTCTGGAGGTTGTCACCATCACCAGCTTTTGGGCACTGTCACCTACAGAGATGGCTCAGTTTATAAACTGGTAATTTGGGAGCAAGGTCTCTTTTTGCAGACTCTACCTTGCGATGGGATTATCTGAGGGCAGCTTTCGAGAGCAGAGGCAGAGCCCTTTACTAGTTTTTTTTTTTTTTTTAAGATTTTATTTATTTATTTGACAGAGAGAGATCACAAGTAGGCAGAGAGGCAGGCAGAGAGAGAGAGGAGGAAGCAGGCTCCCTGCCGAGCAGAGACCCCCCCCCCCCATGTGGGACTCAATCCCAGGACCCTGAAATCGTGACCAGAGCCAATGGCAGAGGCTTTAACCTACTGAGCCACCCAGGCGCCCCCCGTCCCAGGTTTTGTCCAGAGTCCTGAAAAGGGGGAACTGCTCTCTCAGCAACCAAACGGTTCCAAGTGGTTCTACCCACCTTTCAGATGGTGACGGGGGCAAATTCCTTCGATTTTCACCTTTGGGTTTCTCTTCTGTGAACCCGAGGTGTGCAGATAAAAAGCAACCTATGTACCTCATACATTAAGCAAAGCCTCATACTGTGCCTGGTAAAGAATTGCTCAAAAGATTGTACTTCTTTCCTCTAAGCTGTCATCAAAAGGACTCTTTCACACGCTAAGAGCAGCAGCGTAAGAGGATGTCAACGCAGACAGCATGGCTGGGGATCAGACCACTTCAGTCACCTCTTAGGAAGACTCCTAACCCTTTCTCTATCCCCCACAGAAGAAATTTCAAGGAACCAGTTGATTTCGCAGGGCCCCCTAGGTAGCACAGCTGGTTAAGTGTCTGACTCTTGGTATCGGCTCAGGTCATGATCTCAGGGTCCTGGGACTGAGCCCCAAGTCCGCTCCACTCCCAGTGCAGGGTCTGCCTGAGAGTCTCTCTCTCCCGGGCTCCCTCTGCCGCTCCCACTTGGGCGCTCGCTCTCTCTCTCTCAAATAAATAAACGAAACCTTAAGAAAAAGAAAGAAAGAAAGAAAGAAAGAAAGAAAGAAAGAAAGAAAGAAAGAAAGGTCCCTAAAATATGCAGATTAGAGCCAGCCCTTCAGGGGGCTTTTTTTCTAACATCACAATAAGCTTTAACTGGTAGGAAAACAGCTTTTCAGTTTCCGTGGGCTCTGTCTTATTGGAAAAGCAGCACAAAAATTGTTCTGAATCTCCAAGGAGTTGCCAGGTGCTTAATGACTTGCCAGGGTAATCCACAACTGAATTCTGGGAAGTCATTATGTGAGACATTACCTACCACCTTCCTCTGCCTTTGAGAATCAGATGAAACACAGTCTGGGTGAACTGGAAAAAGCATCGGTTTTGAAGTCTGACAAACCTGAGTTTAAGCCACGATTCTGGCACCGATAGCCATTTCATCTTTGGACGAATTGTTTATATCTTTGAGCCTCAAGGTACTTACCTGTAAAATGGGTGTAATATAGATCTTGCAAGGTAAGAATTATGTAGGGAAAATAAGAAGGCTATTTATCTACTGCAGCACAACAAATTACCCCCAAAACGTAGAGGCTTAAAACAACATTTCTGATCACACTTTATGTGGATGAGGAATCTGGGCATGGTTTAGCTAGTTCCTTCAGCTTAGGATCTCCCAAGGCTTCAAACAAGGTGTCAGCTAGGGATACAGTCTCATTTCCAGGCATAACTGGGGAAGGATCTGCTTCTGAGCTCTCCCATTGGTTGCTGGCAGGATCTAGCTCCTCTGGGCTTTTGGACTAAGCGTATTGGTTCCTCACTGGCTTGGGTGGGAGGTCTCCCTCAGTTTCTTGCCATGCGGTCCTCTCTGTAGGGCAGCTCCAACACGGCAGTTTGTGTCATCGGAGGAAGAAGGCAAGAAGAGTCAGAGAGAGAGACTACCAGACAGAAATCCGTCTTTTATAACCTAGTCTTAGAGGTGACATCCCATCGCTTTTGCTATATTCTGCTGGTCAGAAGCAAGTTAGGAGTCCAGCCCACATTCAAGGGAAGCAGATTATTACATGGCTGTTAAGTGTCAGGAAGAAAGGACAGTTGGGAGCCATGATATCGAAACATTCTCAGTAAATAGTTGTTATGACCAGACATGACAGCATTTTGAAAAGCAGTGTTCATCACGGAAATAAAAGAAATATATTGGCGTATGTATTAGGGTCAGGAAGTTTAACAGTCTATTAAAGACTAACAGTCTATAAAAGAAGCTGATGCTAACCAATGCTAGGTTTTCCAAAGACTATACATTTAAAGATGCATTTAACTTATATTAAATACTGATTTGAATTTCATAATCAAATAGCAATGTTTGGAGTTAAAAGGCACTAATTTCCCCTACCTAATGTTTTATCATATATCCAAATCCCTTTCTAGATACTTTAGGATGTCCATGGTATTATGGGGATGTAAATAAAATCATGCATCTCGGTTTTCTCAGTTAGCAATATTATGAAGGCTTTTAATCCTGCTGTATGTTCTTCAATAATTAGGAGCTTAATAGCGACATAATATTTCTATTCCATCGACAAATGTAAGAGCCATGGTTTACTTAACCATTCCCTTATTCTTTGATATACAAGTTGCTTCAGTGTTTTGCCATTAAAAGCAAAGCTGTGATTGAATATTGTTCGTGTGGCAAGCCCCCCCAACCCCACAATTTGGATTATGTCTTTAGGATAAGTCCCAGAAAAGAAATTAGAGTATGCACATTTTAATGGCTCTGTCAAGTTTTTATCCAAATGAGAAGAGAGCTTTGGTTTTTTGAAGCAAACACTACTCCATCAGCCCCAGACTGAATTCCTCTAAGACAGACATCCTAGCTTACTTAGAACAAAACAAAAACAAACAAACAAAAACCATGGTGTCTAGCCTACAAGAACATTTGATGAATATTTTGTAGACTAAATGAGTGAACAAAAATATTTAAAAATCTGAGACTTTAGGAAAAGTATTTAGGGTAGGTCTCTTGTAACTTTTTTTTTAAATTAAGAGATGTATTTCCATTTAGATGTCACTAAGAGATGTGGAGGACCTATTCATGCCAAGTGTTGGGTAGTAGTACCCTCTCCTTGTCTCATTTTATCCTCAGAGCAGCCCCGACAGCTCATTCTCTGCACAGCCACAGAATGAAATGCTCAAGTGCAAATCTGATGAAGGCACACGCCTGCCTTTTTTAGAGGGACTTGATCTGACAAGCCCCTATCATTTAAAGGAAAACTAGGGCTTCTTCTCTGGGGAGAATACTATTCTGGAGTAATCTCTACTTCGGTGGAAACAAAATTTCCAGCCAATAACCAGGAATAACCAAAGGGAACTTTCCTGAGTATCGGTTAGCCTAGGCAATGGGCCATTTTGGTTAAACTATGAATCAGAGTTATGTACCATTTTGGTAAGCAGGGCACAACTGACTCTGAAAAAAAATAATTGTACCGGTCAAAATTTACTCTGGCTGATGTGCCCTGTGTCTCTTAGAACTTCGCGGGACTCTCCTCCCCATCCACCCCATCCCACCCCACCCCACCCCAACTTTTGTTTTTTAAGAAAATTTCGTCTTACTGCAGGAACTATCACTTTCATTCCTTAGACCCAGAAGACCAAGTTGCTTGCACAAGCTCCTATTTGCACCCACTGTTCCAGACCATCGCTGGCTTAGCGGCTAACCTTGAACCACAGCGCCCCCACGTGGGCAGCGAATGGTTTGGCTTTTCCACCTGGGCGATTTCTCCCCCAACCATCACTTCACTTTTTCTCCTCTCAGGTGAAGGAAGCCATGCAACGGATCCACGACCGGGGGAACATCGGCAAACTAATTCTCGATGTAGAGAAGACCCCGACTCCACTGGTGAGTCAAAAGCAGACGGTCCGCTCAGTTCAACACAAAAGGGCCTATTGGGTGCTGGCACAGGTCAGGTAGGGGGAAATGCAAGCAGTTCTGGCTTGCGGCAGACCAGCGTAATCAGATGATCGTGCAAATGAGCGATGAGTCCCAGAACTGGGACACAGGCTAACACAGAAAGGAAGATGCTCCAGTGAGAGCGTTTCAAGAGCAATCTGAGGACAGTCAGGAAAGGACAGGACGGATCTGTGTCTACTGCAAGTGCTGTCTCTTGGCTGCCGTAAGTGGGAGGGATTCCTGGTAAATCGAATACATTCACATTCACATATTCAACAGAAGGACGCCACCTGCCTCTGAGATGCCTCCTGATGATTGCACTGATTTCGCTTCCTTTCGTCAGGATGACACCCTCACATCCAGGGATCCCACCAGGAGAGAAGCACATCATGCTCCCACCCTAGCCCTCTTGCAAGGGCCACTTGTAAGTGGCGGGCAATGTAGTGTGGTGGTCAACACACCGAGTGCCATCGGACCACGTGGCTTTGAAACCTGGTTCTGATCTCCTGTGTGAGACCCTGGGCAATTATTCCGCCGCTCCATCTTCAGTATCTGCATTAAGTGGAGATCGATCAGTTCTCACAAGTCAGGTGGAGTGATACAAATAAGGCATTGGCTGGTTCATACTAAGTTCTAGGGAAGGTTTAACGAAGAAAATACTTAAGAAGGGTTTTAAATTTGTTTGCTTTCTCACCTGTTTAGTTTTAAACCTGCATGAGGCATTTGTAAAAGAGAAAAAACTAAAATCTTTACATGTTTTACTCTGTGTGTGTGTGTGTGTGTGTGTGTGCATGTGTGTTTCCTTTTTGTTTTGTTTTGTTTAAGTGTTTCCTTGGGTTTTGTAACCTTAATGTAGTTCAGGATGATAGTCATTTCACTCAATAAAGGATGACTTCAGGAGAGGGCATTTTACAAAATGCAAGTGACTGATAACAATAGGTACTTTGTTTATTAAGTGCTTCCTAAGTCCCAGGACTCTGCCAGCAAATGTTTGAAGACAGATGAGGGGTTGAAACCAGGGAGAAAGGGGCTGGGCCTCAGGTTTTCTGTACACCTACGTTCTTAAAACACATTGACCAGATCTATTTTACCCTACCAGTAGAGGAGATCTAGAGCCATCCTGGAGAGTTTGTTGCTTTTAAGCAGGACAGTTGGCAGCAGCTTCCTGCCTGTCTCCATAACACATGAGGTCCTCTTGGGCCCTCAAGCTCTATGAAGATTTCTTTGACCATGGGGGTCTGTGAGCAGAGCAGGAGTTGAAAAGCCCAACTCTGAGTGTAAGAGCTCAGGGCCTGCCTTGGCATATGTGGTGGTCCTTGTTCCGCAATCTCAGGAGGGCTCTTATGAGGCTTTGGCTAGAACCAAAGTACACATCTTCACAGAAAAGACATTCCAACGGTGTGGATGTAGACAACAAAGTAGGTACACATGGCTGTTAGTTGTTCTGGCTGTTAGGAAGTAACAGCATCGGGAGTTGAACCCTGGCCAGTCTGAGCTGTGGATGCTATGAGTGTCCCCATTCCTCCAGCACCTGACCCCTCTGAGAGCCTCCAGCCACAGGAACCTGTTTGGACAGTATGTACACAACTGGCCAGAGATGTTGGGGAGATAACCCACCGTGGCCATTCCCTGGCTTCTTACCCCTCATGTGGAATAACTGTGAGATGTGTCCCTCACTGACTCCCAGTGGTCCCCAGCATGACTGAGCCCCAGCTGCCCACAGTAGGAGCCTACTTACTAACACGCCCTGTGCCGACTTCCCTGCCTTTTCTGCCTCATCTCCTCTCTCCTTACCTGTGCTTTCTGGAATCATCTCCCAAATTCCAAATATTTGCACTCAAATCCTTATCTCAAGAGTCTGCTTCTTAGGACACCCAACATCAGACAGCCAGTAGCACACTGCCTTCCTGGGGAAGAAAGCGACCCTAACTCTTAGCCCTCAAAGAAGTCCTTCCCAAGGGGCCTTCCTCAGATGCACGGAGAAGGTAAGAGACAGCCTGCAGACCCTCTAAAACATCCTCTGTTGACTTGCAGATGGCCAACGACAGCACAGAGACCAGCGAGGCAGGAGAAGAGGAGGAGGACCACGAGGGGGACAGTGAGAACAAGGAGCGGATGCCCTTTATCCAGTAACCCAGGACCCAGGCAGGAGAATGTGAAGGATGGTTTGGAACAAGAGGAGCCGGTCGAGAAAGCTCTTCTGTGCCCCAGTGAACAAATGCTGTAGTCCACTGTGTGTTGTGTTTGTCTGCAGTCAGCTGAGCTAAAAGCTGTTGATCACTGTTGTTTCTGAAATTAAGTGCCAAGCCCATCCTGTGCAGTATTATGTCCTTCCCCCATCTGTGTATTACACTCTCCCCTCTCCCCTACTTCAAAACCATCCATCTTTGGGTCCTTCTTGACAGTTCTAGAACAGCCTTGCAAATTAATACGAGCCCACAGGCCCAATGCCTACGGGACCAGACATGGGCAAAGACAAGTTTGGATTGAAAGGTGTTATCATAAAAGCACTGTCCAGATCCTAGAATTCTTCAGGCCAATGACACTTTTTGCTGCCAGGCACCCATGATTCTGACAAGGGCACTTGCCAATGTGGCTGGCAGAAGGAGGGTAGGCCAGGAGGTGCTTTTATAAGCCTATATGTTTAGGATCTCTCCAAATAGTACTTTCCCTCTCGCCATTTAGGAATCAACTTCCTTGTATCCATTCAGTTATGTATTGGTCAAAAAGGTTGAACCACTCTCCTCTCAGACGCTGATGCTTGATCCATTCATGGGTTTTTAACCATCAACACAGGAAAGTAGATGTGGATTTTTCAGGACAGAAGATGGGTCAACAAACAGCATGAGTCTGAGAGTATCGGCCACAGAGACGTCTCCTCTGAAACCAGGTCTCATGAGCAAAATCCTCCTCCCTGCCCGCCATATATGTTTTCTATTAATTTCAAGAAAACTCAACATATGTGGGACTATTTCAGAAGTCATTACTGAGATTTGCCTACGTTTGCACACTCCCATGGGCGTTACCGATTTCGCTCTTTCAATTCCAGGTAGTTAACAGCTGCCTTGGCCGAGGATCCCCCAAGGAAGACCTCCCTTGTAGACCATATTAGGAAAAAAAAAAATCAATGAGTATCTCTTTTCTTGCCAAAGCATGTTCTGACATGTAACAAACTCTAGCGATACAATCAGCTGATGTTCAGTATCTGATGCCAAATGTGCAGTTCCTCTCCTCTAAAATATAAAATTATGGTGCAGGCTCTTTGGAAGCCCCTGCTTTTTGGAATTCAGGGACCAAACTACTTGATTATATACCACTGTCTAATTTTCCAGCTCCTAAACTCTTAAGAAACCCCATACCCCGCTGCACCACATGTCTTGAGGTGAACAGTTCCCTGAAGGAAGAGAGAGAGAGGCTCAGTGTCTCCACAAGGGGGTCCTTATTCCCTCCTCTAACTTTGGCTCAAAGGGTGACTCTTTCACTCACAAACCAAGCTGGAGACCCAAGGAGCCCATGTGATCAGCACCCTCCTCCGTCATTTGTCTTCTGGAAGACCTTGGAGGGCTCCTGACTGCCCCATCTCTCCACCAGTGAGCCTTAGGGAAGACCCAACTCTTTCCCCAAATGATGGGAAGGAATGCATTCCAGCAATTACCTTTTTATTTCCAAATTCCTTTTGTAACAAATATCACCTCATTAATCGTGTTCTTTTTTCCTATCCTAAGCTTGTTTTGGTGACTTATTTATGCCAAATATTTATCTGAAGGGATAAATTGTGAATGTACGTGTAAAATATGGGGACAAGTAAGGGTGCTGCCATCTGCTGAGCAGAGAGATGATAGTATCTCAGAAGAAGACACTCACATCATGTGTTCATACCCCAGGACTCACCAATATTTCATTTCTGGGCCACTCAGAAAGATAATGTGGAGGTTTATCACCCCCACCCACCCCACATACACACACTTTCACTAAACACTGTGTTATTGGTCATATTTCTCCCCTAACCAAGCTGATAATGAGGTTTTAAGAAGAACCACTACCCAAGTGACATTCTTGGTGAGCTGGACAGAAATGGCATTTTCTAGGGCTGGGGTAACAAAGAGACATTGGCCAAATCAGGGCTGTCCTCTGCGAGGGGAGTGGGAATCCAAAAGGCTTTTGTTCTGTCCAGAGGAGAGGCGTTAAAAAAAAAATCATGCTTCCCCAAATCTGTTTTTCAACCAGCAAAATTAATACAGTCATCACAAATAATGGCAGTTGGCTAAAGAAAACCCTTTTGTCTCTTCAGAATACCAAGTCAGAAGAGTAAACTAGAGTTTGACTATCAAGGTCCAGTTACGCCATGAGGAACAGGAGAAAGAAAAATGCCAAAATTAGTCGTTTAATGCACTCTCGTTTTAAGCACCTTCTTCCTGTCACGTGATTGGTTTTCTGAAGGAGGTATAAAGAAAGTCTCAGTTTGCCTTAAAGGAACTGTGAAGGCTTCTCTGTCATTTAAACTTGATTGGAGTGAACTGAAACATTGTCTAACGTATTTGTGGCTTTAGAGCTTTTGTTACATTGTGCCTACAAAGCAAATTATGTTTACATAAAATATATAAATAAAGTATTCAGCATAGCATAACCTCGCCTGGCATCAGTGACTCCACTTAAATAGTTGTTGGAAAAGCAGCCCCACTATTAAAATGGAAGAAGTGGGTGACTAAACAAGAAAAAAAAAAACATATGTGACAGAATTTTCAAATGAAAAACTAAAGACTGTAGAGAAGATAGGAGTCAAGATGAGATGAGCCTTTAAAAGAAACATTCGAACTCACTCAAGCAAGAAAGTATAACCACAAAATAACGTAACTACTAAAGACATCCTATAAAAACAACAATAATTATAATGGTGCTTATAAGGTACCTACATATGCTGTTAAGAGAGCTACATAAAATTAAATAATATTTACATTAACTTGCCTACCCTGCCAACAGCCCATTTTATAGGTGACAAGACCGAAGATTAAGGTTTTTGCACTTGGCCAAGATCACACAGCTAGTAAGTGGTGGGGTCAGGATTTCTAGCCAAGCTAGAACTCACCCTATCATGCTTCTTGGCTTAAACAGGGTGAAATATGGTGCTAAATGACCATCCCTTGTTCCCTAGAAACTCTTCATATATTGTTTCCTCTGAGTTCAAGGATATGTTTGTAAACTTGTTTTGCTTTGTAGCAAATAACGTGCATATCAAGAAGCATTTTTTTTTCTAGCCCTCCATCCTAGTGTTCAGTGAGGTACTGATTTTAAAACTCACACATCTCTCTCTCTCTCTCAAAAACAAAAACAAAACCCTCATACATCTCAACCATTTTCATTTTCATGATCTAATATCCTCAAGGTAATCAAAGAGATACACAACAGTAAATCCTCAAGGCTAAGATTTCATGAAAGAATTCATGATTCGGGAGTCTTTACTGTGTTTCCCATATTCTCAGCAGGAAGCCAAAAAGTAGACCCAAGACCCACGCCAATAAAATGCCACAGACATGTAAACCTGGATTTGCAAGGGAGAAATATTACTCACGTTGCCAGTGAAATTCCTTCAAAGTGCCTGCACAAAGGGTTTTCTTACATAATCTGATACAATGTTCACGTACTCTGTATAAATCTCACGGTCTCACTTAGCCAGTGCTGGTACACTGTCCCATTTAAACACAACCCAGCAACTAGAATCTAAACTGAAATCCACACCTTCACTTACAACTCAGAATGGGGAACAGCCATTCTTTTCAGCACTGTGAATGAGGTTTGGGTGGTAATGGAGGTAAATCTTTTAAAAGCCATCCGAGGCGCAGGGAAACGTTTGTGGAGAAGCAAGGAGGTGAGAGCTTCTGAAGGGCACACTGAGGAGTGGAGAGCTGAAATCCACACATGGGGATGGAGTGGGACAGGAGAAAGGGACGATGGGAAGCCAGTACCAGGTGTGGAGGTCTCCGAAGGCCAAGCCGATGATCCTGGATTTTTGTGGAAAGGAACAAGGGTGTGAGGTGGTGGTATGGCCTGAAAGTTCGGGCATGGCGGTGATTACCAAGAGTAAATGTGGGGTTCAGTGCAAACAGGGATAGGAGATAAGCCTCAATATAGCTCCAGTGGGGCATCAAGTACCTCGATTCTCTGCTGTCCTGCTTTGGGTCCTCTGGAATCAGACACTGAGTGTCAGAGCAAGGACCTGAGTACCAGCAGCAGTATTGGGAGGTGATTCCAAGAAGCACAGCTCGGGGAAGAAGACTATAGAACAGGAAAGAGAAGAAGCCAGCTCAGGGTGTGTTGATGAGCAAGTTACCACTGTGGGAGAGGTAAACAGGTCCCCGAGTTTTCTCATTTGAAAGATGAGGAAGTTGTCATATTATCCATCAATCCCCGTGCATCATTAGTAGCGGGCTGCTTCTAACAACTGTGCTGATGCCCTGATGCTCCTGACCTTCCCCTTGTGTGACTCACGCACATTACCGTGGCCAGACAATGCCCTTGGATGAACAGCCGCAAGAAGCCACTAGGATGTGGAGGAGCAGCAAGGGGATCTGGACCACATAAGTTCTCAGAGCTCCTACTGGAACTCTTCCAGGGAATTGGCTCTTTCTTCAAAAGTCAAAGGGGGATGCTGTTGAAGCTTTCCAGCAACCATAGTCCAAGCTTACTAACTACTTCCCCACTCCAGCTCTCCCATCACACCACCCTTTCTGTTTTTGCTTTTTTTTTTTTTTTTTAACAATTTTACTTATTTATGAGAGAGCGAGTGAGTGAGAGAGAGCACGAGCCAGGGGTAGGGGCAGAGGGAGAAGCAGACTCCCCACTGAGCAGGGAGCCCCATGAGATTCGATGCAGGGCTCCATCCCAGGACCCAAGACCTTGATCTGAGGTAAAGTCAGCCACTTAACCCACTGAGCCACTCAGGTGCTTTGTTTCACCTTTTATTTTGTTAATTGGTCTCTTGACTTGAAGAATACGGTTTCTGAACATAGATGGCCAAAATGCCTCCCTTCACCCAACCTTTGCTGTGACGAGTTCCTTCACTGCGGTCTTCCTGCCAAATTTCAGGTCTCATCACTGGGGCCAGAAGATCTGGGACTCTGTGTTAAATGAAGACACATGTTTGTTCAACAGATTTTTAGTGAACATTTATGGGGTGTAGGACCCTCTTCCGGGTCCTAGAAATAAGAGACAGACATCTCCTCAAGAAATTCACAGTCTAGGGGCGCCTGCGTGGCTCAGTGGGTTAAAGTCTCTGCCTTCGGCTGAGGTCATGATCCCAGTGTCCTGGGATCGAGCCCCACATCGGGCTCTCTGCTCAGCAGGGAGCCTGCTTCCTCCTCTCTCTGTCTCTGCCTGCCTCTTTGCCTACTTCTGATCTCTGTCAAATAAATAAATAAAAATCTAAAAAAAAAAAAAGAAAAGAAATTCACAGTCTAAAAAGAAAGAAAAATAAGTTTACAGTCTAAAACTGTGCTCTCCTGGGGCACCCAGGTGGCTCAGTTGGTTAAGCAGCTGCCTTTGGCTCGGGTCATGATTCCGAGGTCCTGGGATTGAGCCCCACATCAGGCTCCCTGCTCAGCGGAGAGCCTGCTTCTCTCTCTCCCCCTCTCTCTGACGCTCTGCTTACTTGTGCTCTCTCTCTAACTCTCTGTCAAATAAATAAAATATAAAAAAAAAAAAAACCTGTGCTCTCCAGTAAAGATATGAAGATGAGCCACATACAAAGTTAAGTTTTCTAAGAGTCAAATTAAAAAGGGAAAAAAAATTAAATATTTTATTTAACCTAATATACAGAATGTTATCATTTCAACATATAGTCCATATGATTATTAATGAGACATTTTACACTCCATTTTTCAAACGAAGACTTCAAAGTCAGGTGTGTGTTTTAACACAGCACATCTCAGTTTGCCCGGGACACACCACAAATGCTCAGTAGTGCTTGTGAGTCGCGGCATTCATTCTGGACAGGCAGGTCTAGGGAACGGGCAGAAATGGACGCCAATATATGCAACATAGCTTCAAAGAGGCAACCTCGGAGGGCAAGTGTGAGCGCACCTAGGGAGGGATCAACTCTGGGATAAAGGAGGATGTCAAGGAAGTGTACACAGAGGAAGTGATGCTTGAATGAAGTCCATTAAGAGGCGTGGGTGTTGTTCCTGAGCATAGTGTACCTGATGCACACAGCATTGTGCCTGGAATGCAGCACCATCAACACTAACTTCTTTTCCCATTGGTTCATTCAGGGAAGAAGCGTGTGCTTGGGAAATACTCAGTAGCTCCCCCCACCTTTTTTTAAACAATAGGAAATATATAGATCTCAATGTTTCACTTCTAATTTGATTGTGGGAGAAAAAATAGGACTGAATGTTTGTGACTCTGCGAAATTCCTATGTTGTAACCCTCCCTCTTTCCCGTGGGATGGTATTAGGAGGTGGGCTTTCAGGAGGTAATCAGGATTAGGTGAGGTCATGAGGGTGGACCCTTATGAATGAGATTACTGCCATTAGGCAGTAATTACTGCCATTAGGAGAGTCCAGAGAGAGCTTGCTCCCCCCGCCCCCCTTACGTGTGGATACAAAGATACTGGCAGTCTGCAACCAAAAAAACAGCTTTCCCTAGACCTTGACCATGTTGGCATGCTGATTTTGGACTTCCAGCCTCGAGATGGTAAGAAATACATTTCTGTTATTCAGAAGCGACACAGTCTATGATCCTTTGTTACAGCAGCCTGGGTTGTCAAAGACAAAGTGTTTTTGCCTTCCTGCCTTGAGCAGAATGAATACAGCTCCTACTACCAGCCAAGGGAAGATCCTGGGAAATACGTCCCATGAGTTATTCAAATTGGCACCCAAACATCCAGGCGAAGGAGTGACTCAGACAGGAGCAACTGTACCCTCAAACACCACAAGCATCCATACCCACATGTGCGGTGATTAAGAGCATAAGACTTCGGATCTTGCAAATTGGGGATCAAATCTGGGCAAATTGCTTGGCATTTGAGCTTTCCCCTACTAAAATGGGGATAATCACATTGTCTATGGCCTCAAATTGTGATGAAGATCAAATTTAACTGTGTATGTGTAACCAGACTGAAACCACGACCCACAAGTTCCAGTCTGGAAGCCAGATGGTAAATGCTTTCAAACAAGGTTTTCCATTTACTCAACAAACATTAATCAAATACCTAGCATGTTTTCAACAAGGTATATATTTTTTAAAGATTTTATTGATTTATCTGACAGAGATCACAGGTAGGCACAGAGGCAGGCAGAGAGAGAGGAAGGGAAGCAGGCTCCCCGCTGAGCAGAGAGCTCGATGCAGGGCTCGATCCCAGAACCCTGGGATCATGACCCGAACCGAAGGCAGAGGCTTTAACCCACTGAGCCACCCAGGCACCCCACAACAAGTTATTTTTAATGTCTTAGGAAAAATAAGAAATACATAGCCTCTGTCATCCAAAAACTTACACTTTAATGATGTGATAACAAATAAATTCTATCTCTTCTGCAAATGGCACTTTATTTGTAAAGCCTGCCTTGGACTTTTATGTGGTAAAGAGTGCTATAATGGGTGAATAATGTCCATCGGGAGCAAGTGAGGAGAGTTGTCCAGGGGAAGTAACTATCTTTCGGTATATGCGTGGGGAACCACAGGGCAGGCTCAGAGAATGATCCATTTAGCTATTGCATGCACCGAGAGGAGAGACAAAAGACGAACAAAACTGCATTATAGAAATCCACAAAGGTCCCTCCGATACTAAAAGCATAGGGATTAATCAAGGGATTACTAGAGAATGGTCTCAGGCAAGAGACTAGGGAGTTATCTTGCAAAAATAGATTTCACCATTTTATTTGGTCCAGTTTGGGGTCCAGGCAGAACAGATTGGGAAGGGGGACATATTGGTACAACCGCTCTTTGGTTTGTCCCCCAAGGCCAATCCATTGTCTATCTGCTCATGAATTAAAGTACCTACTAACCCAGCATGAGTGGGACAGAAAGAACACCTCTTTCTTTCAGGACTGATAAGACAAAGAAGGCTGGTGATGCAGGCTCTTCCTGAGGACTGGGGGACGTGTGTCCATGGGAGGTACCCAGAAAGTAAATCACCACGTATCAGAGCTGGGCATCAAAACTAACAGAGGCCCCAGATGGCATGCTCACAAACACACTCATGAAGATGGGAAATCGCTTTCAAAAAACCGTCCCAGTTTAGCATTCAGAGATTTCCATAGAATGAATTCAAATCAAGGCAAACCACAAAAACAAAACTAACATTTACTGAAGATTTGCTATTTGCCAAGCATTTTTACACATACCTTCACTGAATCAAAACAATTCCTTGGAAGAAAAAAAAAAGGCAGCAACCCTGCTTTCAGATAAGGATACTACATTGCAGAGAGGTCAAGTGGTCGGCCCATACTTGCTCAGCTGGGGAAGATGGGGGCCAGCTCTTCCAACTTAACACCTCCCAGGTAAGACGGCCACTCCCTTCTCCTCTGGACAAAGAACAACTTCCTCTCCACTAGCTCTGGTGGGACTCAAGGTGCTCTCAGGAAGGCTCTGATTCGTCCGCCTTGGGTCACATGTCCATCCTAAACCAGGCCCAGAAGCAGAGAATTGGAGCCAAGGGATAAACGCCCAGATTCCCTTTCCTCTGCTGTCATGATTCTGGGCCATGTTCCACACAGAATCTCAAAGGTCCAACTCCTACTTCTTAACATCACCTTATAAATAAATGACTTGCACCCAAACCCTTGCCTTAGAATCTATTTTGGGGGAAAAGAGCGTTTTTAATGTACTAACTTACCAAATGCAACAACCTTATAAAGTGATACTATTCCCATTTTACTGAAGACAAAGTAAAGTTCAGAAAAGTTAAGTCAAATGCCCAACACTACGCATAGCAACTGAGTTTCCAGAATTTGGGCCCAGAAATCAAGCTAAGCTCTCTCTAATGCCTCAGTCACTGAAAACACACAATTCCACTTAACAAATTGGAAAAAAATTATTCAAAAGCCAAGCCAGTGTCAATTAAAATGACTTCTGGGGCCAGCCCTTCTCAGTTTTTCGAAAGCCTGCCCAGGGAGCAAGAAGGGATTATTTCTGTTTTCCTCACTCTGGAGAATTCTATCCAAGGCCAGCAGGAGGGGGCCAGCAGCCTAATGAATTAAAAAGCTGTGCTGGGAAGCAGAGTCAGACCATCACACACATCACAACGCATTTGATCTCTTCATCCTTTGCAAAAACAAACAATCCTTTGCAAAAACAAGCATAAATACTTATTTACTAAGCCCAAGCTAATGCTCAGGTTGACTGCTGATATTAAGAGCTGGTCTGACTATTGTCTTTGAGGGCAGATGACTGGATATCCCAACAATCCTTTGAGATTCATCAACTAGCAAGATAGGAAGTCAGTGCACCTTCGCACTGACCCGAAGTAGTTTATTGTTAACTAGATGAATTAAGAGGATATCCAAAGCTCTCATTCTCAATCAGGAGCAATCTATCTATCTATATGTAAGTAAGTATGTATGTATGTACGTATGCATGTATGCATCTATTATCTAACTTTGCTAAGGTAAGTATTATTAAGGAGACTCCCCTCAAGTCTACAAATATTTACTAAGCTTTTGCTATGTGCATGGCCCTGTTTTATGTACTGTAAAGGATCGAGAGATAAATAAATATGGCTGGCACTGCTGGTAAAGAGCCCACTGTCTAGAAGACAGAGTGAGAGGGAGAAGGCTAGCAGTGTAAAAGGGAGAGATGCATGGGGCCCTAGGGTGCAAAAGAGGTAGAAGTGACGTTTGCACAGATGATAAGTAAGTCTCTATGGAATGGAAGTGGGTGGGCACTGTAGGCTTCAAGTATTGACTGCACCCTACTACAGCTCCGTGTTCAAAAGCAGGGACCCTAAAAATAGATGCACTAGGCTTGAATCCTGACTCCTACAATTACTGGCTGTATGACCTTGCACATATGTGTTTGACCTTGCACACATTCTGTAATCTCTTACTTTGTTGGCTCCTCTGTAAAAGGGGAATGACAACCTGAAAATGTTATCATGAGGTTCCTGGGAGGCTCAGTTAGTTAAGCGTCTGCTTTTGGCTCAGGTCATGATCCCAAGGTCCTGGGATGGAGCCCCATGCTGAGCAGGAAGCCTGCCTCTCCTTCTCCCCTCTGCTCAGCTCTCTCTCAAATAAACTATTATCAGTTTATGGGATCTATTCAGTCAGTCAATAGATGTTAAACTTTTAACCAATGGCCTGGTACATAATAAATGCTTGTGATTTTGAGCTGTTCGGTCAATTGCACATGATTTTCCTTTGGGGAATGACCCTGCCTTGTATGTTGTTTCACGGTTCTGGTAGGTCAAGGTGCTCTTCCCTCCTCTAGCCAAATGGAACTCATGACCCAGGGAAAGCCAAATGGCTGTTCTAGTAATATGAAGTTTAAGAAGAGAGATGTAAACGCAGAAAAATGAAAGCAGCGCATCACCCAGATGGTGGTACCCTAAAGAGCCTCCCGTGATCCCCTGATACCCAGACCCCCAAAGCTACCATGTTTCTATTTTCCCCAAGCTTAGATCTTCAGGCTTGTCTTAGATTCTGTGGGCAATCCCATACGGACAGTTTAAGTAAGCCAGACCTAATTTTTATTGCATGCGTAAAGAAAAACCTACCTGATTAAAAGAGGGTTCTTCGAAATTGGGCCTTGAATAACTTGGTGAGGTTGTAATGGGGATAGTTCATTTTCCTGGCTATATTCCATATTTCTCAAAGAAAGGCCAGGACCTAAAACCTGGCAAAGGATTGTTATTGCGCATCAAGGAAAAGAGGTAGTGTAAAAGAGAAAGTGTGCGTGCCCAGACAGAAGCACTCTGGAAACATTCTAAGTTCTTTTCTTTCTTTCTTTCTTTCTTTCTTTTTTTTTTTTTTTTTTGAAAGATTTGATTTATTTATTTGACAGAGAGAGACAGCGAGAGCAGGAACACAAGCAGAGGGAGCGGGAGAGGGAGAAGCAGGCTTCCAAGCAGGGAGCCTGATGTGGGGCTCAATCCCAGTACCCTGGGATCATGACCTGAACTGAAGGCAGATGCTTAACCATCTGAGGCACCCAGGTACCCTACATTCTAAGTTCTTGATTTGGACACAATGGTCAAATATTTAAAATACAAAAATGAGAGCCAACATATCCATATAAGAGCAGTTAGTTAAGTGTCTGCTTTTGGCTCAGGTCATGATATTTCCTAAATATCTGTTATTTGCCCACCAACATTTCTGTGATTTTTGTTATATCTGGGTCCAAAGTATCATTAATATTTTTCTTAATATTCTATGTATGCATATACACATATTGTATAGAATTATATCATTATTTTTATTTAAATAAACTCACTTTTAAGCATAAATTTTTAAAAATTCTGTTGCTACTAGAAAAGGAAAATGAGGATCATTTACCATGAAGAGAAAATAATCTTAAACATTAATACAATGAAGGCAGGTTAGGGACTCCCACTGCCTAAATATGGGGTAATTTGAGCATCAAAATAAATGATGATATTAATGGATTATACAAAAATGAATAAAATTTCAAGATCTATGCATCCACCATTAAATAATAAGTAATTGCCATTGAATGCCTACTAATAAATACAAGAGAAATGTTAGAAAATCAACTTTTTGCTCAAAGTTTGATTAAAAAAAAGTTTTATAAAGTACTCATGAAAGAAATTGAGGAAGACACAAAGAAATGGAAAAATGTTCCATGCTCCTGTATTGGAAGAATAAATATTGTGAAAATGTCTATGCTACCTAAAGCAATCTACACATTTAATGCAATTCCTATCAAAGTACCATCCATCTTTTTCAAAGAAATGGAACAAATAATTCTAAAATTTATATGGAACCAGAAAAGACCTCGAATAGCCAAAGGGATATTGAAAAAGAAAGCCAAAGTTGGTGGCATCACAATTCCAGACTTCAAGCTCTATTACAAAGCTGCCATCATCAAGACAGCATGGTACTGGCACAAAAACAGACACATAGATCAATGGAACAGAATAGAGAGCCCAGAAATAGACCCTCAACTCTATGGTCAACTAATCTTCGACAAAGCAGGAAAGAATGTCCAATGGAAAAAAGACAGCCTCTTCAATAAATGGTGTTGGGAAAATTGGACAGCCACATGCAGAAAAATGAAATTGGACCATTTCCTTACACCATACACAAAAATAGACTCAAAATGGATGAAGGACCTCAATGTGCGAAAGGAATCCATCAAAATCCTTGAGCAGAACACAGGCAGCAACCTCTTCGACCTCACCCGCAGCAACTGCTTCCTAGGAACATCGCCAAAGGCAAGGGAAGCAAGGGCAAAAATGAACTATTGGGATTTCATCAAGACCAAAAGCTTTTGCACAGCAAAGGAAACAGTTAACAAAATCAAAAGACAACTGACAGAATGGGAGAAGATATTTGCAAACAACATATCAGATAAAGGACTAGTGTCCAAAATCTATAAAGAACTTAGCAAACTCAACACCCAAAGAACAAATAATCCAATCAAGAAATGGGCAGAGGACATGAACAGACATTTCTGCAAAGAAGACATCCAGATGGCCAACAGACACATGAAAAAGTGCTCCATATCACTTGGCATCAGGGAAATACAAATCAAAACCACAATGAGATACCACCTCACACCAGTCAGAATGGCTAAAATCAACAAGTCAGGAAATGACAGATGCTGGTGAGGATGCGGAGAAAGGGGAACCCTCCTACACTGTTGGTGGGAATGCAAGCTGGTGCAACCACTCTGGAAAACAGCATGGAGGTTCCTCAAAATGTTGAAAATAGAACTGCCCTATGACCCAGCAATTGCACTACTGGGTATTTACCCTAAAGATAGAAACGTAGTGATCCAAAGGGGCACGTGCACCCGAATGTTAATAGCAGCAATGTCCACAATAGCCAAACTATGGAAAGAACCTAGATGTCCATCAACAGATGAATGGATCAAGAAGATGTGGTATATATACACAATGGAATACTATGCAGCCATTAAAAGAAATGAAATCTTGCCATTTGCGACAACATGGATGGAACTAGAGCGTATCATGCTTAGCAAAATACGTCAAGCAGAGAAAGACAACTATCATATGATCTCCCTGATATGAGGAAGTGGTGATGCAACATGGGGGCTTAAGTGGGTAGGAGAAGAATCAATGAAACAAGATGGGACTGGGAGGGAGACAAACCCTAAGTGACTCTTAATCTCACAAAACAAACTGAGGGTTGCTGGGGGGAGGGGGGTTGGGAGAAGGGGGTGGGGTTATGGACACTGGGGAGGGTATGTGCTTTGGTGAGTGCTGTGAAGTGTGTAAACCTGGCGATTCACAGACCTGTACCCCTGGGGATAAAAATATATGTTTATAAAAAATTAAAAATTTAAAAAAAAAAGTTTTTCACCTAGTCTCAAAATAGTTCCCCACAAATTACATATTAATTACAAAGTGAAAAATGATTAACTTTATAGTTGAGAAACCAAATGATCAAAGGCAGCATCACCAAAATGGACACATTTATTATATTATTATATTATATGCTTCCTAATACAGTACACTGAGAAAGATGCAATATCACTTCTGTAATATTCTTGCCAGAATATGCATAACTGGATTTATTCATGAGGAAATGCCAAACAAGCCCAAACTGAGGAACATTCTAAAAAACAAAAACAAAAAGCAAAAAACAAAAATGGTACTGTACTGTCCAAAAACGGCCAGATCAATAGAGCCAAAGAAGGCTGAAGAACTATTACAAACTACTACAGAGATAAGAAACAAGACAACTGAAGATAACTGGTGACCCTGAGTTGAATTCTGGATGGGGGTGGCAGGGGAGGGAGGGAGCTATGTAGAACTGATGGAATCGAATGCGAACAGCAAATTAGATAACAACATTGTATCACCAGTAAATTGCCTGATTTTGATCATCAAGAGAAAGTCCTGGTTCTTAAGGAATACACATTTTATAGTACTTTAGGTATAAAGGGGAATGATGTCTCTTCAAAATTCACTCAACTGGTTTAAAAAATATAGGGAAAGAGAAAGTCGGGGGGAAGAGGAGGACGACGAGAAGCAGGGGAGAGAGGGAGAGAGAATTACATGACAGATGGGGCTAAATGGATCAGTAGGTGACTCTGGGTGGACAGCATAAAGGAGCTCCGTACACTATTTTTTGCATCTTGTCTATGAGTTGGAAATTAGGTCAAAATAAAAAGTTGCCAAAAGAATACTTAAAACTAATATAATACAGCATTATTAGTCTAATTAAAAACTGTTGTCTCTTAGAGTCTCTGAGCTTCGGGTCAGTTTCCTGTTAATAAAAAAGGGATTAGCAAGTTCTGTAAAGATTTTAAAAGACATCCCAACATCAAATTAAAACTGTCTCCCTGACATCATAATCAAGATTTAAAGGGAATTGCGTGATCCAGCATTCTTAATGTATGTACCCCAACCGTGTGACTCTCCAGCTTGAGGGAAACTGCTCTCCAGCAAACAGGGCTTAGAGAAGCTGGGACCCACGAGGCAGCTGGAAGCGGGGGAGGCGGGCAGCCAGGCAAGACTTTCTTGAGAAGACATGCCAGTACATATAATTTAATAACCTGGTTTTGTCTCTAAGAAATGCACTTTGCACATCACAGTTTTGAAACAGATCTCACTTCTGGGTGGTGACAACGTTTTCTCCAGCCAGCCGTTTCTATTTAAATGCTGGCTGAAGCCGGCTTCAACAATGAATCATCGACAGAAGTTTTGTTTCCTCCACACCAGGAAACTCAGATGGAAAGAGAAACCATCTGTCAGCCACTTCTATAGCTCGTCACTCGCTGCCAAGCATTTGCTGTCCCAAAATTGAAACAGATTCCCCAAAATGTTCCCAGTACTTTGGAAGGGCTCAATTTTAGTGGCACCGAAGTGTGAGGAAGGAAACCAGAGCCAAACCCACTGAGTATTTTGCTGTGGTGCTGGGACATCCTGAGGCATTCCCAGCATCAACCCCACTAATATTTATATATCACTTACCAAGTCAGGACCCCCTGAAAAGCACTCTGCATGGTTTATTTCATTTAATCCTCTCACTATATGCTCTCCTTTTATAGATGAAGAAATCAAGGCAAGGAGAAGTGAAATAATTTGCCCTGATTCCATAGCCAGATGTGTGGTGCCAGGATGCAGACCCAAGTTTGCTTCCAGAATCCATGTGTTCAGCCCTCATCAACCACTACACTGTGCTGCCTCACGGGAAATAAAGGGGCATCTTGCTGGGGGGCTGCCCGCTGAAATCCAGGATGCCCACTTAAAGTTGAATTTCAGAAACAAATAAGTTTTTAGTATAATTATGTCCCAAATTGTGCATGAGACAGACTTATACTAAAATATTATTTGCTATTCATCTGAAATTCAAATGCACCTGGACATCCCTCTTGAATTTTTCTTTGCTAATTCTGGAAACCACAAATATGGTGGAACCCAAACCTACAACCTCCGGCTTTGAAGAAGTGTGACTTACCTATTGAGCCACAGGGCTTGACTACACAGGTGGGACTCGATCCTCTGGGATCTTTCACCAAAATCTACATGCCCCCTCACTTCAGAACTTTCTAGGGAGGTGAGGGTAGTGGTGTATGAATTGCAGAAAGATGCCAAAGAGTCCTACAGGCAATTATTATAAAGAACTAAGGAGTACCTGTGGGCTGACCCTACAGTCCTGGATGTGGTATGTTCAGACAGAGAAGCCTAAACTGCATAGCAAGTCACCACAAATTTAGGGATTTCAAACTACAGGATTATTATTTCATCATGTCCATGGATCAGGAATCTGGACATCATTAGAAGGGTCCTTTGTGTAGGTCTCACAGGCTTGGAATCAAGGTGGTCAGCAGGCTATATTCCCTTCTCAATCTCAGGGCCCTCTTCGACCCTCACACACGCGCATCTGCCCTCTCACAACATGGCAGCGTACTGCTTCAACGCCAGTGGAAAAATACTTCTAGCTTGTTGCGTGGCCTAGACCCTCTTTTATGGGCTCACCGGATTGGGCCAGACCCACTCAGGATAATCTCCCTCTTAGCTCAGAATCACCTATGATAGGACCCCAATAACATCTGCAAAATCCCTTCACCTTTGTCATCTCCTGTATTAATGAAGAGTGAATTACAAGTGCTTCCCACATTCAAGGAGAGGAGATTATACAAGGGCATGGATACTAGGGTGGGAATCATGGGGGGAGGGTTTGGAGGAATCATTATTTAGAACTGTGCCTATCATATTCTCCAAACATCAGTTCCTCTTCTGCAAAATGGGAGGAACCAGTACCTGCCTTGCACTATTGTTGAGAGAACTGATGGGAAATCCTAGACAATGAGCAAAGCACAGTTGACTCTCCCATAAGGAAAACAGCATATGCCTACAAGGGATCTCTTGGGTGGGCACTGGAAACAGCGGGATGGCCCTGTTAATATAGTAAATAGGGGTGTGGCTCTAAAGTTAGACTACACGGATTTCAGAAATCCTGGCCCCATGATTACTTTCATACCTGGGGGCCCGTAGGTCAGTCTTGTCATCACCTCCTGTAACCATAATCACGTTTTTTTATATGTAGAATGAGGACGCTAACAGCTGCAAGCAAATGAATTGCCATAAGAATACAATGAGATAAAAAAAAAGAAAGAAAGAAAAGAAAAGAATGCAGTGAGATCATGCACAGAAAGCACTCGGTTGCATGGGCAGCTCAGGGAAGGGCTCAAACAGCATCAACTCACGGGGCACAGCTGCACAACTACAGCCTCGGGAAAGGAAGGAAATCTCAAGAGAGCACAACGACAAGTATGTCTGTGACGAGCTTTATTTAAGCCTCACTATACAGCCAGACATGTGTCTCAAAAAGATGTCCTTGAACTTGGACTCTGGAGGGTTTCTTAGGAACACACACTAGTGTCATAACCAGATCACTTGGCCTGCATCCTGGGTTGCTGTTGCCTGTCTCCGAAACGCTCTCTTTGGGGTTAGGCATCCTATTTGCTTTTATGAAGGTTTTCTGGAGGGGGAGGAAAAAAATTAAAAAAAAAAAAACTGGTTTATTTTTATACCTAAAGGTGGGGAGGGGTCAAGATTAAAGGCAGTAAAACACCAACTGCTAACATTTTAACTCTCTCTGCTCCACACCGTGACAGAGGATTTCTGTTTCCCATGTTTATTTTATAATTCTTGGATTTGTACAATGACCATGTGTCCCCGTGCATATAATCCAGAAAACAACAACAACCTGTGTGTGTGTATGTGTGTGTGTGTGTCTGTCTGTCTGTCTGTGAAACTGGAAGAGGCTGGAAGCTCTCTGGACTTCCGAGATGGCCCATGAGAGCCCCAGCAAGGCTCCTGAGAAAGCCCGATGGAGGGGTTCTCACACTTGGGTTATGCGTGAGAATTGCATGCGGCTGGTTCACAGCCAGGGCGACCACAGGCTGAAGCACTGCCAGGGACCCGGATTCACAGTCTGGTGATCTCTAGGAATTGGAATTTTTATACACACCAGCCCCAGGTGATTCTGCTGCATTTTGAAAAACCCTGCTTAGGAGCCAGGCTCCTCCTGCAAGGGCATCGCGCTCTGAGGCCGATCAGTCCAGGGTCGCTTCCATCAGGAGGCCCGTCCCACCCTTGGCTCTGTGGGGAAGGGGTGCGGGACCTAGTGAACGGAGGGGGGGGGTAGTGCAGGGAAGCGGGGAGAAATTGCTATTTACATCTTTGGGCTATCCATACATTTAAGGAATTTAAGAAATGTTACATTTACAGAATATACAGATCTATAACAGCATGAAAACATTTTTTCTATCCTATCTGCGGTTTTTTATGACAATGGCAATAATTTCTTTTGTCTGTGAGGCCTTTTGTGAAATTCCTTGTCTAAGTGTGAGGCTTGTTGGTGAAAACGGCCTCCTTGCTCCCTGCACCTCCCTATACTCCCATGACAAGCCTTACCTTAGGAAGACCTTCAAGGCCCCTCAAGAAGGCTCTGGTCAATCACCCCCGCCCCGCAGGGCAGGCAGGCACCTGAGCTTGGACTTAGCATGATGCTCCTGCCACCTAGTGGTCAGAGACACATGGCTAATTTATCTTCACCTCCCCTGCTTTCTCATTTTCTGATCAACAAACCTTTGGTAAGGGCCTATGGTGTTGTCAGGCACTTTGCCCGGCTCTGAAGGTAAATAATAGTGTTATTTACTGGAAGGAACGCTACCAATCACTTAGTTAAGTCAGGTCATTCCCAACGATGAAACTGAGCTCAGGTGCCTCCGAAAACTCACCTCAAACATTCTTGCCTCCATGCAACAGCGGGTGTAAACGGAAATCACCCACCCGTGGGGCTTTTTTGAAAATACCACCTGTCCATTTCAGGAGGGGCCCGCTCCCAAAGTTTCATATTCAGAAAGCCTCAGATCTCTCAAGGTAAATACATTTTTAAAAAACTGCACAGATAATTATTTGTGTTCTCTCTCCCTCTCTCTCTCTCTCTCTCTCACACACACACACACAGCTTTACATCATGAGGCTCTAACTCCGTTTTCAATGTGATAATGGCATCTACACGGCATTTTAGAGTTTACAAACTCCTTCCACAACCACTATTGTGTTTGACCTTCACACAACCGTGTGCAACCATAATTTCCATCTTACTGATGAGGAAACTGGACCTCAGAAAGGTTACTTCTGCAGGGTCCCACAACCGATTAGTGATAGGGCAGTGTCTCAAATCCAGATTCTCGCTGGCTTCAACTCCCATCGTTTTCTGCTATTTTGGGGTGCTGCTGGATGGTTGATTGGACAATAGTATGTAAGAGTCCAAGACTGAAGGACTGATCTCATCTGGGCCAGTCGTTAAAGGAGGACATATTCCAAAATTTTATTTAATAAATATTTGGGGGGCATACAATGTGTAAAGCATAGGGAAGGAAGAGTTTTAGAGATAATAAGACATGGCCTTGCCTTCAAGGGCCTCGGTGTCCTCTGGAATCACCATGTATCACATTATCTCCATTTAGATGCCGTTGCCCACCCCACACTCCCCATAATCCACAGACACCCAACCACAGTGGTATGCTGACAAACTACCTCTCCAGAATTTCTAGAAGCTGTAATTAGCTGTTGATTTGTGTAAATATTCCCAACATAGTCAATTGCATGCTATCATGACTTTGCAATGAGCTTGCAAATTCCTCAAATACTTACAAACTGCTTCTGATGTGCTGATAGTATCTGGTTCCCACACACACTAGGGCCACACATATAAAATAATACTGTTATTGGACTAGCACTCTATTCGTTTCCAATTACTGCCATAAGATATTACCACAAATTTAACAGCTTAAAACAACACAAATTTATTATCTTATAGTTCTGGCAGTCAGAAGTTCAGAAAAGAGTATTCTTGGCCAACATCAAGGTGTCAGCAGGCCTATATTCCTTCTGGAAACCCTAGAGAAGCATCTGTTCCTTCTTTCTCAGCCTCTAGAGGCTGCTGTGTTCCTTAGCTGCGGCCCCTCCCAGCCATGGCATCACTCCAAACCCTGCTTCTAGTACCACATCTCCTTCCTTCTACCTCTGACCCTTCTGTCTCTCTCTTTATAAAGATCCTGTGATTACACTGGCCACCCAGATAATCCAGGACAATCTCCCCATCTGAAGACTCTGAACACGTCTGGAAAGTCTCTTCTGCTATGTACAGGTTCCAGGGATCGGGGTGTGGGAATCTTTCAAGGGTTATTATTCCATCTCCCACAAATGCACTGATGAAAGAACGCACAAGACCCTGCAAGGATGGACTGACCAGCATTCACTTGGCACATTGTGGGAGTCCAGAAGTAAAGAAGCAAAGATTCTAAGAAAGGGAAGAGTGCTTCCTCTCAAGATATGTCCTTTGGGAAGACCCAGGTAAACAATCAACTGGTCCAGAAATATTCCACAGTGGTGTCATCTTGTTGCTGGTCTCCAAGTGCATTAGCAATATCTGCCTGGGTTTACAGCTATTCTCAGAACACTGTCACATAGGGAACCACACAGAATAGGCCTACAGTGAACAGGTACTATGTTCACTTTAGAGATCAGAAAGCTGGGGCTCAAAAAGGTGATGTGTCTAAGGTCAGAAACAGTGGAGCCAAAACACAACTAACCCCCACATTTTACCCCCAAAGTCTTATCCATTCCATGATTATGGTCCCAGGGAAAAAGTGCTAGGATAGGATCCTTGACCTCTACAATCTACATATTTGCACCATCTATAAAGTAGATTTGTATCGGTTAGGATTCTTTCTGCTGCTAAGAACTCAAACTAGCTTATAGGGAAGCACAAAACTGGGGAATAGGCGGCTTTTCATTGGCTTTATAATTTACAAGCTCCAAATTTACAAGAATATAAGCTCTAAGACAGAAGGAGCCATATCTCTTTTGCACTTTGGTATTCCCCAGTGTGGTGCTTGATACATAAAGTGGGTTCTAGTAGCAGGCACATTTATTGGTGACCCACCATGAATCATATATATCCCTGTACCGTGCCATCCCCTCATGGGGGGGCAGAACTTGTTACTTGTTTCTAACCAACAGGATGTGGCAAGCATAATGATGGCATTCCCTAGATTAGGTTACCTTGTGTATGAGGCCATCTTAGAAAACTGGAGCAAGAGATTCTCCCTTGCTGGCTTTGAGGAGGTCGGTTACCATGCTTTGAGTGGGCCTGTGAGGGGCCACACTGCTAAGAGCCATGGGTGGCCTTGAGGAGCTGAGAGTGCCCCTCGCCAACAGCACTGAGACAGGGCCTCAGTCGCACAGCTCCAAGGAAGCAAATGCTGGCAAGAGCCTGAATGAAGTGGAAGGGACGCTTCCCCGGGCAAGCTTCCGGATGAAAACACAGCCCAGCTGATGCCTTATGGGAAGCCCCTGAGCAGAAGACTGGCTAAGCCCTGCCTCCTGACCCATGAAGGTTTAGAAAATAAACCTGCATTTCTAATAAATGAGACTCTAAGTTTGCAGCAATATATTAGACAGCAATACGAAACCAAAACGCTATTCAAGAATTTGTCGAAAACCAGAAAAGATAAGAGAGGGGAAAGGAGGGAAATGGAGGATATAAACAGGCAGGTTGGTTCTCGGAGACATTTGACTGGCACAACTAAATCCAGAACTTCAAAAGACATTGGCAGGCTGGTTCTCTCTCTCTCTCTCTCTCTCTCTCTCTCTCTCATGTGTGTGTGCTTTAGTTGTGTGTGGATGGGTAGACAGCATCCTGTGAATTCTGTCTGCCAACAACTATTCTTCAGTTATCTCAATGGGGGAAAATCAAGTCTTGCTGATAGTTCTGGGGTTTAAGCTCCAGAGAGGACTCTGGCCTGGCCTGGAGATAAGATTTCCTGGTTGGTCATATCTGGTTTATTGATCCACCTTTGAAACACTGAAATGGGAGCTGTCCATCTCTACCCAAAGCAGAATTCGTTCCTTGCCACAGAGATTTTTACAACCGAGAGGAGAAAAACATACTGGCAGGGAAAAGATAATTTGTTTACGTCCATCACGGGGGATAAGAAATTATGCCTCACTGGTACTTGTGAGCATTAGTGGAGAATATGTGCGACAGTTCTCGAAAGTGTAGATACCAGGAAACATTAAAATCCATAGCTTTCTGTGGGGAGAGATCTTTGTCTCTGTGGTTTACTGCTGTATCTTTGCACCTAGAACACTTCCTGGCACATAGCAGGGCCAAACTGATATTAACGGATGGACAAAATCTGGAAGGGGGATGCAGACAGGGACCATACTCCAGTCAAAACTAACCTGTGGCCTTCCCATTCACAGTCCAGGAAACCACGGCTGACACGTGCCCCTTTCTCCCTCTCTCTCTGTTCTCCTTCACAAGCCTTGGAGGAAATGACATTAATATTCCAGAGGAAGCAGTAAAGGAGCATGAATCCCAATTTATGTATAAGAGTTACAATTATATCACTAAACTCGGGCCCTGTCTCCAGGAGAGTCTGATTAATATTTAATCAAGTCCTGTCATTATACAAAGTAAAGGAGAAACCCCATTTCCCAGTCATGGGACTTCTCATTCACAACGGAACATTCTATTTGCTAAACATCCACGATCTTGCTTTATTAAAGAGTTACACTCAACAAGTCAATTGAACATTCCTGGGATAGATTTACTAATAAAAAAGTCAGTGGAGGGACGCCTGGGTGGCTCAGTTGGTTGGATGACTCCTTTGGCTCAGGTCATGATCCTGGAGTCCCGGGATCGAGTCCCGCATCGGGCTCCCAGCTCCATGGGGAGTCTGCTTCGCTCTCTGACCTTCTCCTCGTTCATGCTCTCTCTCACTGTCTCTCTCTCAAATAAATAAATAAAATCTTAAAAAAAAAAAGTCAGTGGAAAGCTGAAAAGTTTACTTTTCACAATGATTTCTGTTGATCAGAAATAGGGAAAAAGAGGAGTGAGGCAGAGCAGGGAAGGAGAACGAACTTCCTGGGGTCCTGCGTGCCAGATCCTGTATCCTTAGGCCTGAATTATAAGACGGGCACTCCAGCAAGAGATACAGGCACAGTTAAATAACAAACCAAGCAAATTATGTGACCAGCATTACAAAGAGAAAGAACTTGACATACACTGTCAAGAGTTAACAAGAAAGCTCTGAGACCGTTGAATTAGTCCTTCCTAAAGAGGTGGGGATCTGAAAGGTAAGTCGGATTCTGTCAGGTACAGGTTTTTGGCAAACCCTCCTGGCTGTCTACCCAAGAGCCATCACCTCCCCATCTCTCCCTTGCTGCTAGAACCCTGTTTTGTTCAAGAATCTGGTAGCGTGCCCTTTGTGTCAGACAAAGTGGGCCTACCTGTCTAGGGACGACCCTGTGGCCCAATTCAGGCCATGGGACCTTAAAGGGAACTCTGCTAGGGGACATCTGAGCGTGAGTTTCCTTCCATGATAAAGGGGAGGCATGTGGGACCTTTCTTTCCCTGTGGTCCCATGTGGTCCCATGTGGGACCACAAACCCTGTCTCTGCTTGAAGTGATGCTGTGAAGATGTGATGCTTGAAGCTATTGTAGCTATCTTATAACTAAGGAGAGGGCTCCAAGAATTGCAAAGATGCCGATGCCATACCCAAGGTTAAGACACTGTGTCCACACTGGAACTATCTTCCTCTAGGTTTTTTATTATATGAGGAAAAATATAGCCCCATTTGTTCAAGTGGCTGTTACATACAGCAGACAACAGCCCTAAACTGTTTTAGATTTATAGCATGACTTTCAAGATTTTAGAAAGGATTTTTACATCCCTCGTGGATAACAAACCACCCCCAAATTTGCAGGCCTTAAATAACTGGTATTTCGCTTCCTCAGAATTCCATGGGTCTAATGCTGTAAAACAAATTACCCCAAAAGTTAGCAACACGAAATAGCAAAGAACATTTATTATCCTACATAGTTTCTGTAGGTCAGAAATGTGGAAGTGGTTCAGCTGGGCCATTCTGACTCAGGGCTGGACCTCTTTAAAGGACTGCCTGAATGTCTTCATGACATGGCAGCTGGCTTCTTCCAAAGCAAGAAATCAGAGAAAGAAGTAGAAGCTGCAATATGTTTTATGACCTAATCTTGAAAGTCCCATACAGCCATTTCCAGAACATCTTATTAGTGACATAAGTCAATCCTGCTCATTGTAAGAGGGAACTATACAAGTATGTGAACACCAGGAAGTGAGGACCATTCACTGGAAACTGTCCTGAAGACTGGCCATCATCTACTGGCTAATTCTGTTATCAGAAAGGATTCAACTAGAGAAGCAAAGCCATTACGATATATACACATGTGCGTACACCTACACATATTACAGGGATTTCTGCAGGGACACGTGGGTGGCTCAGTCAGTTAAGTCTGCATTTGGCTCAGGTCATGGTCCAGTAGTCCTGGAATGGAGCCCCACCACATGGTGGGGCTTCCTGCTCAGCAGGGAGTCTGCTTCTCCCTCTTCTTCTGCCCCTCCCCCCTGTTTGTGCACATGTTCTTTCTCTCTCAAATAAATAAATAAAATCAAAAAAAAATCAAGGAGATTACTGTAGGATTTGACTTTATATAACAATAGAAATTAGTTAAACGTCTCTGTAAGGCTGTAGTCTTCACGCCTGAGGTCCACAGGGCCACCAATGGGGAAGGGAAGATGGAAGACAAGTCAGAACCCGTGAGCACACGCCAGAACCCTGAGCAGTCTCTCACTGCCCCCTCCTTCGATGCTGTGGGTATTCTGCAGGGGAATCTGGTGTGTCACCATAACTCAAAATACACAGGGAAAGGGATTCTGGGAAACAGCTGAGCTAGGCTAGCTGACATCTTTCACAGCCACTGCATGAAGGAATAGGGACTAGGACAGGGCTCAAGGAGCTTCTGGAGATGTTCTGCTTGCTTTACCTAGGTACTGGTAGCATGGCCAGATGTAAATTTTATGAAGAATCAGAAAGCTGTATAGTTGCAGTTTGGGCACATTTCTGTACATATGTTATACTTCAAAAAACGTTTACCTTTAAATATGATGTATGCTTTATGCAGAAAGCTTAGAAAATAAAAGGAAACAAATGCCATAATCTCAGCACACAAATGTCTCCATTAGTCGTATATATAAACCATAAATTCTGGCTTATAATTGCTTCTTCCTCTTTAGAAATATACTATGGCCATGTTCCACGTCGCTCAATATCCTTTTACAGCAGAATTTTAATGATGGCTTAGAAGTCCAATATATTAATCCCCTTTGAGTAATCCTCTTCCATTTTTGGTTGGAGAAATAATTCTTTTACTTACTCTTAAATTGTCAGTAGGCAAAGCCAGGACTGTTTGCTCTTTTATTTCCAACAAGGCATACTCAAGGCAAGCAGTGGGTTTTTCAACTGCAATCCCAGATATCTGGTATATATTTTGGAGGGTAGCCTAGTCCCCCTGGACAGAAATAAATTATAGAAGGAAGTGGGCATAGTGAATGTGGGTCTTTCAGAGACATCAGCCTGTCCCCTGGACTTGCTGTCTCCACACCCAAACAACCAGGCTCTGGGAATATTTCCTGTCTGGTTTCTACTGGAAGGAACCCTACAGCAAAAACCAGCATCCAATGCAAATTGGATGGCCCTTCTCTACTCATTGGGGAAAAACAGAAGCTGAAAAAGTCTCCTGAGATGAAAAGTAGACACTCCTAAAACACTGACTCCTTCACTGTTTACCAGACATTCAAAATGGATGTGCTGGTGGTTTCCTGAAAGCAAAGAAAAGCTGGTTCATATTCTAAAGCCCTAAAAGCTTTCACCTCTGAGAAAAAGAGCAGTGTTTCCAAGACACCAGTACGGCTCTCCAGTAAGCCACCATGTTGCTCCATAACCTGAGGAACTTCTCCACATCTCTAAAAAAAGATGTAACGCTGAAATCGTCTTCTTACATACTTTTTTTTTTCCTGGTGGGAAAATGGGCACATCCATTTTAAAATAGAGCTCTGTATGATGATGGCATTTGGGGCCTTATTAGATGATATTACGTATGGCCAGTGAGCACAGAATTACCTGAATCCTGCCTTGGCCCACACAACCCTCCTCCTTCGTGCATGAAGGACAGTGGAGAATGGAAACCCAGGACTGACTCGGTCAGCACCCAGGACTGACTCGGCTCAAACTCCACAGAGCACTCCACAGTGTACTGGGCTAGAACACAGAATCTTCCCCCAAATTTAGGAGCTTCTGTATCTCTCTTAGCCCAAACCCACATCCCAGGACCTCACCACCACCCGTCCAGTTGAATATTACAGAGAAGTAAAGAGACGAGAAGAAATGCTCTTTGGAGGAAGCAGAGAGAAAGAGCTAGCCATCCCCATGTGAAACCCTTTAAAGAATCAGTGACTTTGCCTGCTAGGCCACATGGCCTAATTTGTGTCTTAAAACTGATCCTCCTAGTATCTCCCCCAACCTCATCACTATTTACTCCTCCTAGGAAGGAGACAAGCTAAGGCCTTCTCCTCTTTACCATCAAATATACTTTGCAATATGTATCAAGAATCTTAAAATATTCATCCCCTTTGGCTCAGTAATATTAAGTATTACTTACTAACGCTTACTATGGGCTAAATGTTGTTTTTAAGTAAGTGCTTTACAAGTATTAATTTAAGCTAAATACTACTTTTGGGGAAGGCAGGGTGGCTCAATTGGTTAAGCGTCTACCTTTAGCTCAGGTCATGATCCCAGGATCCTGGGATCGAGTCCCTCATTGGGCACCTTGCTCAGAGGGGGGCCTGCTTCTCCCTCAGTGCTTCCTCTCTCTCTCTCTCTGATAAATAAAATAAATAAACCTTATTTTTTTAATAATAAAAAAGAAAAATAAATACTACTATCATCCCCTATTTTATAGATGGGGAAACCAAGATTGGGGGGGGGGGTGAGATCAGCTATCAGTAGTAGGATCTACATTTGATCTCAAGAATCCAGACTCCAGTCTGTGTAGTAGCATTAGACTATGCTGCCCTTCAGTAAATCCATTTATACAGCAGGGTGTCTTAAGAAAATAATCTAGAGCATAAAAAAATATGGATGTATACACAAAGATGTAGATCTCAACCTTATTTATAATAAAGGAAAAACTGGAAGTTAGTTAAACAATCAGCACGAGTTCAGTAAAGTGAGGCACATGAACTATGTGTCCATTAAAATGATGTGCAATAACCTGGATTGTTGGCAGAGTAGCAGGTGCAAACCTGCAGCTTTTGCAGACCCATCCAACACTTCCACAACATGCAGAGTATCCTTCCCCTGAGTCATCAGCCAGCCTCCTACTTCCCTACTGTATCAGGGAAGAGTCAGGCCAGGTTCCCAGAAGAGGCTCTAGGACAACTCACCAAATGCACAATTAGTCCCATCCTGACAGACAAAAACTTCACTCAAGTTTTAGGACCTCAAGAAACTCAAGCTTCAAGGATCAGAACCACTCAACATTCCCATCTGTCTAATGGACATTGCTAGCATTTGCTGTTGGACAGACACTGCTGGCAGCATGTTGTAGGTATTCACTGACCTCATCTCTACCTAGGAGCTGGGTACCGTTGCACCTTCTCTTCCTATGTGATAGGAGACACTGTAGCAGGGGCACACAGCTGAGAAGTCATAGAGCCAGGATTTAAACCAAGGTGGTCTCTTTCCAGAGTCTTCAGCCTTAACCCCCTCCCAACACCCCTACCATTTCCACACAGAGCTTGTGGTGGGCATACCTTCTGCCCAACAGCCTGTGGGCATGGATGTGTGTGGCCCCGTGGCCAGCACATTTCTGCACTGAGAGTGAGGGATATGCAAGATTATGGGTCTAGACCTGGGTCTGCAAAGAGGCTGGGGGAGAAGCAGGGACTGGGGCAGGAGACTGCAGAGGGACAAATGTACCCCCACTTTGCACCCATAAACCCCTTCCTCTCCTGCCCCCAACCAACAAGCAGAGCCAAATATTGGAGGTATATGGGAAATCCCTGTGCCCTCAGTTCAATTTTGCTGTGAGCCTAAAATAAAGAAAGTCTACTAAAAAAAATTAACTTTAAAATTCTACTTACTATTTTCCTCACTGCAATCTGGTTTCCATGCCTTATGCCTTACAGAAATTGCCTGGAGTCATTTTTCTAACTGCCAAGACCAATGTTTATTTTAGTCTTTTTCCTGTTTTACTTCTTTGACACATTTGCCAGTTCTGTCTCCTCTCTCCTCCCCAAGAACCTTCCCCTTAGGTTTAAAAGATGTGGAATCAATAAAGAGAAACATAGTTTTCCTCAAGCTTTTCTGGTGACTGAGTCCCTTTCCTGTTTCCACCCACCCCTTAAGTATCTGGGACGCTATGGGTCTGTCTCTGATCCTCCTCTCATCCCCATCTGAGTATCCTGGATCCAGACCCGTCATCAGTTCCCCACTGTTGATGTATCATTGATTCGCTATTCACAAATTACTGATTATCTCAAAGAACTTTTTAACTTCATTCCAGTGTCCAACTATTATTATCCATCAACTAGATAAATCCAGCAAGTGTCTCCTGAAAACTTTAAGACTGACCTGTCCAGTACCAAACCTGTTTTGATCTCTCCATCCTCTCCAACTGCTGCTTCTCTTCCTCTATCTCTTAATTTATCTCAGACTCCAAAGAAATATAAGTAATGCCTTGTACATGTAATTCATTTAACTATTTGGTTGCTTTTTACTACTCTTTATGAGAAACAGATATTGTGGACATAATTTCTTTGGTCTAACCCATCAAGGACAATTTCTTCAGCTTAGCCATGCAGGGTTTCAGCCTTAGGAAGAACTTTCTGGAGAGAGAACCAAAAGGCAATCCCTTCTTATCCCATTTAAACCGGATAGAATAGCCTGACTGTTTAACTGAGCCAGCTCAAGGGGAACACAAGATGGCTTTAGTTCTATCACTAAATTTCCACCAGTAAAATGGTCATGGACTTAAAAGTTGGAAAATTAGTTAATACCCAGAAAGGCAGATTTTCTCAATGTTTCATTCTGCAATCTGCAGTCATCTTGCTCTAAATACAGAGAGTCCACATGTCTTTGAATTCTAAGGAAGAACAACGACCTTGTTGTAGTTACCTGAAGGCTGAAAACTGTTTCCACCAGGTCCAAACTTGGGAGGCCTTCAGAGAGGAATTAGGAAGGTTTTCCACTGAGGGCTGCCCTTGCTCCCAGGAGAAGGGAGGCGAATACTGACTTATTTGTATTCTTGGACCATCTTGGCAGCAGGGCCAGGCAAAACTCACAATAAATTTGAAACGTTGGTACACCTAGGAAAAACAGACCAATGGAATGTTTGCTTTCCTTAAAAAAAAAAAAAAAAAAAGAACTGTTCACTATAGTGGGTGCTTGGAGGATGGGACAGAGGGATAACTATAAGGAGGCAGACTGGGTGGCTGCAGGGAATGACTTCGGATTGAAGTCAGTAAGTGCTAGGACATTGTAACAGTGATGGTGATAACAAGAACTGATTTATCAATAGAAAATGCTCATAGGAAGCGTCTCTTATATATCAGCCTCTATACTGACTATTTTCAGGGAATCTTTTTCATCTTCCCAACAATGGTGGCAGATGGTCATTATGACCCCCAATTTACAGGAATGCGAGGCTGAGAGAGATCAGTAAGCGGGCCCAGTCACACAGCTGGTAAATGAGAGCCATGATTCAACCCCAGTTCGGTGTCATTTGTGTACTTTCTGATACTGTGTGTTGCTGTGGGAGGTGAGGACTCAGGTTAGGGCCAAGGATGTACTGGTCTGAACCACTGTCTGGAAGGGCTCATGAGAAGGCAGGATGGGATGGAGCCAGAAGAACACTCAGTCCCAGAAGAGGGCGGGGAGTTGGGTCAAGCTGAGATCGCATACTAAAAACTAGCTCAGAGAAGGAGCTATCACAGGCCTAGAGTAGAACCCAAGAAACTCAGGCAGAGGTTGTTGTAATATCAGGGAAAACCCAAAGAAATTAGAGCAATGGTAGAAATAGTATCAACAGATACTGTCCTTAAGATTTTATTTACTTGAGAGAGTGAGCAAGTGAGTGGCCGAGGGTTGGGTGGGCAGGGGGAGAGTGAAAAGCAGACTGCCTGCTGAGCAAGGAGGGATCAATGTGGGGGATCAATCCCAGGACCCCAGGATTGTGACCTGAGCCAAAGGCAGACACTTAGCCATCTGAGCCACCTGGGTGCCTCTTGAGGAGACCAAGTTTGACTAATACCTAGAAGATGAAGATTCTTAGAAAGCTCACTTCATTCGTTAAGGATAGGTCCACCTTCTCTCTCTAGAACAATGCCTTCCTTATAGGATTTACAGGAAAAATCCCAGCACAATTGTTATGATGAGATTAATTGGATCTAAACCTCTATTCTCTTTACTCCAAATTCTCTTGGAGTAAAGGGAATTGAACCACTTCATGTAATAGACATTTATTAAATGTCCACATTACTCATTTTGTGAGGCACTAAAATTGTGCTATCTAATATGGCCGCTGTTAGCCACATGTGCCTATCAAGCAGTTCTACTGGACAGTTTTGGTCTAGGAAATCAGCAGAGAACAGGGCAAGAAACATGTCCAAGGTAAAAAAATGTAAGAGATACAAATACATAAAATAAATAAAAAAAGGTTGAGAAGTTTAATGATAAAGTATGTTCAGTATGAGTTCAAATGGGGTCAAATCTATGGGCTGAGGTCAGGGCAAGGATGAGTGTGAGGACCTTAGGGAGACATGATGCCTCATACATCTATGTGATGGGTCTTTAGGGAAGCCTACGCTAAGGTGTGGCTTACATTTTACACACATGCTGCAGGTTTCTCAACATTCCGTAAGAGAGATCAGGAAACCCCAGTCAGGAGAAATGGCAAAGTCTGGTCATATCACACAACTAAAAAGTAACAGATCTGAAATTTTAACTGGAGTCCTTGCTCTTTATGTATATTCAGTGCTGCCCCATCTTAGCAGGGCTTTTTTTAAAAAATTTATTTTTTATTTATTTTCAGCATAACAGTATTCATTATTTTTGCACCACACCCAGTGCTCCATGCAATCTGTGCCCTCTATAATACCCACCACCTGGTACCCCGACCTCCCACCTCCTGCCCCTTCAAAACCCTCAGATTGTTTTTCAGAGTCCATAGTCTCTCATGGTTCACCTCCCCTTCCAATTTCCCCCAACTCCCTTCTCCTGTCTAACTCCCCATGTCCTCCATGCTATTTGTTATGCTCCACAAATAAGTGAAACCATATGATAATTGACTCTCTCTGCTTGATTTATTTCACTCAGCATAATCTCTTTCAGTCCCGTCCATGTTGCTACAAAAGTTGGGTATTCGTCCTTTCTGATGGAGGCATAATACTCCGTAGTGTATATGGATCACATCTTCCTTATCCATTCGTCCATTGAAGGGCATCTTGGTTCTTTCCACAGTTTGGCGACCATGGCCATTGCAGCTATAAACACTGGGGTACAGAAGGGCTTTTAACTCTCCCTAAACCCTGTCCTTAGCCGTCTCTTCAAACTCCCAGATACCTTTGCCAGTCACAGCTACAAGTAATAGCCCTAAGTAAAAATAAGACAACTTGCACAGACACCATAACTGATCTTTCCTTCAGGCATTTCAACCTCATCTCTGCTATATCCAACTTCAGCCCTACCACTTCCCCTAAATGCTGCTTGAATCTCTGAACACAGCCTTCAAAGATTTCAGACTTGGAGATTAACAAACAGCAAGGAGGACGATGGATTTGTTGGTTAGACACTCTGGAAAACAGCAGCTCGGAGCAACTTTAAAATAGCAACCAGTGGAATAAACACATCAATTACACAGGGTGGTCAGGAGACGTGTTGTAAACAGCAATTTATTAGGAGAATTTAAACTCTGGTGACAGTTTGTAAATCCTCACCAAAATGCTTTCCAACTAAAGGCAGTATTTTTATGGTTCCTATTCCCTGGCTATAAATGTGTACTTCTTCTTAAATAGTCCTTTCAGAAGCCCTGGTCCAGCCCAGGAGACAAGCTGGGTGACATCATCCCACTCCACAAAAAACGGATTGTTTAGCCTCCAAGAAAACTGAGTGAGGCCTGCCTTCCCCAAGGACAAGGTGGGTTCAGGGCCACCCGACCCCATTACCTTCGATGTGTGTGTAGTTCTTGATGTGATTTTTTTCCCAGATCATTGCTATTTCCCGCCACCCTGCTATTCCTATTGAGGTTCTGGGGGTGAAGGCCACGTCTGATGTCAATCAGCATTTGGGACAGGGACAAAAATCCTTACCTTAAGAATATTCTCAGATCCAACTCTCATCTTCTTCCAGCCAATCCTGTAGTCATGTAGTTTCCAGTGGTTTTTCCCTAAAGGAGGATGAACTGGACTTGGAATCTCAACAGGAGGAAGAAAAGTTAAAGGACAGTTCTATCCTTGTCTGGCCTCAGGGCCAAGCACATGCAAGCCAGTTAGCCTCTCCCCAGTCCTGAGCAGGATGGTTTCCTAGCATGATGTCAAGTGTTATTATGCCAAATTAGTCTGTCTCTTTACTCTTCCAAGAGCTGAGCTGCTATTTCCTTGGTCAAGTGCCTTATTGCTGGAGTCTCAGAGCAGAGGTTGGAAAGGAGGGAAGCAAAAGCAAGACCGCCCTCCCACACATTAGCTAATAGTTGTTGAGCAAACACTGTGCCAAGCACTGTACTGCATGCATAGCTCAGCTAACCCAACATGGCTCCTGCCCTCTGGGGGCTTACAGCCCAGCCGGAGAGACTGACGTCCAATCAGTGAATCAAGTACATCAATTCATTTTTCAAATGAGTACCAAACCATGAAAGGGCAAATAAAAGAAGCAGGGTACCTTTTTGGAGAAGGCAGAGAAGGACCTTGCTACATTGTGCAGATAGAGAAGTTGTGTGAGAAGGTGATCTTCAAGTTCAGATCTGAAGGACAAGAAAGAGTTGGTCATACACAAAGTAGCACTAATTTGGACTCACGCCAAGGGTCTGAGTTTGGGAAGAGGTGACAGTATAGAAACAGAAAAAAAATTATGTGGAAAAGCACAATGGGAATGGAAAGACAGAACAAAATATGACTCAAAGTTGGAAAAGGGTCTCCACGAAGGGAAAAAGTCACCAGGAAGAACCAGGTGGGTCTCACCAGGTAGAAGGTCCTCTGAAAACAAAGAAAGAAGTCCAGGTTTCATTTTATGAACAATGGAAAGATTTAGAAGGTGTTAAGTCAGTGAATAATGATCCCATTAGTGATGTGTGGAGCATTCACTTAAGCTGGGCAGGAGCAGAGGGGCTGAGCTGGACCAGGACAAGAGCTCTTGGTGACTTCAGATGGGATGGATGATGGCAGGAAAGAGGAACCATCTACACAGAAGCAGAAACCACACGTTTCTACTGACAAGGCTGCTGCTGACAAGGCTGCAAGGAAGGGTGTTGCAGACAAAGGTCTGGGGTGGGGGCATGTGGGCAAAGCACAAAGATTATTCCTAGCTTTCAGAAATGAACCCCTGAGTGGGTTGGGGACATTAACAGCTCTGGAGAACAGTCAGGAATAATAGGCTTTCTGAAATTTATGGGATGTTAATGGGGGAAAGAATCCAGAATTTTGCTTTAACTATCATGAGTTTGAAATGTCTCTGAGACATTCACCTGGAAGGGACACACAGGCAACTGGAACTGTGACTCTGAAGGAGACCCAGACTGAGAGATAAATGTGAAAGAGACCCATACAGAGACTGTGAAGCCATGAGAAGAAGGAAGATCATCTAGGGAGAGAGTAACAGGTTAGAACAGCTAGGAGAGAGTCCTGAGGGGTGCCAGGCAGTACAGCTGGGGAAGAAATGAATCCTCAAATATTTAATTAGAACTAAAAGCATGGACTTCAGCAAAACTCTTCTGGATGCTACTGTAATGGTGCATGCATGACATTATACAATTATTTGCTAAGAAGCACGGAGCTGTACGACACAAACGATAAACCCTAATGTAAACTATAGGCTTTAACGGAGAGTAATAGATCAATATTCATTCATCAATTATAACAAATACACCACACACATGCAATATTTTTTCTTTGGTTTTTGTTTTTTTTGCAGGGTGCTAATAATAGGAGAAACTCGGGAGGGGGAAAGGCAGTCTCTCCACACTTTCTGCTCAAGTTTTCTAGAAATCTAAAACTTTTCTAAAAAATAAAGTCTTTTAATTCAAAGGAATGAAAGAACAGGTTTTAGAATCTGGCTAAAAGAAAACAAATCCAAAAAGTGTCAGAGGCTTCCTGGAAAGGAAAAAGAGCCTAAAACAATATAGATTTATTTTGAAGAAAAAAGACAGCCTTTTCTTACAAATCTAGGTAGAAGATAGCACAGATCAAAGATCCAAGAGAAATCATTAGCTTTCCACGACTCTTCTGTAACTCAGAATCTCTTCTCAGAGGAAAGGATTTGAGAAGCTGGCAAAAAGTATTTTCAATCAATCGTAAGATCAGTTATAAAGCACTGATCCTTTTCCCTATTCCAATCAAAGCACATTTTTCACAGGCCAGGTCAAAGGGGAGGTCTTCCAGGGTCATTTAAAACAGATTTTAAATTCTACTCCAATTCCACTGGAATCTGAGTGATGAACAAGTACGCTTAACTTTCCTGAGGCTCAGATTCAATCATCTGTAAATGGAGAGAATATTTATCCCATAGGCTTGCTGTGAAGAATAAACAGATTTGGTGCTCCATGGAATGGAGTGTACATACTATTATAATCAACAGTAAGGATGTTACAGATGCTGATACTATTCCTATCATTAAGCACCAGGCATTGTGCTAAGGTCTTATAGTTATGACTTCATTTACTCTTTCCAGCAGCCCTATGAAGCAGGCATTCCTAGCTCTGTGTGAGAACAGGCCCAGACAGGTTCAGTGACTTGCCCAATAGCACACAGCTGATAAAGGGGTGAAATACAAACCTGAACCCAGCTCAGCTTGTTTCCACGACGATGTGAAGTGCCTACTCACAGACTGCCCAGTCAGTACAAGGAGTCTGCATTGTAAGTAAACTCTTTATTCTTTATTTCACATTTACATTGCTAAATCATGTCAGAATTTTCTTTATCAGTGTTCTTGATTCAGTGTTAATACATGGGTAGGGTACAAAGAGGCTCTCACAGGAAGGCAATGAAGATAGATTAGACTGGTTTTCCAAGATCCAGAGGGAATCAATCAGCCTTTGATCTTATGTTGTTTCAAAAAGAAAAAGAAAGATAATGGACATCCCTTGCTTTTGATACAAAAGTCTATCTGGTTCCTAGTACTTGTCCTAAAAAGCCCATTGTTAAGGTAAGAATAATTATACTGAGTCTTTCATTCTATTCTTCTGTTATTTCTATATTCTCTTTCAAAGTATTTTTTAAGTGTTTGGGGTAATTGCAAGGCAGAAAGTGTTGGGTGATGGAGTTGATGTTTTACGTTAATTCTTACAGAAATAATTATTCACCTTAATTTTCTTTTCATTCTAAGGTGTGTTTCCCAAAAATGTAACTCCTGATGAATTCACAAAATCCTAAAAGAAAGCTTTCTGTCTGATCATGGACCATCCCTTTGGCCATCCCTGTTATACTCTGTGAGCAAACCATTCCCAAGTTTCACTTGAGCTGTGTAGACCCTTGAGTGTGTGTAGACTCTGGCATCTCTCTCTCTCTCTCTCTCTCTCACACACACACACACACACACACACTCATACACAGGCAGGAGCTTTCCTACTTTTGGGGTGTGTGTGTGTGCTTTATTTGTTTGCCCTGAAAACGGGACTGAATTTCCTAGATCATTAAGTGAACTTCAGAGCTCCAAATCAAGGGCTTAAATACTGGGGTCTTCACAGAGAGACTCCAAACCTCCTGGACTTAAAGAAGAAGAAGAAAGCAGGCAAAGGCCTTAATCCCTTAGTTAACTCTGATTTACTCTGAAAAGGCAAGTGAAGTAGAGAATGTAATAGGAACATTAAAAACAAGAAAAGTCTAACATGAGACACAAGAACAAAGGGCCACCTCATACTGTGGGCAGACTAGGAATCCAAACATTTCGTCAGCAGGAGTCCAGCCAACCTTCACACGCACTTTTATAAAGCTGGCCTCAGGCGCTCCAGGGCAAGATGAGGCTGTGCAGCCTTCTTGCTCTCCGCTACTTCACTGGAGCTGGCAAAGTGGGCACCAGACCTGACCAAGAGCCATGGCAAAGAATGGACTTGTAATTTACATCCTGGTTATCACCTTACTCCTGGACCAGACCACCAGCCACACGTCCAAATTTAAAGCCAAGAAGCACAGTAAACGCCGAGTGAAAGGTAACGGGGCTTTTCAGGCCAGCAAAATTCTAGGCGTGCGCAGTGTGGGGAGGGACTAGGCAATGTTCATTTCCAGACTCCTCCAGCACAACTGCCTCTGCTGATAGCACCATGCTATCATGCAGATATGGCAGTTCATGGACTGAGTGACCTTTTAATTTTCCAGAACATTTTGATATTTAAAGGAATCACACGTAGATCCTTTTTTTAATAGAAAAAAATGTATGTATTGTATATCCTTTCTCAAGTGAGCTTAGCCAGGCAGAATGTTCTTCAGAGCAAGTTAACCTGGATAGGTGGATATCTGGTTATTATGAACAACGCATCAAGTAGAATAGACTGACAGTAATTAGAATATACTGCTTCATTCCTAGATACTGTATAACTGTTCAAATATATTTGTAAGATAACTATAATCTTATTAAAAGTATAGTCAAAGACCATTTTCTCACCAGTTATCACGCAGATATATTTTCATACCCTTGACAATGTAAAGACAGTCTATCCTACACATTTTAAGTTTTTTCATGTCAGAAAGAAATTGAATCTGTTTTTAAATTTAAAGATATGTCATTATGCAAAGTCATATAGCATTCAAAAATATTTTAATGCAAAACTGATTCTCTAAGCAATCCTAAAGTCTGGGTGGCTTGAACTGGGTTAAGAGGCAAAAGAGAAAAAACAGGGGTTCTTGGGGGGTTAAGTCAGTTAAGTGATCGTCTCTTGATTTCAGCTCAGGTCATGATCTCAGGGTCGTGAGACTGAGCCTTGCGTTGGGCTCTGCACTCAGCGGGAGTCGGCCTGACATTCTCTCTCTCCCTCTGCCTCTCCCCCTGCTCACTCTCTTTTTCTCTCAAGTAAGTAAATCTTTAAAAAAAAATCTTGCAAAGAACAAAGATGAGAGCAATTTATTTGCAATATGCTGGAAGCACAGCATGAAGGAAAAAGCATCAAGGGAGACAAAGAGTGATGTTTTATCTCATCCTCTGAGTCATTTTCATTTTCGTTTCAGCGTATTTCAAGGTCAATATTATGACACTACTTCCTTATCGATTTCACTTCAGTAGTAACAAAACACAGGAAACATACCAACAAAGTGCAAGCCAGACTTGACACACACGGATGGGTGGTGGGTAAAAGGAGGCTTGTCTCAGGGGTTGTGTTTTGGATACTATAAAGTGCCTTGCAAAGGGGGTATTTATTTCTATGATTTCAGTCTGATACCAGGTTTCTTCAGTGGAATCTTTTCCCTTATACAATATTAAATTTTCCTGTTACCTCTTTTAAATGGAAGATTAAAATATCAGGAGTGATAAAGTATACCGGTGAAGATGAGGGCAGGGGAAAGGGGGAAGTAGGAGATACTGTGTGATGATAGGGTGTATTTTTGGTGTCAGCATCTCTTCACTGCTGGGAAGCAGTGGCAAAGCAGTGACCACCCAGCAGGGATGTGGGGAGCGGTGTGAACATGTGGATGTGTGTGTGTGTGTGTGTGTGTGTGTGTGTGTGTGTGTGTGTGCTGTGGGGATGTTTCTGAGATCATTTGGTTCAGGTCATGTAGCTCTCACCCCACCCCATCCCTAACCACACGCAAGTGCGCACACATGCTTTTCCTTGTTTGCCTTTTAACTGACTGTGCACACCTCTTCAGCGTCATCCTCCCAAAGGAATTTTTGTGAGTTTTTGCTAGGAAGTCCAAGAAAACAGATTCTACAGCAGTAAGTGAAGCAGTAAGCCTAAACTTACCAAACACCTCTCTCCACTAACACATACAATTTGAAAACATTTTAAGTACCTGGGGATTATACCCAACTTTATGAAATCAAAAGTGAAGGCTGTTTTTTTTTTTCTCTTTCAAACCTCTTTACAGAACTACCCACTATTACTTATTGGGAAATAACATTCCCAGTTAAAATAACATTCCCAATTAAAACCTTCTATTTTTAGCCAAATAAGGACTGGCTATTAATTTATTTCACCTACCAAATCTTGAATAACTATCAACATAAGGGATGCATAGGTCCTTCTAGAGGATGCATAATATTCCACTACATAGATGGGTCATGATTCATGTCATCTGTTGTCTCCTGGTGAACTTCTTTTTTTTTTTTTAAAGATTTTATTTATTTATTTGACAGACAAAGATCACAAGGAGGCAGAGAGGCAGGCAGAGAGAGCGAGTGGGGAAGCAGGCTCTCCACTGAGCAGGGAACCCGATGCAGGGCTCGATACCAGGACCCTGAGGTCATGACCAGAGCCAAAGGCAGAGGTTTTAACCACTGAGCAACCCAGGTGCCCCTCCTGGTGAACTTCTGTGTGGCTTCCCATCTATTTTGTTTTTGATCCACTGCCTCAGTTAAGATACTCCTCTAGAAAACTGCAGCTTCATTACACTTTCCAACTGTCTCCCAAAATAATAGTGTCAACCTACACTGCTCCCATCGTCAGTATATGGCCATTCCCACACACCTTGACAACTTAACATTGTATCACAGCTTAAGCTCAGTCGACCTCACCAAAAAACAAAATGCCTCTCTTTTAATTTGCATTTCTTTGACTGTTACGAAGGTTGACATTTCTTTGGTTGTTCATGAGGTGGAGGTATATATATATTCCATAGGTTTACTGGTGATTTTCCAGATTAATTCTGCATTTCTACACCGAAACTACTTCTGGAGAAAAACAATAATAAAATGAGAGGGAGTTTGTTGTTGTTGTTTTTGTTTTTGTTCTACTCAAAATGGCAAACAAGGGACTTATTTAACTAAAAAACAAAATTTCCCTGGTATTTAATTCATAGGTCTCAATAAATTATATGTTGCAGAAACAAATAAGATTCAATTTTACATTGAAATAGTTAGTCCCTGTATTCACTGTAGACAAAACACATCTGCATTTGTCACAAAGGTTAGAAGGAGAAGCCAAGTCACCTGGATAATGATTCCCATAATGATCTCCCAGGAGCCTAATATTATTCATGTCTTCATGTTAATTACAACGTTACAGCTTCCCTGTAGAGGCCACATATTTATATGGAATGGAGCAGGAAGCTGAGAGAGAAAGGGGATGACGTTTGTATGGTTGACAACTTGAAACTTGGAAGAAAGTCTTCAGTGGCCTTGGTGAGCCTGGCCTCCAACAGTTGGTGGTTCTGCATTCTGAATGTACCCTTACATTTATTCTGGATTGAATGGTCTCTTTGAGGAAATTCTTGGGGTACTGTATTTCTGAGCTAAGCTACTGGATGCTTTCAGAAATGATGTGTAATATCACATGAAACACAGATGGGGTCCACTCCTGGGAACCCAGAAGGCTTTCCTAACTCAATGTGGAAACACCTGGCTTGCAAAGCTTATGTTTAAGAGGATGTTGAATCAGCATGTGTGGATTTAGGACTATCCTGAAAAATCCAGGATAGAACACAGATTCCCCATATGGCATCTATGTAAGAAGGCAGGTGGTGACAGTTCATACCAAGCTTTAAGCATCTTCTCAGTCCAAGGCCATGTGCTAGGGATCAGGCAGTTACTGTGTAGGAGCAGATCAGAAGGATGTGAAGAGCACAGACTTGGAGTAAGACAGAGTCAAATGCTAATTGCACCTTATTCACTGGCTGGCCTAAAGCAGGTTCATTCCTGTGCCTCTATTTCTTCTGTGAACTGAGGACAGTAATGATGTCTATTTCACAGGAATACTGAAAGAATTAAGCACCTGTACACAGTGTATGATGGTTCTTAGTATTTTTTTGTTATTTATTACAGATTATTATAATTCTTGCCTCCAAAGAGTTCAAACTGTCTATTTCTAAGATAGACCCCATCAGTCCTAGAATCTTGTTCATTCATTCAACAAGCATTATGAACAGCTATTATGTGCCAAGCATTGTGTTAAGCTTCAGGAGCACCATGGACAGTAAGACACCCAAAATTAAGAAAGTAAAAAGAATTATAGAGAAAAGTGCTCTGAAGAAAAGTAAAGGTTCAAAGAAAAGAGATTAGTCAGACAGATGCTAGTATAGAGATGATAACCAGAAAAGGAGTCCAGAAAAGAGATTTCAGCTCAGTGAGGAGATGGACAAGTGCTGAAGCAAGAGTGTTTGTTCCTGGCAGGAGAAACCCAAAGGAATGGATCCTGAGATGACATACCTTGGTCTAAGATGCTCTGAAAGTCAGTAAGTCTGACGCCTGATGGAGGGAAAGTCCCACAGGATGGGGGAGAGGCACAGCAGCCCTCTCTCACAGAAGGATCATCTAGTATTATTACCACAACCAAGCTCTTATGAACCTTCCTGGCCAACTTATTTTCACGCACTAATTCTCATGTACACTTGGCTCAGTTTCAACAAAACCACCCTCACCTTAGATTCTGGGTTCCATAGCTTTAACTTTATTTTTATCTTATCTTAATAATATGCTTTTCATTCCGCCTACCCTACCCCACCCTAAAATATCCCCAGAAAAGGATGGAGACCTGAAGACTCAAGTTGAAAAGCTCTGGAGAGAAGTCAATGCCCTGAAGGAAATGCAAGCCCTACAGACAGGTAAGACCTGACTCATCAATGCTTCATCTCAAAAGAGACAGGAAATCATGATTTGCCAGAAATTCAAACCATACCTAGGGTACATGTCAAATTCTAGGTGACAATTTTAAAAGAGACATTGACAACCCAGAGAGGTGTCCAGGAGAAAAGGACTCAAAAGCTGGAAAAAAAAAAAAAAAGGCTGAGGAGACAGCTGTTTGGGGAAATCAGCTTGATTTTCCACTCCCTTCTCCTATATATGGATAGTATAGAAATATGAACACACATTTCAACAATGCATTTAAAAAAATTTGTCCATAATTCTTCTCTAATATGCAAAGAAACAGAATTTAAGCAAATATTGATTGGCAAAAATAATTAGCATTATTATTATATTATTATTATTATAAATATTAGCATTCATTAGATGTTTACTAAGTGCCTACTGGGAGATCTGCTGAGGTTCAACTAAACGCAGGATCACAGGACTCACTCTGGCCACATGGTGCACCAGATGCAAATGGAAGGCCACTGGTTAGAACCACAACTTGGCACTCTTTACACAGGGGCAGAGCTCCCAGCAAGCTATGCCCTCTACACCTGTTGTCCAGGAGTGACCCTCCTTGGATGCCAGGGGTAAGGAAAATAGAGCTATACTGAATGGGTTCAAGAACAGTCCTTGCCCACAAGGCTTATACCCAAAGGATCCAATACCTTACATACCAACTCCAAAAGCAAATTTCATGGGTCCTGCAAGAGACCTGTCCAATTATGAGTTACCACTTTCAGGGAAGACTAAAGTTACAGCCTTCCATTAAGGCTTTATAACTCCCAGGTCAGCTATATGTTATCAGTTCAAGATCGTTTTTACCATGAACAATTTTTCCCAGTAATACTGTTGACATATTCCCTTTATCAGCTTTCTAGGAACAGAATTCAGAAGCTAAAGGAAGATCAAATGCCCATGTAGAAGGCAACAGAGTTTTATTAATGCTTTACCCACCATTTGGCACTAAAAATACTCTACAACCATGAACACATTAGTCCTCCAACAACTTATGAGACAGGTGCCATTATGAAGATCCTCATTTTACAGATGAGGAAACTGAGGCACAGAAAAATTAAGTGTTTTCTCCAACAATTACAAACCTAACAAATGTCAGATCCTGGTTTTCCAATGCTTTGCCCTAAAACTATCTTTATGTTTGGTTTATCCTGGATAACCTGAACAGAGTTAACAGGGCTGAGTTATTTGGATAACAAAACTACTGTTGCTCTATATGTCAACTCAGATTTTTGTGTGTGTTTGTTTGTTAACTAATTATGAAATACCACCCAGTTCCAAAAGTTCCAAGGAAACAGTACACAATAGAGCTGTGCAAACTAACAAGCATGTGTATATCAGAGCAGCACAAGGCCAGAAAATGGTTTACGGGTGAGACAGACCTGGGTTTGTATAGTTATGGTCTTATATGTTATGTAAGTTATGTTTTTATACATTAAGTCATGGCAAGTAACAACTTCTGTAAGCCTCACTATCCTGATATGGACAGATGGGAGTAATAAAATCTCACTTCATGTGATTGCTGTGATTATTACATGAGTTCATCATCATAAAGTGCTTGGCACAGGGTCTGACACACAAAATCTCCATAAATATTAACTCATCATTATGATGACACATCATTCATTCCACATATATTAACTGCTGTTTTTCAAGTCCAATCCTGGATGTGAACACTCAAAAGGCATCTTATTATATTCAAATTTCACATTTTACAGTCTGTCTCCGAGGCACAAAAGTTCACAGGAAATGCTACCTTGCTTCAGAAGGCTTGAAGCACTTCCATGAAGCCAATGAAGATTGCATCTCCAAGGGAGGAACCTTGGTTATCCCCAGGAACTCCGACGAAATCAATGCCCTCCGAGACTATGGTAAAAGAAGTCTGCCGGGTGTCAACGACTTTTGGTTAGGCATCAATGACATGGTCACAGAGGGAAAGTTTGTTGATGTCCATGGAGTCACCATCTCCTTCCTCAACTGGGACCATGCACAGCCCAACGGTGGTAAGCGAGAAAACTGTGCCCTGTTCTCCCAGTCAGCTCAGGGCAAATGGAGTGATGAGGTCTGTCGTAGTAGCAAGAGGTACATATGTGAATTTATCATCCCTTAATAGGGCCTTCTCAAAAATGTAAGATCAGTCACGATTTACAGGCTGATGGTTTGCAAGAGTCAGTCAGAATTGTCACATCGGCATCTGTGTCCATGGGAATACAGGAGTCAGCCAGTTTTGTTACCACATTTCCTTGTGATTTTGCCCTCCATGGGGTTTACAAGATCAGAAAATAATGATCTAGGTATGTGCACACTGTTAATATGGCTTCTGCAGAATGGACTATTAAACCCTTCCCACTTTCCCTTGTATAGAAAGGAGGTCTATGTTAAAAACACAACAGTTACCTGGATGATTTTCTCTTGAAAGTTTAGTATATATTTGATTGATGAGAATTCTCTCAATCAGAGACTCTGGGTGTGATAAAATCCAGAAATCTCTCAATCTGATGCCCCATCTGTTCCATCCCAGTCCCGGCACCTTGCTAGCCCATAAACTTTTCTCAGTTGCTGCATCCCCTGGTGGGAGCTGCATCTTCTTGCCACATCAGAACATGGATATCTCAGAAGTGTTCTGATTTCACTTTGTTTTCTTCATGACCCTCTTCCTCCACCATATACTTGCTCTGATTTTGAAAATGCTTTGACAAGTTCTGAAAGGAAATGATAAAGAAGTATATTTGGTCAATTTCTAGTCTCAGAATTACATCATGATTCCTGACTTGAACGGGTAACCTTAAGGCAACTGTATAGCAAAATAAAGTAGGGAAAACATAGGTCTGCTTTTCCCTGGCTTTAGTATCCTACTCCTCCTGGATGAAACTGAGGGTTCATATTATATATGTCAGTTTTCCTTTCTACATTTATGTACTTATGTATGTCTAAACAAGCATATATTAAAGTGTATTGGGGCAATCTACCTTTAGAGATTGAACATTGGATGTAAATACTACTATTTTGGAGTCATACATCTATGTAACATTTTACTCTGTCAAATGCTATTTCCATTAAACAGTTTTAGATCATATAAAAGAATTTCATTGCCTAATATGAAATTATAAAGCTTAGGCTTGGGGGAAATGGGCTTTTTATAAGCCAAGAATTCTAAGTATATTTTGCTCTTCAAATAAATGTCATTTTTTCCTTTAAATATTGAATATGTTTTATGAACAATATCTTTCTCTGAAAACTTCAATTACATGTGTTTGGAATTAAGTTTTAGTTTTTTTTTTCACTGCACAATAATAAAGCCTGAGTTCTGGTTGATGAGGATGTATTTGGATGTTGATTAGTTATTCAAATTATTTTGGTTTATACCAAACTTGACACAGTTTGGGGGAGGAAATACCCTGGATCTAACTAAGCTGGTGATTAAATGTCTTAGGAGAATAATTTTACATGATAATAAAGAATTAAGTCTGGAGGAAAGAGGATGATATTAAAAAGAAAATTGTACCCACAATTGTTTTTGGTGGACCCTGACCAATCCCCTATTCCATCACAGTCAGAATCCCTGCAAAGATTATGACACTAATGAAATTAGTAGACATTAATGGTAGTAAAACCTCAGCATACTCCAGGTACTGTGCCAAATTTTACGTAATTCTCATTAATCTCCAGAGCAACCCTGGGAATTAGGCTCTAGATTTATTTCACTTCACAGAAATGAAGAACAAACTGAAAAAAGAGAGATGTGCTAATTTGCCCCACATTACACTCCAGGAAGTAGTGGAATTGTAAACAGAATTCAAAAAGCTGACTCAGATCCTACATCTTTGGCAACCGTGGGGGAACTGTGACGATGTCAAGCCTGTTCAAGTAGGCAATGGAAGTGGACTCTAAACCATTCTCCCAGTTTCTATCATTTGGGGGTAACATTTTGGGCAAGCAGATGACCTGGATAAGGCATTCAGTCTGAGTTTGTTTCAAAAGGGTGAATATAAATCAGTGTTCATACAAGTCAGTATCAGAGTTTGGGCCTCCAGGAGATGGGGCTTAAAGCTAGGATGATCCTTCTCCCAAGTACCCCAACCAGAAAAATCAAGAAAAGATTAATTTAAAAGAACAGATGAAGGTTAGTGAGAGGAATTCAAAATGAGTTGAGCATGAGGAAGAGCAAATGGATAGGAGACAGAGCAAGACCAGAAGGAGTGGATTAAGAGATTATCCAGTTTGCTGAGGCCCAAGCTCATGACCTTGATTTTATTATTTGGCCAAAAAATTATCCAAAAGCCATACCTGCAAGATTCAATAATCCAGATTTCCCTTTGGTCTATTTTGCTTGTTGAACACTACTTAGCAAACAACAACTGGTCTTCAGGCGAGATTGATAAATAGATCTTAACTCTCAGGCCAACTTTTCTGTCTCCATGAAAGTTACCAGAGTAGGTAGAGAATGTGGACAAGAATCCTGAAGTCTGGCAGAAAGAGTCCCCTGAGCAAATTAGTAATGTCTCACACAAGCTCACGGTAGGAGGACATCACCATTTGCCAACACTGTCATCCCTAGGGTAGACAGCTTGCTTCCTGAAGATATCAATTATGTTCAAAGCCCGACCTTCAAGGCCCTACAGGCCTTCCAGAAATCTGATTCTTCTCTCTGCATCTCAAACTTATGGTTACAAATCACCTGAGAAACTTCTTAAATTGCAGACCCTGAGGGTCTGTGCTATGCCCCTAGATTCTGTATTTCTAAAAATTTACAGTTGAAAGCGAGAGTACTACATCACACACCACGGTCTGCTGATAAGGGCCTAAAGCTTCAGTTACTTGCCTAGACACAGTCTCTGATGGATTCCTCCAAGTCTGCTTTTCTTTAACTCAAATGTCAAGGGTAAGATCTGCAGTTTATCTGCGTGGAGAACAATCCTGAGAGCAATTTTTCTACCTATGGCAGATACTGCTCTCCATATCATTAAATGAGGTACAAGGTAAAAATCGATTAGTTAAAGGAAATATCAATAAGAGAGTCTCGAATTCATGATGTGAAGGAGGCTTTATTGAAATGATCAATGATTTCTTTCTCTTCCCTAGCATTACTGAATAGCATTTCTTAAACTAAAAATAAAGTTGTGAATTAGTGAAAACTAATCATATCCTCACCAAATAAAGCTCGTGTAATGAATGAAGAAGCCCACAAATTTAGCTAGTTAATGAGCAGCTCATTTAATCTGATGTCAGAAATTCAGAGGGTAGCTACTAACTATGAAGCACTTTCTTCCTAATATTGGAGGGACAGAAAAGAAGGAAGTTATTGTTCCTATACTCAAGGATGTGGCAACAGGGAGCATAGGAGGAGAGCAAAACTATCATTGGAGCACAAGAAGAAAATATGAGTATCTCTACTTACATATGGAAGTTAAGTGGACTATAGGTTATTACTATGCAGATCTACCTAAACTGAACACCACAAAATGGTCAATGATTTAAATAAGTTTTTGCACAGAAATACCAAATTGAATGTATGCTAACAATTAAAAAAAAAAAAAACACCAACATACACACACACGAGCAAGCACCGCTGACAATTCTACTCCTAGTGTGACTGGTTCAAAGAAGCATACATAGCCCAAGAAAAACCAATTAGAATCTTTTCCACTGGCTGCCCTCTGACATGGGGGCAATGAAACTGCTGGAAATGTTAAATTGAAACAAGTGAATTTAGGGCTTCTGGCAGAATTCTTCCTTTCCAAATGGATGAAACATGTAGGGTGAAGGAAAGCAAAGATACGCGGTAATGAGAAGTGCTGAGGTGGGGTGGGGGGGGTGAGAAATAAGCGCATACACTTATGTGTTCACACAATGCGGAACTTGCCATTTCTGAAGTCCTGATTTCTACTTCTGTAAATTCTAGGAGCTACTCCAACCCTTCAAGCTACACAAGACAAATTATCCTTTTCATTTGAGTTGGGTTTTTGTTGCCGTATCAGCCAGGATAGGCTAGGTTACGATCTCACAGAGCTTTTATCTACATAAGCAGACATGCAATAAAGAGGCAAAGAAATAAACAAGGTTATTTCTGAAAATGATATCACAAAATGTGGAAAGATCAACACAACAAAATGGTGTAATGACAAAATGAAAACAGTAACAAGAAAATAAAACAGGGAGAAAAAGATGGAGTGACCAGATGGAGCAGTATTAGACATGATGATCAACTCTATTTTTTTATTTTTATTTTTTAAAGATTTTATTTATTTGACAGAGATCACAATTAGGCAGAGGGGCAGGCAGAGAGAAAGGGGGAAGCAGACTCCCCGCTGAGCAGAGAGCTCGATGCAGGGCTAGATCCAGGACCCTGAGATCATGATCTGAGCCGAAGGCAGAGACTCTAACCCACTGAGCCACCCAGGTGCCCCTGATCAACTCTTTTGGATACAGCTCTCCGTCGAAAGAAAGCCATCTTATAATCAGCAGGGCAAAAATCTAAGAAAGAGAGACCCTGAGAAAAGTGAGATACCCCAAATCATCCAGCAAGCCAGTGACAGGGCAGAGACCAGAATTCAGTTTCCTGTCTCCTAATGCAAAGCATGGAACATGGCAGCACAGTTCAAGGTCCGGTAAGGTCAAATGACTTGTAGTCAAAAGACCCAGACTGTACACATGACAGATGGGACACCAGGTGAGAATAAATTTTGGGGCCCCCACTCCTCATCTATCAGTAGGAATGAGAGATCATTCCAGGACAGTGAGCTGAAATTTGCATACACAATTTATAAGCAAGCACATTCTCTATGGCATCTTTATAGTTTTGTTGTATTATAAAAACAAAACATCTCACCATAGAAAAAATCTGAAGCGTAGAAAAAAAATTTTAGAAATTATCCATCTCAGTCTTTATCATCAATTAATATTTACTAAGCATACACACCCAGCAGTGTCTAATTCTATCAACACCCATGCAGAGTTGTGGAAGGATACTCATTAGCCAATATTACATCCAGCTTTATTTTACTTATAAAAATAACCATTTTCCTAGCTTTTTCAAAACATTCTTTCCATGGTTCCATAATATTCCAATGTGTTATTCCTTAAGGACATATATAATTACAATTTTCCAAACATTTTAATGATTAGATTTTCCTTAAACAACTAAATATACATGTTTTATATTTATTTAAATAAATGGGAATTTTGCTTTTTTCTTTTTCTGTAAGCAATTCTGTGTTTTGTTTTGTTTTCTTTTCTTTTTGACTTTGGATTTTCAGAGACTTCCAGTGGGATTACTGAATGAAAGGGTGGGAATAACCTTAAACACTTTGCAACTTGGTGCTAAGCTGCTTTCTAAAAGGACTGTACAAACCAAAGAAACAGCAGGCCCTGTAGATGCCACTAACTTTAGAGTCAGTCTGTCCTATGTTTGGACACCAGCATCTGTGTGTTCACTAGTTCTGTGACCTGGGAGAAGTATGTTAACTGGCTAAATCCTTCACCAATCTGTAAATAAGCTGAGGAGGAATGAAACAGTAATTTCAGTGGTTCATAGTATCTGTAATATTTACCCTATAAAATTGTTAGGATTAAAAATAAATAGTTCAAATTCTTTTTGGTAATGTTTAATTTGGCAAATATTCATAAGCATATTGAGCTAACACAAAAACAGTAACAGACAGCGCTTGGAAGAAGCCTCATAGGTAGCCGGTAACAATATACATTGGTGTATTTTTTGGGTTACACAAATGGCATGTTGTGCTAAGAACTGGACCTACCCTAAAGAAAATATAGGAGATCAGCATCAAATAAAAAGTTACCAAGGAACATAATTACAAACCACGACAAACGTAATCTTGAAATACTGTAGGGGTACAACGAGGGAGCTTTAAAAGGTCTGAAGAAGTAATATGAAAAGGACAGACTCCAAGGGTGACAAAGCCCCGAGCCCAGTGATGAAGGGGTATACTTAGCTCCATCCACTTTTGGAAGGATTTACGTGTTTGGGTCCTCTGCCTGCTGACACTCCCAGGAGCCCGAGACAGGCTGGAGGGGTGGGGCCCTGCACGGGGCAAGGGAGTGGCTGCTGCAGCGCAGTATCTCCCAAGAGCTGGGGCAGGCTTAGGAAGTAGGCGCGGGACGATGGGCACGGGGATCACAGGGCCCGACGGTGGCACTGAGGCGCTGGGGCTGGACGCTGTGCTGGGCACGCTGCCGGCGGTGCTGCCTCTGCTGGCGGTCTGGGCAGCCGCGGATCAGCTGCGATGGTGGCGCACCCGGGTGGCTGTACGTGGGCAGGGAGCTCGCTCGTCGCTGTCCGCTCCCGCCGGGTGCTGAAGCTGACCGTGCGCGACACCGCGCGCGAGGCCCGCTGCTGGGCCGTCCGCAGCAAATTGCGCTGGATCCCCGAACCGTCCGCTTCCTCAGGCCGCTGGGAGTGGACTTCGACAACCTGGAAGGCTGCTAGCGCAACGGCCAATTTTTCATCAGGGTCGGCGTCTTCCAGGAGCACCTGTTCAGCCTCCTGGAGAGGAAGGAGAAGCGACATGGCTTCTGCCTTCTCCTGGGCACCAAGGTGAGGCGGGGCCTGGGAAAACACATCACCTCTGACTTAGCCTATTTACCCCCAATATCAGCTGACCACAGGGGCCAGGGATAACTCATGGACATGACTGTCTTATCTCGTTGCGTTGTAATGGCAAAGTGAGTCATCAAACCAGCTTTTTGACAGACAACAAGCAACTAGCTTCCTCATCTGTAAAATGCAGGTTAACATTTGAGAATATCTAGGAAGTGCATACTACTACTACCTTATAAGTTTTTGTGACAATTTTAAGGGACAGTGCAGGTAGAAGGGCACTGTACAATCTGTTGCTTATAGGAGGGGCTTAGAAAATGAAAATTATCTTTGGCTGCAAGCTGACATCCAAGGACTAGAGAGAAAAAGGCCCTCATCTTTTCAGAAGCAAATGAACAAAAATCAATTATCATGTGGCTCTGAGAAATTTCCCAACTGCTCAAAAAAACAAGATTAAAATGAAGGAAATTTTCCAACGTGTAGATTTAGCCAGCCGCATCAGCCCTAGAGTTTCTTTGAAGAGTGAACACTTATACTTGCTCTTAGCATGGCATCATTTGGGCGAAAAACCCAGGCTGGTGTTTAGCCTTCTAACAGTATGGCTTTTTCACTTACACAAACTTACATGGCATGATAAGCCACGCTTTGTTCCTTAAAGGAATTTTCTGAGTCCCACTGTGGGTTAATTCTAATTTATTTAGTGACTTCTTTCTCTCTGTACATAGATTTCATCTCACAATAATCATATGATGTGGGTTTTTACTGTCATTTTAGCCATGGGGAAATTAAGGCTCAAAGAGATTAAGTAATTTGTTAAGGACATGAAGGTTGGAAGTTGCAGAGTCAGGATTAGAATCCGTATTTGCATGGCTTCAGGGTCAGTGTTCTAATAACCCATGCTGCCACTTGCTTCTGGGGGCATACTACAGATTAAAATTAAAATTAGCATTAACATATGGCTATATTATCTAATTAACCTATTAGTACTCTCAACACGTACTATCATATTTATGTAGATAAGTCTAGAGAGCAGGCTCTCAAGGTCAAATACCCAAAGGAAATCAGGTACCAAGCAGGAATAACTTACAACAGATTAATGTTGTTTACAGCGGTAACTGACAGAACATTCACAGTAATCAAAAACAAAACAGACCCTGGTCACATAAATCATCTCGTTCCCATACGACAAATATTTATTAAGTTTACAACAAAGCAGATATTATTTTAGAGTTTTAGACACACAGCCATTTGCAAACAAACACACAAGACTGAAAAAGAATACATTAAATTGTTAATAAGCTGTTACTTCTGGATGATAGGATTTTATGGGTGAATTTTATTTTCTTCTTTGTGTTTTCCTTATTTTACACACTTTCTAAAATAAACATATATATTACTTTTAAATTGAGAAAAATGTTTTATGAAAGTAAGTGGACTTAATGGACCAACTTGTTTTGATATTTTTGTGCTTGTCAAAAAATTTCTACAGTTAAGCCCACAAATTCACTTGGAAGCTTAATATTTCAGTAACCAAGATTTCCACTGATAAAAGTTGCAGCCTACTTTGTAGTAAAAACCAGATATTTTTAAAAAAGATTTTATTTATTTATCAGAGAGAGCGAGCACAGGCAGGCAGAGTGGCAGGCAGAGGCAGAGGGAGAAGCAAGCTCACTGCCGAGCAAGGAGCCCGATGCGGGACTCGATTCCAGGATACTGGGACCATGACTGAGCCAAAGGCAGCTGCCCAACCAACCGAGCCACCCAGGCATCCCAAACACCAGACATTTTAACAGCTAGAGCGCATCTACCAATTCAAAGAAAGGGGGTGGGTGAAGAGAAAGAAAAATAACATGGAGACCAAGTCTTAAGAACTTTTTCACTTGCCAGTAATACAGATCCAGTACCCAGAAACCACCTTTCATCCCAGGTTACAATCTAGGGAGAAGGTTATAACTATGGATACTCAATCTCAGAATTGTGGAGCCCAACCAATCTTCATATGTACGAGTTTTATAGGAAAATTCTGACCAGAAGCAAAATGTCATACCTATACTTCCCTCTTTTCAATTCTCTCAAATATTTTCACCAAGTTACTTCTGCCTAGCAATTTGTATACCACCACTAAAGAATAAGAGCGCAATCAAGAGATTTAAGTAAAGAACATAGGGATGGAAAACTTAAAAATCCAAGAGTCTTTCCCTGCATCCAAGAACTGTCAAAGAAAATGACCCTATTTACAAGCATCTTCCAAGAAGGACATTCTTGGCAAATAACAACTCTCCAACTTCACTGGATTTCTCCAATTTCCAACAAAGAAGAAATTCTCTTTTATGCTTAATTTACATTCTTTCAGTTATCTTTGAAGCCCCTCTCCCTGTCCACCACATAATGTTTCTGTTGGCTTTCTGTATTTTAGAATGCTAAGTGTCTATACTGTGTTAGCCTCTTTTGTTGAGAAAGTATATATGAGAATGTGTGCGCATATGTATCTTATGTCGGGTGAGATCTGTATAACACTAAAAATGCAAAAAAGGAAAAGCTTACGCTACTTTTGCTAGTGGGAAAATCAAAGCTGATGGTCAAGTTAAGATTGGTATGTTAGCAATAACCTAATGGTAGCAAAGATTGTGTTGGAGTCGTCAATGTCTCTTTACAAATGTCAAGGGCACAGCCAGACATTTTATAAGCTCTGTGGTTATTTATTCAAGCATGTACGGCTTGGTCAACCGAATGCTTTTGGTATTTGTTGGCAAGTTTCTATGTTAAGAAAATACTTTTTAATCAGATGAACTTTATTGCAGTCAAAGGTCAAACAAGTAATTAAAATTAACAGCAGCCCCAATGCATGAAAAACTACCAACAAACTAAATAAGGAGGTTATCTCAGGTTGGCAGCCCTCTAAATAAAAGAGGTCTGACACCAGGCAATAAAACTTACTTAACTGAGCTGCCCAGAAGTAAAAGATTTCTGTGGTTTAGTAGTCGCTGGTTTGCTGGATACAGAATGAATAATCACTCTTGATATTAGATGCAACACAACAAAGTAATTAAGGTTCTGAAATCAGTTAAGACCTATGTACAGGGGCGCCTGGGTGGCTCAGTGGCTTACACCTCTGTCTTCGGCTCAGGTCATGATCTCAGGGTCCTGGGATCGAGCCCCGCATCGGGCGCTCTGCTCAGCGGGGAGCCTGCTTTCCCGCTTTCTCTCTCTGCCTGCTTGTGATCTCTGTCAAATAAATAAATAAAATTAAGGAAAAAAAAAAGACCTATGTACACAGTAAGGTTTCTAACTTCTTAGTTTACTCAAAAACTTGTTTGGTTAACTGGGGCAAACTAACTTCTACAAGGCTCGTTTTCTCATCTGTAGATTTGTATCTGCCTCTATGGGTCATTGTGAGAACTGAATCAGACAATGTCCATAGGTTCCTTAGCAGATATCTGTAAGTATGCAATGATGTTAGCTATTCTTGTTCTTGTTCCTGTTCTAGTATTCTTATTCTTGTTCTAGTATTCTTGTCTTATTCTAGTATTCTTGTTCTTCGTTGTTTGTGTCATCCACTGTAAGCATATTTTCATAACTGTAGAGACAATGACACCCATACCTCCTACACATACTCTGTGGTGAGTATCTGCTCATTTCGCCAAGGAGGCCAGAATAAAAGCCAGACCCCAGAAGAACATTCTCAGCTCCCCTGTACTGACATGCTCAGATCCCAAATCCTGCATGCTCACCTGCTGTCCCAAGCACTGAAAAAGGGAGTCTTATGTAGAGGGGGAAAAAGTAGGAATTAGTCAACCTGAATTTGAACATGGATTCCGCCAATGACTAATTACCAGATAAAACCAGGCAAACTTCTTAACCTTTCAGATACTCAGTGTCCTCTACTAAAATTAGATCTACCAGTATGGAGCTCAAAGAATTATTATTGACCATTAAATGGAATATGTATATGTGTCAAGTACCATATATAGCACAAGTAGATATTTAGTTAGCACTGGTTAGTTTCCTGACCCTGAGTTATGGGGTAGCCCTGTTCTGAGGTCTCCCTCTCTAAACCATGAACCTCTGGGATGCTTCTATTATAATCCAGTAAGTGAAACATGTGCAGAAGGTAGTAATTTTATTCCCACAAACACAGCATGTGTGATTTTACACAGCAAATAATCATGCAATCATAGTGTTAGCCTTGAAAGTCTAGGACTTTCTAGGAAAAATCTAGGGCAGAAATATGTTTGGACATATGTCATCCTGGGAAGGCAGACTGAGATGATGGGGATGAAATACTTTTAACTATTAAATCATTTGAGTGGCATTGACAGTTCCTTCTTCATAGCTTCATTTTCCTTCCCAGAGAAAAGGAAGCCCAACTAGAGTGTTCTTCCCAGATCTTTCAACTCTGAAAATTATGCCATGTTACTCTGAGTTGACCTTCCTGTCAAATACATAGTGTGGGACAAAGGGGAAAGGGGAGGCCCTTCTTTCAGTTCTGACTTCTCTTCCTTACCCTCCTCTGATAATGTTCTCTCTGGTGTAAGAATAGTCCCTGTCTCCCATGCTTAAAGTTAAAAGGAACTTCTAGGGTCTTCCTTGACCACCTACTGAGAATCCTGTAAAGAGGAAAGAGGAAGCACTCCAATGTATTAACAGCAACAAGTGCACCCATGCACTTGTACTTTTTAAAAATACTTCATTTATTTTCTGTTTGACCAAGGATAAATTCTCCAAATTCTCTGAAACTTAGAATTCTGGTGTTTTTTGTTTGTTTGTTTTTTTTTTAACATTTTATTTGAAAGAGAGAGAACATGAGTAGGGGAGAGGGGCAAAGGAAGAAGCAGGCTCCCCACTGAGCAGGGAGCCCAATCCCAGGGTCCTGGAATCATGATCTGAGCAAAAGGCAGATGTTTAACTGACTGAGCCCCCGAGGTGCCCCTAGTCCTCTGGCTTCAAAAAACTGTCAGTTGTCAAAATCTTTTTTTTTTTAAGGATTTTATTTTATTTTATTTGACAGAGAGAGATTACAGGTAGGTAGAGAGGCTGGCAGAGAGAGAGAGAGAGAGGGAAGCAGGCTCCCTGCTGAGCAGAGAGCCCGATGTGGACTCGATCCCAGGACTCTGAGATCATGACCTGAGCCGAAGGCAGCGGCTTAACCCACTGAGCCACCCAGGCGCCCCTCAGTTGTCAAAATCTTAAAAAAAAAAAAAAAAAAAAATTGTTAGTTGAGGGTATGGACAATTGCAATCTCCGATTGTTGCAATCCAAACAGGATAATAGATGCTTTTAGGAGCCTGACAAAATGAGAATGTTCAATAGATGTTCACTTCCCACTCCTTCTATTTAAGTCTCAAACAGATTGAGGGCCTATTGAGATTAAAGTCACTTTTGTTTTCTGTACACCACATAAGACTCTGCAATAGAGCCTGGTATAATACACTATGGAAATATTTGCATGATAGATTAAAACACCAACAAGTATTTTAAAGCAAGCAAAAACACAATGCCCAAATCTCAGATGAGCAAAAAAGCCCAGAGCTGGGCCACTGGTACATGGTTTAACTGCCAGACGCGCAGTGCTATGACGGATTGCAATTTTCCATTCTGTCATCCACATGACACACCAGAGTTCCAGACTGAGTATCAACCCAAGACTTATTTTCAACAAGACCAGGAAAAATCAAGAAGTGGACACATGAGTGACAAAAAAAGAGGGGCAAAGGAGTTTGCTTGTTTTTAAACCAAACACCTTATACTTTGTCAGGGGTTACGGAGTTCATTCTGGGAGGCTTGAGCTCTCCTCCCGTAACACCAATGTGTGAACATATACCAGCCACATGGCACCCAGTTTCAGAGGCCTCATAAGCTCCAGTTTAGAATCCTCTATTTCAATCCACTGAACACCTAAATTTTGTAGCCAGAGATCAGATGTTTGTCAAGCCATTATGGACTCCTGGCAAAACAGGAGCAAATGGGTCAGACTGCCTTGACTGTGGAGGCTCAGCTCTGCCCTCAAAAGCAACTTAAATCTCCCAGAGTACCAGATCTCTGCCTTGGCATGTTGGCAATCAAGGAAAGGTGAGTCCTTACTAAATTGCTCAGAAGACTCCTTGCATTTCACAGATCAACTGCTGGGAAAGAGAGTGTTTACAGGATCCTCTTCTGGAAGTGAGGTGAGCTGAGGAGCCAGGATGGCCATCAAAAAGACTCTACCTCTGTAAGCCCAGACCACGAAGAAGCATCCACATTTCTCACTAAGCAGAGTTACTAAGGGGAAGTTTTAACTCCATTTCAGAGTTTATTTCTAAAACTCTGGAGTCTTGAGACCCCAGTGTAAGATTTCCTCCCCAAGACCTTAAACCAAGACACTTCAAAAATCACAAGTTTGATGTTGGGATCAAGTGTAGCTGAGGATGTAATTCAAGGATGTCTTAATCCATCTGAGCTGCTGAAACAAAAACACCAGAGAATGAGTGGATTATAAAGAGCATAGATGTATTGCTCATAGTTCTGAAGGCTAGAAGTCCAAGATCAGAGTGCCAATATGGTTGGATTGTGGTGAGAGCCTTCTTCCAGAGTGCAAACTGCTGACTTCCTGCTGTAGGCTCATAAAATGGAAGGGGCTAGAGAACTCTGGGGTCTCTTTTATAAGGACACTAATCATGTTCATGAAGGCTCTGCCCTTACGACTCAATTACCTCCCCAAATCCCACCCTCCCAATACCATCACCTTGGAGGTTATGACTTCAACATATGAATTTGGGGGGAGCACATATATTCAGTCCACAGCAAGGGATGTTTTGGATAATTAAAACACTAACTGAATTTCTGCAAATGAGTGAATTTAGTGTGACTATTAAGAGTAAGGAGTCTGGAGTGAGACTGACGGGGCTCAGATGTTACCCCTTGCTATTTACTCACTGCATGACCTATGACAAGCAATAACTGCCTTGTAGTTAATGCTGTGGTATATCCCACATCCTCCTTCTAGGGTGCAGGTACTCAATTCTCCCAGCTGCTCAAAGTGTTTGCTCCTGGTTGCTCCAGGAGTCCCTCCTGATGAACTGCCCTTGAATAGAGGGAGCTGTTTCACCCAAGGTTATGCCTACACTGATAACGAGAGACAAAAACCAGTCCCCTTGACTCAGTTCTGGGCCTTTGCTCTTCCCGCAGGATCAGCTGAGATCTCCGCTGTAACTGTATCCCATCTCACCTACTCTTGCCACACAACACAGCTTCCCTCCCGCCCCCCAGATGTTAATCCTGAGGACACACCCCAATAAACCTGCTGCATGCAAATCTTGTCTCTGAATCTATTTCTCAAGAAACCGGACCTCGAACACTCTAAAAGCCTCATTGTCTGTGTGTCTAAAATGGGCATGGTAACTGTACCTCTATCATTAGGTTCTTTGAGAATGCAATGATATGAAGACAGTAAAATGCTTAGTACAGGGTTTGTCACAGAGTGAGGCCTTGCAGAATCCACAAACTGATCCAGAGAATCAATGATATCAGGATCAAAATCCAAGATGACTTCTTGGCAGAAGAAAAAAGACATAAGACATAAAGAAACTGACAAGCTGATCCTAAATTTCATATGGAAATGCATGGAGCTAGAGTAGACAAAACAATTGCGGAGAAGGAAAAAACAAAACTGGAGAATTCACATATTCTGTCTTCAAAAGTTACTGCAAGTCTAGAGTAACTAAGGCAATGTGATCCTAGCATAAGGATAGACACAGATCAGTGGAATAAAATTGAGAGTCCAACCATAAACTTGTATATTTTTGAAGAATTGATTTTTGACAAGGGGCCAAGATCATTCAAAGGGGGAAAATAACCTTTCCAATGAATGATGCTGGGACAAATGGATAGCTATATGCCTCAGACTCCATTTAGAACCTTTCCTCAGACCATATGCCAAAATCAACTCAAAAAGGGTATCCGACCTGGATGGAACTAGTGGGTATTATGCTTGGCAAAATAAGTCAATCAGAGAAAGACAACTATCATATGATTTCCCTGATATGAGGAAGTGGAGAACATTTCCCTGATATGTGGGGGGTCTGGGGGGTAGGAAAAGAATAAATGAAACAAGATGGGATTGGGAGGGAGACAAACCATAAGAGACACTTACTGTCACAAAACAAACTAAGGATGACAGGGGGAGCGGGGTAGGAAGAGGGTGGTGGGGTTATGGACATCGGGGAGAGTATGTGCTATGGCGAGTGCTGTGAAGTATGTAAACCTGGCGATTCATAGACCTGCACTCCTGGGGATAGTGATACATTATATGTTTATAAAAAAATATAAAAATCTTTTAAAAAGGGTCTACTATCTAAATGTAAGACCTGAAACTATAAAACAGAAGAAATCATAGGTATAAGTCTTTGTGACTTTGGATTGGGCAATGGATCAAGCAACAAAAGAAAAAAATTGACAAATCACACTCATCAAAATCAAGACATCTGTACTTCAAAGGATACCACCAAAAAAAATCCAAAGCAATCAACAGAATGGGATAACATATATTTGCAAATCATGTATCTGATTTGTATTTAGGATACACACAGAGCCCTTTACAATGCAATAATAAAAAGATAACCCAACTTTAAAATGGGCAAAATATTGCATTCTTCTCTGACAATTATTTATGCAAATGAGTCATCTAACCTTCTAGGTCTGAGGGAAGACACCGTTTTATTCCTTTCTGTGTCTCTAAAACTTACCAAAGCAATGGCAAAAAAAAAGGGGGGGGGGCTTTAAAACAGGATACCTATGTTCAGTTAGGACTCCGACACTTAGATCTTTAGATATCAGATAATTACTTCTCCAATCTTCATTTTTCTCATCTATAAAAATGGGCCTAATAATAATGCCCACTTCAAAAAACTGTTGAGGCTGAATGCAAGCATACATGTAAAACTCTTAGCACATGGCTAGGATAAGAAATAGTTACTAAACTGCACTTATAATTCTAAGAGTTAATAAAATTATTGTGAATAATAAAATTGTTAATAATAGTAGCAGCAATAAACAGAATAGCCATGTCTGTTTGCTTGTCACTGCCTTCCTTGTTCATCCAGAGAAAACATCCATGTCATTTTATGTGTCAGTGCATGCTCTGTTCATCATCAGCCCATCTCTGTGTCTTAGTTTACAGATGACTTTATGAGGAAGGCAGTGGTACCAGAATGACCCAAAGTCATTGTGGTGGCTGAGGGCTCCCATGGAGAGACCTGCTCTGTGCTGGGGCTCAGTCCAGACTATGTGGTGGAATCCTGCAATGCTTATGGAGCAAATGCCGCCTTCCCAAGACTAGAGAAGAGACAGGTAAGCAGAGGGTCTTTCACACCATTTTTCCCACTTACTCCACTTTAAGCTGACAGGTTGATTATTAACCCATTTATGGTCCACAGACAAGTCTGTTCCGCCTCTGAGAGCCTATTTACAAAGAGCACTCAACCAGGTGGTTTCCAGAATATTTGCCCAGGTGATCTTCCCAGCTGACTGCACAATGGCAACTCCACAGGCTGAATCATCAGCATGGGGAGTGGTAGGGACTGTGACTTCTCCAATCAATTTGTGTTAACGATGCAATGAATATGACTTGGCGTCAACCCAGGATGCTCAATCTTTGGACAAAACATGGATCATCTCAAACAAAACTGGTCAGAGAACCCATTCCCCACTCTTCCAGGAACTGATCTTACACACATGAGCCATTAACCAGAGTGGTCCAAATTGAGAGATGGTGGGCATGTCAGCCATTCATAACCAGGATAAAAAGAGCCAATGTTTCACTGTAAAAATGAACTACTTGGGCCAGCCTGACTTATCCCAAAGTCTCCCACTTGAAGCCTCGCTTTTCTAACCTCACAAGTGTGTCAAAGAATCACAGGAGTTTGAATAGTCCAAAGATGTTGGGGGTATAAGTCTGGCTTTCAAACTTATTTCAGTAGAAGTCCTCGAGACCATGTCTGGAGGTCTCAGTCATCACAAAATGAACCTCCGTAACTATACGTCCTTCGGTCTCTAGAAAAATAAAATATTAAGAAGCCAGCAATGTTTCAAAGAAAAACTTGCAAAAAAAAAAAAAAGTGATAAGCATCCTTATCAGTATATTCAGTCTCATATTATTAGTTCTTATTCTGCTTGAATCCAGTTTTTCCATTCATTCTGAAAATTCTTATCCAGTTTAATTTTAGGTCTTCAAGTTATCAGAAACCTGTATGCTAGAGTACTGGTCAGAGTCCTTTCCGTGAATCTTTCTGAAGATGGTCAAATAGGTCAAAATAGTCCATTTCGAATTTGATTTGGGGAACTTGCCAAAACGTCAGAAAATGTGAACATTGGCCTAAAGAGGATCTCAGATCACTATGAAATAATATTTATCTATTTCACAAGCATGAAAATAGAAAATTTTCAAGGTGAATATAGAAGGTTACACAGTAGTGAACAAAATTTAGCTCTTTTAATATTGAGAAGACTGGGTTTTCTTTTTTTAAAAGATTTTATTTATTTATTTATTTATTTATGAGCGCATGAGAGAATGTGGGGAGGGGCCGAGGGACCGGGAGAGAGAGAATCTCAAAGAGACTCTGAGCTGAGTGAGGGCTGTGCTCAACCTCATGACCCTGAGATCATGACCTGAGCTGAAATTGAGAGTTGGATGCATAACAGACTGAGCCACCTATGGCACCCCAAGACCAGGGTTTCTTATATAATCAAGGACTGATAAAGACAATGTGAAGTACAGTAAATTACCTGGTAACACACAACATCTTTGCTTTCCAGGTAGGTTACCCAAAAGGTAAAAACAAACAAACAACAAAAAAAACCTTTCACAATCTCTTACCAAGCACAGATCAACATCCATGACAACTTTGTCCTTTTAATAGAAAGAAAACCAAATATTCTGATGCAAAGTATTCTACCCAAATATTCTATAAAATCCAAATATTCTATGCAAAAGATTCCAATTTTGCATAAGTATACCTCTGATAATTAAAACTCATTCTTTAAAAACTTAAGCAAACCCATTCGCATTTTAGTCAGTGTGGCCAGACATAAAATTCTATTTCCAAGACTCCTTTCCCATAAACCTTCTACACCTTTTTCATATCCATTCTGATTTTGTGTGGGTTTTTCCCTCCTCATTCTGGAACAATCACTTGTTCTACTTTCCTTACTTATTTTTTGTAGATAGTTGTTTCCTTTCACCTTTTCTATTCCTAAGTAGTTTTTTTTTTTTTTTAAAGATTTTATTCATTTAACAGAGAGAGACACAGCGAGAGAAGGAACACAAGCAGGGGGAGTGGGAGAGGGAGAAGCGGGCTTCCCGCAGAGCAGGGAGCCCCATGCAGGGCTCCATCCCAGGACCCCGGGATCACGACCAAAGCCAAAGGCAGACCCCTTACTGAGCCACCAAGGCACCCCTCTAAGTAGTTTTAATTACATATATTGATTAGAATTCTTTGCCCTTAGAATTCTTAATTCCTGGTGAAAATTAGGAAATAACCAACGGTGGACCGTTATATTAGCATGCTGTGGCCCGGCAAATTTATAAATACATTTCACAATTTATAGAAGTATATCCTTCCTCCTAGTAAATTTTTCAATATTGCAAAAAACGTGTTCACTACTAGGCCCAAATATCTTTAGTTTCTCTGTAAAAGGAAGCCCATGGTAGATAAACCCGTGGGTACAGGAATTAATGTTTCAGTGTTTTATCTGTCTGGGAAATGATCTAGGTATTTAATAAATATCCTGCACTTAACTTATCACAGTATAACTTTAAGGTTTGGAGTTACCGGGGCGCCTGGGTGGCTCAGTGGGTAAAGCCGCTGCCTTCGGCTCAGGTCATGATCTCAGGGTCCTGGGATCGAGTCCCGTGTCGGGCTCTCTGCTCAGCAGGGAGCCTGCTTCCTCCTCTCTCTCTCTCTGCCTGCCTCTCTGCCTACTTGTGATCTCTCTCTGTCAAATAAATAAATAAAATCTTTAAAAAAAAAAAAGGTTTGGAGTTACCAAAAGGACTTTGGAAAACTATTTTTACATAGACATACCATAAAGGCCTCATTACTGTTGAAAAGTTTATTTATGAACTTTCATCTTACTTAATCTATTTACTTGTTCTTAACAACTCTTCTTCAATTATGCTTAAAAATTTTATGAGACCTTAAACAGCTAACCATCACCTTATCGTTTTCTTTTTAAAATATTTTATTTATTTGACAGACAGATCATAATTGGCAGAGAAACAGGCAGAGAGAGAGAGAGAGAGGAGGAGGAGGAAGCAGGCTCCCTGCTGAGCAGAGAGCCCGACACAGGGCTCGATCCCAGGACCCTGAGATCATGACCTGAGCCGAAGGCAGAGGCTTTAACCCACTGAGCCACCCAGCTGCCCCCACCTTATCGTTTTTGCTGACAAATTCTCTAACCGAGATAACCGGACTTTCATTAAACTAGACAGAATAAAAGTATTATATTCAATGCTGATAACCTTAAAAATATGCCTGTTTTAAATAAACAAACAAGTTTAAACTAGGTTTTATTTTCCGAGTATCCTGGATCACATGGAATTGAAAAAACACAAACACACAAACACACAAACACACATAAATGTATACAGACTCAGAGATCTTATCACTTTAGTTTTAAAATTTTAGCCAGGATACAAGTACAGTAATGCAAAACTCACTAGTTTATGAAAGAACAATTGGATCCAGATTGTGTTTCGGGCAGATTAAATAAATTAAGGTTACCTGCTCAGATGGCTAAAGCTTCTACTAATAATTGTGGAAAAGACTTTTAAGGTTTTTCATCCATCTAATTTCCCAAATAGGATTTTTTTGTTTTGTTTGTTTGTTTCCTGACAAGAAAGTCAGGAAATGCAAACTTCAAGTTTGCATTTCAAGGGCTGGCTTCTGGCTTCCTGGAGAAGATAAGGTACTACACAGATATCCCAAAGTCAGAAAAGATAAAAGTTTCTCACAAAGGGCTTTTGTTTTCTAAATCCAAATCCTTTACAGTATTTGCAAGATTTTTGAGATGAACGGGAGAGGTCTGGGGATTGGTAAAGAGGATAAGTGGGCTTTAAATAGTTTCTACAGCCAAATCTCTTGTTTTTGTAAAGACCTGATTTGTAAGTCAAGCACAGTTATTTCTAATTCCTCACAGGCTGGATTGCAACCTGAGTAATACCCTATCAAAATAAGGACCTACCCATCCGACTACATTATCCTTCATTTGCTTTATATCAGGCATTTCAGGAAGAAGTTCTTCAATTAAGATGGAAATCAAAAAATCCCATATTCTGGGGGTGCCTGGCTGGTTCTGTCAGTGGAACATGTGGCTCATGATCTCGGGGCAGTGAGTTCAAGCCTCACACTGGATGTACAGCTAAATACATAAATAATTAAAAATTTTTTAAAAAAGAAATGCTTTAAAAAAAAATGTTCTAGATTTAGAGCTATGTTTCTTTGGAATGTTTCAGTAAATCCTTCCACAAAGGCTTCAGGATGTTTTTCTTTCCCTCTGGGTACACAGTTTTCATTTTAGCTTAGGTTTGAAGAGGCCTTAAAAAATGTTCTTAAAAATAGAAGAACTTATCAGCTTCCAATCTGACCAACTTCTGACCAGAGAGCTACTTAAAAAACAAACAAACAAACAAACAAACAAAAAATCCTTTTGAATATATTGTCTGTTTCACTTGGGACAAACAGTAAGTATATTATTCCTGGCAAGAGAAACTCCCCAAAGGATGTAAGATCCCCAAAGAAGATGAAAAGGATACTGCATCTCCCAAGACCCAGAGCCACTCCCAAAGAAAATTCAAAGACTGAGACAATCCCCTGGAGAGCTGGCAACCGTTGGTAGAACCACAGCCACAAACGGGGGTACGGTCCACATTCTATCTGGCCATATTTTGGGGCCCTCCAACCTGGGGGTTGCCAAGCCAAATTCTCAGAGATAGAAAACGAGACAAAGGAAACAGCAACAACTGTCCTAGAGAGAGAAAAGACTGAGAATGAATTTTTTTCTTTTTTTTTCTTTTTTAATGCCTTCCAATAGGAATTTGGAGAGGAAATGACAACATGAAATTTTACCTTCCTCTCTCGACCAGGCACACCAGATAAAGATCTGGGATCCCTGTTTTGGGGAAGAATTCTTACCCTTGCCGTCTTTTGCCAGTTTTCCTTCAGGCTGCGGAGTGAGTGGGGTGTCCCAGCAGGTCTCATCCGGGTCCCCAAAAGCTAGAGGAGGAAAAGATTATTTTCCCTCTTCTTTATAGCGAGTGAGTGCCTGATCCAGACCCCTTTTTGTGTAAGGCACTTTGAAAACGGGCCTTATCTCGGTTAAAAGTTCTCCATTCTGGGGGTGCCTGGGTGGCTCAGTGGTTTAAGCCTCTGCCTTCAGCTCAGGTCATGATCTCAGGGTCCTGGGATCGAGCCCCACATCGGGCTCTCTGCTCAGCAGGGAGCCTGCTTCCCCCCCCCTCTCTCTGTCTGCCTCTCTGCCTACTTGTGATCTCTGTCTATCAAATAAATAAAAATCTTAAAAAAAAAAAAAAAAAAAGTTCTCCATTGTGGCCACTTGGAAGTCAAGATTATCTTCTGTTAAGGTTCACCTGCTCGTTGGGCCTTAAAACGAAGTTTTATTACCTGTGCTCTCGCACCCGACTCCGTTCAGGCTGAGCTCCTGGAACCGGTCTCCCTCTAGACCCGGTCCACTTCCTAACCGGAACCAGTCCCACCCTGGAACTAGTCTGATCCGGGGCACATCCGGTTTCCACGTCGGAACCAGTCCGACGCTGGAACCAGTCTGACCCCGGACCCATCCGGTTTCTGAGTCGGAACCAGTCTGACACCGGACCGACCTGCCACCCAGTTTCTAAGTCAGATGTGGTCTGAGTGGGGCCGGTTTGCAGACCGTCTGGGAAAAAAAAATACAACACAGCAGCAACAACAACAAAACGCTCAAAGGACCTGAAAGCTCATAACACAAAAGGCTCCAAGAAGGACGTGCCCCCTACCTCCTGGGGCAGCCGGAGCAGCGAGCCCAAGAGACCCAGCAGGTACCCTCACCTCATTGCTCCTGCCCTCGGGGATGTCGGTGTTGGGGGGGGGGTCCTCCTTGGGGTCCCTGTCTCACGCCAGAAATATTAAAAGATAAAGTGAGGCACAGAAACAATTTTAAAGAGTTTATTTGAGCAAAACCGTTTAAAATGGGGAAGCTGTCAAGCCCAGTGTGCTTGGCAGCACTCATTGGAGCTCCGGAGGAGAGGCTACTATCTTTGGGCAAAGGTGGAAGCAAAGCAAGGCGAGTATGGATTGGCTACAGTTTATTTTATTTTATTATTATTATTTTTTTTTATTAATTTGACAGAGAGAAATCACAAGTAGATGGAGAGGCAGCCAGAGAGAGAGAGAGAGAGATAGGGAAGCAGGCTCCCAGCTAAGCAGAGAGCCCGATGCGGGAACTCGATCCCAGGACCCTGAGATCATGACCTGAGCCGAAGGCAGCGGCTTAACCCACTGAGCCACCCAGGCGCCCGGATTGGCTACAGTTTAAAACCTCCTTGGCTGTTGGTGATTGGTTGTCATTGGCAGCTTGATTTCCTAACCTTGAAGGAGATCCCGGCCTAATTTTCGGTTTATCTCAAGCCACCAAGGTTTTAGAGTCGTCTCAGTGTCATGACCTCCTTGTTCAATTGATTCAACACTGGTAAAGCTAAGTAAAATGTTTTTCCAGAATTCTGGGAGTTGTTGCAGCAAATGTGGGACCTCAGAGCGGGGATCATGGGTCCGGAAGAAGTGTGGGTAGCCTGGGCACCCTGTTTGGGGCTGGTGTCTCAAGTGGGGTCAGTCTAAGGGGACTGAGCCTTTGATCTGGGGAGTCTGTGTGAATTCCTGTAGGTTAGCGTCAGGTTTGAGGGGATTGGTTGGGTAACCAGTTGGTGTTGGAAAAAACCTACAAGAGAAGCCGCATGTGGTAGCAGTTCAGCCCCTTCCCTCCCTACCCAGTTCAACAGTCTCTGGAACTGCAAGAGCCTTCTAACTCCTTTTTGGCTGACGGGCTTCCTTTTTCCCCTTAATGGGTCCCCAAAGAGGAGAGGTGGCATTCAAGATTTCATGAGTTTGACCACACAAAGCTGAGTTCTCTGGGCTTCACTCATTTTACAGGAAAAAAAGACTCTATCTATTTCTAGCTTCATCTCTGGAGCAAAAAGTAATTCCTTAACCTGTACAACCGCAAGCAGAGGGGAACTGGGCTGTATATGGACTGATTCTTCCCCCATTTCTTACTGGTCTTTGTGGTCACTGTGGCTCAGGTCCTGTGCATGGCCAGACAGATGAAGGGGGCTTATTGGCTGCCAGAGAGACAGACTGAGCAGCTGACCCCAGCAGGGGCACCTCCAGGGAGGGCAGACATCCTTCTCCAACACTGAACTCTGAGCACACCTGGGGTGTCTCAACTGAAGGACCTGCCCTACCCCCACAGCCCAGCCAGACTGACTCCAGTGTCCAGCTCTTCAAGTGCGATCCCCTCTGCATTTCCGTGTGGATGCACACTTCTGAACTGGGTAGTCTTTTAAAAAATTCTCAAATCACAAATGATTTTACTACATTCTCTTTCTCTAGAGACAGAGGCTACTATCTCCTACAAAAAGAGAGTCTGTCCTGCCACAGGCGATACGTAAACAAGTAGGTGTGGCTGTATTCCAGCAAAACACATTTTAAAAACAGACAGCTGCAGATCTGACCTATAGACTCTATGTTGCCAAACAGAGATCTGCACATAAGCCCTGATGACTGCCTTTGTGCCATTCTGATTATTGCTGAAGGATGTCTGGGCCTCATCCACTTGGATTTAATTTTATTGAACATGCTGCATGTTTATCATGAGGCACTGCTCACTCAGTTACAGTATCATATACTTACAGAATTCTGGTTTTCTTCCCCTCTCCCTAGATGTCTGTTTTGATGTCCATGATTTGTACATTGGCAAAAGAGAAGGAAAAAAGATAGCAATTTTTTAATGGCTCACTGTTTGAGTTTATTAGCATAGCAGTTGTAATATGATAAGTAAAAGAAGTAATTGGTTGTTCTTAATGATTGTCTTCATTCCACTTAGCAGATCCTGTAAATGCACACTTAGAACTTCCAAAGATCATTGGTAATCACATCAGTGTAATAGGTTTTCATCAGGGGTAACTGCATTTTAAAATTCTGTTCTGCATAATTTCCGGGTATAAGGAAGATTGCTCTTTTATGAGTAGTTCTATAAAAATGTCTCTTAAAGCAAGTCAGTGCATACCTCAAACTTTTCAGAACCTTCTTTCTGTACAAAAAGCCCTTAAACCTTTAACGAATTCTTAGCTGAATCATGGGGCTTTGAAGTCCCTTGGAAATTGGCCACAAGCTCTGACCCATGTTGGATTCTGTTGCTTCTTTTTGCCTACTTGGGCTGGTGCGTATGTAGAACTGATGAATGTTGGGAACATGACCAGGAAAGCAGGTGCACAACAGCTGTCTGATAAATGCTTTCCTTATGTAAGTGGAAGGAGAGATCATCTCGGCCTCAGAAGCTCCTATTTCTTGTATTGGGTCTGCTACAAGTTTTCGGAAGGGCTCAAGGCTCAACTCAAATCTTTTTTGGTCTCACTCTCCTCAACTCTTAAGTGGGCAAACAGGACCAGATCTCTGATTTTCCCTGGACACCTGTTTTAGCCATGTATTCTACCCAAGCTCTCTTGTTTACCTACTGAGCATCATCTGGGAGCAGTGTTTCCTATCTTTGTTTTCCATTATCCCCCCCTGCCCCAGGCATATTTATAGACTTTTTTTTTCTGATTGCAATGCCCCCTCCCCTGCCATGTAATGGTAGTAGCTTATATAATATAGTACAATTTCGAAGCCAAAATTGATCACTGATCATACTTGGGTTGAGATGCAAGAAAAAAAAAAAACACATTTTAAAATGTCAGGCTCCACGTTTTCAGTGTGTCAGACCTTACCCCACAAAGGGAGCCAAGCCTGGTTTCTGCCCTTGAAGCCTTATAGACTCACGCGTCATCCATAGTTGAGAGAAGAAGTTCTCTTATAGACTGTTGGTTCAGGAGAAATGAGTAAGTGGAACAAAATACTAGCTCTAATAATGTTTCCTTATTCTTTCATTCAGAAACATTTCATAAACCTTTATTATGTGCAAGGAACTGGAAAGGAAACAAAAAAAAATGTTTAAAAATACCCAGAGAGGTTCCAGATAATGTCTGTATGTACTCCACCCTCAAGGGAAGTGGAGCATGTCTCCTATTCCTTAGACGTGGGCTGCTCACAGGGACTTCCTTCCAGAGAGAACAGTATGGAAAGGACAAAGTAGGGAGGGGAGAGTAACTGCAGTGGAGAAACCAGGACTTCAGCCAGGAGATCAAGGTCAACATCAGTAGCAATAAGTCATAGTGGTAGGTGCCCTCGAGGTGACGTGATGAGAATGGCACTTTATCTCTGTGGCATTTTCCCCAAACACCCATTAACCCAATCTAACCATGAGAAAGATATTAGAGAAATCCCAGTTAAGGAACAGCCTACAAAATAACTAATTAGCACTCCTCAAAATGGTCAAGGCCATTAAAATCAAGGAAAGTCATGGTCAAGGAGACCTAAGGAGACATGACAACGAAATAGAAAGCAGTGTCCTTGATGAGCTCACAAGACAGAGAAAGGACATTGGAGGATATTTGAGTAAATAGGAATAAACTTTGGACTCGAGTTAGTAGTAGTGTCTGAATACTGATTCATCTCAGAAAAAAAGGGAACCTCGTAGAACAACAACAACAAAAGTATGTGAAGGTGGAGAACATGTCCTAGAATGGACTGGCTCCACCCCTTACTGGGTCTGCAACCCAGACAACTTCCTCAGCTTCTCTAAGCCTTAGTCCAAAAACCAGGCTTAGTTTCCCCATCTTAAAATGGGGATAATAACGCCTTCCCCAGAGGCTTTTACACAAGTTGTACAATCAGTTCTTAATCCATATGGTTACACAAAATAGTTTACCTCAACCCACTGTGTCTCAGTTCCTTCAAATGTGAAAATGTCACTGATCTTGGCACCTACATCAATGTTTATTGTAAGAATTTTATTGGATAATATATGCAAATGTGTTTGCATATATCATGTTTGCATATATAAGATATGCAAAAGTCTCAGCCAATGCATGGTATCTATTACATATTGAATGAATGACTATTAGCTATCATTGTTAAAACTTCATCTCTGCTGCCCTGGGTCCAGAGATGGAAGTACAAATCAGCAATTGAATCTGTAAGTCAGAAGAAAATGCTATAGACCGGTAGTTCTTAGCTGGGGTTGATTGTACCTGGGTATATTTGGTAATGCCTGGAGACATTTTTGAGTGTCACACTAGGAGGAGAATGTGCTGTGGCATCTAGGGAGCAGGGATGTTTACTAAATATCCTATGATGTTCAGAACAGCACCAACCCTACCCTCAAGGATTATCTGGGCCTCATGTCAGTAATGCCCGAGCTGAGAAATCTTGGTGTTGTTCCTTGGCTCTTACCATATGCTCCCTAGACAAGCAGCGTTGGCATGACCAGGAACCAGCTGAGATGCCAGTGCTCAGGGTGCACTCCAGAGCTCCAGAATCAGATACTATGGAGAGTGGGTCCCAGCAATCTGTGTTTTGTTGAGATCTCTGAGTAACTTTGGTACCTGTTAGAGTCTGAGAAGCACTGGAGTAACACAGGAGATGGTGTGAGTCACAGAAGTTGTGCTAACCTGTTCATCTGTTGATGAAGGCTTCTGTTGCTCACATCTCAAACTCAATCTTGTTCTATCTCCAAAGGCTCATTGCCCCCCTCAAAGGCAGTATAGAATATAGAATAAAATATAGAATATTTTAGAGATGAAAACTAATGATTTTATTAATTGCTGAGGCAGAACAAGCATCTGCTAACTGGTAGGTTAAGCATACACCCAGAGATTAAAAAAGAATTGGAAGAGACACAGTAATTGGTACGATTTGAGCAAGAAATCTGTTTCATTTTGACACTGTGAAAATAAGCATTTAAATAACTAGGTTATAGTCAAGCGTCGTGGGAGTTGTTATTACCCAACCATCTGCACTATATTTTATGTATATTTCTAATCATACTTTCATTCACTCATTGAACCTTTATTGATTGAGTGCCTACTATTTTCTAGATACTACTCTGAGAAGTGGGCATGGGAAGATACAATGGTTCCAATCATATGGCATCCTATAGCCGGTACCTACCCGAGCTTGAGAGAAAATGTTTCCTGTGGATTTTGCAGTTATTTATCTGTGTCTTCTGTCCCTGCTGGATTAGTGGCAATATTGCTCTTCTTTCAATATGTGTTGGTTTTCAGTCCCAGACCGTCTTTGACTTTTTCAGCATGAAGCAGTTGAGTGATTTATGGGCTAAATTGTATGTCACCCCACCCCCAAATTCATATGTTGAAGTCCTAACCTCCACTACTTCAGAATGGGACTGTCTTTGGAGAAAGAGTCTTTAGAGAAGTGATTAAGATAAAATGAGTGCTATGTGAGGCACTAATCCAGTAGGACTGGTGTCCTTACAAGAAGAAAGGATAAGATACAAGGCACACAGACTGAGAGGCAATCATGTGAGACCAGAGGGAGAAGGTGGCCATCTGCAAATCAAGGAGAGAGGCCTCAGTAGAAACTAAGGAGAAGGTGGTCCATTTACACTATGGAGTATGATGCCTCCATCAGAAAGGATGAATACCCAACTTCTGTATCAACATGGACGGGACTGGAAGAGATTATGCTGAGTGAAATAAGTCAAGCAGAGAGAGTCAGTTATCATATGGTTTCACTTATTTGTGGAGCATAAGAAATAACACGGAGGATATGGGGAGATAGAGAGGAGAAGGAAGTTGAGGGAAATTAGAGGGGGAGGTGAACCATGAGAGACTATGGACTCTGAAAAACAATCTGAGGGGTTTGAAGGGATGGGGAGGTGGGAAGTTGGGTGAGCCTGGTGGTGGGTATTATGGAGGGCACGGATTGCATGGAGCACTGGGTGTGGTGCATACACAATGAATTCTGGTACACTGAAAAGAAATTTTAAAAATTAAAAATTAAAAAAAAAAAAAGAAACTAATCCTGTAAGGGCCCTGATCTGATCTTAGATTTCTAGCCTCTAGAATTGTGAGAAAGTAAATTTTTATTGTTTAAGCAACCTGGTCTGTTTTAAGTTGTTATGGTGGCCCTCACCAAAGAACACATAAGATCACCTCGTTGGTAGAAGAAGTCAGAACTGGAGCTCAGACATACCTTAACTCTTTATCCATCTTATTATACCATGCCGCTGACTGTGGTTTGGGGCCTAGACTTACAGTTAGAGACTACATCCTTTATATCTTGGTATACAGAGCCCCACACCATGTCTAGCACATACTGGGCTCTCAGCGAATGCTAGCTGAAATCACAAGCAATAACATGTGCCAATCCATACCAGGCTGAGGTCAGAATCAGCCAGAAAGCTCTGTTGTCAGAATTGCTTCTCTTCATAATCTCCCTAACCTGCTTCTCCCTCCAGGTGCCCACACCCGAAATCCGAGCCCACAACCTCTACCTGGATCTCTCTGCTTATGGGATCAAGGTCACCTCTACAGCGTAGGAGGCCCCGAGCTTGCCTCAAGCAGTCGAGCAGCCAGGTTTCCACCTGAAAATCTATGGAACCTTCCGCCATCGATATATGGCTTTGGCACGTCCAGTTTCTGATTCCAAAGCTATTAGTTATCTCTGCCATACTCTCAGCCCCTCAGTAAATACGGGGAGAATGTGGTAGGGAAGTCTTTGTTTTTCATCATCTAAGAAACTCTAGAGTACTTGAAACTTCCTTTATGTGTTTTTTTTAAATTTTCAAATTAAGATTGCTATCAATACTATTATATAAAAATACATAAATGACATTTATTGATTTCTAAAAAGCAGTTCTGTAATTCTGTCCCCAAAGATTAAAAGAAGTTTCCAGGCACAGTACCGGTAAATAAAACATTAATGTCTCCGGGTCTGTGGGTCAGGAATCTAGGTGTGCCTTAGCTGGTTCTCTCTGGCTTAGCGTCCCTCTGAAGTCTGTAGTGAAGGTGTTGGCCAGGTCTGCTCTCATCTCAAGGCTTAACTGGGGCCCTTGGATGGGTGTGTGTGTGTGTAGGTGTGAACTGAGCTCCCTCATGAGGTACTTGGGAGCAGATACCAGATCTTTGCCCTCAGGTCTGTCTGTCAGGTAGCTCCATAACATGGCTTCCTTCAGCATGAGTGAGCAAAGAGGGAGAGAGGCCAAACACCCAGGATGGAAGCCACGATCTTTATGGCCTGATATTGGAAGAGACGTTCCATGTCTTCTGCCGTATTGGATTTTTTGGAAGAGCGTTGATCAATTGAGTCCACATCCAAGGGTGGATATAACTCAAGGACGTGAATAGCAGAGGATGGGGGTCCCGGGGCATCTCAGAGGTTGCCTTTCATGCCCTGTGAGCATAAGTCCTGTCTGTCCGTAATCAGTGCACAGCACTACTATAGTGCTAGACTAAACAGCTCAAAAGCATATTGATTTCCTGGGCTTATTGTTAACAAAAAATTATTAAGAATAAAATATATTTGGGAAGGCTAAAAGGAAAAGGGAGAAAAGAATTAGCTTTAATTCCCCTGTATGTGCCCGCTTTAACTTTTGCCTCAGTTCTGATCCAAACACAGAAATATTTTTACATGGTTATAGTTATCTTGCATAGCCTTTGGTGTCCCATGTCTTTATACTTAACATCATATCATAAAGAATGTTTCTAGGGCATCTTAATAATCATCATTTTAGCATACCGGAGGTCCTTATTATTTCAAGATCATTTGCTTTCTTAAAATGTGGCCCTAAGTCCCATTGAAAGGCAACCACAACTGTGTTACACATGGAGGGGAAGCTGTAGCTATAAATTATAAGAGTAAGTTCATATTGTGGCCCTAAATGTAGGCCATAATAGCAGCTCTACAGAATTTTAGAATGGAAAAATGAGTCAGATGTTAATTTCAAGAGGGGGGAGCAGAGAGGATGGTTAATTTTTCCTGCCAAATTATATGATAATATTATAGACCTTGCCCTTCACACCTGACTTTCACATTAGTAACATAAAGAAGGTCTTATTGATAAAAACAGCATCCAGGAACTTCATGAATTTTTATCAGGAGCCCCCCCCTTTTTTTTGCCCTTTGACCCAAATATTATGTGTATTAGTACTTATCATCCTATATTCAACTCAGTTGTTAACCACTGTGCTTCTGTGAGTTCCTTAGCCTGCACTTGAAGCAGATCTCGGAAATAACCTGCATCGATTTCACGGAAGCTCACACTTTGGGAGAGATTTGCGATTCTGCATTGTAATCAGTCTCCATTGGTTGTGTTTGCCTTATACTGTTAGAAGATTGCTACAGTTACCTGTCAGCTCAGCCAAAAAGGTATCGGGGGGCAGGGATAAATTAGGAGCCACTGTTAATGAGGGAGAAATGCTTAGAAGGTATTTTATAAGTGCTGAATTCATTACTGAGTACTTTCATATGGTGATTCTCTTTTCCTTCAAATGACACTTTTCTACCCTGTATTTTGTTGCCAGTATTTCTTCTAATGAATTTCCTCCTGTGAATGCACCATGAGGATGGGTGGCAGGCATTCTTGGATGCTTATAAAACGTCTCCTCTCCTCACTCTGAGCATTAGCACGACATAGGCACACGCACTCAGCTTCCTCCTTGCTCATACAATCATGGCTGTGTTCATGGAATCAGTGCAGCTGGGTTCCCCTCCTGGCCTCAGGGTGACTCTCCTTTGGTCTAACTCTCCAATGATCAGAATGCTCTTCCCTCGCCAATCAATGGTTAATTCAAGGATGGGCGTGTGGCACAATGCTGGCTAGGGAGGCTGTGTCCTGGAAGAGCTCCCTCATTCTTGAATGAGGGCCCAAGGAGGAGAGGTTCCATTTTTCTGCCTCAGCATATTATCTTCTCACTTTAGAACCGTGGCAGCAGACTCTGAACCATGAATGAAGCCGGTGCAAGAAGAGAAGCCGATGCCCTGAAGGGAACAGCAGAATGAAAAGATAGGAGGAATGTGGGTCCTTAAATTACCAGCCCTGAAAACTCTCCAACAAATCAGGTGTTCTGGTTACCAGAAATATTTTTGTCCTAACTGTATAAGCAGCTTCCAGTTCTAATTCGGTAATTGTCTCTGAGAGCGTCCTTGGTGATGGAGTGTCTGCAGCATTTTAACTTCTCTTTGGAGAGCTGTCATTTGTTCAGCAAGTTTATTGTACCTGTTATGTGTCCGACACCAGGCAAAGCTCTAGGGATACTGGAATGACTAAGACACGGTCCCTGCCTAATGTTATTAACATACTGTTGGGTGTAGCAGACATTAAAGGAGCAACTCACTTAACATACTTTTTAAACCAAAAGAAAGGTAAGCACTATCAGGAGAGACATAGGATATTAAATGAACTACAACTAGAACAAATTCTGGAGGGCTGGGAAGGCTGCCTAGAGAAATGAGTCTTGAGGAACTATGCTCAGGTCTTAACGAAGGCTCAGAGCAATGGGGGACCATTTGTTCAGAGACAGCAGCGTATGCAAAGGCATTTGTGCCATAAACCACTGTAGTTTAGGGCAAAGAGAAAGTGGTAGAGAGGTGGTGACTGAGTTTGGAGAGAGGCAAGCCGGAGGGGCCAGATCATGGCAGCCAACACAGGCCATGCTGAAGGTTGCAGTCCTCTCCATCTACTCCCTCCTCACCCTAATAAACACCACTTGCAGTTGATCCCAGAGAAGGCTACGATAGGAGGAACAACCCTTGACTTATTATTGGTGACCATGACAAACCAGACCCTGGTTGCTCCAGGCAGCTGAAAGAGATCTAGGGCCTCAGTGGTGTCAGAGACCAGTGCTTATTCCAGTTGGCTACGTTCTACCCACGTGGGTTATGCTTGACCCTGGTGTGATTGCTGTTCAGGAATGGCGTGTTCTTGCAAGGCTGGTTGAAACCCGTATGTGATATGTGAGGTGTTTGACTGCTAACATGGAGAAGCAGACCACATGCCTTAAAAGACCCATCTTTCCTGGCCATCTTGGGTTCCATCAAGGGAGGGAGTGTGCACACCTGTGTGCTAGAAACTGTGTAGCTGTCACAAAGTGGCCCCAAGCAGAAGGACATTGATTACTGTGACTCAGCGATGTCATCCAAGATCCAGGCTCTTCTGTTCATCTTTCCTGCTAGCTCTAGTGTCCCAGTAGTGTGTCTGCTGCATCCACCTCAACTCCACACACCATGTCTTAACACCACAGAGTTCCAAGTAGAATGCAAGCTCTCTTTTCCAGAGCCCCTCTCTTTCCAGGAGGAAAAAACCTTTCCAGAAACTCTCAGAAGACTTTCCTTAATATCTCATTGGCCAGAACCGGGTTATATGTTTATCTCCCAACCGATCACTAGCAAAGAGAATGGGTTGCCTTGATTAACTTAGATGATGCAGGTCATCTGGGAACCCTGGGGTGGTGCACACTGCTGCCAGATAAACCCAGTGTTTTCTTTGCAAGGAGGAGGGGGAAGAGCCATTAGTAGGTATCCCAGAGTACACAATAGCATGAATCACAATGCACCTCCAGAAACCCTTCACCTTGGAAGTCCCTTTTATTTGCTAACAGAAGACACTGTCTTTGAGGGTAATATTCCTTGTAGATGCATTTTCAGATCATTCCCCAGTTTCTTATTTTCTTTCTGCTTTAGCTCTTGGCACTATAACACAGAGATGGGTTCTTCATTGGATGTGGATGAGTTTTTTTTTTTTTTCCCCTCCTGGAATACTGTGTATTGGTGTCTACAGGAGAAAATTTCTCAAGTCGGTCACCTCAAAACTCAATAGGCACGTGCAGCACATCTCCCAGCTAATCCATACAATCTTTAAAATTCAGAGCCAAATTAATCTATACGTAGGATGAGTTAACTTAGGTGCTCTCCTCATCTCGGGTCTGCCAAAGAGGGTCTTAGACTAAACCATTCTCAATATATTATCTGCATTTAATGAAAATGTATCTACCTTTATTTTTTGTGTGATGTGATAACAGATGGAGAAAATTTCCTTGGGATGGAAGTAAGCGAGGAAATGGAATTGTATGCAGAAGGCAGTAAAGGAGGTAGAACAAATCTATCTCAGCAGATTATAAATTCCTTAAGGGCAGGGAACACAACTTAAGAGGCCATTTAACATTATATTTAAGAGTAGGGGGCCTTATTTCAGAGGCAAGTTCTGCTACTTACTGTGTGATCTTTGAAAACTTGCCTACCCTCTCTGTGTGTCAGCCCATCTCAGTAATGGGGGTAGAAAAAGTACAGACTTCATAGGATGAATCTTTTAGAGGAAGAAATGTCAGAAATGAACTATTGATATAAAAATTATTTTTTTAAGATTTTATTTATTCATAAGTAATGGAGAGAGAGCTAGAGGGAGAAGCAGGCTCCCCACTGAGCAGGGACCCCGATGTGGGACTTGATCCCAGGACCCTGGAATCATGACCAGAGCCAAAGGCAGACATTTAACTATCTGAGCTACCCAGGAGTCTGATATAAAATTTATATAAAATCCAAACTTTTTTTGCACCATGGAGTCCTTCACAGTGAGAAAACCGCAGGAACTTCCTCAGGATTACATTTTTAAAAATGCGAGTGATAAAGTACATGAGATAATAAATAAAATGATAGAATTAAAATACATTTATCAAAATATTTTTTTAAAATGCATGAGTAGAATATATGTGCTTCTTTAACAATGCATTATGTAAGATCTGGTGATAAACTATATGAATTCTAATAACTTGGTTAATTTCAGAGACGTGATAAGCATAAACAATGCTTGAGATTTCTGCAACAACTATAATATCATTTGAAAACACCCAGCATTATAATTGGAATCAAAGTCAGGGGTACTACTGTGATTACTTTCACAGTAGAAGAAAATGCTAAATTTCATTTAGAGGTTGATCAAAACAGAGCTGTAATTTTTTTTCTGGTCTCAGGTTAAGACCCAAACATGGATTATACCCAAGCATTTTCTTTGTTATTAAGCTGTTCACAAACAAAATTTTAGACAACAGTTTAATTATCATTCCCATGCTCTAGCACCCATTGTGAGAAGTTCTATTAGTCTCCTGACTTGTTGTTAAAATCATGTATTGTTAAAATCACAGTTTTGTTAGCTTTGATGATGGGTTTCCTTAAGTGGAGACCCAGGCTCTCAAGTCTCTTACCCTGTCCTTGTAGTAATGAAGATCATCTTCCATCCAGCGTTCAACACCTACAAGATGGACATCGAGCCCTGCATGAGGAAAGCTGTGATGTCTCCAGTGCAGCGCAGCAGGAGGCTGTTTGAGATCGTGCTGTCCCACAGGTGGGCCACGGCGGCCTACAGCCAGGGCGAGGGCAGGGTGGTCACCATGGAGGGCAAAGTGGCTCGAGTGCTCAGCTTTGACACAGGTAAGCTACCGTGCAAGGCAGTTTCTGAGTATTTGTTTAGAATGTTCCTCTGAGCCTAAAAGTGGCCAGGGGAGTGAGGGAATAGAGACTGAAGTAGGATGAGCAGGGGCAAGCGGTTGTCTTCCCTGCGCAGATTCTACGTTCCTTAAAGGCAGGGACCATGTCTTCAGAAGAAGTATGACTTCACAGTATGAGTTGGGGCACCAGATCTCTTCTACTTGCTAGTACTTCACATCCAACCTCTCTTAGCCTCTGTTTCCAGTCTGTATAATGGGGATATCAATAGTGTATTCCTCGTAGGGGTGGTTGTGAGATTCAATGAGTTAATGTCTATAAAGATTTTACTTCTTCATTTGGGAAAGAGAGAGAGAGCACAAGTGGTGGGGAGGAGCAGAGGGAAAGGGAGAAGCAGACTCCCCACTGAGCAGAGAGCCATATACAGGGCTCGATCCCAGGACTCTGGGGTCATGATCTGAGCCAGCAGCAGATGCTTTACCGACTGAGCCACTCAGGCACCCCTCAGTGTGTTTAATGTCTAGAGTGCTTAGTAGGAGGTGAATAATACTGGCTGCTATTTGCTATGCTTGACTCAGAAAGCAAACATAATAATTTCTCAATGTTTTTTAAATCAATGCAAAAAACTGAAGACAGTTCAACAACTGAGTTAATTGCCTTTAGCACTACAGCTGATTCAGATTGGTGCCATAGAGCAGTGGACCAGACAGTGACTGTGTGGGCAGATTTCCTTATTTCAAACCCGGCTTCCATCATTGATGCTCTAGAGATAAATTAGGAGAATTACTAGCCTGTTCCTACCTCAGTGGCAACATGGGGGAAAATATTAGCATTGATCTCATAGGGGTTTTGTGAAATAATCCACATGAAGTTTTCAGCACAGGGCCTGCCACATTGTATTATTGGCGCATGGTTACTTCACATGTAGCAATCTCCGTTCTAAGCCCCTGCAGGCTTTACCTCATGTACTCTTTCCCTCCCCCTCCGAAGAGGCAGGTGTTAACATTACCTGCACTTTCTGGATGGGGAAACAGGAGTCTAATGCAATTACCCAGCTAGTGGCAGAGTGAGACTTGCACGCAGGTGCTAAGCGCCCATCATGCTGCCCCCCGCTGGGTTGTGGGTCTATTTTTAGCAGTTGCTAGAGATGCAGAAAGCTCTGGGACAAAGAGAAAGGTGAAGATGAAAAGATGAGAATCTCTCTCTCTCTTTTTCTTTCTTTCTTTCTTTTTTCTGTGTTTTTTTTTTTGTTTTGTTTTTTGTTTTTTTTTTTTTTTTTTGAAGGAGATTTGGAGCTTTAAAGAGGAAGGAAATAAATTATCCTTGTGTTTTCAGCTGAAGAAATGGAGGCTGAAGTTCTGATTTTTGCCCAAGCACCTGCTGGAAATAGGAGGTCAAATGAGGGTTCAAGTGCAGCTCCGTCAGACCCTGGGGCCCAAGTTGCCCTCACGGCCCTTGTCGTCTCTTCTATCACGTACACACACACACACACACACACACACGGTGCTGAGGAACAGACCTGCTGCATCTCTCTCTGAACTTTTTTGTAAGAATTTGATCATGGTTCAAAGTACATAGCCCAGGAGAAAAATGGGATGGCAGGGGAATGGCTTTTTGCATGTGATCCATTTTATTTTTGCTAAGTCAACAAAACATACTGTATTTGCCTAGGGGAGCTAAGTCAGGCTATTTAAATTTCCCTGTCACTACAAATATTCTCTTGATTTATGAAAAAATAATCAATAAATGTGTGTTGATTTGGATTAGCACAGATATAAAATATATGCATGGCACGGGGCCTTTTGTTTTTTCAATTTGCATGTATTGTGGCCTTTAGATAGGAGCACCAGAGAAAGCATTTGAAATAAGAATGGTAACAGTGATAATGAGACACAATAATTGTGGTCATTTATTGTCTGCCCTGGGTGAGGCATTGTTCTGGGAATCTCCTATTCATTATACTGTTTAATTTTCTTAAAATATCATGAAGTCAAACTTCTGATTCAAGACGGTAGATTGGATACATAAATTAATAGCCACTTTCTCCCAAAAACTCATGAAAATGGCAAAAATTCATACTCTCATTTTGATAAATGAATAAGGACAACTGAAGCAGCATAGTAGATTATAAAAAGAATGTTCTAGAATGTAGAAAGCAAAGGAAGCCCATGTGGTTGAACTTCGTGGGTCGGTTGGACTTCTTGAATCAAGTGACTTAACACCCAACTTAATAGTGGTTTAAATACATGCAGTTTATTTTGCATATAAATATGGAATTGGGAGAAAAGAGTCGGCATGAGAGTTCTATAACATTGTCAGGGACCTAGCCTCTTTGTGGCTTTCATCACTTCCCTGGGTGTAAACCTCACTTCATGATCCAAGAAAGCTATTTGCACTCCAGGCATCACATCCATTTTCCAGCTGGCAGGGGCATCAAGCATACACCTCACTTCAAAGACACATCCGTTTTAAGTTTGTGTCACATGTTTTTCACCCAAGATACCAAAATCTGTTAGGGATAGATGTTACCCGATTTCAGTAAGCCATTTGAGTATCTATTTTTGTGATTAGTCAGAGCCTAGAGAACTGATACATAGTAAACAGATGCTGTACCAGAAACCTACTGAACTAGGAGTCTGAAACACCTAGTCTTATGCTAAGCACCGGTTAGGAGTGCCGGTTCCAGGAGCAGCTGTGGGAATTTCATGTCCTTACCTGGATATGCTTGTCCATGTAACAGAGGTGGTGGAGACCAGAGGCTCCAGCATGAAATGAGACACTGTGTGGAAATCCAAGGAACAGAAATGTCCTCCCAGACTCCAGTATCCTCTTACCCCTTCACCCTTCTGGGGCCCCAGGAGGGCAGCACAGTGGCAAAGAGCAGAAAGGATCCTTTGTTTGAAAACGGGATTGTACAGCCTGCAAATTCACAACTGCAAGTTCTTTTGGAGCATGTGATGTATACGTTGCCGAAATGAATAGTCAGAGAAAACTAGGTTCTAGCGTGGCACTGCCTCTTCTCTGCTTCGGAAGCCAGCTCTACCTCTCTATGCCTCAATTTCCCCATCTGTAAAGTGGGGATAATAGCTGATCTTCGTCATCGGGTGGCTGGGAGAATGTAAATGCTAAGCACGGTGCTTAGAACATAGTATGTGTTTGACGAATATTAGCTCTTATTCACTGGGGACTATTGGCCCCATTAGATGGAAACACTAATGTTCAGGGGCCCCACAACGACTTGTTAATAATTAATAATAGCAACAATCCTTGAATGGAACCTTATTATGAGCATGAACTCATGTAATCTTCAGCTCACCCCCAAGAGGCAAAAAAGCATTGACATTATCCCATTTTCCTGATGGGCAAACCAAGGCCTAATGAAGTTACCCTTGTGTTGAGATATCCAAGAAGGAAAACCATGGCTGCCAATCCAGCTTTGACTAATGTCTCTGTGGGCAAAGGGCTCTGCTGGACTGCATGCTGGCTGCTGAGGACTTTAAGATGAGTGGAGCTGGGCACAGTGCTTAATCTGATGGTTCTTACAGACATGGAGGAGACAGACATAACCAGACAACTTCAATATTACATACGAAATGCTACATGGAGGGAAATATGTGATTCTACCTATGTGACAGCAAAAGGAGGGTGTATTAATTATAGTATTACTGCTGCTTAACCAATTACCCTGAAATTAAACTGACAATGGATGTTTATAATCTCACACGGTTTCTGAGGGTCAGGATTGTAGGAATGGCTTAGCAGGATGGTTCTGGCTCAGGGTTTCTCATGCAGTTACATCAAGGTGTCAGTCAAGACTTTAGTCAAGACTATATACTGGAAGGTTTGGTCAGGGCTGGGGACCTGCTTTTAGGATGGTTCGCTCATGGCAAGCAAGGTGATACCGGCAGGGGACCTCCATTCTTCACCCTCATGTCCCTAGAGCAAGTGATCCATAGGAGAGCCATAGTGTCTTTTGTGATGAAGGCTTGCTTTGTCACTTTGAAGTCACTTTGTCCTTTCTATGACACAGGCAGCCCTCTTCATTGTGGGAGGCGATTACATGAGAGCAAGAACACCAGGCAGGAATCCCTGGGCCAGCTTGGAGGCTGGCTACCACAGCTGTCAGTGAGCTCTGTTGGGAGTTCCCGGAAGACTTTCTGGAAGAGGTCCCTGGAACAGCTAAGTAGGGAACAAGGATTCATAACTTGGGTAGGACAAAACTCAAGGAGTCTGTGACCTTAGATGGAGGAACATTGTTTATGCTAATAAGTGCTTTTTAACTATAGTGATTAATAGACCTGCCAGCAGATCTCTATATTTAAGGCAAAGTAATGACATATAGGTATTATAGATATTATATCACAATTTTGTTAATATTTTAATAATTATAATGATAATATTTATAAATAATATATTTATGTTTAATAATATTTTAATAATTGTATTTCAACATACTTGCCTTTATGATTTATGTATTTTATTTTATATACTTAAAGGCATTATTCTGTGAAAGAACCATAGATGTCAAACAGGTCTGTGACACACACAAAGGGTAGTGAAGAAAGAGAGTAGGAATCACGTGGTTGAAGGAAGGAAGAGCATGAGGGGCAAAGAATACCAGAGATAAGGGACAGGCTTCTGTGTGTGTTTATTTCTAATAGCCTCAAGTACAAGAAGGGGAAGGAGGTAGATGAGGCTGTGAATGGAAACAGGGACCAGTTCACAAAAGTTCAGGCTGTGGAGCTTGTACTTGATACCATAGTCAAAGTGAAGTGAAGTCTGGAGACAGGGGAGCCAAGAAAATGTTTTCTATATATATATGTGTGTATATATTTACACACAAACATATATATATATACACACACACACACACATTTATATGTGTGTATATATATGCATGTATACATGCAAACATAAAAATAATTTTAACTAAATACATGAGTATACATATATGCTCATGTATTTAGTTAAAATTATTTTTTTGAGACTCCATAATCCATGTACAAATTTCAAAATTCAAAGTGGATACTATGACAGCCTTTCTCTCATTACTTGTTGCTACTACTCTGAAATGCTCTCTACTCTAGAAGCCCTCGCCTGCTTATTTTATATCCTCAGGAAATCATTTTCACGTAACGGAATGGCTGTTTAGATTTGCATTTTAAGTAGCCGGTTCTGATCAAAGTGCCCACTGCGGACAGAAGACAGGCTTTGTGGAGAAGCTGTGGGAGAGGGTGAGAGGCAGTGGCAGGAGTGTCAGGGAGAGCATGTGATTCTTTTCTTTCTGAAAGAATCTTCCACAAATACGCTGGAAGTGCACATAGCCACAATTCATTTCGTTGCTGAGTTCAGATTTCCTGTACGACACATAGGAGGCAGTAGAACAAGGTGGTTAAGGGCGCCTGGGTGGCTCAGTGGGTAAAGCCGCTGCCTTCGGCTCAGGTCATGATCTCAGGGTCCTGGGATCGAGTCCCGTGTCGGGCTCTCTGCTCAGCAGGGAGCCTGCTTCCTCCTCTCTCTCTCTCTGCCTGCCTTTCCATCTACTTGTGATTTCTCTCTGTCAAATAAATAAAATCTTTAAAAAAAAAAAAAAAAACAAGGTGGTTAAGAATATAGTACAGACTTTAGACCTGAGAGACCTGGGCATCGTCTCTGCTCTGTGGCCAAGTCCATGCTCTCTTTGCTAATCTGAACCTTAGTTTATCTCTTGTATAGAGTGGAGCTGATTATACCCACCTCTGCGTGTTTGTCATAATGGTGCATGTGAGTGATAATGCTGGTAAAACCTTCATACAGTTATGCACATACTTTAAAGTCAGATCTAAAATCAGAGTTGTGCTTCATGGTTGAATTTCAAAATGCTTAATGTCCACCTCTAGCCATCAGTCATAACAATGACGAGAGCTAATGTCTTGTGATATAACATTTAGGAGTCACAGGTTGCCTTGTGCTTGGCACTATGCTGAGTGCTTTGGAGTCATTGCCTTTTTTTCTTTGTTCCTTTATGTCCCCTTCTTCTGGTGTATTTACGTGTGCACATCTGGCAGGATCTGGGGTGACTCTTGGGCTCCAGGGTCTGAAATCTTTGGAAGAATTCGTTTGCAAGATTGCAACAGCCATGGATCAGAGCAGCATCTTGGAAGCTTTGGCCATCAAAACAGGACACTCCAGGCCGGTGGCGGAACGCTTTACACGGAATGGACTCCTCGCCATGGGTTTTAAGTGACTGGGGGGCAACACGCTGCCTCCCGTGCAGTTCATTCTCCTCGGGTACTGTTCATTCTCCTCGCTGGGGGCAGAGAGTAGCCAGGAATGAAATTAAGCTGAAATGGAATTTCGAGAATGGTGCCAAGTTAGCAGTAATATAGTAAAACTACACTGAAATTTGAGGCCTTGAAATGTAAATTAAATGACATTTCCAAATGTGAGGGTCTGATTTGGAGATGTCACTGCAGTAGAAATGTGCTCAGTGGGGGAGAGTGCCTAGCTGTGTGGGCTAGAGAAAAATGAGCCTTCCTGCTTAGGCCTGAAGACTCTCATAAGAAAACAAAATCACTCTTAATGCTCAGGGAATCAAGTTCTGTCTCTTTAAAGCAAATGTGGCAGGAGGTTAACAATGAGTGTGTCTAGGTCTGTGTGTTCGGTGAGATGGTGATATGGGCATTCATTGTACTTGTCTCAACTTTTCTCAACGTTTGAAAAATTTCGTAATAAAACGTTGGGAGAACAGAATAAACTAGATCACCATAAATAAATAAAAGTAGAACAGATACAGTGTCCTAGAAAATAAAAAGACAGCACTTTCAATAAAAACACAGTTAGCTTTATGAACAAATCACTTCTTTTACTTTTTTTTCCCCTCATTTTCTCATGGAGGAACAAAAACCCTTGGGCACCCCAGTATTGAGGATGCCCTGTTCTAGAAAGATAGCACACAGGAGAATGTTGGTAGAGAGGATGAGTTTGGGGCTAGACTTCTTGTCTGGATTCTAATACCAGAGCCTGCTGGCTCTTGTTCACTGAGTGACCACAGACAACTTACTTAAATTCTGTGTGCCCCAGTTTCTTCATCTGTAAAAAGAGGGGTAGTAACGGAATAAAGAAAGTTGGTAAGTGACATGAGCTGAGTTCGGTTCCAAAGATAATTACAGGAAACCCTACCACCAGAACTCACCCTTGTCTCTTGTATACCTGTACATCTTGGTTCAAACTTCTCTTAAAACCCTCAAACCATAGTTCTCTGCGTGTCTGTAAGTCTTATCTGAATTGAATTGGTTTCTGACTGCAAGGGATGTTTTGTTTTTCTTTCTTTCTTCTTTTTTTTTTTTCTCAGACACATGACATAACTTTTTCCTCACTCATTGTGTGTTCGAATGAATCTGTGAAATCCCAACACACCTGCCTATGTAAGGCCACACTGACCAGAGGGAGTTTTCTCTGGGAAGCCTGTTCAGTATTCTTCCTCACTGGTTACCTTCCACGAGAAGTTTGTCAGAGGAGCCAGGAGGCTTCTCAGGTCTCATAAGCACACTGCGTTTGGCACCAACACAGAAAGGTTAATGTCCCAAAGACTGAGGACTTCCGTTAAAGCAGATTTACAGAATTGTTGGGTTGTTTGTGTGTTTGAGGCGGAGGGCAATGACCATCATCGCAGTAATGATAGGAACTAAAAAAAATGTGGGTGGGGGTAGGGATGGGGTGTATGGGGTGCCTGGGTGTCTCCCTCTGTTAGGCATCTGCCGTCAGCTCAGGTCCTGATCCGGGGGTCCTGGGATTGAGCCCTGTTGGCTCCTTGCTCATCTGAGAGTCATCTTCTCCCTCTTCTTCTGCCCCGCCCCCTCCACTAAGACCCTGTCTCTCACTTTCTCTCTCTCTCTCAAATAAATAGATAAATAAATGAAAATTAAAAAAAAAAAAAAAGAAGAAGCAAAATGTGGCCCTGGGGATGTTCCACTAAAGCTTGTGTCCACCATGTAAGTAGCGCCAAATTGCTTTTAGCATCCACTTGCCGATCTGTGTGCATCAACTTACTGTGTAAATGCTCTCTCAAAGACAAAAGAGTTCAAACGTAGAAATGCTGGTCAGGAATTGGTCTTTAGTCTTTCAAATCGTGGGCACATAGGGCCATCTGGTGTGCAGTTGTATAACCACACACTGGATTTTTAAAAAATCTCACTACCCATCAGTGGGACTTAGTTGGCTTATACAAAAGCAAACCATTCTTTAGGCTCTCTTAGGGGGAAAATATTGAGGACCTTGGCTCATTCTCAAACTTAAGGCTCCTCAAACCTATGATAATCTATACACCATATAGAGCTCACCCTCTTATAGATCCTTATAAGACCAATGTCAAAGCCACGTGTAAGCTAAAGTTCAAGGGGCAAGAACTGGCAGTGCATAGACGAGGCCAGTAAAGAGAGAGCAGGAGAATGTAATTTTGGAGCAGAGAGTGGGGAGTGAGGGACCATGAACTCCACAATAGGAAAAAAAAAAAAAAAAAAAAAAAAAGAGCCTGTCCTTGAGCTCCCTCAGGTCCTGATAACATTCTAATTTAGCTCATGCGCACCCCGATATAAACTTTTGCTTAAGTCTCTGTTGCTTGCAATCAAATAAGCACTATTAAAACAATATCAGTTTGAATGAAGCCAAAAGACGGGAAACCCTAAAATCTGGCATGCCTATCTTCATAAGTCCTCAAATGCCTTTGTGTCTTACTCTTTTAATCTTCTGATAGAAGCCACAGATAAAAAGTAGGAAGAGAGGAATAAAATTAGGTCTTCATAACCATTTGGGGCCATTATTGGTGTCTGGGTCACTCAGCCAGATTTCTGTCACCCCATGGGTCTCAACTCTGGAGTGACTAGGAATTGAAGAAACATGTGCCCTCAGACAGTGCTAGAGAATTGGCAGCCTGAACCAGCAGGGTCTGAATACCACATTGTGAATCATTGGCCGGGAAGGGTCTTTTCAACATATTAAATACATCCAGCACTTAATTTATGAGTTAGTAGTTTTCTGGCTTACTGTCAATGTAGATCAGTGTTCTCCAGTGAGGGCACAATTGGCAACATCCTGGAGACTTGTTGGTTATTACAGCTGGTGGGGGGCAGCACTGGCATCTAGCAGGTAGAGACCAGATATGCTGCTCAGTATACTACAGTGCACAGGGCATGACCCCTCACCCCTCCACTCCCACCGGGAACAAGGAATTATCTGGTGCCAAATGTCAGTAGTGCTGAGGCTGAGAAACCCTGATGTTTGTAGCATCACCTGTTCGAGGGAATAGTTTAAGTGGTAGGAAGAGCAGAGGGTTCACCTAGAAGTTGTGACTATTAACAAGGGGACCACTAGCAAGTTTTGGGGAAGATACCATGCTTGTGGTCTGATGCTGAGTCCTAGAGAACAGGTGCCCAGAGAGGTTCTGGTGAGGGCAACCAGGGATAAAGCTAAGCAGTCTGTCCTTAAGCAGAGCTATAGATTATGATTGGAAAGACTAACACTCCTCAGCTTGATTCCGTTTTATTCCATTTATTCCCCGCCCCATTATTTGGGGTCACTGTGACCTAATCTCTATTTATATCAAAACAATAAATTGTCTTGTGTTGGAGGCTACGGCGTGGTTGGAGTTGTGGATCAAACCAGGCCCTGACTTTTTTCTCCTTTAAAGTCCGGACACCTTGATAAGGGGTTAAGGACAGGAAAGTTAGAGTAACACAGAAAGTATCTGTGCTATGTGTCGCATGCTCGCCTACGTGACTTCCCACACGCTCTCCCTACTGAAGGGACTAATGTGGTCAGGGTCATGAATTCTTAGTTGGTCCTTGTTGTTCCTGTACCTCCCATAACCCACTGGCTGGTTGATTGTCTTGCTGATGGCATTAGACTTGACTACCTGGCATCACGAAGTTTGCTTGTAGTTAATGTAAACTTGTTTTAGGAACTTGCGGTCATCTGACTAGATACTGATGTATTCCTCCTTCTATTGTGATCTGCCTTGTAAATGCTTGTAAGATGTGGAATAAAATCGGAACTGTTGGACATCCTTCTCAGTGCTCCTCCTGCCCCCATCTCTTTGTCTCTTAATTTCTTTTCACCATCCTCTTATCCTCACGTTCCTCGTTGATTTGTCGCGCCGGCCGTGACAGGCTTGGGTGACAGAGACAAGGGGTTAAGTTGGAGTGAGCAGAAGAGCAGCATATTAATAAATTAAACTTATTTACATGTATATGGGTTGGAGAGTGATGTTTTCATAGGTCTGAGATGCCATAGAGGCCTGTTAAGACTAAAATATATTTTCATTACGTTAGCTTTCAGTTGGGGACCTTCAAAGGAAAGCAATCTCTTCCCTAAAAAGCATGCAGAGCAGGAATCCCAAAGCATTATCAATTTCAGGACTTGAAGGTAAAAAACAACACAGCTCCCTGCCTCCCCACACCCCCACCTATTTAAATATTTAAAAATTTTTAAAAAAATTAAAGATACATAACTTTTGAGATGGAGGCTTGCATTTTTCTGAGACGTAGGCCACGGGAATCCTGGTTGGTAGACTTCCCTTCTGAAACTTCTGCAAGTTTCTAGTTGGGGAATGTTTTAGAAAACAGCTTAGGCAAGGGGCGCCTGGGTGGCTCAGTGGATTAAGCCGCTGCCTTCGGCTCAGGTCATGATCTCAGTGTCCTGGGATCGAGCCCCGCATCGGGCTCTTTGCTCAGCAGGAGCCTGCTTCCTCCTCTCTCTCTGCCTGACTCTCCACCTACTTGTGATCTTTCTCTCTGTCAAATAAATTAATAAAATCTTTAAAAAAAAAAAAAAAAGAAAACAGCTTAGGCAAAACTAAGTTAAAGATACACTTGAAGTTTTTGCTTTTCTTAAGATTTTATTTACTTGACAGAGATCACAAGCAGGCAGGGAGGCAGGCAGAGAGAGAGAGAGGAGGAAGCAGGCTCCCTGCTGAGCAGAGAGCATGACTCGGGCTCAATCCCAGGACCCTGAGATGACGACCTGAGCTGAAGGCAGTGGCTTAACCCACTGAGCCACCCAGGCGCCCCTACACTTCCAGTTTTGACACAGGATATTGATAGCATACTTGCAGGTGCTTCACTTTGTAAATTGGGAGTTTGTTTTAAACCAGGTTGAGTTATAGAGGGCCAAACCTACCAAATCACATTGACTCCTTAATTTATTTCATTCAGTGAACTTGCAGGTCTAGGCATTTCACTAAATGCGAGTAACACAAAGAGGCACATAAGATGTGGTGCTCTGTCAGTGTAGTCAGGAGCAGGCGGATAAGTGGGTAATGGTGGGGCAGCAGTATCGTCTCGGCTGCCAGTTAGTCCCCTGCTCTTCTTTCTTCTAACTGCTCACCTCACGGAGGTGTCGGGTCCAGGAAAGAGATAGTCTATGAACCCTTGGCCCGAATTAAGCTGTTTAGAAACGTTCGCCCCTTATTTATGAACAGAATCGTGCCGCGACTGCGAGCATCTTCTCCAAGACCTGGCTGTTAGAAGGTGCGGGAACTTTGATTTTTCACGTTCCCACGTTTTATAACGTTCACAACAAAGCGTCTGAGTCAGCCTGGGTGATGGGAAGCTCTGGAATCTCTGAGCAGGAGCATCCGGTCTTCATAACGTTCTGAAAGACCGAGATGCCAGAGCCTAGAAAATCAGTGCCCGCATCCCTCATTTCTGCTCCGCTCTGCATGCCTGCCGGGCCTGGCCTACATTTCCCAGGATGCTCATTTGCAGGAGCTCCAGCAGGATTGGTCAGAACAACGCGGAAGTAATTACGGGTCGCTCAGCAACGGGCGGAGTCCTGGGCCAGGACTGGAGGCCCACGCCCCTTCCCTAAGGCCGGGAGGTGGACGAAGCTCAGCTCCATCTCCAGGGTAACGGAGCGTCCGCCGGCTTTTACTTCCAGCCGAGCGGCAGTACGCTCTCCCTCTCGCGCTTTCGCCCGTTCTTCCCAGGCCCCGCCCCTTTTACGCCCGCAGCGGCGAAACGCGGGAGACCTGATTCTAGCTCCCGAGTCCTCGGAGCGGCTCGGGGCGGCGCAGTGCGCAGGCGCGAGCGTTTGGGTCTGGCCGCGCGCGGCGCTTGGTTGAAGCCCGAGTGAGTTCCTGGGCGCGGAGACCCGGCAGCGGGCGACCGAGAGAGTAGGAGACCGAGCGCCTCCTCGGCCGTCATGGCAGCCCTGCGCTACGCTGGCCTGGACGACACGGACAGCGAGGACGAGCTGCCCCCGGGCTGGGAGCAGAGAACCACCAAGGACGGCTGGGTTTACTACGCCAAGTAAGGGGCCGCCGGGGGGCCGCCGGGCCTGGGACGCACCTGGAGGAGGCCGCACCTGGAACCCTGACGGCCTCACGTGCCCGGGACCCCGCGCCGCCTGCCGTGCCACCTGCGCGCGGAGGGGCCCGGGCCGGCGCTCCCGCTCGGCGAGGCCGCGCGAAGTGGACGTGACCGTTCGAGAGCTTCCTCAGGCAGGCTCCCAGGGGCCCGAGGAGGGGTCGGCAGCCTTTCTGGGCCCTGGGTCCTGCGGGGTGTCACCTGGCGGCGCCCCGGCGCGCCCTCTGCTGCTCAGAGGCGGCGCTGCAGGGTGCCATGGGCCCGCAGGCCTTACTCCCTCATCCAGAAAAAAAAAAAAAGAAAAAAAAAAATCAAGAGAAAAAAAGAAAAAAAAAAAAAAAAGCCAGTGCCCAGCTCCCTCCTCCTCGGGGTTCCTGGTCAGGGAGCTAGGAGTATGTATTTTTTAAAATAAATGTCCTAATATTTATGTGTATGTGTATATGCATATATACCTTGGCATATATAGTAGAACTCCAGTAATTCCTGGCAAACTTTTGGAAACACCAGCAGACCCTTTCTCCCTCCCCTTACTGTGCGACTTGGGGCCGTTGAAAGAACTCTCAGTCACCGCTTTTCCACCCGTAAAATGGGTTGACAGAATTTTAATTCAGACACTGTACCTAAAACACTTAGCGTAGATCTGATAAGTGCTCTGCTCAGCAACTTAGCTTTTCTTGCTCTCTCTGCAGCCGTGACAGCACCTCCTAAGCCTCATTAGAAGCACCTGTCGATGGTCCTACATCTAGAAATCAAGAGACCTTCATGCGGCAGACACCCAGCGTGGGGAATCTGTATTGTATAGGCTTTTCCCGTAGGGCAGGTTATCATTTGGCTTTGAGAAGCAGGGTTGTAAATTAGTGATTTTCAGCAGGTGGAAAGCTTAGAAAATACTTTTTCCTTGGTTCCTCCTTCAGAGATTCTCATTCAACTGGTTTGGGCCCTTCCCGCCTCCACTGATATGTTGTAAGATTTCCCCAGGAGATTCTAATCTACCCACGGTTGTGAGCTGCTGCTGTCTTTGGTTGCTTGGTAGAAACACAACCAGGAGGAAAAAAAAAAGAAAAAAAGAAAGATAGACCTTGTTGCGTTTATTCATTCAAGACACACTGGGGTTCTACCACATGCCAGGCTCTTTGCTGGCTGCTGGTTACACTGAGATAAATAAGACCCACTTGTCAGCCGGTCTTGTATGGCAGAGTGACATGTGGCTAGTTCAGTGCAGTGTGTGGCTAGTGAGCAGCAGCTAGCTAATGTGAGGCCTGCGTGAGGAGGTGGGGAGCACCTCGGAGGCTTGGGGAGAGTTGGCACGTGAGCCGGGCCTCAGCAGGAGTAGAAGTGGGCATGTTCAGGGCCAGGAGGGCAGCCCAGGCAGAGGAGACAGTGGAGGCCTCTCTCTGGCCCATGTGCTGGAGCAGGGCTGGGAAGATTGAGGCAGCCGAGGAAGGCCCCGGGTGTGGAGGCCCTTCTGTGCCTCATGGAAGAGCTGGGGCTCCATCGTCAGGACCCAAGGGTCCACTGAAGGCTTGGAGCCAGGGAGTGCCATTGGATTTATATCTTTCGAAAGCCACACTCGCTGTTACCGCTGCCTGGAGATCTATGTGCCCGGTTCCTGGAGAGCTATATGAAGGGCCCTGTCATCTCCCAGACCCGAGGCCTGCCCCTTATCCTCGACCGCTGCACCCTCCTCCCAGCATCTCGTTAGTTATCTGAGTCCTGGTACTTGGCCTTCTCTGTAGTCATCTTTGCCACGTTCCCTTGTTGGCATTCTGCCTTCCTCCCGCAGATTGTAAGCTTCGTGAGGGCAGGCATCTTTTCTTGTTCCCCTCTGAATCCGCTGTGCTTAGCCCCTGTGAGACCTAAGTCCCTGTGGAATGAGTGAATTAATTCCTCCAGTGAAGGGTTCCCTGGGCCTCCCTGAGCAGGTGGCATACGGGTCCCTGGAATGCAAAGGTGCTGTGGCATCCTGAAGGTTAGAGCCCCCCTCTGCCTCCTGCTTTGTGTGGGGCTTACCTTCGTTCTAGCCACTTAGCCTGGGCTCCCTGACTTCCTTTTAAGTTTGCCGGGAGCCTGGTGGTACCCTGGCTCTTCCTCCCTGCCTCCTACTTTCTGTTGAGCGGCCTTTCCCATCTGCTTCCTTCCTCGACGGCATCCAGTGTCTGGGCTCTTCTTTTCTCTAAGTAAGATCAGCACACCCCAGTCAGCACCTCCGAGTGCTTCTGGGGGATTCACGGTGCGTATATGGCCTCCGAAAAGGCTCTCCTTCCTCCCCAGTGTTGGGTCTCCAACTGGCCTGTCTGGCCCTGTTGTTTACATTGAATATAGTGACAAGTTATGGCTGGGTCCTAACTGGGGTCCCCCTCTTCAGTCCCCCTGCCCTCTGTTCTTTAGCTCTCCAGGTGGAAGGATGCCTCTGACTGATCCTAACCCGGGATTCTCACCCATCCCCCTTGATCTCTCCTGATCTACAAGCATCCTAGTCTGTCTTATTTCCACTCTGGAAGGGTCACTTGTCCTCTCTTGGGGTTTGGAAACGGTTAATGGGCTAAAAGAAGACTGCCCTCTGAGTAGTTCCTGTTCTCAGATAGTCTTGCTGCAGCAAGGCCTCCCCCAAGGACAAAGGCTGTAGCTCCCAATGAGAACCCGCTCCCTGACTCATACCTTTGCCCCCTCCTGTCGCGTGGCTTCTTTGGGCCCCTCTTGCTTTCCCATGTGACCCGTGCTGTACTCACAGACCACAAGAGCATGCATGTCCCATGGCTCCAGGGCCCACCAGGCTGAGCTTCCAGGGAGAGGATAGTCGTGCCGCTGAGGGCAGACCTGGCACCAGTGAGAACTGGTGGGCCTTTCTCCCCTCCTTGGCATGGTCCAGAGCAGCGCGTGTGCCCAAGCCAGGTGCTGGGGATGGAGGGACCAGGTCTCAGTGCCTGGGACTCTCGCCACAGTCACCTGGGCGTTCCTGGGCCCTTGAGTCCCAGCCCCCTTTACTTCTGAAGCCTGGGCACTGTGGCAGCCAGAGGGCCGGCCAGCCTTGCCTGGTCAGGAGATGGTTCCCTGGTCCACAGGCTGGCCCTCCTCACAGCCGGCTGTCTGTGTCCAAGTGAACTATGCCTCAGAACAAATTTCTGGAATAACATACTTGAAAGTGATATCCATGTAATGTGGTATGGATTTAATTTTGATCCTTTTGGTTTAAATTAAGATCACTGTTAATTATCTCTTTAAATGACAAAAAGCTTATTGAAAAAGAAAAAATAGAAGAGGGCTCTGTTTAAAGGAGAGGAAGATAACACTTTGGGGACATGTGTCATGATTTTCTGTTCATTACAAAGTCATTTTAGGTTATAATTAAGAATACTTTTTAATTAAGTTTTATATGTGGGTATTTATTTAAGTTAATGCTTCTGTCTGAAAGGCACAGTTCTTAGTTTTTCACAAATGTTAACTCATTGAGTCCTTAGTAACCCCAAGGAGTAGATGCTATTATCCCTATTTTATAGATGGGGAAACTGAGGCACAGGGAGGTTAAACACCTCTTTAAGTGCACATGGCTGGTGAATGGGAAAGCCAGAACTCATGAGCATTTGGGCTCTGAAATCCTTATTACCAAATTATGTACTTTTCTCTGTGTCAGGCCTGAGGTTCACCCTCAGGGACACTGCGTCCTTCAGGGGACAGTTGGTGATGTCTGGAGACATTTTCTGTTGCCACAACTGTGGTATATTGGCATCTAGTAGGTAGATCCCGGGGATGCAGCTAATCGTCCTGCAGGGCACAAGACAGCCCCCACAGCAGAGAGCCGTCTGGCTTAAATGTCAGGACTGCCAGTGGTCGGAAACCCTGACTTAGGCATTTTCTGTCAAAGTCAAAAACATGGGGATGACAATGTTTATCTTGTTTTTTTTTTTTTTAATGTTTTTCAGGACCGAAAAAAAAAAAAATGTTCTCAGCGAATTTTCCAACTCCTTCGGAAAGCATCTCTTCATTCCGCCCGTTTCCATTTGGGCGACTCCATAGGCCAGGCCCAGGGCTAGGTGTCTGGGCTTCAGCTGCACGGGGGGCCTGCTCCCAGGGGCACTTTGTGGATTCTTGAGGGCAGGTGTTTTTGGCTCAAAGCTCAATTTGCTGCCTGCATGTGGGATGCAAACTACTTTTAACACCAGGCAGAGGAAAATGTAAAATCACATTTGTAAACTTTTCTCGAAGAAGCATGAGGAGGAAAGCAAAGCAAAGAGCAGGAGCGGTGTATGTCATTGCCGGCGTCTGGCTTGTTTGCTCACTGTTCCTTCAGTTCGCAAGGAGAGGCAGGGCTTGTGTCCACAAGGAGCAGCTTATCCTTCCCGGGGGCTTAGGCTCTCCCTTTTCGCAAGTAGGATTTTGTGGTGGTTGACATACGAGTAGACGTTGGTCCTTGCTGCTGATACCCTGCGTTTGTACAGTGACCTCATTGTTTGCCTGTCACTGTCACAAATAGTGTGTCCCTTACCTTTCTTCCAGCAGCCCCGTGAGGTGGATATGTGGGGCCAGGGAGACTGGCTGACTGATTATAGGTGTACGGGAGCCCAAGCCTTTGCCTCCTGAGTCCAGTGTCGACAGGGCTGTGGAACCCACCACTGAGAGTTTGCAAACAGACCTGAAGCCTGCAGTTCCCCAAAACACCTTGCTTGGCACGTGTAAAATTCTACTGCAGATTTGTGCTTTATTTGTTCTCTTTAAAGTAACTGGTAGGGAAGGCATATTCAGATTTCATCATCTAGATGTCGGTGATTAATTAATATTTTCTACTTTGGCATGAGTATGTGGAGTTTTAGAAGTTCAACCTCCCCTGTGAATGCCTCTTGCAACAGCCGGCTGCTTCTCTGATGAAGTATTTTTATGTTTTTCTTGATTCTTTATCACCTGTTGACAGGTATTCTCTTGTCTGTTATTGACTGATGATTTTAATTATAACTTTATTTGCTGTTAGAGGAGATGCTGAATTTACCACAGAAATAAGACTAGTTTGTGTATTTGATTTGTTTAAAATAATAGGTAGCACTTTTGATGGTATTTTATATGTCAGGTGCTGTGTTCTGCCCTTTATATACCTTATCATAGCAATTCCTGGAGATGAGTTTTAGGATCATTTCCATTTTGCAGATAGGTAAACTGAGGCTCTGAAGTTGAGTAACTTGCAGTGAAGTGACCTATTCTAAAGGCATTCTTAAATACCTCTTGGGAGCAATTAGGAGTCAGTGCTTAAAACACTTCAAAGTTATATCTGTGGAAAGAGTAAATACTTAAGATTAATATTATAGCTAAACGATGTCTAAATATCAGTATCATAAAGTAGACTGATGTTTGTTCATCTCTCCTGAAATAAAACGAAAACAAATGCAAAACATCTCTGGATATTCTGAGTGATTCACTAAGCTTCCTAAAGTTGACCCAAGGGGTTCCCGTCCGCTTCTCTTTCTCGTCCTCCACAGCCTGCTCACAGAGTCAGGCTTTCAGGAGATTTCCTCGGGCTGCTTCTCCTTCCCATCCAGGGAATTGGACCAGAGCATTTATGTTCTGAATATGTCTTTTCTGAACTCTGGCTTTACTTCTCTTGGGAAATAGTGTTGTTTGGGCAGGGGAGGGGGGAAGCAATGCCTTGATTAATTTTTAGTAGTGTAACCTTCATTTACTATTTTTTTGTGGAGTTTTAACTTTTTTTTTTTCTTTTTTAAACAGTCATGCTGAGGAGAAAACCCAGTGGGAACATCCAAAGACTGGAAAAAGAAAACGAATAGCAGGAGGTTTGTATGTAGTTGTCATAAAGCAAAGAACCTTGCATTTAAAGCATTAATTAGATAGCAAAACTGTCAGGGGACAGACAGGTTGCTCTGTCATTTCTGGAAGGTTCTCTAGGAGGGAGCCATCAAGGAATCGGGCTCTCTTTCGGAGCTCATGGGATATGGCAGAAGGCGGCAGTGAGAGAGGGGTGGAGTGGTGAGGGTGATTTCTCTTGGGCTTTTTGTAACAGCCACAGTTGCTACACATGGCCCGAGTTGGCCCAGCATGGCTGCTGGTCGGTGGGAAGGGCTTTGGGGCAGGGGCTGGAAGGGCACGGGCCTCTGTGTGCCCCATCCCTGCCGCATGTAGACCTGTCAGTCTTCCTGTGTTTCAGATTTGCCATATGGATGGGAACAAGAAACTGATGAGAACGGACAAGTTTTTTTTGTCGAGTAAGTGTCTATATAGAAACTCAGTCATTTTGGTTTTCAGTAAAAATTTCAGTAGTAATTTTCAGTAGAAATTACAACAAATTTTACAAATTTCTTGTAAAAGTAATATACCTCGAAGCTAGAAAAATATATAGTATATAACTGTAATCTTACCAGTAGGAATAACTACTTTTAATTGTTTTAAATTTATTCTCCAAGTCTGTTTTTCTTCAAAGAAAAAAAAGGTAGGGAGTGTGCTTTGTGAATTGTGTAGGACCCTGTCCTTCTCCAGTAAAGTTTTGTGAACATTTTCTCCTGTATATATTTTTCAAGACAGTGGTGCTGAATGGCCGTGGAGTATCATTTTGTACAGATGTACTGTAATTTGTCAGCGCACCTACTGGGCATTGATGTTGTTAAGTTCCTGCGTAACTCCTCCTTTTCTCTGCAGCCATATAAATAAAAGAACCACCTATTTGGACCCGAGACTGGCATTCACGGTGGATGATAACCCTACGAAGCCAACCAGCAGGCAGAGATACGACGGCAGCACCACCGCCATGGAGATCCTCCAGGGCCGCGACTTCACCGGCAAAGTGGTCGTGGTCACTGGAGCTAATTCAGGAATAGGTAGGCCATTCCTTACAGTCGTTGTGATTTTTTCGTCCCTGCTGTCTTGAAATCCACTTGAATTTGAACTACAATGAAATCTTTTAGAGTGATTCTCTAATGTAAACATGTATTTATAGTCTTTCCTGCTACTGTTTTGTTAAGATCCTGGCCTCCTTTTTAAAACCTCACTCTTCTCGTGGAAGGCCGTGGAGGGGCTGACCTTGAATTCTCTGAGAGCTGAACACTCAGCAAAAGACTGTGGCTGTTCTTATTCAGGCATTAGAGACAACAGCTTCCGTCCAAGGGTTTCCAGCCTGGTCTGTGTGGTGTCTGGACACATTTCAGTGACCTGGGTTATTGAAACCAAAATTGATTGGTAAGGGATGGACCATCAGGAGCGACAGCCTATTCATGACTTTGGAACAAAGGATACTGCAGGTTTCAGCTGGTCACTGAGAGTATCATTTTCATTTGGTAACAGGATCTTGTTTCTCTCTAAAGTTGGGGAATTAGTCCTTGTCTTAACCTCTGGATTGACTGTTTGAACCACCAGTTTAACTGCAGTGACCGGCACAGGTGGATGGCTTCAGAGGCCGTCCTTGCTGTAGTGAACAAGGCTGCTAGAAGGAACAGGCAGAGCAGATGCTGGGGCAAGAGCTTTCCACGTGGTTTTAGTCTTACTTTGTTTTGATCCATTGACATCAGCATCTGTACCTGTAAGAACCAGACTGCTTCGAGTAAGGATTTGCATCTTCAGGTTAATTTACATAGACGAAACAAAGTACACTGGGCTGTTTCTGGCAATTTCTCCCTGCCCTTTGACCCTTCGCAGCTCCCCCACGGCCCCCCTTCTTGGCCTTCTCTTTCATAAGCTTTGTCTTTTCATGCCTTCGTGCACCTCCTGCGCTGTCTCCTTTCTCCATCCTTCTTCACTGTCAGGGACCCCTTCTCGAACCTCCTCAAGCATTCCCGGCATCATCAGGGGAAGCGCAGGAGGTGAAAATACATTCTTAGAGGAACAGCTGTTGCATTGCAGAGGCTCTACGCTCTGAACAAGCAGCTGTCCCGGAGTAGAGCTCTTGACTGCACTCGTCTGAAGGCGGAGAGGCAAATGGAATTTAAAAAAAAATAATAAATAAGAAAAGGAAAGGGATTTATTTAAAACCAACTCTCAGACCTCACCCTAGGCTCAGAATATGTTCAGTCCAATTTTCTGAACTTCTGATTGGGGTGGGATTCTATATAATCATCATTGATATAGAAACTGATGATGCTGTATTAAAAATAACGACTGGTTCCTCAGTCACTCAGGAAACACTGCATTGTGTTGGTTGCATTGATGGCTCCTCTATGAGGGTGTGGACCAATACAGTGGAGAATAGTTGAGACAAAATAAGTACTTAAGGACTAAGTAAAACATCTCTTTTTATTTAACACTCAGCTAACCAGAAAATTACCTAAAAGATCTCATTCTTTTACTCTTCCAGCAAGACAGTTTTTTCCTTTAATTAGTAAGATACATGACTGCTGGTTATGTTCTGCATAAGGGTTCCAGCTTTGTTCTGTCTGATGTCAGAGAGCGGACCTCAGATGCCCCCTAATGCCCCGCCAGAAATCGGCAGCAGCAGACTCAGGACTTTGTGATCCGGGACTAGCTGAGTTGGTTCAGAACATCCAAAGAGCTTTGTGTCGTTGGTTCTCTAATCATAAAGGGGAGGGGGTTCCGAAGCATCAAGAATAAACGTGTTATTCGATGGAACCGCTTTGAGTAAACTCCGTGTCTCTGCACTGCTCCCTGAAGCGCCTCTCAGCTTCCTCATTCTCGAAGATCTTTCCTTTCTGACATCCATAGTTGACTTGGCAGACACTGCAAGCAGGTTCTGTGGTCCAGTTGGATGGGGTGTGCCAAACCCTAAAGCTTAGAGCAGGAGGAATGTCCCGAAGGTCTGGGGCCACGGGCCCTTCCTATTCAATCTCCCGCACACTCCCGGCCGCCCCCCCCCCCCCCCCGCTCTGGCCCCTCCCTCAGAGATTGCTTGTAGCACTTCTGCTCACCCCCTACCTGCTCCTCTCTTGGGAAGTATAGGTCTTGGTGGGTGTGGAAGATTTTTATTCTTGATTTTTGAAACAATACTGCACTGAAAATTCTAAGCAAGCAAATCCTTGCGAATCACTTTCAGTCTGCAGCAGTGGTTTCGGGCTTAAAGACCAGAGGCTGGAGATGGGCACGCGGCTTTTCAGTGTTGCCGAGTTCACTCTTGTATCCTGCGTTCCTGCCTTAGAAAGTGTCCTTGCCCAGGTAGGCTGTGGCTTCTAGATAAAGTCCTTCCTTCTCCTGGACTATGAAACATGTCCATTTATAAATTGCAGTAACCGCTTTTCTGCCCATTTCAGATGAAGTAACTGAATGCAGAGTGAATCGGGCGCCTTCACTTCCAGGACGTGCGGGCGCTCCGGAGTCATCTTCTTCCCGAGCTTTAATAGTGCTGGTGTCCACTTTTCCTTTTGCCGTTCACAGGAGCCTGATTTCTGTGTAGTAGCTGTTCAGCCTTTAGCCTTGTGGACGTCTCTTCTCTTTGAAGTAGAGTGGGCTGCCACAGAGCATACCAGTACTTACTGGCATGGTGGCTCTAAGGCTAAAAACGTAGGTAACCTGGTTTGCTTTGCAAAGGCTGATTTATAAACCCGGCGTTCCCAGTAATTATTTTTAATTTTTTAAATTCTCTACAGGCATTGCTTTGTTGGAATGGCTGTCAGTGAGGCTGTGTCCGCGGTGGGAGGGGAAGGTCAGGTGGTAAGAGGGGACACCTCCCTTGATGAGCTTCAGTGTTTAATTAGGATGCTCCCCCCCCCCCCCCCTTGATGTGACCTCTGGGCAGATGTTGTGTTACTGTCTTCCTCGTCTGGCTGTAAGTGATTGGAAGCTGTAGTTAGAGTTTTCAGTAGTTTGTGGTACTAAGGCAGTTAGAGGAATTCCCACTTAATTCAGGTCAAAAAGATCAGGGTGATTCAGGAAGATAGAAGGATTCTGAGGAGATGTCAGAATAAAGCGTTAGGAGTTCATGAAATCTTTGTTTTTACACTTAAATTCTGCAACTAGTTATTGCTGTTGTTTGGCTGTCTGGATGGGGGGTTGGCAGACACTGGCTCATGGGCTAAATCAGACTGTTGTCTGATGTTGTAACTAAAGTTTTATTGGAACGTAGCCACGCCCATTTATTTCCATTTATTTCTGTGGCAGTTTTTATGCTTTCAGCAAAATTGAGTAATTACGGTGAGATGGTATGGCCTGCAAAGCCTAAAATACTTAACTATCTGGCCCTTTATAGAGAAGGCCCCTGCATTAGAGGATGTAATCTCTTTCAAAGTAAGATCACCCCAACATTCTCTAAAGTAGCCCCAATTTAGATAACATTTAGATAAATTCGATGCCCCAGGCCACAGGAAGCTTTTGGTGGCGCACTCTGTGTAACTGTTAGGGACATCCCACCAGTGGCTTGCACTGCTTGCTTCAGCTCTGTCCCCTTCTTTAGGGAGCTGTAAACATTCACATGTCGCCTCCTCAGAAACTAACACTTCTCCCCTTGACCTCTGTTCAACCAGTGTTCTAAACCCGAAGACCTTTATAGATTGAGAGCTGTAGCTTGGACCGCTCTCTGGAGATCAGCATCTCAGTATCCAGGGGGAAGTCATCTCTTCACCCAAACTTCTGCTAGCAAATCCAGGAGGCCCGGAACCTCACAGTCCCAACTGCTAACCAGTAGAGACGAGGGAGGAACTGATTTCTGTCTGTGCTCAACGTAGCATGGAGCAGGAAGGGGGCAGGTGTGTTGCGACTCTGGACTTAGCGACTTGCGTGATGGCTCTGATTTGGTGAAAATGAGTGGACACGGATTGAACCATTCTTTACTGGGGATAATATTAAATACAAGCCTTGCCAAAAAGTCTCGGGAGAGGGACTGTTTTAGGTTAGGCCATTTCCCATCATGGAGGATCCCATAACTATTTTTCTAGACTTAGCCTGTCAGTTGCACTGATTTGTCTCTGTATTTAAATAGGTGAGTAGAAAGTGCTGCTGGCTTGCATCCGAGGGCTGACAGGTGCTCATCAAAGGCAGGATTCTTCTCATGAGGGGTTAATTGAATGCCTCAGTGTGGGACAGCACCTACCCTGTTGATGGTCTCCTGTTAGCAGGGCCTTTTGTTGGAATTTACAGTCTGTCGCAGCGGGCATACAGAATTACCATCACATTTACGGAGTGAAATCGAGGTTTCGTCAAATGTCCATTTAAAGACTAGTAACAAGGGGTGCCTGGCTGGCTCAGTCGGTAGAGCATGTGACTCTTGATCTTGGGGTCATGGGTTTGTGTCCCACATTGAGTATAGAGATTACTTAAACAAAAGTTTTTAAAGAAAGGAAAGTAAGAAGTATGAGCAAATTAAATATTTTCAGTGTAATGTTTATTGGCAATGATGATAAAACTTTATCCTTGCAGTCTTAAACCACCAGTGGTTACAATTTGACTTTTAAATCCCTCTCAGGATTTATTCAGGATGAAAAATTCCTTTGGCCTTTTGACCCTTCCTATCGCTGGGCTGCATCAGTGTCATGACTTTAGATCTAGGATAGCCTGGTTTGGTTTCGATTTTTGAGCCAGAGGACCCATTACCAGGAACAGAACTTTTTTCCCTGAACAAATACAAGCTGGCCACTTGGGTCTATACCAGTGAAATGTATTTTAGGACCGACACTTCATTTTCTGGTATTTTTGTAATGTAATCCCCTTGCTAAGTTTTATTACATAGATTCTAATTGTGTATATTTATTTAAACATCAGAATTGATATCTTTTAAACATAAAATGTACATGCTCAAGCATGGCAGTTACCCCTAAATTTGTTCTCCTTGAAACAAAATGAAGGTATCAGATTTCCTTGTAGGAATCCCAAAATGATAGTATAATGTTGAAATTGCTTTTTTTGGCTTTGCGAGCCCATTTTTTAAAGCTTGGGGTCTTGTTCCTAAATCATGTATTTAAATTATAGCATGAAACGTAGTTACCATGTTCTTTTATCCTGCTAATGACCACCATGATGAATTTAGATCTGGAGTAAATTCTACCTGTTCTGCAGTAATACAGGAAGAGTGCTTTTCTTTATGTAGAGGAGTGTATTCATTCTTAAGATTTTTAAAGATTTTTTTTTTTTTTGACGGACAGAGATCACAAGTAGGGGGAGAGGCAGGCAGAGAGAGGAGGAAGCAGGCTCCCTGCTGAGCAGAGAGCCTGATGCAGGGCTGATCTTAGGACCCCAGGATCATGATCTGAGCCAAAGCCAGAAGCATTAACCCACTGAGCCACCAGGTGCCCCCATTCTTAAGATTTTTAAACCCACACTTCAAAATGAGGAGCTTCCTTTATACTTTCAGTTCTTTGCTCTCTTTTCCATACCTAGTGTTACTAAATTTTGCCTTCTATCCTAAACTATGTGTTGACCTTTTTTTTTCCCCCCTCTCAGTAATTCTAAAAGATCCCATAAATCTGAGGCCATAGGCTACCTTACAGTCATTTTCTTGGTCAAAACCTGCTCATACGGGATCATTACACTTGGGATCCTGATGCCTGATGGCAGTTTCCTTTCTGATTGTCAACAAGACTCAGAATAATGGGATCTTGGCATTTATCTTCTTTTTAAGAACCTGTGCTCGTTAGTAGAAGGAAAATTTCTAGAAGTAATCTAAATAACCTTTTGGGGATATATTAAATTAAGAATATTTGTGACCAGTGGGGCACATGGTTGGCTCAGTTTCAGTTCAGGTCGTGATGTCATAGTACTGGGACTGAGCCCTCTGCTGCTCCACGCTCGGCAGGGAATCGGCTTGAGACTCCTTCTCTGTCCCTCGGCCCTCCCTTAGCTCACTTGCTTTCTCTCTAAAATAAGTAAATAAAACTTAAACCCCAAAGCTCCAAACATTTGTGACCACTCTTTTATGCTAGAATATATCCGTATATTACAAGTAAAAATTTAAAAATTATTTTGTTCTGAGATGCTCTTGAGATTTTTGGCAGTATTGGAAAAAGTCCTGGAATGATACTACCTAAAACTGAAAATTAGTACCTTATGAATTAAGCAACCATTTTGCAGTTCAATATTCTTAGACATTGAATATCCATGGAGATTGTGTGGTCTGGTTCAGAGTACATGGAATTGAATATTTGTGGAAACCTTAAGAGTATCAGAAAAGGTGCTCCTGGGTGGCTCAGTTGGTGAAGCATCTGCCTTCAAGGTCAGGTTGTGATGTCAGTGTCTGGCTCCCTGCATCAGGGAGTCTGCTTCTCCCTCTCCCCCTCCCCATCTTCCTACCTGTGTTGTCTCTCTCTCTCTCTCTTTCATATAGTAAATAAAATCTTTTTTTCTCATGTTCAGTTAGCCACTGTATACGGCATCATTAGTTTTTGATGTAGTGTTCAGTGATTCATTAGTTGCTTATAACGCCAGTGCTCCTCCCCACTCTGCCCTCCTTAATACCCTTCTCCTGGTTACCTCATTCCCTCAGTCCCCTCCCTTCTGTAACCCTCAGTTTGGTTCCCGGAATCCAGAGGTTCTCATGGTTTGTCTCCCTTCCTGATTTCTTGCCACTCAGTTTTCCCTCCCTTCCCCTGTGGTCCTCTATGCTGTTCCTTGTGTTCCACATATGAGGGGGACTATATTATAATTGTCTTTCTCTGCTTGACTTACTTCACTCGGCATCATCCCCTCCAGTTCCATCCATGTCGATGCAAATGGTGGGTATGCATCCTTTCTGATGGCTGAGTAATATTCCATTGTTTGCTGCTTCTCCTTCTGCTCCTCTCCTTGCTCATGCTCTCAGACTCTGTCTCAAGTAAATAGTAAATAAAATCTTAAAAAAAAAAAAGTATCAGTGAAGTTATGTATCCAAAGGAAGAGACCAACTGAAATATTCTAATGACCCTCATCATTGGTAATCATATATAAAAATCATTTAAATAAGTATATATAAGTATATATATGTATAATGCTATATAAATTATATATATGTATCTGATTAGAGCTCATGCTTGTCGTATGAGAAGAGTTGAACTTCACACTTATATGTAGGTTTAGGATTTCATTGATTAGGGTGACTGTATAATGAAGGGATTGTGGAAGCCCTTGTTCAGTGACAGAATGGTTCAAGATCATCATTTAAAGTGAATATCTAAAAAATAAGACTTTTACCCTGATTTGAAATTACAGGTATGAAAATCTGGAAATTATTTTATGTAATATCCAATTCAAGTAGTTAGATCTTCTGGTTTTACTAGAGTAGCATAGCCATGGTCCTGAGAAGTTAGCCCGAGAAAGGTATTCCTACAGTTCTACCTTCCCTCCGCTAGAGGGCTCTGTTGCTCTGTGGTACAGTCAAACAAAAGCCCTGGTGTCTCAATATAGTTTTCTTCCTCAGCTGGTCTTGCTTTCATTTTTTTTGAAATAATGCCTTTTACTTTCCTAACATATCTTTTAGGCCTTGTACTTCTTGGTGAAATAGTTCAAACTGAAGACCGTTAACCAGTGTCATGTTTGTTTCTTTTTCCTTTTCTCTCTCTCTCTCTCTTTTTTTTTTTTTTTGGTTTTTGGTTTTTGTATAAAATGCCAAGGGTGAAGAGATCCCTTTAATAAAAAGGTCCATTGTATTCAGGGAGCAGCCTGTTCTGCCAAATTACACAAGGGCATGTGTTTTTGTGACATTATTGGTTTTGAGTGTGCTGGCCTATCAATAATGTGGTTTTATTTTTCCCCCTAAGTGGAAATTGTAATATTTAAATATTAATGCCTCTGTTTAAGGTTCATTTAGAATGCCTTGGTGATCTTAGAATTTATTTGAAGAATATAGAGTTTCCTTGCCCCTGCCACCCTAGCCTCACCCAGCATTATATAATTTGTTTGTAATTAGACTGTTTATTAATAATGTGTTTTTGTACTAGAAGGAAATGTGTCCTTTTGGACTCAGTATGTGTTTCTTAAATCAGAGAGGCCCTATGAAACCAAATACTTAATATGAAGCAAGTAGCCAGTGTTCTGTGCATACAAGATCTTAAGGGGTGTGATTTTTATTTTGGCTCTATAACTAAAGTTTGAGGCAACCCATTAATTGCATGCTTCAGCTCTCAAACAGAAATTTGGCCCAGGAAAGGAAACACTTTTGGCTTTATAGAGCTGCTTATTTTCAAATTTTCAATGGGGACTGGATAAATACGCTATGTTACATACTTTTATTTGTATGGTGCGTTTTTCTCAGCAGCTTGTTTTTTCTCTCCTGAAAACGAAAGAACCTTGAAAGCATTGTTGAATATACTTGTAACATCACAAAACGATTTCGCCAGGTTAAAGATATCTTGGTCATCCGTATGCAGATGTGTCTGTTGTTTGTCAAATAAAAACTGTTAACATGAGATGGTTATCCTGGGAATTATTACAGATTTCATAATAAAAGGCATGCTGCCAGTTGAAACCCTGTGGACCCTCGCATTTTCCGTACGATGCGGCCCATGTGCTTTCCCGCCCTTATGGCAGCCTGTCCACAAACTATTGAGACACCCGTCCTTAGCGTTTTCCAGAATAATCTCTGGGGGTCACCAGAAGGGCCTTTTTACAAAGCTCTCTTGAATTGAAGTCTCTGGTAGATGGGTCGAAATTCCAAAAGCAGGGGTTTCTTGCCTACATTTTTTATATTCCTTTGGCTTACTGGATAACTCTACATGTCCTGATCTGTGCAAGCCCAACTAAATGAGCTGAAGAGGAAGTGTCCTCTTACCTAACGACTCGTGTGACATGGTCGGAATCTAGACGTTTCACATCTGTGAGCTAGTTGTTCTTCAGGAGTGCTGCTCGGTGTTCTGGGTCCTCGTTGGAAGCCACGTTCCCATCGTGCTATCTCTGAAAGCAAATCAGGGTTTCCTAAGTGGACTCGGAGAAGATCTAAGATTGTGTGCTTGTGCAGTCGAGAGCAGGGGAGAATGGGAGAGAGTGTTTGTGTGCGTGATGTGGCGGCGGCGACGGGAGGAAGCGCATGTTCCAGCGCTTTTCATGTTTCTCGAGGGTTGAGGGAAGGCTAGCAAGGTGGTGGGAGTTAGGCCTTTCTTGGGACGGAATTATCTCTTACAAAGAGGACCAAAATCGGAATCAAAGCAGTTTCTTGTGTAGTTGTTGAGAAATGAAAGTGAAAACTAATAGGATATTTTTCCTTTTCACTCTTACCTGTAAAATGTACTTAATTATTCCAAATTGGTACGTATTGATTACTGTCATGTTCTCTCATATCGACAGCTCTTTAGAATTCACAAAGATTCGGGACGCCTGCGTGGCTTAGATGGTTAAACATCTGCCTCGGGCTCAGGTCATGATCTTGGGGTCCTGGGATTGAGACCAGAGAGAGTCTGCTTCTGTCCCTCTCCACACTCCCCACCCCTGCCAGCCTGTGCTCTCTCTCACTCTTAAATAAATGAAATCTTTAAAAAAAAAAAAAAAAGAATTCAAAAAGATTCCACATAGGTCTGTCTTATCTCTCACCCCAGTGTTCACAGCTGTCTAAAACTGAGTCAGAATGAAAGCACAGAGAGGTGAGGTAACATGCCTGAGATCACACAGCTCTTGAGTTGTGGGTTGCAGGACTAGAACAGAGATCTTCGGGCCCTGTGCCTGGGCCCTCTCCATTCTGCTTGCTGCCTTCTTGCTCCAAGAAATAGTGCACGGTCCTGACCAAGCTCTTCCCAAGCAGCTCATCCAGTGTGAAATCAAACTGATTTTCACAAGTCTGTGAAAGCCAGCTCTGTGGCGGGCTGTGTGCAAGGTGTGGTGTCTGTAGGGAGGATTGAGGCACGTGTGATCTCTGCTGCTCGATCTGCAGTGACAGTTTCTCTGCTGAATCCCTCTTTGCTGTAGTAAACTAGGTATTGGGGAAGAGTTATGGGGGGTTGGAGCTGGCATTTTCAAGCTCATATATATGCCAAGTGTTGGGCTAGGTTAGCTTTATATGCCTTCACATTTAAGTACTTTAAAATTATTTGTTATTGGTATAAATTCCTTATGAAAAACTTAGAATGTGCAGATAAGTAAAAATAAAAAGATGAACGTAAGAAAAAAAAAACCTGACCCCAAATTCTTACCATCCAGACATAACTTAATACTCAGCACATGCGATTCTGAGCATTTTTCCCTTTCCTTCCCTTCTGTGATTTTTCTGTTTATTTTAATTTTGATTTTTTATTTTTTAAAAGATTTTATTTATTTGACAGAGAGAGACAGCAAGAGAGGGAACACAAGCAGGGGGAGTGGGGGAGGGAGAAGCTCCCACTGAGCAGGGATCCTAACTCGGGGCTCAATCCTGGGACCCCCTGGGATCATGACCTGAGCCAAAGGCACATGCTTAAGACTGAGCCACCCAGGTGCCCCTGATTTTTCTGTTTAACTGTGGAACATGACCACCTTTCCCTGCCATTAAATATTGGCAACATCTTAAGGGACTGGATGGGATTTTCTTAATACAGTGTTTACCGTTCTCCCACTGTGGCACATTTGGGTGAATTTCAGCTTTTTGTGATAGCTGTCAAATGCAGATGAACATTTTGTAATTATACGTTTGTACCTATCCATGACTCTTCTCTAGTTTTATTTTCTGCAAGTGGAATTGCTGAATCAGGGGGTTTGTTCCCAAAACTTAATACCTTGATCTGTTTTTCATCGCCCCACACCCTTGGAAACATGGACTGATTTGAATGCTCTTTTGCCCCACGTCCTTGCCAGCGCTGGAGGTTAGCTGTCCTTTCTCTAAAGTGTCCCTTGCATCTGCATGTCTCTGATTATTAGTAAGATTGATCAGCTCTTTATTTGACCATATTTATTTATTCTTTTATGAATTACCTTTTTATCTTATGTTCATAACTATTGGGTATGTATTGATTGCTAATTGATTGCTTCATTCATGTGGTATAATTTAATCTTCAAAATGTCCCTTTCTCTTAGAAGTTAATTTATTTCATAGTGTCTATTACTTTTAAGTACACGTTCAATCTTGCAGTCAAGAGGAAAATCAGGAGGGAGTTGGCCTAACTCCCGTTTGCTTCACTAAAAACTTTGAAGTGTGCGTCTTATCTGTGACACCAGCTACCCCTTCAGGCATGGGCACTGCTGCTTAGTCCCTGCGTGGAAGGAGGGAGCCCCCCAGAAGACCCGAGCTGGCCACCGGGTACAGTGGTTGAGTCCCACTGTAGCACCATGGGTGACATTTGGTTCTTTTGGTTTTGCAAATTTCCCCCAGATCTTCTGTTAATGATAGTTGCAACTCTTCAGAGCTTTTCTGTGCATTATCTCATTTGATGAGCCTGGCTCCCGCCTGGTGAAATTGTACCACTGCCGAAAATAGCTCTGCTGACAGGCCGGGGAAGCTTGATAGGTAGCGAGTTTCTATCTGGAGAGGCAGCAGGGTGCATGAGAAGAAATCCTGGCGCGGGAAGCAGACGCGACCTAGTTTCAAAACCTGGCCTCACCATGTCCCATCTGAGTGTCTTGGGGCAAGCTATTTCCTTCTCTGAACTCTTGTTCCACAGCTATGAAACACAGCCGATACTTCTATTCTGTGAAGTTTTTGAAGATGGAACTCCAGAGTGCCTAGGGAATTGTCTGCTCAGCACTGCAGGCTCTTAATAAACTGTAGGCATCTGGGGAATGGGAGACAAGGTGATCAAGTTGCTGAAATTAATTTGGTATTTTCCTAGCTTCCTGGTTCTTGGATCCTCAAAAGGCTGCTGTGGTATCTGTGAGTTTGCCTTAAAATGACCTTTCTAAATAGTTGGTTTAGCCATTGACTTGTCTTTGGTGTGAAAGGAAACATTTGAGGTGTTTTTTGATTGGAGGTCAGATAGTTGCTTCATCCAGGAAAGAAGTATCAAGTGAGAAAGGGGAAAAAAAAAAAAAAAAAAAGACAAGTTTTTTTTGTTGTTGTTGCAGTGAAGGAAGGAAAAAGATGTTTGAAGCTCGGGGGCCCAAAGCAAGGAACACTGGTAAACCTGAAACGAATGCTTCTCGCTAACATCTTTACCAGGAGAGCGAGGCTGGAGAGTACATGTTCGCTTGAGCTTGTGGTGGTTTCTAGGAGTTCCCAGGATATCCCCTGTAAATGTCCAGCTTTGCCATCCCATTAACTTGTTTATACCAGACACCGAATCAGTATTTGAATGGAATTTTACAAGCCCTTCGACTGGAATGATGCATTTTATTGCAGACTTCTGGGGACATGTCAGAGGAGGTGGCTTTAGGTTTGGAGGAAGGTGGAGGTGGGAGGAAGAGAGTAATTCAATTCCATAATGGGCGGAATAACATCGGATTTCTCGACTTTTTTTTTTTGTTGTTGGGATGTGCTGGGAGGTTTCTGCCAGTGTCTTTTGCAGAGTTGAGAAAGGGAACCTGATTTCGAGTGACTTTGTTGTGCGCTGGGCAGTCGATTTTGGTGATGAGGACTAGGAAAGTTGAGCGGATCCTGTCCCCTCCTGTGTCGGTGGTTGTGACTTGAGCCAGACACTCGGGATGGGGTAACGGGAGGGGAAGGTCAGCAGAGGTGGACCCGCTGTGGCCTGGAGTTGTGTTGAGGATTCTTTCTGAGGGGGAGATGTTGTCAGTTCTCACACAATCACGGTTCCTTCCTGGTCCCCTGACATGTCAGCTGTTCGGGCCCCTTCCCTCCGCTCGTAACGCACCGCTCGCGCAGAAGGAGGCCGAAGGAGCGAGCTGCTTGCTTCTTGCTCACGTGACTTCAACAGGATTGCCAGCAACATCTTGATTCTGGAAATGTGGTTTTCCTGGTGATCACATGAGCGAAAAGAATGAAAATAATCAATCTCCTTCAAATGGAGAGACTCTGCTGTGTCAGCCACTGATGCCTGTAAGGAGGATGAAATCTCAAAACTTTGTGTATCTTTCGATTTGTCTTCTGACTGCTTTCAGTTTTTCTGCATGGCTGTGTTGTACAGCGAGGCGGCCATGGCTTCTAAATTCAGCAGCTGGGTTTGAGAAACATCTATCAGCTGAGAGATCGTCATTGCATTCCAAATGCATTACCAAAAAAAAAAAAAGTCCAATTCCTAGTTCATGTACAGTTACCAGATTGAGCGTTTGACAAGGTAGAGAGCGCTTAACAGATCCACACGGGGGAACATCTCAGGGAGCAGAGTCAGGTTTTTGGCAAGGGATGCCATCCTTTCAGCCCCAGTGGTTGACTTGGGAGCCGTCGGTCTCTGTGCACGAGGGCCCTTTCTCCTGCTGAGTCTAGCAATCACTGCATGCCCAGGTTTCGCTTATAGTGTCTGTTGGCTTGTTCAAGGAGGACTTAATAAAGGGACACCAGCTGTGTTTGTGTGTCACTGTCGTGGGACTCTTAGATTCTCCCGAGTACACAATTGTGCATTGGTCACTCATAAGTCCCGTGCATGTTCGCCTTATTGAAGCAACACACATTTATTCACATACAGGTCTGGAGGTCAGAAGTCTGAAATCCATTTCCCTGGGCTCAAACTCAAGGTGTTAGCAGGTCTGGCTCCTTCAGAGGCTCTGGGGGAGAATTTATTTCCTTGCCTTTTTTGAAGCTTCAAGTGACTGTCTATGTTCTTTGAAGTGTGGTCATTTCTTCCACCTTCTGACTGTGTCACCCCGCTTCCTGCTTCCACATCCCGTTACCTCCTGCAGTAGAGTCCAGTCTTCCCTGACAGTGACACTTCCGGTTCCGTGGGGCCCACCTGGATGACCCAGGGTTATCGGCCATCTCAAGGCCCTCAACTTAAATCACGTCTGCTATCCCTTTTGCCGTATAAGGTAGCATTCCCAGGTTCCCGGGATTAGGACTTGGACATCTTTGGGGGTTATTATTCAGCCCACCATGGAAGGAGATGGATTAGCTCCAAGAATGCTTTCAGTGTCAGCATCAAAGACTTCGTCCTCACTCCATCTCTTCCCTACCTAAATGGTTCTTGGGGCTGGGTGATTTTTTTTTTTTTTTTTCCCTAGGAAAAAAAAAGACCAGGTCTCTCAGGTCTCAGTGCTCTGAGTTTGGGAGCAGCCCTGCTGTGCCTCATTTCCTCCAGTTTGAGTTTGTCTGATGTAGGGTTGTGTGTAAATTGTCCGGAGCTTTCCTGTATTGCCACTGGGTACTCAGTATCATGTGATAGCGATTATGGGAGGGGAGCTTTTTTTTTCTTTTTTTAAAGATTTTTCTTCATTTATTTGACAGAGATCACAAGTAGGCAGAGAAGCAGGCAGAGAGGGGGAAGCAGGTTCCTCGCTGTGCAGAGAGCCTGATGCGGGGCTCAATCCCAGGATCCTGAGATCATGACCTGAGGCTTAACCTGCTGAGCCACCCAGGTGCCCCAAGGGGGGCATTTTTATGCCTGCTCCTTCCTCTAGGTGGGGACCATGTAGTTAAGACCAGAGCTTCCCCACTGGACAGAGACAACAGTAACCTATAGTATTCTTTGTTTGGTTTTGTTTTAAATTACTTGTCAACATGTTAAAATCAGGATGTTTTACAGAAAAGTAATCCTGATTTCTGACTCTCAAAAAATCAGAAGAGCTGGTAACGCTGGGGTCCTGTGCACACCAAATAGAATTGCTCTGAGGCTGCGACATGTTGCTCCCCAGCAGGCCATCTCCCTGCAACCAGGCAAGGCTATTTTTTGTGATCAGTGTCCAAAACCTGTCTGGTTCTTGTGGATTGTTAGCTTAGAAACTTGGTTTAGGGTCTGTGATGACAACTGTGTGGAGGTGGACTGGCTGGCTCATAGACACAGAAACGCCCTTCGGTTAAGCATTTGTTCAGTCAACAGCATCGACTACTGAACACCAGGTGCCAAGTCTTTAGTGTAGAACCAGTCCTGACCGTTGTGGAGCCACAAACTAACCAAAGTATTAACACCTTGATCTTTGTGCTTCTAGAGAGCATTTAACTTTTCCTTATGGTATAATTGTTTGTTTTAACCACACATTTGCCTGTATACATGTATACCTCTAGGTGGCTTCTAATTATTTCTGTATTTCTCTGTCTGTATTTAAAAGTAGAGATACTAAAGCCTTTTTTGTTTTAATTCTCAGGAGGACATCTGCAAATGAGCAGCATATCTGCTGTAAATTAGAGAGCTTTTGCTCTCTCTACTAAAAAAAGTCTTACCACCAGTCTCTGATTTTTCTTAAGCTTCATTCCTGCCTGTGCATCTTCCGAGCAACCATAAAAGAAAGCAAAGTCTGCAGTATGCATGGGGAGGCCAGAGTTGCTTTCAACTCCAAGAGCAGTGTGTGGATCGTGGTCACGTGTAATCGCTGATTCTGTAATTTATATGAATCATGGTTCCGTTGCTTGCCTTGTGGTAGTACGCATGCAGCTCTCTGATGATTGTTTTTAAAGCTTGTCCCATGTCTTCTGATGTTTATGCTTAAAAGTCTAAGCAGTCATTAACTACTCAGTCTATGCTAAAAACTAGCCGTGGGTTTGAGCGGCATGTTTACTCGTTTTGTTTTGCGGGTGGATTGCTTTCCCAGGTCTGGCTGTCTCTCCCACTCGCTTCTGTGCTTTGCCCAGTGTTTTGCCTTAATTTCGAGCCCCAGGCTCTCTCTTCCCCAAGTTGCTGATGGTATAGCTGAGCTCTGCTAATGCGGGTTACTAGCCTGACAGTGTGCACCAGTGAGGTTTTATAATTGCCATGATTCTTCTTCACTCCGTTCCATCTCCCAGCTCCTCGAGTGGTAGAGGCTGTAGTGCACAGTATTGGAACCTGGGTAGAGAACTGTAGTTTGAACCTAGCATTTTACATTCTCTCAATGCTGCAGAGAAAGTGGTCACATTTTTGGATAATCTTTGGATCTATAAATTCCAAACAAGCTTTTTTAAAAAAAATTTTTTTTTTTATTACTACCTATTACGTAAAACTTAAAAGTTAGCTAAGCTGGGGTGCCTGGATGGCTCAGTCAGTAAAGCATCTGCCTTTGGCTCAGGTCATGATCTTGGGTCCTGAGATCAAGCCCTGCACTGGGCTCCCTGCTCAGCTCAGCTGGGAGCCTGCTTCTCCCTCTCCCTAGGTCCCTCCCCCTCCCCCTGCTCTCTCTCTCTCTCTCTCTCTCAAATAAATCAATAAAATATTTTTTAAAAAGTTAGCTAAACTTTGGAGTTTTTAAATTTTAGGATGGCACCCTCACTCTTTAAGGAGTGACTTCGAGGTTCCGTGTTTTAGTTATTATAGAGCTGGCCTTGTTTGGGATAAAGAATTTAATAGTGTTTAGTGTTCAAAGGATACTTTCTTGAAACTCTAAATATCATGTGTTTTGTTTAAACTGTCCATTAGAGAAGTACGTGAACATGGAAGAATTTCATATTCATCCCTGAAGAGCAAATCTGATGGCTTTAAATGAATATATAAATATAAACATCGAACTGCCGAAGCTTCCAGAGTCCATATCATAGGAGGCTAACCATAGGGTTACCGGCATTGTAACCCATTATACGTTACAGGCAGCAGGGTTGCCAGCTTACAAAAGCAGTGGATACACTTCAAGGCTAAGCCGAGCTGGGAAGGAAGCAAAACATTACAGACTTGTCACACTTAGAAATAAGGGATTCCAGGGTAATAGTCAGTAAAATACTTCCATCTCACAGACTTTGTGGATCTTGTACAGGTGTTAGGGAGCCATCTGTGTTTTCCTAAACCTTCCTTGACCATTTCCTTTAAGAATGGCTTTGTATTTGTATGGCTCCCTGTGTGTTTGTGTTTGTGTGTGTGTGTGTGTGTGTGTGCGTGCACACATGTGTACACGTGCACACATGTGCACTTGTTGGGGAGAATTAAGTCTTGTGATAAGAAAACAGCAAATGTTTTTAATGTTGACTTTACTGTTTGCTTAAATACTGGTATTGGATCTTGGAGTCCGTATGCCGGCAGGATGGCTTTGTTGAAAGCCTGCGATAGACAGCTATCTGCTGGTACCAGTAGCATTTCTGGATGGCTGTCAGAAGTCTTTCTTCACAAACTTAAGCATATTTTTAGTGCTGGGCATTTTGCAGCAAGTGCCAGTACGGATGTTACAAAGACTGTTTGCTGTGCAGGCGGGGTGTGTAATGCCTGCTGAATGTGACGTGCTCAAGTCTTTTGGAGACATTAAACACCTCTTTCTTGAGTTTCTTTAAGCTCTTTTTCATTGCTTCTGTTATTCAAAGCACATCTCTGGTTCATCTCTTCATTCTCTGTTTAGTTTCACATTTTACTTTAATCTTTCTGTACATCAGTTATCTGTCATTACGACATTTAAGCTCTTGGAGGAATTTGGCAGTTGCCAACTTTTTGAGAAAATAAAGCACTCCGCTGTTACAATGTTCTGCTTATGCCGAGTTAAAAACTCACATTATTTGGCTAAGGTTGTGATGATTTAGGTGCTGTTTGTAATTAATATGACGGGGATTTTCCTTGCTGTTAAGAGTATAACTTTGGTTTTAGAAGGCTTGATGGTGGGTTCCCCCCTTCCCCCACGCCTCCACCCATAGTAGATGTGAAAAGAACCAGGAGAGCCTCAGGATATTTATAATATTGTCATGCAGTGATCCCACTGTGAAGACTTCTGCAAGAGAGAAAATCCAGACTCTGGTGACCTATGGTGCTGATGGCACCGGGAGACTGGCAAAGTGCTGAAGTGAGGCCCAGCTAGGGAAGGTGGTGTCCGCACACTCAAAGAAATCCAAATGCTGTAACAGAGCGGATCCTGCAGTGTAGACAGACCTGGTTTCTGCTGTGCTCTAGCCTTGCCGAGAAATAGAGGGGGCAGTATGTACCCTCAGGCTTCCCCTGCTGGGGTGGAGGGAGGCTCCCCCATGTGCAACCGCTCAGGAGTAGTTCTTTACCCGGCAGAGTGTGAGTAAGCACAGGGCAGCATTCGAAGTGGGCAACCTGACTTGGAGTGTTTGGTTTGGAGCATGACGCTAGCTGGCTCCCCCGGATGGTGGTTGACCAGATGTAGGGGAAGATTTCTTTCTGAGAAGGGGAGGCTTTAGCTTCCTTCAAAAAGAACATCTGAAGTAGCTTATGAGCTTCTTGAAGAAGCGTAACAGAGAGACTTGCAGTACGGAGAATTTGGGTATTTCAGCTATGCTGTAACTCAAGTTTTATTATCCCACTTAAGGAAACTTGGTTAATTGTGTTCAGGTATTAGAAGCCAGCTCTGTTGAATTCTGTTCTGATCACAAGAGAATCTTCTGTTACGTAAACTGAGATTGCTTGCTTCCAGCAATGACATTGGTCTGAATAAGGCTTTCTCTTCTTGCTGCTGAATGTTTCAGTTATTGATAAGCTAAAAGGATAATTTGACCAAAAGTGTTAACTGAAAAAAATAAAAAAGAAAGAAAAAGAAAAAAAAGGCACTACCACTAAAACTGTCCTGAAAAGATAATACAATGGAAAGTGAGATTTGTAGGCATGTCTGTCTGATTCCTTTCTACTTCATATGAATTCCTTTAGAAGTTGAACATATAAGCAATGTGTGCATTTATGTGACTATTGAGATCTCTAAAATAGAGAATTCACCTGTGTAACTGGGATTTATTCAGCATGCAAATGTGGGTGGATGATTGTTTTATATGTGCCTGCTATTGAATGATGGGTAGCTTTGATAACTGTATATAAAATTATATTAAAGTCCAAGAGGTGCTTTTATGAGGCAGGCTAGAAATGGCATCCGATTTTCTTACGGCTTTTTCATGTCCATTTTGATGAATCTATTTATTACTTCTATAATGAGTAGTACACATGGTTGGTTAGCCAAGTTATTGAACTTTATCAACCTTGGCTGAAATTCACAATGCGTGCCAAACTTGTTGTAACATGTAAGAAATTACATCTGGTCTAAAAGGTTCAATAATGATTATTCTTATAATGGAATCTTTTACAAAGCATGGGCTTTCATGATATGCCTGTGCTTTTTAAAAATTATAGTGATACAATGAAACAAAGAATAACATTATAGCTGAGAAAAAAAGTGCTCACTTATGGTATAGATTCAGATTTATAATCGGCTTATTGGACTCCTAGGACATGGTAAGAGAGGATCGTGTGTTCACCCACACCTGTCCTTCCCTTTTGGCCTTACTGGAGCTAGTCTCAGTCCTGTGGCTTGTGAATATTTCCGGGTCTAGGGGACAAAGCCTTTTAATGTGTTAGATTATATCTGTTTATAAACTCTAAACTGTTTTGAAATATGTAGCCACACTCTTCTTGTTACAGAGACTTGAGCATAGGTCTTTTTACTCTGCAGAGAGAAATCTAAGCACAGACTGGCCCGTTAGCCCCTAGAGAAGTGTTGAGGTTTGGAGGGCCCAGCACGTTGCACACTTTCCCCTTCCCAGGTTTTCAAGGAATTGAGAAATAGGGCAAACAGTAAGGCGCGCGGAAGACTAAAGCTTCCCCTTTGTGACTGGTCAGGCAGATGCTGGTGAATATGGCTTACATATGCGGGGTGGTGGGTTTTCTAAACCTACACGCCAGAATTAGATGGGTGATGGGCCCAGGGCTGGATGCCACCAGGCTTCCTGTGAGGGCAGGGGCCCCGCTGCAGCATGCACACCCCGTGTGGCGGGAGGACGGGAAAGGCAGCGCGGTGTGGGGCCAGCCCTGTTGCATTTCCTACCATGTGAGGTACACTGCCTCCCACGCACAGGAGTGAGGGCCGCACCGAGAAGCCCAGGCTGTTGACACAGATGGAGTCCCTTCATCCAGAAAGATGTATCTGAAATGGGAACGCTGCCTCCCTCCCCTGCCCTCCAGCAAAAAAAAAAAAAGAACAAAAAACAAACGGTTAAAATTATTAAACCTTAGGAAACTTAGACTCCAGCATTGCTGGGTGTCCACAGTCCACTCTCTGGTGTTCTTGTGGACAGTGAGCCCTTGCTCTTTTCTTGGATAACTAGACAGAATGTTTTCTTTCTTTTCCCTTTTATTATTTTTTTTTAAACTTCTGTTACTTTCCAGGTTGCTAACTCTGGGCCCTTGGACTATATTCTTAACCCCCGAGACTCTGTTGCCTCATGTAGTAAGTGAGACGACATGAAAGTACCCACTGTGACGTGTCTCTCGCCGTGTGTCTCTCGCCAGTGTCGCCTTCTCTGTTGTTTTGTTTCTAGGGCAAAGCCTCACATTGATTTTAATTTTAATTAATTAATTAATTTTTTAAAAAGATTTTATTTATTTATTTGACAGAGATCACAAGTAGGCTGAGAGGCGGGCAGAGAGAGAGAGGAGGAAGCAGGCTCCCTGCTGAGCAGAGAGCCCCATGCGAGGCTTGATCCCAGGACCCTGGATCATAACCTGAGCCGAAGGCAGAGGCTTTAACCCACTGAGCCACCCAGGCGCCCCTCACATTGATTTTTAAAAAGAGTCTGTGTTATGAGTAATTTCATGAGTATGCCAGCATAGAGAAAGTTACAGTTTTTCTTGAGAGGTAAAGAGGGACTGGTTTTTGATGCGTGCTTGAATGAAGGAGGGAGGGGAAATCCCTGGCGTTTCACACTCGGGAGCCGGTCTCCCGAGGGGCAGCCCCACAGCTGTCCCAGTCTCTCTTCTACTTTGGGAGCTCGACAGATACTTGCAGATTTTATCTAGCTGGCCGTTGGTGTGTGCACATTTGCCAGTGGCTGATGGCAGAGGGGCTTTTGCAAAGCTGTGGTTTTTTGTGCTCCATTGGGACAGTCTCCATACTTGTGACCAGACAGACAGAGTGAAGCTGGCCTGTTTTTCCCTATATCCACTTAGACCTCTGCCTTTTCCAGAGTGCTTGTGCATTGCAAGCAACACAGCGGGGAGGGAAAAGCAGAGAGCAGGTCAGCCAGCCATTGCTACGCTGGCCTTGGGCTGCGGCTTCGGGGAGTGCCTCATTCAAGGGAAGGGGGAATTCCTTGGAACCAGTCAGCTTTCTGAGTGGCTGCAGGGCCGGGAATTGTCCAGAAGGTGGTTTCTTGGGTGACCCACTGGCTAGTCCGCCATCTTCAGGAGAGCCCACAGTTGCGCTGTACAAAAATTGCAAAGTAGCACACAGCAGCGCCGCGCCCTCTGCGAGTACTGTGAAGCCTACCCCGTTCTGCTGACAGCACAGTATGCCTTTTCATTATTCTGTCTTCGATGAAATAGTTCTTTTAAATTTTATTAAATTTGCTTCTCATATTAGGAACCATGCTATTATACTTGCCAACGGACGTTTACAACGTGCAACTAATGTGTTCTATTTTTTATAATGCTTAATTAGAACTCAGTTGAGCAGTAAAGATGTGTGGGATATGATTAGCCCAAAACAGGGATGTGGAAACAGAAGGGGAGAGGAGGATGAGGGACTGATTCCAGCACTTACTTTTCAGGGCTCCAAGCGCAAATTCCTTATGGGTGTTGCTCTTCCCTGCTTAGAACGCGGGGGAAACAAGGAAAAGTTACACAAGAGTGAATGTCTCTGGGTCTAATTGACCCTTCCCCAGAGACAAAGATGTGGTAAGAATCCTCTGGAGTGCGTATTTTTCACAATTGTTTATTTATTTTTTTCCTGTATGATAATAAAACATGCAGGGGAGCCCACTCTGAGATGTCAGCAGGCGTCTGCCTGACTTCAGTGGTAATCACCCAACTGCCGTAGACCGTAATCAAGCTTGTGCAAACCGTGTGCTCCCCTCTGCGGGAGAGCAAGAGTAAAGCGCTTAATGTGGCACTCCACTGATGTGAGTGGGGAGCAGGTGTTGAAAACGGGGCTTCCGAATCGCAGTCATTGTTTGGCATCTCTTACCTACAGCTGCTCACAGAAGTTTCGACCATGCAGCGTCTCTTGCAGCCCTGCACATTTGGGAAAAGAAAGGCTTTGCTGTACACCACCTGTTTATACCTTTGGTTGGTTGAAACTTTCATGGTATGTTGTAAAGAAAGGGAAACAGTCCCGGGATCAGACAGTGTCTAGAGCATTGTGTTCATTTCTGGTCGGAGCACAGACAAACTAAGAGCTTGTGAAGTCATGAAATCGTGTGGTAGGAGCACCTATTAATGGGCGGAGGAAAATATCTACGTAAGTTAGTTCTTGCCGTGCATGTTCAGTGGAGGAGGGAAAAGCCTGGCTTAACTTCCAGGGACAGAACTGGGACCAGTGGACAGACAGAATGCTATAAGGAACCAGCATTCAACGATTAGAACAGGGGTAGGGCGCTTTTCTCTTGATTCAGGTTTAATAAAAACTAAGTACGTTTTCTGTATTGCAAATGTTTTAAGAGTTGTTTTTTTTTTTTTAATCTTAGTTTGGGTTCCCCCAAACTCAGCAGAATCTGAGACCAAGGTTGATGTGTAGGTACTTAGGGATGTGACTTCAGAGAGCATGGATGAGGGATAGGGGATTAAACAAGGAAGGAGGGAGGCAGTGCGCGCGTGTGTTACCAGTTGGGCAGTGCTGTGGGTCCCTAGCATTCAATTCCGTGGACCTTTTCAGAGGAGCTTACGAAATGCACCTCAGAACCATCTTCTTGCAGAATGAGAGGGGAAAGCATTTGTTCCCTCTGCTCCCAAACCCATCAGGCAGGGGTAGCCCTGCTGGTATTTGTGCCCCAACATTTTGGGGTTGCACATGGGTGAATCCCAGGTTGGTTCTGCAGGTACCCCATGCTGCGCGTCAGGGAAGCTCCACACTGCAGCCCTGGATGGGTCTGCCCAGCTGCCTCGTTGTGAGCTTGGTGGCTGCAGTAGTGGCCAGAGTTAGGTTGGACTGGGAGACTTGGGAGCATCAGGAAGGGTCCCGGTACAGTCCCCCTTGTACCGTTACCAGATCTCGTGTGCTCTGATGAGCCCTGCTCCACCGCAGGGCTCCACCAACGGGTTCAGAGGCTCTCTGTCAGGGGTATCTATCCGTCTCTGTGATAACTCCTCCACGGCTGTCTTAGTTTGCTCAGGCTGCTGGAACGAAGTGCCACACGCTGGGTGCCTTCAGCCGCAGAGGTTCCTTGTTTCCAGGTTTTGGAGGATGGAAATGTTATGGTCTAGGTGCGGGCAGGACCCTGCTCCTTCTGAAACCTGTGGGGGAGGATCCTTCCCCGCCTCTTCTGGCTTCTGGCTGCCCCCGGCGGTTCTTGGCCCTGGCAGCAGAATCCCGGTGTCCTTTTCCTCCTCCCTTGGTGTGTTCCTTGTATCCCTTCCCACATCTCCCCTCTGTGTGTGTCCGTCTCCCTGTCCAAGCTCCTCTTCTTACACGGGCACTGGGCATATTGGACTAGAGCCCACACCAGTGATCTCATGTTGACCTGATTACCTTCCAGAGAGGCCCTCTTCCCAAATAAGGTTACATTCGGAGATTCTGGGGGTTAGAACTTCAACATACATTTTGTGGAGTGTATTAAAATTCAGCCCATTAAAAACTGTGCCCTAGAAAAAAGGCCTTGCCTTCTAGTATTGATGCTACCCAGTGCATAGCAGACCCTCACCAGCTCATTCTTTTAACAGATACTTATCGAGTGTGTGCTGTGAACCCAGCTCTGTTCTAGGGTCTGCGGATACAGCGGTGAGCAAAATTTGCCCCCCTGCCCCGCCCTATGGAGCTTGCTTTCTTATGGTGTCCATTTTCAGAAGTAGTTGCTCTTTTTTTTTTTTTTTTAAGATTTTATTTATTTGTCAGAGACAGAGAGAGAGCGAGCACAGGCAGACAGAGTGGAAGAGGGAGAAGCAGGCTCCCTGTGGAGCAAGGAGTCCGATATGGGACTTGATCCCAGGACGCTGGGATCATGACCTGAGCCGAAGGCAGCCGCTTAACCAGCTGAGCCACCCAGGCGTCCCAGTAGTTGCTCTTTTGTCTTGTTTTTATTACCTATTAGGAACCGAGTGAGGGATTGCCTGCTTTCCAGTAGCAGAACAGGGTGCCTGGAGCAGGTGAGTTCCTGGCCAGAGGTATGTAGCACCGGCCAGGCAGCTGCCCACCGAGGATGCTGCAGAGGCAGTTTGGGACTTGGAATGGTTCATTCTGATGCTGGGGACGAGGGATGGTTGCGTGGATGGACTTGTTCTGGGCTCCATCTCTTTTGTCAAGTGCACAATACTTGACTTCTTCCTCTTTACCTCTCAGAGGAACAAACAAAATGTTTGCACAGCTTTCTGCTTTAAATAAAAATTAAAAAAAAAAAAAAAGCAGGTAAATTCGAGGCCTCTCTACTCCTTTGAGAATGTCCTGGAACCCCTGGCCCCTTTGCACAGGGGGAAAACAAATATATTCATAGCTGGGCACTTGTGTGTAATTTTGGGGGGAAGAAATGGACACTGAATTAAGAAATCCCGATTACTTTTAAGGCACTATAATCATTAGTATCAGTTAAATAAAGTCTTGATTTGGAGAGTCCTTTTATTCATAAAAAAAAAAAAAATCATGGAATTGAATAGAGCTAGAGATAAAATATCCCTAGAGATGTTTTTGTTAGCTTTCTTCATAAAGGTTATTTTTCTGATAGGAATTTGTCAGCATGTAATTAATAAAGAATTATTGATTTCAGAATTATCCTGTGCTAAACAATGGAAAATTTCCTAAGTACCTGGCAGGTAGTGAAAAAAAAATTCAGTTACTGACAGGCTGTCATAGTTGAATCTAAAACCTAGGGGCAAAATACATATATTCTATGTAGTTTCCATTTCTAGACATTTCTAGATTTCTAAATTCTTCCTTATAAAATTTTAGATTTCTTTTATTTTTGAAAGAGGGGACCCCCTAATTATTGATTTCTCTTTTTAAATAATCTCTTAATAGATTTGATTTTTCACGATTATTCAAATTATCCTTTGGGTGGTCGGTAGGTATAATTAATTTAAGGAAACCAGAAAGATTTGGCACTAGAATTAGTGGGCCATCTAAGGCACAACGTTTAATGTCTTATTCATGGAAGGTACGTGTTACATGTTTATGGAATTACATTCAGGCTTTGCAGTGCTTCCAACAGCTTTTAAAAATGTCATGGTTACTGCTTCTGTGGATACAGAAATTTTCAAGTATACGTGACAAAAAACTAATGCTAGTTTACTTAAAACAAAACTCTGTGGCAATGTGTTATAGCCACAGGAATTTCTCTGCCAAATGTTGAGTAAATGCAGTGAAAACTTTGTACAAACCTTCTCATGCTGCAAATGAACAAGGGGTAACAAGGGGTGCCAGGGGCGCCGCAGCAACGGGATGTTTGGAGACACCTGGGCTGTGAGACTCACGACTGTATCCACGGCGTCTTGGTGACTACCCACCTTGGATGTGATTACATACCTGGCACACTGGAGCAGGACCGTTTCTGTCTGAGCGTCTGTTCCATGGAGGACTTGGCTGGAAGTCACAGTTTAAATGAATCCTTTTCTTTATATATCTAATATTGTGCTACTTTCTCCAGAAAGATGGAATCAATACTGTTGACTATAATGGAGGTTTGCATTTTTCTAATTTCTTATTTAGGCTGATCTGAGCAAAGATGTTCAAATTTCCATTTATTTTAAACAAGATGGAGTTCTTGCTGCGCAGAAGGAATATTTTTAGCTTAGTAATTTACTTAGAAACTGCCTTATTCAATATTTGATGTTAAATTTGAACTAAAACACATAGCATCATATGACATGGTTCTTACATTAACATTTTGTTGGATTGGAAACAGAATCAACACATTAGTCATCTTAATTCATTTAAGTTGGCTTTCCCCAGAATTCTGGAATCCAAAAACAACACATTTGTCAATTTTACGCACAAAGGGAGAGGCAGGATGTAGTTTCTAGTTAAATATCCAACACTGCAGTAGAAAGCCAATGCAGTTATAGTAAGTCGAATTTGAATGAAATTCAGAGTGAAGCAGTGTAATAAGATTTTGATGTAAATTGAATACTTAAAAATTTTGTTTTATAGATGTCTTAATGAGATTCTCTTTAGCAGATACTTTAATAGAATCTTGTAAATTACCTAAAATTATCTGTGATTGTTATCCAGTGGGTTCTAGAAAATGTTTAGGTTAAGGTGGCCTTCGTGTCCTTCCATGCTTTGTTCTTATTTGGCTTCAGGTCACTTTAGCATTGAGTGCTAAAAGTGCATTGTCTCTTCCAGGGGTCAGTAAGCTATGGCACGTGGATCAAATCCAGCCCTCCCTTGCTTATTTTTGTAAAGTTTCATTGGAACACAGACATTGATGCCCACTCATTAGCATACTGTCTATGGTTGCTTTCATGTTACTTTAATATAGCAGAGACCATATGGTGTCCAGTGTCGGAGGTATTGACTATTGTGTCCTTTACAGGAAAAGTCTGCAAACCACAGGTTAATTCTTTTAACCCATGTTTCTCCTATAAGAAGTCCTCTGGCAAAATTTAAGTTGTTAAGAAAACAAATGTCACCTCTTCTAAAACCTTGGTATGCGTTTTCTCATTTAATAAGGAGGGCAACATAAAGTATTCTATTTCCTTTCTTTACCTTGGTTGCCAGGAAGCTCAGAGTTAACGATTGAATGCTCATATAAGTAATCAGCTTACTCTACATTCCTGGTAAATCAGTTTTTTTTTTTCTTTAATATGGCATTTGCATTTACTTAAAAGAAAATCAACTTTTTGAAGTAGAAGTTTCACATAACAAAGTTCATTAATTTTAATTGTACATATGGTTTTTGACAAATGTGTACACTCAGATAACCCACCACCCAGTTAAGATAGAGAACATTTACACATCCACAGAAATTTTCATTTTGCTTCTTTGCCCCAGGCAATTTGTTATTCCAACTTTCCCCTGCAAGCCCTTGTCCCTGGCAACCACCAATTTTCATTTTATTTTAAGTTCCAGTGTTGTATGTGGGTGTTTATAATACACTGTCTTAAGTGCTTTTTAGGAAAGAATTGGGAGCACCAGTGATAAGTTGTTGAATAGGTACTAGGGACACTAAGAATCATTTATTCTATTTAGTCCCTTGTACGTATTTTTAGATTTCTATAGGAAAATTTGATATATAAATCATATGGAGGGTGTTTTAGCCAATAGTGTATCAATAATAAGACTAATATATTGAGAGGTGTGGCTTGCTAGGAACTCTGCATAGCTGTCTCATTTGATATTCCTGCAACCCTGAAGGAGTACCTCTTAATATTCCCCTTTTACAAATGAAGAAACTGAGGCCCATAGAAGTTAAGTGTATTAATTTCCTGGCGCTGCTATAACATTGTTCCACAGACTAGGGCTTAAACAATAGAAATTTATTGCCTCACAGTTCTGGAGGCTAGGAGTGCAAAATCAGGGTGTTGGCAGGGTTGGCTCCTTCTGAGGGCTGTGAGGGAAGAGTCTGTTGCAGGCATCTTGTGGTCTTGTATGTGGTCCTTTTCGTGCTCAAATGGTGTTCTCCCTGTGTATGTGCTGAGTCCACAGTTTTACCAGTGTCATTGGGTTAGGGCCCACCCTAATGACCCCACTTTAACTTGATTACCTCTGCCAAAACCCTGTGTCCAAATAAGGTCATATTCTGAGATACTGAGGCTTAGGGCTTCAGCATGTGAATTTTGAGGTGGGGGGGTGGGTTACAAAATTCAACCCAGAACATACAGCATCCTTCTCAAGACCCAAAGGTTCTAAGGAAATGGCAGAGGCAGGATCCTGACTCCGGTCCGTCCGACTCGTGATTGCACAGTGACGGGAAGAGGAGGCGTGTAAATTGTTCCCTGCTGTGAGAGTCAGTGTGGGGACCAACACTCAGAGGGAAAGTGAGCTGGCTTTGCTGAAGAGGTTGCTGAAAGGGGCTTTAGAAGCATCAGGCCCTAGGGTCCAGTTTTCACCCTTCCACTTTACTGGCTATTTGACCTTGTCTTTTCTGAGCCTTATTTTTCTAATCTGTACACTGGGGATAGTAGTGTCATGCGCCCATGGTGTTGAGAGTTAAATGGGACCATCACGTGAGGGTCGTGTATACGTGGGAGCCATAGACAGCGTCTCTTGTTAAAGAAGGGGAGTTCTGGGCATTAACAAGACCAGAATTTCTTAACCTTGAACAGGAATCTGAGTGTCCAGAAGGGCTCATTAGAACACAGAGCCCAACATGACCCAGCTTGCTGCTTCAGCAGGCATGGGGGGCCTGAGAATGTGCATTTATGAGTTCTCAGGTGATGGTGCTGCTGGTCCAGGTACCACTCTTTGAGGAGGCAGGACTTCGATCTCTCGTTTGTTAGTAGATACATATTTCAGTTTTCTCCAGAGAAAGCCAAACAAGAGGTTAGGTTTCTGACCCACAGGAGTATCATCTGCTCCACCTCACTGACCTGCCTTGGTTAGGGATGACATAAAATCTTCCATCTCAATTCCCAGTGGTTGAGGCCAGAAAGCTTAGGATCTGTTGCGTTTTCTCCTTTTTGAACCAGCTGATCTGGTTAAAAGCATTAGTATATTAGTCTGTCCTGGTTGCTCTGACGAAATATCACAGACCAGGTGATGAATTGACAGAAATGTATTTCTCATGATGCTGGAGGCTGGAAGTCCGAGACCCAGGTGTCGGCAGCGTTGGTTTCTCCTGAGGGCTCTCTGCTTGCCTTGCAGAGGCCTCCTTGCTCTCTCTGCACATGGCCTTTCCTCTGTGTGCACACATCTCTATGAGAGCCCCAGTCCTATTGGCTCAGAACCCCCACCCTTAAGACCTCATCTAACCTTAATCCTAAGACGCCTCGTCTTATCAGGGCTTAGGGCTCAAGATAGGAGTTTTAAGTGGACACAGTTCAGTCCGTAACCAACAGTAAAGCTCCTGATCTGTTTTTTTCCCTTCAAGAAATGCTTTGATTTCAGGGCACCTGAGTGGTTCAGTGGGTTAAGCCTCTGCTCAGGGCCCTAGGATCGATCCCTATGTCGGGCTCTCTGCTGAGCGGGGAGAATGCTTCTTCCTTTCCTTCTCTCTCTGCCTGCCTCTCTGCCTACTTGTAATCTCTGTCAAATAAAATCTTAAAAAAAAAAAAGATTCTTTGATTTCATGTTCCCTTTTCTGTCTCAAAGCACTGAAGAAACTATAGTACACCTTTTCTTAATAGAGCCTCTAAAAAGTTACATGTGTGAGGGGCAGGCTGCATGTTTGAGCCAAATAAAATGTCTTCTTTGCACATGCTTCCTCCAGCTGTCTGTCCTAGGAAGGCAGATCTCCATTGGAATCTTTTGTGGCTGCTCCCTGGTTACACAGGCTCCCATAGCTGGGACCCTTGACCCCTTGAGATGCTCAGTTTCCCCAGAAGCTCTCTGTAAACCAGAGTCCTCTGTTTTGCCCTATGTGTCTTAACTCAGAGCATTCCCTCTCCTTTTTTGAAATGGAGTTGAGCCTAATCTCTGATCATGTGTATTACCTATGTGGGGGCTCCTACTGGGACCCTCTTGGCCCAGAGGCATCAGGGCCAAGAGGGGAGCCCAACACAGATTTCCAGCTAGCTGCATCTCCGGGAGTCAGGCACGATCAACCTTAGCTGGAAGGCGCCCTGCGCATCTCTGACATTCATGCCAAGCAGATGCCTGATCACAGCTGATGGTTTGCTTGCACATTTACTGAGAGGGATAGATTTTAAAATTGGTGTGTTTAGCCAATCCCTCATCATGGTATTCTAAAACTGTGTTATCAAACTCAAAGCTCAAAACTCCTTCCCTTTTTCCCCTTGTGAGACTGATTTTGTTGAAGCAGATCTCACCTTAAAAAGTGATAGAGAAATGGAGAATTTCTTTGACAAATTGTACGACCCTCAGGGACCCAGGCACTGCAATCTCCCACGTGTGTTGTCAGTAAGGAAAGTGTGAAACTAGTGAAGATTTCTTTGTGCTTTCTTGTGTGCAGCCTGGCTTGTGGAAGGAAGGGAGTTTTGTGCACGTGTAGTTCGTACGGTCAACACAGGACGGCTGTGGACTGTTTGACGATTGCAAGAGGACTCATCAGAAGTAGCAACAAGTTTACTTGAAAAAAATTTCTTTTTCTTCAAGTTGAAATGAGATAGTATCAGCTTTTGTTGTCTTCAGAAAGCAAAGAAACAAAACACACACACGCACACACACACATACACACAGCCAAGCCCCTCTTAGATTTCATAAAAAGTTAGAAAGCAGCTGTATGAAAGATTACAGGGTGGTCTGGGTTACATAGATTACCGAGGTGCTTTTTCCTTAATGACTACAAGGTAAGGATATTCCTTAATAAGGTGTTTTTGCATTTTATTCAGCTTGCTCAGAACTGCAGTACCCTTTGTCTCCTTATTGTACATTTTGAGCAAATGTCTCATTTTAATGATTGCTCCCTAACCCTTAGCAGTAGAGTCCAGTGTCTGGTTTGTCCCCACGTGAGGAGGAGTGGGCAGTGCCTGACTCTAGCCCAGGCTAGGTGGATGGAGCGAGCAGGGTAAGCAGGCCTGTCTCCCGCTGCCGGCTTCAACAACGGAGCCTCAGTCATACTTCCCAGAAGCTGCATCTTAAAACACTATAAGCTGTGGAGAATGAAAGTCTATTTGGACACTTCCAAAGTCAGCCTCAAAAAAGGGCTGAATTTTCCCAGCGTGGTGTTCTGAGCACCTTCCCATGACTTTGGGAGCAAAAAGAATTTAATCTTTTTAAAGAGGCGAAGTAATATGCCACTTTTTAGAAGGTGAGAGCCAAGGTCGTTCTGAAATTAAAAAGAAAAAAAGTGTCAGGGGGGCGCTTGAATTAGAAAGCTCACACTGAAGATACAGGCTGTACAGGCTGTAGCAGGTTTCGGTTTTTGGAAGCTCTCAGTGGAATGGAGAAGTTTTGTGTGTGTGTGTGTGTGTGTGTGTTTTCCTTCTTTCAAACAATCCCTTCCTAACCACTTCTTAATTGACAGGAGTGGAAAATGCCTTGGGAGATAGGCTGGTCCTGGCCCCATTGGTTGTTGAGAAACGAAAAGAAAGGGGTCTTTTTTCTGGACAAGTGTGGCGTGGGACCCCGGTGGCCTCCCTGTTTGCTCTGCATCATAAAGAAGCCCGTCTCTGGAGCAGACTGCAGAGTGACTGAGGCCTGGGTCTTGAAAGGAAATCCCGGCCCAGCTGCGAAAACAGTGAGCTGCCCAGTAACATAATCCCGCGTGCTTGCAGATTCCGGATTGGGTTCTCTCCTCTTGAAGTGGCTATAAATTCATCCATCAAAGTGAAAAAGGCCAAACTTGAGGGTAAACCTTTCCACTTGCAAACAGCACAGACACTTTGGTTCTCTTACTAATACCGCTGTGCGTGTGGAGTTAAAGACACTGTGGGAGAGTGTGTGCGTGTGTATGTGTGTGTGTGTGTGGTTTGTTAGTGATTAAAAAAAAGTTTTGCCCTCCGAAGAGCATAAACACGGGCCAGATTCAGGTCCTGGGTTTGAGGTCCTAGAGCTGTCGTGTACTTCCTTGTGTTTGTGCCAGCGAGTGAAGGAGGCTGTGTCTCCTGGAGAGCCTTGACAAGTCACACATGTTTCTTCGTCCTATAGGCTGGATTTAAGTTTTTTTTTTTTTTTTAATGGGGAAGACTTTGGATTTTTGTCTTGTCCTGTGTCAGTTATCCTCCTGAGCATCTGGCTGCATTTGTAAAAGTCCTGTGTATGCTTTGTTAAAAAATTCGGTGTGGCGTCACTTCCTTCTTGAGTCGGTGGGGAGGTCTTTGTCCTTGGCCTTCATAGAGTCTCCTCCCTAAACCTCAGCACTGAAGCCTTTCAGAAGCGAAGGAAGAAACTCGAGCATGACTTGTAAGACTAGGGTGTTAAGGCCGTCCCTTGTAAAAGGACTCACTGGTTGAAAGCGTAGACGCAAGGTTCAGTTAAGTCCGTACTTGTACATTGTTGACCTTGGAGAATGTGGAAAGAAACGTTATTTCTGCAGATTAGCTATGCCTTCTGGTAGGCCTTACGCAGAGAACTGTTTGTGAAAGCAAAGGATGGTATTAATTCTGAGCCCTGTGATGAAATATTAAATAAGAGCGAAGGTAATTTGATAATGCATCACAGTTTGGGGACAGATTCCATTAAGTAAGTACGTTTACATAATCAAGTAGCTGAAGAGGCCTGGGTCCTTTGCCTTGACAAGATGACACCGAAAAGAAATGGGTGTTGTTGGTAGGCTGTGGTGTGGGGACCATTTCTCTCAGAAGGACGGTTTGTAAGGTTTGTAAGCTTAGTAAGGTTTGGCTTACATCATACAAATGCCAAACATGGAAACATATGTCACAAGAGACATAAAGAACACACATCAGATTCCATCGGTCGGTGGAACAAGATACAGAACAGTCAGCAGTTGGGCAGGTGAGTGGTGTTCCCAACTGGATTTTTCCTGCCCTCAGGGGGCTCCTGCAAGTGTGGGGCTTGAACTCACCTGCCCTGGACTCAGGCCACTGCACCTCCTATTTGTCCTTTGATCTTGTGAGTGCCCACGCCTCTGGGCTGCTAGTTTTCTCAGTGGTGCGATGCTGACAGTGACGTGTCGGAGCGTTGCTGTGAAGAGCACGTATCCCTGAAGCCCCTGGCACGGCAGCCCCCATGTGGTGGCACTCCCACGTCCTCCTCGCCACCTTCTTTGGTCCTTCTCTAAAAACCGGCATGCTCAGAAAATACAGTAGGCCTGTTCTCTTTCCTTTCTCACTTGTCTTGCTCTTTCTCTGTTAAAATTTGTGAAGGCCTATAAATGATCAATTAGATCCATTCTGTCATTCCCTTGTAGCGTCTTACTCTTACGCTCTACACGTGTGTGCTAAAAATGGAAGTAGCATCTGTGTGGGCATACGCAGGTGAGTTTTCCCAGCCCCCAAGCGATCGCTCACGCGCTCAGGGGGCCAGTGTTAGCACATACGTAGACACACACCCGCCTTCCCTTCGTATGCCACCGAGGGGATCACCTGCGCATGCCGTCCTGTGCTTTGATTTCTTTTTTTCTTCGTAATGAAACAGGAGATATTTCCTTGTCTTTCCCTCTCGGGTCACCTGATTCTGCTGGATGACAGCATGGCCCTTGGCTCTGGATGCGCCATGTACTTCCCTTAACAGAGGGGACGTCTGGATGGGTTCCCGTTTTTTGGCTATTGCAAGTGATGCTTGTTGAACGCTCCTGTCGCGTGTTGGCTCACATGGGCGGGTATATCTGTAGGACTCGTTTCTGGATGGGGAAGAACTGGGTGAAAGGGTGCGGCCATATACACTTGGGTGGAGATAGCCCAGTTGCCCCCAAAGATGTTGAGTCACTTTGTATGCCACTGTCTTGCTCCCCCCACCATTAATACATGTGGTGGCCTGGTGTGCTGGCACCCTGACCTGCACGGACCCTGCTCCGTTGAGGTGCCCTTACTAAGTCTGTCTTCACTGGGCTGCCTAGGGCCATGTTAATTGCAATCTCTTTGGGCACTTTTCTCTCTGTGATTGCTAACACACGGGAATTGGACGCACTGTCACTGGCAGGTCGGATGAGAGCTTCCTTAGCCAGCCAGCAGCACCACAAGTAGGCAGCCTGGGGTCCGTCTTGCCTCCTGAGAGATCCCAGGTAGTCACTCAGAATTGATTGTTTAGTTTTAGAAAAGTTCTGGCCTTAGCATTGTACTGCCCCAAACGGCTGGCCATATATCAAGAAGATAGCCCACGTGAATGGGCTGTTCCCTACCTCTGGATCCCCATCTCTCGAATTGGTGTCTTTCTTTGGTAGATATTTATATTTGAGGCCTGTTGATCTTGTGAGGGGTGTTTGGGAGCCTCTGTGTGGGACTTGTTGCCAGCTGTGTAAAAGACACACATTTAAAAGCAGGGTTGGTTATGACTTACTTTCCTCTAGAGAGGCCTGAATAGGTCTTGTAATTTATTAAGAGCTGGCAGTTGCAGTGAGGATGGAAGGAGTGTGATTTCTGACTCTTTGGAACTCAGAGCTATAGAACTGAAACGGCGTGGAAGGTAAACGCGCTCGATCAGGCAGGTCAGGCAGCCACAGAACCAGCGGTGTGGGCTATCCGGTCCTGGCACTTGTGGTGTTGACCTTGCAGTGGTGGCCAATGTGTATCCTCCAACTTCACCGGAGACACCCTCAGAGCATTCGATGTCAGTGTCACAGTCAACACTGAGTCACCGTAACTTCATTTAGGCGAATCAGATGGGTTTGGGAAGTATGGTCCTTGTCCTTAGAGGGAGGATCTGGCAAATGCTGAACCCCATGGTTTATTAACGTGAAAATTGTCCCCAAATTTGAATTTTCCCCAAATTTAACTCAGGATGAAAGATAGGCTTCTCTTCTTGTTCTGTACCTGATGGTAGAGCTCCAGGCAGGGGGAGTTGGCTGGTGTTGGAATGTTCCACAACTTGTTGATTCCTTCCTCAAGATTGCTTGAGTGGTGTGTTGGGGGGTGGGGATCACCATCTTCCTGGCCTTTTAATTGTGTGCAGTTACAAGTAACATTTGTCTCCAGCATTTCTCAATTATAAATTAATAATAACAACCCATTAGAAATTATGGGTGTTGTAAGCCCCAACTCCTTTGGGCATCTTAATAAAAATGATAATTAAAACCATAATTCACAGTAAATGGGGACACTGCCCAAGTAAATCCACAATATGGAGAAAATTAAAAAACTCAAACCAGAAGGAGCCTTCCTAGCACCAGGGAAAGAACTGGCCTTGTTCTTAGCTCCTACTCGATTGGGAGCTTTGTTGGGATTCGGTTCCCACCCCGATGTTCTTTGTGCCTGTGGAATCTGTGACTCTGTCTCCACCTATCCGTCCTGCCGGTGAGTCTCACCAGCAGCGGTCACCTGCTCCTTCTGCCCCCCCCCACCACCACACGCAAACCCAGTCCTCCTTTGTAGTCAGTGCCTGGGTCAGCCGACCAGTGGCTGGCCTCTCGTGTGGCCAGGCTCAGTGGCGAGCCTCCCGTGTGGCCAGGCTGGCGTCTTTGGAGACTTGGGGTGCCCCCTCAGACTGAGACTCAGGCGGTCATCAGGCTCTGGAGAGGTTTGCTTCCCAAATTATTTTCTCATTTTTCTCTGAGCTGTTCGGCCTCAGAGGGCACCCATTCCCTCGGCTGGTCCCACAGCTTCAGTGTCTTCAGCTCAGCCACCTTCTGCAGGACCACCAGAGGCATCTTAAATAGACAGACTAGTAACGATTGTAACTATTTAATATGTGTCGCGGTCTGCCATGTGGTTGTGGAGTTAGAACACGGAGAGCCGTCACTGTCATTCACGGCGCTCCTCCCTGCTGCCTGCCATGGTCCACGGTTTCTGCTTGTCCGACTTGGCCTTTGTCTCCCGTCCGGTTGCCTGTTCTTCCATTGCGCGGGCCCCTCGCCAGTCCATGCTCTTGTCTTGCCGTGCCCCCAGCCTTTCTTTTTTGTGTCCTCTGGTCATAGCATAGCTCCTGCCCACAGTTTCTGCTACTGCTCAGTGGCATTTGGGAAATGCCAAGAAGGTGGGTTTTAAAACGTGTACCACATATATCCCAGTTCCTGTGGGTCGTCCCCCTGCGTTTCCTTGTGTAGGGTAGAGCGCGGCCGCCAGGCCTTCCGTGGGGTAGGTGGTGTCCTGATCTCATGCTTGACCGAGTGGGGCTTGACAGGGTTTTAGTCAAATCTTGAGCAGGTCAGCATGACACATTTTTTGAGGTGTGGCCATCCGGATGTGAAAATTCTGATGGTGGCGGTTTTGTGGCAAGGCTGGAGCATTGTTTCTAGTGTGAATGTCACGTGTTTAATGGGTGTCTCAGCATCAGGTGCCTGCAGTGGTCTGGCCGGTGAAGTCAGCAGTGTGGGTGGTGACTGTGGTGGACAGGAGGCCGCAGACCCTGACTCTAGCCGATGGTGGCAGTGGGGTGGGGGCCCGGTGTGGCCATGTATGCTTTTTCAGAGGTGTTGGACGTCTGCCCTCAGATGGGTCATCTGGGTTTCTAATGCTGGTCACCAGTTCCTGTGAGGAAGGAAGGGAGGGAGAGAGGGCGGGACGCGAAGGGGGAAGGACGGACAGAGCAGCGTGTGAGCCGAACAGAACAGGCCGTGGGTTTGATTCATCCCGTGGTCACCGGTCTGTAACCTGCGTTCTCAAGAATGAAAGCTTGTGTGAGAAAAGTGGATATTTAATATTTTTTTGGGGGGGGCTATGTTTTCCCTTTTATGGTACTTTAATGTTTCTATGCAAAGCTTAAAACCCGACAGCGAGATATTAAACCTTGGTGGCCACTTAATCTTCCTGATCGGATCAGAAGTAACAAGTGCTAGGAAGCAGATGCTCCCGTTGTTTTAGAATGTCTTCTATTTTCTTTGTATTATTAGCTTTAAATATTCTTCTGAACGCAGTCGCCACCTCCATGCAGTTAAGCCGGTTCAATTTAAACATTGTCATAAAGTTAATTTTTTATAAGATGAATCAGGTTATTAAATTTAGTAAACCATTGCTTTTATTATTTGCACAAACTTTGGCACTCTGCGGAATTGGCTCAGCACTGCTACATTTAGCTAATTAAACTGGTCATCAGCCGTGGAATTAGGAGCATGAGGGATGCTATTCTCAGGAGCTTTTCCAATACTTTAGCAGTAGATAGCATTATTAAACTTTCTTTTCTCTTTCTTTTCTTTTCGTTTCGTTTCGTTTCGTTTCGTTTCGTTTCGTTTCGTTTCCTCTCTCTTTTCTTTTTCCCCCACAAAACCGCACACTCCGGAGCTATGGTTACTGTGAGCGTGTCATTGTCCTTCCTGCTCCACCTTCATCTTTTGAAATATCCACGCTTTGGTTTGGGCTCCAAAGGCACTTGTAAAAGATAAGAAAATGGAGCTGCGCTCACAGTTTTTTAAAAGGAGACCCGCAGCATGGAATGCATTGCTCAGCTAAGGAAAGACCCAAGAGCCAGAGCGTCATTTTACACGACTCGGGTAGAGGGAGTGAGCTCCAGCAGCAGCCGGGGACTCGGTGAAACCGAGAGGCTGCCGACTTGCGGCTGCGGCCCGCCACTGTCATCACGTTGGGCGCCTGCCTTCCTTTCCTTAATTAAAAAGCCCTTTGCCGTATGTCATTTTGTCGACTGAGATGGCATGACTTAAACAGGTGTGTTTGGGAAGATAAACTTTGATAGGAAATGGGCATGCTCTTCCCCACAGATTTCTAGGTAGCGTCATTAAAAACCATGGTGAGCCCCATTTTTGCAGGATCTTAGTATTTATTCATTATTTTAGAAAGGGCTATCAGTGTTGTTCGTTCCTTGTTACCAGAGGGCTGTCAGTGTTGTTTGACACGACTTGGATTGTTTTGCAGCAGTCTGGAGTTGTAGCCTATTAACAACTCTAAGAACCATTCGTTCCTTTGGCATGTGTTTGTTGAATCCTACTGGGTGTTCCTTCATCCCCTGGGACAGAGGGATCAAAAAGGCCCACATTCTGAGGAGTTTGTAGTTAAACTGGTAAATGAAGCCTGGGGTCAGCCGAGCCCTGCATTGTCTCAGTGTGCTCTTGGTCCCTTAAAAATATGGTTGCTTGTGAAAGACCAAGCATTGTATCTGCCGTCTTTCCCATAATCATTTTTTTTTAATACTCTCTAATGAAAATATGATGAAAAATATTCCTGATAATCGCTCCGACCTGGACATTTCACAGGGACGCAGAGTCCACCATCTCAACAAGATCTTGTGGGAGTGCAGGGGAAGTCATTTTTGGTCAGTTCGCATTCCTTCCATATGGCTGTCAGCATTTCATTAGTCTGATTGATGTAGCACATCAGTTAGCAAGATTTCGCCCTATGCCTGCCCCCATCCAGTTTTGGAACAGCTGGGCTACAAAACCTGGTGTTTTACTTCTTTCTCTTTTCCCCAAATGATGTACATGCTTCTTGCCAATGGTGGTAAGTGGTGTAATTGGCATCACAGATCAAAATTAGTAAACTTTAGGTTATTGTCTTCTTGCTCCGTGACTCAAAGATACCGGCTTCAATGAACTTTCACTACATACACCAGGGAGGTTGCAAACCGATATAGATGTTAAGTATTTTAGACTTGAAATCCTTTGGGCATCATATTAGAATCAGATTCAAGTATAGGATGTTGTCCTTACATAATGATAAGTGAATATCTTGGTATATAGAACTTGGCATCATCTGAAAAATAAGTCAACTCAATAGTGAAGTTCACATGCGTTCTGGACCCAGTATCCACACAAACAGAATGGTGGCTGTTGTGGGTCATTTCCTTAAATTCTGGTTGATGTTAAAGCTAGTCAACTCTTGGGCTGCTGCTGGGAGCAGATCGAGGAGAGAGTGTTCGTTTTTAGTCATACTGAGTGTGCTGTATCTGATAGGTCATACGAGTCAGATAGGAGACACAGGCTTTACACCAAAGATTTTGGAAAGAATGGGAATTAACACTTGTTTTCCACCTACTATTGTTCTATTGGGCTCCTAGTGTTTACTGGTTACTCCACATTTTAAGAAAGGGTCTCTGGGTTTCTGATGGGTTAAAGGCGTAACTCACCGCTTATAATTAGCTAGAGCTGGGGTCATCGGTGTCAGACTCCTGACTTTGAGTTTCACACTGTGCTGTGCTGGCTTCCCCTGAGAGCTTGTTTATATAAATAGACTGGCCTCCATGAAGATTAGATAGATGGAAGATAGGAGGGAATGAATTTTGCTAGACTCTTTCACGTGGCAATCTCAGTAACATAATGGTACTCTGATTTTTCGTACATGCAAACAGTATCTTGGAAATAGTTGTCTGTGGTCATTGGACGTGGCTTTGGCGGAATTGCATTGCTGCTCCCTCTAGTAGGACTGATTCATGTGTTTGGGTGTACTCCGTGTGGTCTCCCGCACAGTTTACAAGAGAAGATGTGCCTTAGAACAGTGATGGGGGGGTTCGGGCTCTCAAATTAGATTTCATTAGAGTTCTGGTTGTTCCACATCTTGGCCAACATTTGGTCTGGTCATCTGAAAAAACAGTTTTTGAAACAGTTTTAACCATTGTAGTAATGGTTATGTAATAGTATCGCATTGTATCTTTTAAATTTTTTCATCTCATTTTATCTTTGATTTACACTTGTCTCATGACTAAAGAGTTTTTAGGCTTATAAGATGTTGGGTTTTTCTTCTATTTTTTTTAAGATTTTATTTATTTATTTGACACACGGCAAGAGAGGGAACATAAGTGGGAGGGTGGGAGAGGGAGAAGCAGGTTTCCTGCTGAGCAGAGAGCCCAATGGGGGGCTAGATCCCAGGACCCTGGGATCATGACCTGAGCTGAAGACAGATGGTTAACAACTTACTCTTTCTCTATTATGTGGAAGAATTTTTGGAAGATCGATGTTTTTATTTTCTTAAATGTTTGGTAGCCTTTCTGTTAAAAAAAAACAGATGCAGAGTTTTCATTTTGAGGCTTTTCTTTAAATATAGAATTTTTCCTAGATTATGCACTGTTATTATCACCAGAGTAATTCTGCTCTGTTTTCCAAAACTTACTTACAAACTACTATTGTTATCATTTCGATTTTACCCTGAACTTAATATTTGTATTACTTTGTTACTTTCTGCACCTCCTAATTTTTCCTCCTGTTTGAAGAGCATCCTTGAATCTCTCCCCTAGTTCACTTCTGCCCATAGCTGGTGACATAGCCTCCTAGCTTTTTGTTTGTCTGGTTTGGTTTATTTAAAAATTTGTTCACCTTGGGGCACCTGGATGGCTCAGTGGGTTAAGCTTCGGCCTTCGGCTCAGGTCATGATCTCAGGGTCCTGGGATCCAGCCCTGTATTGGGCTCTCTGCTCGGCAGGGAGCCTGCTTCCTCCTCTCTCTCTGCCTGCCTCTCTGCCTACTTGTGATCTCTGTCTGTCAAATAAATAGGTAAAATCTTAAAAAAAAAAAAAATTTGTTCACCTTTATTTTTGAGGAATACTTGCACTGGGGACGCCAAAGCCGGCTCATCTCTCTTGTTTTTTCTGCTTTTCCAGTGCGCCCCCGCCCCGCCCCGCTGCCCCCCCCCCACCAAATCCTTACTTAAAATGTCCCTCTGATGCCTTCAAGGCTGTGTGTGTGCATGTGTGTAGGTTTCGTCCAGCTCTTCTCATTGCTCCCAGTGGGAGCAGGTGGCCGCCGTTGTGGGATACATGTAGCACAGCACAGAGCACATCACCCAGAGCATAGTAAATAGGTTGTATATTTATTTTCCTTTTCAGGCCAGTTTTTTCTTATTAGACTATGAGCTCTTGAAGGGCAGTGGCCATATCTGAGTCCTTAAATGTCCTTAGTCTTTATATTATGTGTGTTTATATATATATATATTTTTTTTTTAAAGATTTTATTTATTTATTTGACAGAGATCACAAGTAGGCAGAGAGGCAGGCAGAGAGAGAGGAGGAAGCAGGCTCCCTGCTGAGCAGAGAGCCCAATGCAGGGCTGGATTCCAGGACCCTGAGATCATGACCTGAGCCAAAGGCAGAGGCTTACCCCCCCTGAGCCACCCAGGCTCCCCCCCTTAGTCTTTATATTTAACACAGATCTGCTCATCAGGCAGTGGTTATATATGGCAGACTGTGCTGTGGGCTCTTCTGTGGTTTTTCCTACACCGTTGGGGATGGTGTGTTCTTGGGCTAGGTTTTCTCAACCTCGACAGTGTTGACATTTATTGCCATATGATTCTTTCTTGTGGGGATTGTCTTGTGCTTTGTAAGGTATATTTTGCACCCCTGACCCTCACACACTAGATGCTAGTAGCACCCTGTCCCCAGGTGTGACCACTGAAAATGTCTCTAGACATTTGCACCTGTCTATCAGGGGACAGATTGCCTCTGGCTGAGAGCCCCTCTGGTAGTGTGTGCGGTGCTCAGTAAAGGCCGTTCAGCTGAGTCAATGTTTTGCATTATGTTTTCTAATGTTGACTTTCCTCTAAACTGTAGGGTTTGAAACTGCCAAGTCTTTTGCCCTCCATGGTGCCCACGTGATCCTTGCCTGTAGGAATATGACAAGGGCCAATGAAGCTGTGTCGCGGATTTTAGGAGAATGGGTAAGTAAACCCCTGACCATTTTTTTTTTTTTAATTGTCAGATACACATGCTGGGATAAACACATGGAGGTTTTAGTGCAGTGCATAAAGTTTATTGCTCTTGGAATAACGTTTTCTTTATTTTTAAAGTCATACTCATTTTGTTTATTTTATGAATGAAAGGACCAACAGGCCTGTTATCCACACATTGTTTATGGTTCATTGTCAATGTCATCTGCTTTATTAGTCAGAGGCTTGAGAATGTTTACTCATTCAGCTCATTTATTAAGAAAATAAAATGTGGTTAATGCCCATGCATGCAGCTGAGAGTTTGTTATGCTTATGGTTTTTAGGATCAGGAAGCGGTGGGCTTTAACACCATCTCTGTTTTTTACTTTTCACTTCTCTCTCTCTGTGTGGGTGTTGGTGCTGGTACGTCTGTGCACAAACATTTATTGAGGGCCTGAGGTCCTCTTGAGGCTGAGGACATGGCATATCAGACAGAACAAAATCCCCGCCCTCCCTTGGGCTTTACTTCCTAACGTATGGGGAAATGGACTGTAAGGGATTATTTAACATACTGCCGGGTTGTTATAAATGCAGTGAAGTGTGGTAAAGCAGAGAGGGATGAACAGTTACAACGTGGGCTATTTTACTTGGGGTACTTAGCAGAGAACCCTCTGAAGTCGTGGCATTTCATATGAGACTGGGCGGAAGTAAAGTAGCAAGCCATGCCAGTGTCCGGGGAAATGGTTTCTAAGCGGTGGGAACAGCATGTGCCGAGGCACAGAAGTAGGAGTGTGCCTGGAGGATTCAGGATCAGCACGGAATCCTGTGTGGCTAGAGCCAGATGGCATAGGTGGAGGTGACAGAGGTGCTGCGGGGGTGTCCCTATGGCCTCAGAGCCAGTGAGGAAGGCGACAGCAGGGGGTCTGATCTACTGATCTAGAGAGTGGCCCGGGTCAGTCACTTGTAGAATGGTCGCTGGGCTTTGGCGTGAAGTATATACCATCTTCATTTATTTGCTTGTCATTTATTCACATGTTTACGATGTGAACCCTGTCATAGGTACTGGGGGATATACTGTCTCTGTACAGCTTTCATCCCAGAGCAGAAATCAGGTTTAACCAAAGACACAGAAACATCAATGTGAACTTGGAATGGTGTTACTAGGTACTAGGTCCTTCCTAGTACCTACCTAGTACCTTCCTAGTACCTACCTAGTACCTACCTAGGACCTAGTACCTAGTACTCCAAAAATGGTGATAAGGCCTGGAGCTGGGGGAGTTTGGAGTCTCTGAGAAGGAAGTAACTGAGCTAAGATCTCAGGAAACACCTGGGGGAGGACAGAGAAGGTCAGACTGGGCAGAGGGAATGGGCTGTGTGAACGGCCCTGGGAGGAAGAGGGGGATATGGAGGAGGAGACCCTCCAGTGGCTGGGAGCAGAGCATAGAGCATGTCTGACAATCCTTCCCAAGGCTGTCTTTGTTTTCTTACTTTTTTTTTTTTTTTTAAGATTTATTTATTTATTTATTAGAAAGAGAGAGAGAGAGAGAGCAGGAGCACGAGGGGTAGAGCAAGGGTCAGAGAGAATCTAAAGCCCCACACTGAATGCAGAACCCGACAGGGGGACTCGATCTCAGGACCCTGAGATCACAATCTACACCAATACCAAGAGTCAGATGTGCCACCCAGGCACACCTGCTCCTTTTTTTTTTTTTTTTTTTTTTTTAAAATTAAAGATGTCTTCATTTTCTGAACACTGTGGAAGATTTCTTGCCATTGGAAGAGACAGACCATGATTCCTTTAGGAGAATGTCTGGTGTTCTAAGCTAAAAAGTGATCAAAGTTAAGAAAAGGAAGATTTGTTCTGCTTTTTTATTGTATATTTCAAATGAAATATTTCAAATTCAGTATATATTTCAAATAAGCCCTTGTCTTTAGTTCTCTGGGTTCTTTATTTTCAGTTAAATAAAAAAAAATATGGGGCCTATTTTCTTCTGCTGGTCTTAGTATCTCTTTAAGGCTTAATCGCCTGTGTTAGGTGATGTAGTAATCACCTTCAGAGACGTAGAAGGTGAACAGATGGTAACATAGGGTCTGAATCTTCACACAGGCTCGTGAAGGTAGAAAATAAAAAGCAAACTCCCTTCCAGTCCTTTTCTTAGAAGGTAAATATTATTATCCATTTCTTTTATCTCCTAGCAGACATACACATGTTGTTACATACTTCGATTTTTTTTCCACTTAATACCATTTGGAGATCTTTTCTAATCAGTCATGTAGGTCCACCTCGTTTTTGGCTGCTGTATAATCTCCATCATGTGCTTATGCTCCAACTTATCTGAGCAGTTTCCCTTTCAGTGGACCTTTAGGTTGTTGGCATTGTTTTGCTATTCCAAGTGATGCTTTCTTAAAGCTCAGTCTCTATATTTTCACCACAAATTGGGTATAAACTTTGCTACGGTGAGCATTCTTCAAATATGCTTTCATGAGTGACACAGGGCAGAGTCTTAGCAGTGGACCCATTGATTTAAAGCGTGTTTGTATTTACAGTTTTATTAGCAGCTTCCCAGTTGTCATCTAGGGGGATCGTAATGGTTTCTATCCCCACTGTTAACGTGGAAGACAAGAGTTATCTAGCAACAGTGTCAAACCTGTAACATTTTGCCCATATAATGTTATACTTAAATTGGGAAGAATGGAATTCAGTGGCCCTAATGATATCCTAAGAACCATGTTGTACCATGATATGAATATTTAAGGCAGTCTTGGAAGGTAATACTAAAACACAAATGTTTATGCATTTAAAAAATTATCTTCTTTCTTCTTTATATATAAGCACAGGTACATCTGTATTAAACACTTTATAACCCTTGTTTGAGGCAAAGAGGCAGGAGGCCCTGGGTGTTCCCTTGTTTACCTGTGGGGCCTCAGCAAACCTTTCAATCTGTTTTGTTTCTCTGTTTCCTCACCTCTGACAAAGAAGGTTGAGTGGTAGGAGCATAAAGACACAGCGTTTAGTTTCTCTTTCTTGCATTTGAAGCCGTACTTGGGTCTCTAGGAGTCACTTTCCGATGACACATACATCCTTGCCTGCTTTCCTTCTGTAGTCTCAGTCACTTGACGTCATCTGGCCAGCAGTGCTCTCAGAGAAAGAGTTACTCCAAAATATTCACTGCCAGATACATGAGTTAAGGAAATGGAAACAAAAACAAAACTAATGTTCGCATGGCAATTCAGACATTTAAATCAAATTTTGTAGGTTGTAGACTAATCTCTTTATCATAGCTCATCTGATTGCTTGTTCCCTGTGAGCACCATTATACCATTTTCTCATCCCCCTAGATTACGATTACGGAAGCTCAAATGTGGTACCAAAAGCCATTTCGAATCATTGCACCATCACCATAGTGTCAAGTGTGTGCGAACCTGCCTTTGTGATCCACGTCGAGCTGCCCTCACTACCCCATCGTCGGCGCGTGCTGGGGCTGGCTTCCTTCAGGCCCTCACTCCATCTCTGCGCTGGGACTTACTCTGGCACATGATTAAATACCACCTTCTTGTGTTTCTCAAGGTCAATTTGATTGACTCTGGTTTTTCCAGCTGCTAGCCGGCTTGAGCATGTTCATACTTTGTCTGGGAGGAAGCCTCTCGGTAGCAGAGTCGGGAAGGTACTGCAGCATATTGGCGCCTCACGGGAGACTCTCGAAATGATCCAAAGTTTTTTGTTGCAGCAAAAGCTCACTCTGAAGTCTGTGGGCCATTTGGCTTAGTGTTGGCTCGTGTGTGCCAGGGCTCTGCGGGCATTCTCAGCTTGGCTCTGGAGTTGGAGTTCGTGCCTCCTTCCCCAACTTGTTCTTACCTGCCTGGTCTTTCCTTCCCTGCCTTCACGGCCCATTCTAGAACTGCCGTGTTCCAGAACATTCACGTCTGCCTCCAAGCCGGTGGGACGTTATTCTCACGCTCACCACAGGACATCTAACAACCACCCTTCATCGAGTCCCTGTCATGTGCTCTCTCCCGGGTGAGGCACTTCGTAGCTCTGCTCAGGCAATGCGAAAGCCTGGTTTTCTCCTTTTTACAGAAGAGCCATGGGAGGGCTCAGGGTGAAGGGACCCTCCCAGCGTCACACAGCTGATGAGCCCAGAGGCAGGTTCCTGGCACAGTTGGTTCATCTGGCTTCCAAAGGGAAAGTCTATCTACTTCGTGGCCTGGCTTTACTACCACATTCGGCATCATGCATGTTCATGACCTTTCAGGTTTTTTTTTGCTTTCAGCATTGCTAGTTGCTATTTGAGGGATTAATTTCAGGATTAACCCTAGTTTCTCACAGGAAGCAATACCCATGTACCTTATTGTTCTAAGCAATCCCTTTTCATTCAAGACATCCTTTACAGAGTTCTCAGACCAGTTTTTGGGGATCTAGCTATTTAGTAAAATACAACTTAAATGAAAACACATTCCATATGGAATTTTATTACAAGCCTATATGTAATTATGACTACTAATAATTATTTCATGGGGAAATGCCCTCCTGCTGTGATGTTTTGGGTACTTGGAAGTTAGTAATAAGAATTGAAAACAATTAAAATTGGATATCATGGACAATATAGAAGTAAACTACCCTCTTAAAAGGCCAAACCATTTAGCATAGTTTAGAGAGGAGGGAAGGACGGGAGGCCCATCATTCCCTAACTGTATTTAAATGAAGAGCCTCTGGAACTGGGGTTCAGTACCTGTGTTGTTAAGCAGTCCTCTTTAGGAGGATGTGATCTACCTCATTTATGGCTGTAAGTGGATTATGGACTAGGGTCCTCTCCCTCTAAGACAAGCACCTAATTTTTCCTGAAGCATGGCAACAAGCCCATATGGCTGGCTGAATAGCACGTTTACTTTCCTGTTTTCAGGATGGGGTGGATTCTCTTTTATTTAGCAGCACTGTCTGGCTGTTAGGAGTCCATGTGAGTTCTCTACGTTTGGGACACTGATAGATGTGTCTGAGTGCCTCCTGTGCTGTGCGGTTGATACTTTCCTTTCTTCCATAAGTATTTATCCAAGGCAAGTTCCGTTGCTGTGTTTATGGAGGTGTGGCCCGTCCCACTCTCCATCCTGAAATCTGAGGACCTCCAGAGGCATCGTATACAAAGAACTATAGTTGATCGGGTATCAAAACGCGTTTTATAAACAACCGCAAGTCCAGCAACCCAGTGTAGAGCTCTCCGAAGGCCCAAGAGGGGGCTCCCACTTCCTCTCTCTTCTCTCACCTTGTTACCATTCCTGAGCTTTAGATTCTTAAAACTTGGGAAATGAAGTGTCTCATCCTGGGGAGCAAGGAGGTTGAATAGAGCTAAAAGGAGCTGGGCCTGAGACCATCTGTCTGCCCACCGGTTGTGTGCAGGATCAAAAGCGGCCATGGCTAGGGTTGCTGGAGGGAATCAAAAGAGTCGGGGAGGGGGCGCCTGGGTGGCTCAGTGGGTTAAAGCCTCTGCCTTTTGGCTCAGGTCATGATCCTAGTGTCCTGGGATCAAGACCCGAGTGGAGCCCCGCATCGGGCTCTCTGCTCAGCAGGGAGCCTGCTTCCTCCTCTCTCTCTGCCTGCCTCTCTGCCTACTTGGGATCTCTGTCTGTCAAATAAATAAATAAAATCTTTAAAAAAAAAAAAAAGAGTGGGGGAGGTCAGCCTGCCTCACGTGTGCCAGGCCCTTACTCAATCTGCTTATCACTTAAAAGACTTCACATATAGGGGCTGCCCATTATTGAAATGTGGGGTCCAGTGAATATTCAGAAGCTCTAGCATCTACTAGAGATGGAGATAACCAGCGAGGTGGGCAGAACTAGCCTGGTCTGTGAAGAGGGGCTGGCTGATGGCCCTCCCTTGGAGGTGACCCACCTGATTCCTCAGAATGTGGCTTGGACCTATTCCCCATCATAAGGGAGGAGTGACTCAACTATGTTTAGTTTGGTGAGAAACTTTGGTCCCCAAGGAAGACTTCGAGCCCATGCTTTTCTAACTTCTGCTTTTACTTGGCCTAGACTTCAGGTTTTACTAGAGACTGGTTAGGATGACATGCCCTTGGCCGGGAGGATGCAGCAGGGATCCAGCTCAGCTGCTCTCGTTTTCTCATGGGTATTTTAGCCAAGATTCCCAAGAGGTCTAGAGAAGGCAGGCTGAGTGGTCTTCAGGATACCTCCTGGGCAGATAGGGCAGATCATCTCCAGCTGATGGCCATTGCTATAAAATATGCTCTGTTATGTCACCCTGTGACCTTGGATGAGTTTCTTAACTTCTCCAACCATGGTTTCTTCATCTGTAAAATACAAATAATTATATCTATGCCAGGAGACCTGAGTAGTTGTGAGTATTAAATGCACTGACCATGTGTCTATGTAGTATTTAGCATGTTGCTGGGGGTAGATTGGGTATTCAGTTCCATTTCATCCGCTGCCATGAGTAACACTAATATCAATTTCTTATTCGTATGTGAAGGTACAAGTGATACTTACCCTTCTTAACCTCTCCAGATGGGTCCAAGAGGAGCTGTAGGGAGGATGTTTATCAGCATGATTCAAGTGGAGTTGCAATGAATTCTTTCTTTGTCTTCCTGTGTCTGGACTCCTACATTTTATTAGATGTGTATTTAGTTTGTTGATTAGTATTTTCCAGTGGAGCTCATATTAGCACTCAACTGTCATTTGAAAAGCCATCTTAATTATTTATGAGATTGCTTTTTCTTTTGTATTTACAAAGAAATACACTTTGCATATATTTAGGAAAGATGATTAAGGGATCAGTCATCAGGAACAGCTAGCGATGGCTTATACCAAAATGGTTATTGAGAAAGCAGGGCGATGAGGGGTAAAAAGAAAAGATTTATTAGTCAGAGGTAATGGGATATGCATGTGTTAGGGAGAGCGCATGCCCGGTTGACTGTAACCACACAGTTTGATGCTGGCGGGACTGAAGTGTCATAATTATTCCCGTCTTCGATTGAGTTGATAGTGAGGCTGTTTATCTCATTGGAGGGAGGGCATGTGGAAAGCTGACAGAATCGTGTCCTATTGCAGCCTCACTGATAAGGATTGGAAATGATGGTTTTAGTAGTATTTGCAGATATGGAGGGCTTGGTACCAAGCAGTGTATTAGGCACATGGGTTTGACACTTCTCTGTGCTTTTAATAGACACCAGTACCTTATGTTTTCGTGACATGGTATTAAGAGTGAAGGGGTGGGATGCTGAGGAACAAATGGCTTGTATTTTTGAGGACCACCGGAGAAATTCAGCTACTGTTAGACTCCCTCAGATGTACTCAGTGGCTTTGGGATCTGGTGTAGCTTTGGCATTTGTGGGAATTTCCCCTTTGAGAATAAAAGCTTAAATTCCTTAATGTGGCTTTATAGGTTAGAGGCCTTCGGTATGATGCCTTCTTTTATGCAGTGTGAGTGTTGGGGGGAGGCAGGCAGCTCGTGATGCTTGTCTGAGTTGGTGACTTGGCTCGGGAAGGATGACCATCATTCAAGGCATTGTGAGTTAGAGGGCTCATCCCCATTGTTCTGAACCTTAGCTAAACGAAAAATATAAAAACTATTAATATTATTAATAGTTGTAGATTATTGGGAAAAATACATCTTAAATCAGCTGCTAGATTGGTTCCTCATTTCTTTGCTTTAAAAATTGTTTTTATGTGTAGTATTGGATTTTCAATAAATAAAGTATGATATAAATAAGTCTGCGTGCCAGTGAGAACTATATAAACCACTTGCTTAAATCAATAAGCACATGCACACACACACAAAGGTAAAGATAAAGTTCTAGAGTTTCCTCTTAGGACACTTCCGTTTTCAAAATGTCACGTTATTATTATCCCCTGCATATGGGGTTGAGTGTTCATATTTGTGTCTCTGTAAGGCATGTTGCTTAGCGCTTAGCAATGAAATATCTATGGTATGTGTTAAACCCACTTTGCAGATGAGGCGCTGGATGCTAGCTGAGGTGAAGGGGCTTGCCTAGGCTCACCAAGCTGGGAGTTTGGGGGTGGATCTTGGGTGTGAAGCCATATTTGCCTGGCTCCAAAGCCATCTTGTAACCTAATCCAAAATTCCTGGTGTGCGTTGTGTAAAAAGACCAGCCTCTGTTTTTCAAAGTCTTTTCCAAAGACTGTATTCATAGAGGGTTGCATGTTTATATGTGAATGTTTCTCTGTTCATGATAACGAGGGTCTCTGTGACTGCCTAGGAGAGAGAGCTTCCTGGGTCCCTTTTGGTAATCTGGTGGAGCTGATGTACCTCACCTCACCAAATCCGCTCTCCTACCCAGACCTCCACTCCAAGTGGCATATGGAGTATTTACTGTCCTACTTGGGTTGCTTATTTGACCTTTCTTGTCACAGGCTCTGGAAAGATTCTTTATCAGATAACAAATGATATATTCCCCTCATTGACATAATTGTTGTTAAAATATTCTGAGTTTTTAAAAAAAAAATCTGAGTTTTCTCTGTCTCCAGAATGCCCCAGACTTGTGCCCACTCCTATCCTTGAAGTTTTCCATTTCATTTCTCATTCTGAACGTTTTTGCCCTGACACAGTCTTGTGTGCTATTCATTGTTCTTTGATCACTGTCTCTGTGTCTTCATTCTGCCTTCTTTTTTCCCAGCCCCCCTGGCCACCGCTCACAGTCTTGAACTGAATCTTTCAAACTTTATATCCATTGTAACCTTTGTATAATGAGGGCTGTGATTAACTATGGGGTTTAAAAGAGTGGAAGTCAAGCATAGGAGGCTAGCTCCAAACCATCACTCCCAATCATGTGAAACCCAAAGCAGATGCATCCTTTCATTAATATGGTGTCCCCGAGTTCTTATTAAGCAATTTTGACATAGTTTGAAGAGACGGATTTCATCTTGAAATGGTGTTCAGCCAGTGGCTCAAAGGCCTGCTTCTGGCCACTAGGCATTCAGCCTCCATTACTTAAGAGGGAAAAAACATGCTAGAGACTGTTTTTTAATATTTATTATGGTGCATTTACAGAGAGTCTCCGATATTGCAGTTGTTAGATTAGACAGAGAGGAGAGACAGTGAAACCTCCTGCGCAAGGACAGATGTAGAGATACACGTAGATGGGACAGCCTAAGAATGGGGCAGTGCACATGGTAATAGGTTAGGGTTTATTTCAAGTGTTTATTTAAAATAGACTAGTTTTAATTTATAGGGAGACAGTGCAGTGGAGTGCAGGGAGCCTCCGCTTTGGAGTCATACAGACTTGGGACTCTGTGCTGGTTCCAGCACATGCTCATTGGGTATCGTTGGGCAAATTTCGTTATGTGTTTGAACCTTGGTTTATTTACCTTTGGAATGGTGCTGGTAATTGCTCTTGGTCCTGGTGAAGATGAAGTGAAATAACAGACACTGTGATCTTTTGATATGTGGTAAGAAACAGCATTTGGTCTTCCTCCTGGTTTCTGGTGTGAGCGCCTAAAAAGCCTTGGACTTTCTTAAGTGGTGGGAGCCCTAGAGGTGTCTTGTGTTTTGTGAATGAGCTGAATTGTGGAACCCACCCAAGGGTGCGGGCTGGTTTCTGGTGAAGCCCACTGTATGATCAGAGGGTTGGAACTTCCAGTCCCACTCCCTGACCTCCAGGGAGGGGAGAGGGGCTGGAGATCAAGTTGAATCATCAGTAGCCGGTGACCTAATCAACCATGCCTCTGTAATGAGGCCTCTGTGAAAACCCCAAAAGAAGAGGGTTCATAAAGCTTCTGGATCAGTGAACACGTGGTACACCTGGAGAGTGGTGCCCCTACAGAGGGCAAGGAAGCATTTGCTCTTTCTCACATACCTTGCCCTCCATATCTTTCCTACTTGGCTGTGCCCAGGTTATATCATTTTGTAATGAACCTGTGACTAGTGATGTAATGGGTTCCATGAGCCACTCAGGGTCTCAGAAGGCACTTACTCTCTTATGTAGAGTGTGGCGCACACATGGTAAAGACTCAGGAAGTGGTATCTTCAGGAGAGGCTGACTTATTCACCGTATCCCTAAATTAAACAAATAGTCTCAGAAATCTTGTCAGAAAATGACTTAAAAAAAAAAGATCAGAGTACTAGGACATGGTGGAGCCTGTCTTCATCTGCCCATCGATGCATCAGTTAATATTCAGATGCACTAAGGAGCAGGGGTTTCCTCCCATCCCCACGGCGTAGAGAAGTGGGCATCCACCTGCCCGGTGCTGGTGGAACAGAGCTGGCCGGACTTCCACTGAGCCTGGGCTTGCCGATGGAGAGAAGTGGAGAAAGAACCGACGCTTTGACCCATTGGGCACTCGTCCCTGCCGCTTAGTCAGCTGGGGGGTGCATATGCGACTGGCTTTTGGAGACCCTAAAAAATGAAGCCTCCCAAGTATCCATGCTGGTTTTAGAATCTATTCATCGAGTCTTTGATCCTCTTCTTCTGAGGAGGTGGAGCCTGATTCCCCTCCCTTTGAATGTGCGCTGTGCTTAGTGAGAACCCTAATGAATAGCATGGGGCTGAACTGAGGGAGTAGGACTCCCAGGGAGGGTCATAAAAGGCACCTAGCTTCTTCCTTCCTTGCTGTCCTGGATCACTGCCGCGGGGGGGCCGGTTGCCATGTGTTGTGAGGACACTCACACGTCCCTGTGGAGGGGCCCACATGACGAGGAACCCAGGCCTCCCACCCAAAGCCTCCTGAGTGGGCCTTCTTGGAAACCTCCAGCCTCCTCAAGCCTGCAGGTGACTTCCGCTGTCAGATTGTCAGCGACCTCGTGAAGAGCTTGAGTCAAACCCACTCAGCATTCCTGACCCATAGAAACTTGGTGAGGTAAGAAATGCTTACCGTTTTAAACCACTGCGCTTCGCGCAAGTGTGTCACGTAGCAGTGGGTAACACGCACGGGGGCCATGACTTCAAGAGCAGAAGGATCTCTGGAGAGGAGCTGGACAAGTTCAGAGGTCAAGAACTGAACACTCGTCCAGTGATTGTTTCCAAATGCAAGTTCTTAGGGCGGTGTCAACTGTCCATTCACCTCATTTGACCTCTTTCTGACGTGCAGACCACTCATACAGCATCCTGGAGCAGAGACCCTCCAACTCTGGTTTGTATCCTTGCAGTGATGGGTAAGCTCCTCCCTCCCCAGGGAGCCCTCCTGTTTCTGTGAACCTCTCAGTTACAGAGTTCTCTCTCATACTGAAGGCGGCTTCTTTCTCTGAGTGTCTCCTACTCACCGGCCCTGGTCCTGTCCTCCGAGTTTCCCTGGGCTGCCTTCTCATCAGAATCCGCCTGATGCCTGCATCTCTCAAATTCCCTAAATAATAAATCAAAGGTTATTGAAGACTCCGGGTTACTAAAAGTTGGCAGTCAGGCTGGCCCTTCTCTCCGCTCTGCAACCTCTGGACTCTTTTATTATTGGAGTCTGGGATGCGCCTGGTAAAACTTGGCAGCGGGGAGAGCTCCGTCTGTTCCGGCATCCTTCGGCGGGCGGCAGATGCGGAGCCCAGACCCGCTTTGCCTTCCCTGGAGTTAATGAATCAGTGTGAATGAAGAGCACAGTCTCCTTTTAAATGACCGAAGAACACTGCGCTCATTTACCCAGCGATTCTCAGAGTCTAATTGTTCCAGCTACAATGTGATCTGTAAACTGGGTAGCTGGGAGAAACTTCAATGCATCTTTGTAATGGCTTTGTTGTTGTTTATTGAGAGGGACTAATTAACTTTGATCATTGCACTAATATTGTGGCACTTTGACAGCCTTTCAGATTTATGACTCTGGGAAAATAAACAAATGAAATGCAGGTGCTGGAGCAGAAAGAATAAGTTATTACTGAACTTTAATTACTTGGAATGTGTAGCCAGGAGAGAACTAGTTGATGAATTATAGGATGCTTAAAATCTGCATCGAAATGTAAGCAATATGAAGACCAAAATGAAGGGGGGGCGGTGGGAGGTGCTATTTTTTAAGGCAGGAAGGGAGAGGACATATCTCTCATGGTGTCCGTAGTGTTTCCTGGATTAAGCCTGGTGGTTTCCTATGCTGCACAAACTTTGATGGTGCCTCTCAAACCCCTTCCCTGGCCCAGTGCTGCTGTGTCACTGCAAGAGTCACCATTGAATTTGTTTGAAATGTAGATTCTTGGGCCTACCCCCAAACCCAAGGGATTAGAGTTTCTGGATGTGGGGCCCAGCAATGTGTGTTTTGCAGTCCCTCCAGGAGATTCTGATTCACACAAAGTTGAGAAGCGCCACTCTGCAGTTCTCAGGCTGTTTCACTGATCGATGAATCGATTGATTTTTTTTTTTTTTTAACTATAAAAGAGCAGGGACAGATTTTTATCTTTGCTTACAAAAATTAGATGTTCTTACAACCTAGTTTGCTAATGAATCCAAAGATTTTCAAACGGTCTTTTTAAATGGTACAAATATTTATTAAGTATCTACTATGTACTTGGTATAGTGGGTGATAAAAGTTTAGAATATTGTCATTGCCATGCTCACTGACATGGGTTATAGTACCCATGAGCACAGTGAGAATGGGACTTTTAGGACTCATGAAAGATGTTTTCTCCAGGAAGCAGGAGAAGGAGCTATTGGCAGGCTTTAGTCGGCTGAGATTGGGGTGAGGCGGCACATTCCAGGGCAAGGAAGAGCATGAGCAAAGGGAAGGGGAGTAGTCAGGTTTGGACGCAGTGTTGGGGAGGAGGCCGGAAGTTGCCACTGGAAGCCAGATTGTTCAGGACTGCAGATTCTGTTCTCCCAGGAGAATGGCCTTTGTTCTCTAGGTCCTGACAGCCACTCAGGGATCCAGGTCGGCATGATGCAGGTCCACACGTGGTGATGCAGTAAGGTGGATGCTCAGACTGAAATAGGGAAGGAGCATTGAGGCCGGAGACCCTGTTAGCCAAGCACTGGGTCAGCAGGGTTCAGGTGGCAGCCATGAGCTGCAAAGGACGAGACCGATGCTTACTATACTTGCTTATTTCCTGACGTTCGAAGAATGCTTTTAAATCCATCAACTGAGTCCCAAAGGATAAAAATAATCATCCCTTCCAATGTCTCCTGCTCTGAGAACATTTAACAAATTGTGGGGAGGGGAATGGTCCTCATTCTTAGAAACTGTGAAAATAGAAACGTGTTTACTTATCTGCAGCCCTCTCTCAGGAGTAGGGTGATCAGACCATTGATTGTTCAAATCAGGAAATGCTGAGAGCCAGAGGAGGGGCTCTTAATAATTCCGCTGGGAGGGAGAGCAGCATAGGCAAGGAAGGAAACTATCAAGTCTGACCAGCCTACTTTTTTTTTTTTTTTTTTAAATTATTTATTTATTTTTTTAAATTTATTTGACAGACAGAGATCACAAGTAGGCAGAGAGGCAGGCAGAGAGAGGAGGAAGCAGGCCCCCTGCTGAGCAGAGAGCCCGATGCGATGCGGGGGCATTGATCCCAGGACCCTGGGATCATGACCTGAGCTGAAAGCAGAGGCTTTAACCCACTGAGTCACCCAGGCGTCCCTGACCAGCCTACTTCTGAGCACGTTATTCCAGTGATCCACCCCTGAGTGACGGTCTTCCCGTATGGCTGGCTTGGCTAGACTCCCTGTGGAAGGGGTAGGCCCAGCTTCTGAAGGGGCCAGGTTGAGGCTCATGCTGGCCTTGGTCCCTGTAGGTCTGGCTTGTCGCCTTTTAACAGTTGTCCTTTTAAGATGTTGCTGCTGCCACTCTCACAAAGACTCGGCCAGTCTCCTGCCCACGACTGTCCTTGTTTCTTGGACAGTTGCAAATGTGACTGCGACTCCACATCTTCTGTTGTCAGGCAGTCTGCTAAGGTTTTATTTCAGAGACCCTCCTTTTCATCTGATTTATCCCACTGTCTGGAACCTTCCGATCCCCCCTCTTGTGGGTAGTAGTGGGTGGGTATTTGAGGAGCAGGAACACATTTCAACATCAGACTGAGCCAGACCCTTTCACAAGGCAGATCTACCCAGAATGCCAGTTAGAAATAAGTAGTGGTCATTTTATAATTGCATTTGTTTGGATGGTTCACAGCTTGCCTGGACTATAAATGTGGAGAACTGAGAGCTAGTTAAGTGGGTATTTTCGGCTCTGGGTAAATTTGCATTATTGGTGGAAACACTGGGGCACTTGGCAGTGATGTCAGTGATCTTAGTTGTATTACAGGCCTGAGCCGCCGATTATGGCATCTGTGCAGATCTGCCAACACAGATGGTTTTGGGGAGACATCAAAGGAACAAAACTAATTCTACATTACTTTCAAGTGTATGTTAAAAATAAAGTTCTTCGTAGTCAATGTATGACCCACTGGGTTTTTTATGGTTCTTTTAGCCATTACTTTTAGGGGATATAGTAAAGATAAGAGCCACTTTATACAAGAATAAATGTCATGAAAAGTTCGGATGTGAATTAGTGAAGCTCTTTGTCTTTTTAAGGGCAGTTACGAATTAACATCACATTTGGGCATACTGTGTTTAAAAATGGTAGAATTTTTGGATTGTAAAGACGTGAGACCAGCCAGTTTAACTCTTTAACACTTGAGAGATGGGAAAACAGGCCTGGAGAGGGAAACTGGCCAGTCCAATATTATTTAGGCAGTTAGGCCTTCATTGAGACGTATTATCATGCTGTCCACTTACCTCTTGGAAAAAAAAAATTACACACACACACACAGGTTTTTAAAAGGAGCCTAGAATTGCCTGTAAGACAGAAATATAAGGACCCAACACTTAATGGTCTCTTGTGTGGTTTGCTTGAGTCTCCTCCTCATTTTTATGATAATAATAATGATGACAGTGGTAGCTAGTATTGTGTGCTAGTCACTGTGAAAAACACTTGCTATCCTTAATTCAGCTCATCTTTTTAGCAACCCTGTTGAGTAGCTAGTATTACAAATCCTGTTTTCAGAAGAGGATATGAGGCACAAGAGAAGTTTAGTGCCTTGTGTGAGCTCACACAGCCTATAAGCAGCAGAGAGGAAAGGATGTAAGAATGTCGGAGCCTTCCCAGTTCTACTCTTCTTTGTGTTGCCTCAGCCTGTAGCATGGTCAGCAGGAGGGTTAGACAGTTGGGCCTTGCTGGTTATAGCCCAAGCCGTGGCATCCCATCACCGTGGGGAGGGATGGTTTGGTTGCTTTGTTTTTGGAGACTCGACCAGCAGAAGGTGCAACCAGATTATTTTTCTAAAGTACTGAGCTGTGCAAATTGATTTTCACTTTGATGTTACTATGGTGCCCTCAAATTTTCAGCTGCCTTTTAGCTAGTTAAAGAAGGACTCATTGTTTATGGGACATGGTGTTAAGCATATTGCAATTCCAGTTCTTTGAAATTCACAGATTTCGATTTGGGAAATCTGGGAAAGCTGGTTAACCCAGCTTCTCCCGCTGCTCTGGAGCAGTGGGAGTTAGGTGCACTGAGGACTGGCTCCTAAATCAAGTCAATTTTGAAGCACAGGAGAATGGATCATTGACATAGAGAGGTCAGCTCTGAGGGTAGTGGGCACTGTGTGAAAATCCAGTGCATGGATCCAGGAGACCTCTGGTCCCTCCTCGAGAGTGTGTGGGATGGAGAGAGAGAAGGCGGATCACAAACCAGTAACTGCTTACAGATGAGAAGGCCTCTGATGATGCTGGGCTTCTGGAGGTGAACATAGGAACCTTCTCATTTCCTATTACTCAGGTCAGAATACCAGCTTGGTTTGGCTTTGCTTCTAATGTCCCTTTCCCTTTCAGTTAATAAGTAATCGTCCAGAAACCTGCCAAGGTAAACGTATATCGAAAGAGAATGAAGCAGAGAGAGAGGGATGGAGAGGCAGAGACATCAGGGGGTCGGGAAACATATGGAGACATATGGACATAGGGAGAAAGACAGACACACAGGCACACACAGGAGATGGGCACTGAGAGGAGGGACAGGAATTAAGGCACGAAGAGAGATGGAGAGAGATGGAGGGAAGGAGAGGGCAAGAGGGAGGAGGAGAGAGCGCACCTCACGGGGTGTGAATGTGGAGTGCCTCAGTGCCAGCCTCTGCAGGATGGGTTGGAGCACTGTTCTCAGCATCCTCTGATCATTTCTTGCCTAGAAAGGAGGAAATTAGAATTGTTGAGCTATGATTTGTTTTAATCAGAAAGAAATTGTCTAACATAAATCTCTGGGTGAGTGCTGGAAAAGCCCTAAAGCGGCCTGGAAAAAAAAAATCAATACTTTGCAAAGGAGGAATGATTGTTCCAATTCGTGGCTTAATTGACTTTAAGCCTTAATGAAGCTCAGGCCAGCTCCGCTGCACACACTTCCTGGTTGGGCTCAACAGTGGAACTGCTCTGGGAGAGGAGGAATTTAGGGGGGTTATTTGGTTCTTTGCTGTTGACGCCACTTTCTAATTGCATGGGGCTACCTAGTACCAGATAGCAATTTTTTTTTTCTATGAAGAGAGTAAATTTCTTTTTCTGACCATTTTTAAATTTAATTTTTTTTAACTTTTAAAAAATTTTTTATAAACATATAATATATTTTTATCCCCAGGGTACAGGTCTGTGAATCGCCAGGTTTACACACTTCACAGCACTCACCATAGCACATACCCTCCCCAGTGTCCGTAACCCCACCCCCTCTCCCAACCCCCCTCCCCAGTAATTTATTTTAAATTACAGCTTTTTCTATTGGATGCATTCATTTATGTTAGATTTTCATTCCCCAAGTGAAGTTTCACTGATGCTGTATAATTAAATATAGATTTCTTAAAAAGATAGTATATATTTTAAATTTATAAGTGGATAAACTGTGTGTATATAAAGACTTTATTGAAGAGGAGTAGATCGCTCACCTGATCAGCATGATGGATGCTGGAAAGGTTTCCTTTTGCATCGTGCATTCCTGTTCAGCTCTTTGGCACCTGCTTGGAGGGGTTCCCGAAACTCAGTCACTTCATCTGTCTGAAAGGATTGATCTGTAAGATATGTTACGTGGGCATAAGCAACAGACTTGGGATCCAGGCTGCCTGAGTTCAAATACTCTTTCTGGTGTACTCTTTCTGAACCAGTCAGCCTGGGTCCTTGCAAGGAACCTGCATGCCTCGTGTGTGCTCTCCAAGTGTTAGCAAGGATAAGAAAGATTGTTTGAGGCTCCTGTGAGGTGTGGCCTGGGCTGCCTGTCCAGGTTCATCTCTTTCCATTCTTTTCCTCATCTCACTGTCTCAGACTCGCCATTCGTCCCAAACCCCCCAGGGTCTCTGCTTCTCAGCCTGGAGTGTTTTCCTGTGCCTGGAAGGACCTCGGCTAAGCTTGTCCTTGTTGGCCTGGCCAGTACCTCCACATCCTGCGAGGCCCCCGACAGCTGTCCTTCCCACAAAGCTTCCCCACTCTGCCGCCTGCCCTTCCTCCGAGTCAGGTGCCGCCTTCAAGTATTAGTGATGAGACTAAGGAAGCAAAGGCTTTGACTCCAGGGAGTGGACGGTCCCTGCTTTGAATGCGTACTGCTTGTTGGCCAGTGGTCTCCCTACTCAGCAGCACGCATGCGTTGACAGCTTTTCATATGCCAGGCGTCCCACTAGACTCTGAGTGTGTGTAGACACATAAGACATTGTCCTTGCCCTCAGGGAGTATAGGTGTGTCTACAGACATGTATATTAGCAACAACAACAACAACAACAACAACAACAACAGCATACAGGCTTTGGTGGGTGTGTGTGTCTGTGGGCTGCCCGGGAGGAGAGCCAGACTTGGTTTATGGTCTGAGCTCAGTTGGCACATTGGCAGGAGCAGACTCAAGACCTGGGTTTCTCATCACTTTTGGATGGTATAGGACTGGTCGGTTAGAAGTATGAAGGTTTTTCTTTGATTCTAGCCATCCAGTTAGTGGGTTACAAGCACAGATTTTGGAATCACCCCAGCTTAGGTAGGAATCCTAGCTGTTGTTCCCTGGTAGCGTGTGATCTCAGTCAGGACGCTCCTCCGTGTACCTCTTGATTTAACTGTGGTTAATGGGATCCTGCGTCCCTGAGTGCTTGGAGGCTTGTAAGGAGTAGAGAAGAGTGCCCGGCTCCCCGCCCATGCTCAGTAACATGTGCTTAGCACTGCTCGCCGTGTGGACAGCTTCTGAATGTCACCTCCCCATGCCTTGCATGCTTTGGGTTCTAACCCATTAACGGCGTTCCTACCTTCCTCTCTTCCCACCAGCACCTCTTGCGCCCACGTGGGGCTGGCCTCCCGAGCGCCAGACAGAGCCTGCCCGGGCTAGGTTTGCTTTGTGCTCAACAAAGCTTCCCCTCTGTGGCACTGGATTTTGTAGGACAGTGATAGTTTCCAGAAACCTCTGATCCCTGAGCCAGCTGGGAGAAAATGGAAGCATTCTCGGGGCTTCTCAGCTCGTATCCTAAAAGGCTGCCCAGACGCTTAGGGCAGGCTTCGGTGGCTTCACGTCAAGAACGCTATCACGGCTCTGAAATAAAACGTCCCGCAGTGCTGCTCACCGGGATCGCCTCCTCCTCTGAGGTGGTAAGGTCCTCCAGGTGGCAGAAGCCACTTCCCATGACCAGCACCTCTCCCTGTGAGGATTGAGAGGGGGGGGAGCTGCCAGGACTCCAAACGTTCAGATGCCCTTCCAGCTGGTGGTAGGATTGGTCTTTTGAAGTCCTCAGAGAAGTGGTTTCATGTTCCGATTTCGTCGAGGCCGGCTGGGAGAGGCCACGGTCTAATGCAGTGACTCACCGTGTCATTCCTCATCTTGTCACAGAAACTGACCTCATACCACCACGGTCACTTTCTCTCTAGCAAGGGCCCTCTTGTAGAAATAGTCATGAATTTGGTCACTTACAGTCGTCAGGGTTTTATGATTTGTGGAGGATTTATATCTGAAAGAAAATGGATGAGTTACAAATATTAAACAGCTCAGCCGGCACCCGCATGATGAATCTCTGGGATCTCTTTTTTCCCTTCTTCATGCTATAAACATATGGCATGAATTTTCTGCTCTCATTACAGATGCTGAGAGAAGGCAAAGACAAATATTTATATTACATTCATGTTTTACAGTAAAAACACTGTTCGGTTTGTTTATACAGTTCCACTGTTACAGTTTTTATGGCTGGTAATGAAACCACTGTAAAAGCGAGCCTGGGTTACAGCAGATGCGATAAGCCCCGATATGCGGGGAGACACCCGGGATGCAATCGTTCGTGTCCCATGCACGGAGTCAACAACCGAGTTCTGTGTTAGGACAGGCCGGCGATGCTGTAATAACAAACCACCTTGGAATCTCTGGGGCTTAAAAGAAGAAAGGTTTATGTCCTGCTCCAGCTCCGTTTCCATCATGAGCTGCTGGGGTAGCTGCGTCTAACAGGGGAGCTCACTCAGCCCCGGGGACCAGCAGAGCAGCCCATGCTGCTGGGTACTGTGACAAAGGAGGAGAAAGGCACGTTGACCCCACGCACTGCACAGCGTGCTTCTGCTGGGACGCGACGATGTCACATAGGCTCCCATTCCAGCTTCAGGTGCAGGAGGGGTGCCCCCCGCCCCGCGGAAGGAGGTGGAGAGCTGCAGCATCTGAGGGCTGCCCTCGGCACTCCCTTCTGTGGTTACTTCAAGCCTGTCTCTAGTTACCGCCCTGATCTTCCATGTCTGAGACGACTTTGAACCTGAAGGAGACAGGCAGGGCATCAAAGACCCTCCTGCTGATTGTATCCAAACCCCTTAAAATTGGTGAGACTCTATCTTCATTTCATGATGATCTCGATAAGAAGGATCCACAACTGTTCCCAGAAAAAAATTTCAAGGCCACAAAACTTTTTCAAGTTGAGCTGTGATTTTGGCTTTCTTCCCCTTCCCCCTCCCGTTCTTAATAGCCTCCTGTCTGGAAGCTCATCAGTAGATCGAGCTCCTTCAAGACCTCATCGCCCTCCAGCGGTGTCTCCTGCCACCGCTAAGTAAGCCACAGATTGCTGGTGGTAACCATTCGTTTAAAGGAAATGAAAAGCTTTAATTATGAAAACAGTCCAAGTGAGTTTTATTTTTATTTTTTAAAGATTTATTTGTTTATCTTTGAGAGAGAGAGTTGGGCGATGGAGGAGTGATAGGGGAAGAGAGAAACTCAAGCAGACTCTGTGCCAAGCATGGAGCCTCGCCCGGGGCTCTATCTCCGGACCTTGAGGTCACGCCGTGAGGCAAAACCAAGAGTCAGATGCTCAGCCGACTGAACGCAGGTGCCTTGAGAACGGCCCAGGTGACTTTTAACGGCAACATAAAGGTGGTAGCGAGAGCCGAGCTGTCCCCTATGGTAGCCACTGGGCCCATGTGGCAGTTGAGTGCCTGGCACAGACTGAAATGATTTGTAAGTATAAAATAAAATACCTGTCAGATTTTGAAGACTTTGTGTAAAAAATGTAGAATATTAGCATTTTTTATATTGCTTTCATGCTGAAATGATATTTTAGATATATGAGGTTAAATAAGAGTTAATTTCATCTGTTTCTTTTTACCTTTTTTGGGATATGGCTTCTAGAAAATTTAAATTACACATGGGGCCTGCATTATTTCTACTGAACAGCATTGATCTAAAGGGCAAGCATGAAGGAGAAAAACGAACTAGGATCTTACTCTCAGATCACTAATTGCTAGAACTCAGTTTAATCTGGTAATTTTTATCCTTTGACCTGTTGGCATTTTCTACTAGATTTCGTTTTTTAAAGAACCTTTTAATTCAAAATAATTTTGGGCTGTCAGAAAGTTTCAAAGACTAGTTCCAGGAGTTTCTGGTTATCCCTCACCCAGCTTCCCCAAATAATAACATCTGATCCAGCGCTGGTGCCATAATCCCATACGGGAAACCCATATTGGTACAGTGCCAGAAACATGTCCTCATTTGTGTGTGTGTCTGTAGTTCTATGAAATGTTATCCCACACATATAATCATACATTCATATTTGTGTACCCACCACTCAATATTAGGATACCAAACTTCTATCACAGCAAAGAAACACCTTTCGTTTTTATTCTTTGAGTTTCTTCTTAACCAGGGCTGTTACTGAGGGTAAAACTTGTAGGTAGTTTAGTAGCAAAAGATGTTCTTGGCCCCTAGGTCTGTTCATTTGTCTGCTTATCCCATCCTTAAGCACGTGGCTGAATTATGCCAAGCTTTACAGGAGGTCCTGGGCAGACGCAACAAAGAAAAACCTGCTCTCAGGGAACCCGTGGTCTTTGGAGAACTACTTTCACCAGAAGATGAGACATGTCATCATAGAATTGGTGCCTTGACCTGCCGAAGACAGGAGAATACCCCCAGCTCTCTCTGCTAGGCCTCAGGACATAACATGTTTTGCCCCTCCTTTACTGCGCCTTGGCCAGGGTGCTTACATTCCTCCAAGTTTTCAAGGAGAAAGGAGCACCATTCCCCTCAACAGGCATTTTGTGTGATGTAGCCAAGCCAGGTGTTCTGTGAAATTTGCACTGGATCTAATTCCCACAATTACAGTGTTGCTTTTTGATTTTTTTTTTTTTTTTTTTTTTTTGGTAGAGCCTCAGAAATTACATTAGAAAACTTTGGAAATAGTTGTGTGTGTCGGTGTGTTGGGAAACTTTTTTAAATGAAAAGGTTGACTAGGTTTTTGTTCCTATGGCTATTTAAAGTAGGCTTTCTTGATACGGATCTTTGTGTGCTAGGTCTATATCCATTTCGTGTTAAGGTGGAGGACAGTGCATCCTGATTTTTAACAAGCTAGGAGGCCATGGAGAGGCACCTCTCTGTGTTTTCTCCGGGTTCAAAAACCCAGGGATCAGAGCCCTACATAAATCTCCTCTATGTCCCTTTCTGTTTTTCCACATCATTTTTAAACATATTGTCCAGCTGCAGACACCGTATTCCTTGATTTCACTTTGCCTGAACAAAGCAGGAGCATTATGTCCACCAGTTCTGTGGGTGATACATCAGCATGGTGTGTTTTTTTTTTTTTTTTAAAGATTTTATTTATTTATTAGACAGAGATCACAAGTAGGCAGAGAGGCAGGCAGAGAGAGAGAGAGAGGAGGAAGCAGGCTCCCCACTGAGCAGAGAGTCCGACGCGGGGCTCGATCCCAGGACCCCGAGACCACGACCCGAGCCGAAAGCAGAGGCTTCAACCCACTGAGCCACCCAGGCGCCCCAGCATGGTGTGTTTTATCTGTGATTAATCCAGGAGTATGTTTTCCCACCCTGCTGGAGGATGGAATCTTATTCACAATGATTGTTTTCCACTTTAGGATCTGTTGTGACTTTGGAAATCTTAAACTGACGAAAAGTAGTTTTGGACATACACTTAGTGGCCATGAGAGTCCCGTGATGATGGACAAGAAATCTAATTTCTTTGAGCCTCAGTGTCTACATGTGCGAATTAAAGAGACTTACAGTGATGTTTATCATATGATTTGTTGTGTTGGTACATGGACATCCAGTATTTGGTGTAGTATGAGGCACACTGGTGACGTTCTGTAAGCTGCATTTTTGTCCACATGATTGTCGTGTAGTTATAATAAAACTCGGGAGAGCCTCGAAGCGTGGGAGCTGCCGTGTATGGGTATTCAGTGAATGCTTGCATTTCACGTCCTCTCACCTGTTTGCTGAATGAGTGAGTGAGTGAATGAATGCACTTGAATTCTGCAGCCTCACTCACTTTCTTCTTGGAGATTGAAGGAAACTCTAAAAACCCTAATAGGTAATATAGAACCAAATCAGAAAATGAATAAACTAGTGTACAGAAGCTGGATGAATTTTTGTTATTTCCCTTCTGATTTCATTTTTTCCAACGAGGTCTTCATTTTTGTATGACGTGAATGATTACACTTGAATAGCTTCTTTGGTGGATGCGAGTCAGTTTCAGGGATGGGTGTTTCCCGGGCATTTCAGACCTCCTAGGGCTTCCGTTTCCATTAAGCATTATGGATACATTCCAAGAGTTTAATTAATATAACATCTCTTCATTCATTGTAATTCCTTGCCAGTGTTATGAGAACTTGGGAGTGTTTAGTTTCTTACTCGGTTGATTAAAAGGTACTTTCTATGGTTTTCCAACTAGCTGTTGTCCATGGAATTTATTACTTGTCAATGAATGTTAAATCAATACAGCTAAAGTAACCAAAGTGGTGAGAAGAGCTTTCATCCAAACATAGAAGACTAGTTTGCTTGCCTCAGTTGGGAAAAATAAGGTTTTCAGACTACAGATTGGAGTAATAGGGTCATATTTGAAAAATCCCAGAGTACCAGGAGTATTATTTGGAAGTTTTGAGGAGCTAACTTTAGAAAACATTAACAGGAATACTTCATAGAGAAGGCTGTAAACGACAGCCTGTTACGGTGCGGTCCAGGCTGAGGGTTATTGGCTTACCGAAGGGGACCAAAAGATCTATGGATCTTAAAATCCCTAATGGATAATGGGTGTGTTGGTGTGTGTGTGTATGTGGGGGGAGGCATGTCTTTTGAAATCATGTAAATTATTTTTGTTGGGGCCATTGGAGAAAATGGAACCTACATTTGATGAAGTGTGGCACATCTTCTGTTTTGATTCCATGCTTGGCTAACCATGAAGATTAGATTAGATCCTGCTATAAAACTACTTTGGAGGGATGGGAGGGAGGTGGGGAGTGTCAGAGAAGGAGAGCAGGGTGAGGGGGCGGGAAGAATTTGGAGGGGCAGGCAGAGGTGAGGTCGGTACCAGAGTTCCTGATAGTGCTGTTAAGGTTTGCATTTAAGTTGTGGCTGAGAGGGAGCAGCTCATCTGCAGGACGGAGTTGCAGGAGGCAGGTTTGGGGCCGAGTTATGCCAGGAACAGGAAGGAGCTTGGGTTCTTAGGCCAGGATTTGGTAGATTCCAGAGGCAAGTTGTGACACGTTCTTGGGAAAGATCTTCAGGGCTTCAGCAAACGTGTGCTGCGGGGCCTCCCGGGAGTCCCCGCCGCTGGTAGCCCAGCCGCCGTGACTTTGCCCTTCACCCCTGCTTACCGGTAGTCATCGACACTTTTTGCTGTTGTGATGATGCCGCGCAGAGGGTACCCCCGCCTCCATCCTCTTCTCTGACGGTGCAAGTTCATGATGAAAATGTGTGTGTCGCTGCTGCAGTGCTGTTCATTAGTCCATTTTCACAGACTTGTGAAGAGGGTCAGAAGTAGAGCCATACACAGAGCATATAAAATAGGACGACAGCCCTTAAGTGTACTTTTGAGAAAGAGAAGGGATCCAGGAGTTAGTGGGAAGACCAGAGGCTGACATAATAACAAACCCTCTTACCCCCTGCAGAGCGCCCTCCACGGACCCAGCTCCCCTGCTGCGGCAGCTGTGGTCTGGTCCCGCACCTCCTCCCCCCCGCGCTAGCAGCAGCTCCAGATCACTCCTCTCTGGTCCACCTGGTCACTTTCTGCCATCCAGGGACTGCGTAGCAGGTCTCTAACTCTCAGTTTCTCCCCATGTCAACCTCGCAAGGCTGTATGTAGCTCGTGTCCGTTCCAGTCAGTTCTGTTCTACAAAAACAGTAGGAGGGGGAGTTGGGCCCCATTTAGAATGGTTCGGCTCGGGTGCTGCATCTTTTTGGTGGCTGCCTGTGATCACACTGGTACTACATGGGGAAAGCATATTGAATTTGGGTCACCATCGCTTGGTTTGAATCCCAGCTCAGCTTCTGAGTGGATGCCCAACCTGAGTCAGGTAATTCATTCCTGAGATCACACTGCGTACTTCATGGGTCGTGAAGTGGCTGTGGTAACGATGGGGCACTCTGGACACGGTGCCTTCCCCGTCACAGGTTCGTATACTTCAGTTCCTTCTGTATTGGCCCTCTGAACTCCACTTGGTATTGACTTGGAACCCCGGCCATCAGGAATCTGATAATCAAATGACTTCCTTAAGGCCTTCACTTTTGTCTAGAGCCTCTGGTCTTAAATGTCCGAACACTAACGATGAATACCAGCTTCAGGCTTACTTGTTTCCTTTTCTACTCCCTTTTAAGAGATGAAATTGGGATAAAATATATTTTATGTGCTCCCTTCTGAACCCCTGTGGTGAGGACTAGATGGGACGAGATCGTGCTGCTGGACCACGGGGTCATCCCATCAAGACTAGTGCCACTAGCCACATGGCCCCTTAGGAAAGGTGAATTGAATTCGCTAGCTTGGGTGATCTTCTGGTCACAGGTAGGGAATGTAGAAAAATATACTCCTTCCGATCGAAAATAGCAGAATAATGAGTTTCTAATATATGTATTTGAGCTTTGAACAAAATGCTCCAAAAACATATCAGATGGTCTCAATATTTTAGAAATTTCCATTTTAAAAACCTCAGAAACCTGTTTTTTACACATTATATATAATACCCCACATAAATATGTTAATTCCATTTTATTCCTTTCAGTCTCTCTTTTTTTCTCCTGTACATGATTGCTGTTTTTATAGCTATAGTTTGGTGGAATTAACATGGATTTCCTACATGGGGCAGGTTGTGGATGGGGATTTACAACAAGGCGGGTTCTTGATCCTTGGAAGGGACGCCTGTCTGAGGCTGGATTTGAGGGTGGCATTTCAGAGTAGTACAGGGAAGACTAGAAAGTGCAGCTGTGTGGGAAAATGAATTGGAATAAGGACTGGCGTGGTTCTCAGAATGCCCAGGATATTTGACCACAGGAGCAACATAGCTGAGAAATGATGGGATGCTTGTGCTTGGAATATTTTTAGTTAATTCGCTTTGGTGGTATTGAAAGTAGGACACAGAGAACGCCAATTTGGTAAGGAATAGCCCACAGTTATAGGGAGGATAACAAAGATGACGCTGTCTGTTCGTTCTTTAGGGCACTTTAGTTAACCTGTTCCTGTTTCTTCATATGGAGAAGGAGAATAAGGGACAGCTGGGTGGCTCAGCTGCTTAGGCGTCTGCCTTCGGCTCAGATCATGATCCCAGGGTCTGGGGTCAAGTTTTGCATTGGGCTCTTTACTCAGCAGGGAACCTGCTTCTCTGCCTGCTGTGCCCTCTGTTTGTACTCTCTGGCTCTCTCTCCCTCCCTTTTTCGTTCTCTCTCTCTCTCTCTCTCTGCTAAATAAATAAATAAAATCTTTAAAAAAATACATAAAAGTGTAATAAAAATAAGTCCCATGTCCCTGGGTTTTTGTGAGAAAATAGTGGGTATTCATAACAACTTAGAACAGTATGTGGTACATAGTAAACACTTCGTAATATTACTGGTCTTTTGCTTTTTTGACAAAGAGCATAAGCAGGGGAAGCAGCAGGCAGAGGGAAAGGGAGAATCAGGCTCCCCTCAGAGCAGGGAGCCTGATGTGGGGCTCAGTCCCAGGGTACCCTGGCCTCTTGTTGTTTTCGACCAGTGACCATTTGTTACTCTAAAGCTCTAATTATTGATAGTGGTCAAAATGTTCTCTTCCTTGCCCATGTTGTGGCAATAACTATTTTTAAAAAAGAAGCTTTTATTCATTAGATGAGAATTTATTATGGTCCTAGTGCTGCTATAGTTGAATATGATAAATTCTGTGACTTATGTAAAATACACCAGTATGATTTGAATCTTGTGGTAGAAATCTAATTGGCAAGGATAGTGTCTGAGTCAGCCTTTGCTGCTGTAACAAGCCATTGCAAAATTTTCAAGGGTCTGACGAAAACAAATGTGTATTTCTTTGCTCATGACACACGAGGGCTGAGGTTGGCTGTGGTTCTGCTGTCTTAGCTGGGCTTCCCTGGGCTGTTTCTCACGACTTCTCATTCCAGGACCTAGCTTGCAGAGAAGTGACTAGGGCCATGCTGTCTTCACGACAGAGGGCAAAGCTAGAGGGACTTCTGCTTAGACCCGGATGTAGCTTATGTCTGCTTCATGTTCCAATAGCACATCAAGTCTCATGGCCAAGACTGACACATCCGTGGGGCTGGAAGGGGTATTACACCTTCAAGAAAGCATAGCAAAGGCAAGGAGGGAACACTAATTGTGAATCCAAAATACAGTACACTAAATATGGTTTTCCTAACACTGGTACCATTTATCTTTCCTAAAATACTGCTTCACCAATTTGATTATCCTTTCACTTTAAACTCTTTTTAGCAGTTACAACTTAAATGCACACATGCCGAAGGGAGGAAGGAAGGAAGGAAGGGAGAGGGGGAGGGAGGAAGATCTGAAAGAGTAAGGAAAATATTGACCAGTCTTGGTTCTGAGAATGAAACCAGTGGTCTTTGCAGTGACCAGCATCCCATTAACCGAGCAATAAAGGCCTAAGTAGGAAATATCAGCTCATAGTCCTTGAAAGAAGCATCCAAATTTACGGCCTTTCCCAGACTTCTCTAATCGAGGCTGTTTTCCCTCTAGATGCCTTAGTCAATCAGTAATTAATTTGAAATCCAAAGTTTCATTAAGTGTTATTGAGTTCCCTCACACTGACGTTTGTAGTGCTATATTTCTTTAAAATCACAAACCATTTTTCATACTGTCGTTTGCATATTTTAACAGAAAAGATTGCAGTTCTGGTATAAATGACCCAGTTTTCTGGATGTATTTACTTGGATGTCATAAACTTATTATCCTTCTCTTCCACTTCATTGCTTTCTGCTTTTCTCAGGTATTTTGAAATCATATTTAAAACATCATTGCAGCCTCTGAATTCAGTCTAAAGTAGAAATAAATTTCACCTGGTGACTATTTTCAAAACAACCCCAAGTGGTGGTCTTCTGCGGCTGCAGCCCCATGAAGCGTCTTGTGAAAAATACCAGTGTTTGGAGGATGACAAGAGCCGGGCGTGAAGCAGTGGCAACATTCCAGGGGATTTGCGTGAATACAGTTGCTTAAATGAAGAGGGGGGCAGTCTTAGCCAAAGATAATTTGTTCTATTTTGTTGTCGTCGTAATTTTTGGAGGGTCGGGTGAGAGTGAAGATGCACTTTTTTAAGATTTACTTTTGAAAACCAACCTGCTGCCCCTTTTAAGTCCACGAGCTTTGTGACCTTGATCTTCTGCAGATGGGTTTACTGTAGCTGCTTCCTGGGTGACATGTTTGTGTTTTAATTAAAAACAAAAATGTAAGGTATTACTTAAGAATCCAAAATCCTGGCTTCTCTTAAAAATGCTGGAAGACATGGCAAGAATTAGCTGGGACTGAGTAGTGGCTCCGGCAGGGAAGCCTTCCCTCCAGCCCCTGCTCTGCTACCCCGTGAGTGCTGCTCCTGCCTGGTTCTGCCCTCATTCCTGAGCCTCTTAGACTCCCTTCTTTTTCACTCTTGGGACTTACAATGTGCTAATATTTTATGTAATCTTGTCATGTGTCGTATTTATTGGTTCTTGACTGCCTCTCCCCAGGAGAACGTGAGTTTGCATGGAGGACAAATTTTTGCAAATTGCAGGCCCTATTTAATAAAGTTTGTTGACGGAATCAGTGAATTGGAGTTGTTACCTGGCTGACATCTGCACTTAGAGATTTTTCTGCTTTCTGTTAACTAAAGATACTGCTGAATATTCCCCCACCCAGGTCCGCAGACCCATCAAGCTATTCTGTGCCCCAGTACCTTGGTATGTGACGTCAGTTTACCTGCAGAGCTCCATCCTTCTGTTGTTCAGACCCTGTTCTTCGAGCATTATCCCGTACATGAAACTTTTCCCAGGGTCTGCACACTGACTGGAACTCACCCTTTTATTAAGCCTGACAGGTTCCCCCATGTCACAGTTTTACCAAAGAATGCCTGAACTCCTTGAGGAATAGGGATGTGACTAATCATCTCTGTGACCCAGCTCCTGGTTTCCCTCCCCTGGTTCATAGAGGATGACTAAATGGCCTCCAAATGAATTCAGGTATGTCAGCTGCTGAATGGTCGTGACCACTGGCCACCTTCTAGCAATTTCCACATGTTACAGTTGGGAATGATATGAGAAAAAAACCTGAATTCCATTCCAAATCAGCTTTTGAGTTTGTTTCCTCACTTCCTGTGTCTTGTTCCCAGGAATGGAAGACATGAACCAAAAAAGATAGAAGTATCTATTATTCTTTTTTTTTTTTTTTTTTTTTTTTTTTTTTTTTAAAGATTTTATTTATTTATTTGACAGAGAGAAATTACAAGTACACTGAGAGGCAGGCAGAGAGAGAGAGAAGGAAGCAGGCTCCCTGCTGAGCAGAGAGCCCGATGCGGGACTCGATCCCAGGACCCTGAGATCATGACCTGAGCCGAAGGCAGCGGCTTTACCCACTGAGCCACCCAGGCGCCCCAGAAGTATCTATTATTCTAACATTCCAGTTTCCTTTTGTTAGACAAAGAGCAGAGATCTGTGTTTTATCTCAGATGGTCACCTTTGCCCTATTCAGGGCACTTTTTGGCAGGAGAAGATAATTTATTGTAAGGGCATAGATTTTCTTGTAATACTCTATCTTAAAAAAAAAGTTTAATCAGATGATTGTACCTTTTAGCCATATCTACAATTAATTTGAATGTATTATAAGCTGGTTAAAATATTCCATTAATGAAAAAGGTAGGCCTAGCTATGGTAAATACACTACTAAGTGTTTATAGTACATTTCATATTTTACATGATTTCCTTTATAATTCTGCTTATCTTTTCATTCTAATTCCCTGAAGGACATATAAAGGAACCCCTAAAGAGAGTAATTACTGTTGTACTCTTTAACCAAGGCTCCTTTTGCAAAGAGAAATCTGAGCTGCTTTTTAAAGAAGGCTGTTTTTAAATAAAAATGCAAATAAGCTACTTTGTAACCACATTAATTACCCACCTAGCCTCTTATTACCATGTTTGTATTGTTTGCAAATACTATTTACAGTCGTGTGGAAATTAACATTACTGGTCCTGAGGAAAGATTGTAGTGGGGAGGTTGTGCTTTGGAACCAATTAGGGCGAACCTTGTCTGCACCGAGACTCTGGGGAAAAAACACAGCCTTGCAATGTCAAATAATAGCATTAGCTCTGACTGCATAGGCAGAGCGCTGTAATTATATTATTGGCCCTATTTTGCTTCTGCAATGAATTTCATTGCCTGCATTGTAAAAATCAGCAGGCAGCAAAGTTTCTGCTAATGATTTAATGTACTCTGTGATCATTTTGGACAAAAGTCATGGTAAGATCCATGAGGCAATTTTATCACCCCCACTGACTGCTGCCTGGGTTGAGCATTTTAAGTGAGGGCAAAATGTGATTCTGATCTCCTTGTTATCCTAGTGGAATCCTTCCCACATGGAAGAGAAAATTACCCACATAATATGTAAGCGTGAGTTGAGGGTCACCCCAGTGCCAGGCATGGTACCAGGCACTTGACCTCCATTACTCCTCATTCCTGAGTACCTCTGTGGTCGGTGATTTCATCTCCTTTTTATAGGAATGGTACCGAGGTCCTGCTTCAATATAAACGTACTGTGTGGACGACAGCATGAATAGTGATTGAATTAGCTCCCTCTCACATCAGGTATAATATAAATGATGCAGCCTTTTAAAAATTTTTCAATTCAGCTAATTGGTGACTGAGCTTTATGTTTTGTGATGTTTTAAAAATTTACATCAAAATATCTTTTGGATTTAATGAATGCTTTCCACGTGCTTTGAAGTTAATTTGAATCTGAGTTTAATAAACATCGCCATGGAACATTTGTCCCATCCTTTTAGGAAGTGTCTGTGAATAAACTTGTTCTGTGGTGCAGAGCTATGTATTCTTCCAGAGTTCATGCAAGGAGAAAGGGGGAGAAGGGGAATTTTAAGTCTTCATTACATGCCATATGTTTACAGGCATTATCTAATTTAATCCTCATGTAACAACACGAAATGGATATCAGTGTCCCCATCTGACAAATGAGGGAGAAGTCAGTGAGAGGAAGTGAGCAGCTTGCCCGAGGCTATGCTGCTGAGTGCTTGGCAGAAGTAGAATTTGAAAACAGAGCCCATGTATTTTAACTAAACCTAATAAACTGGCAAGGTCATAGATTACTCTTTCCTTCCCCCATACTAGTTTTTTGTTTTTTTTAAATTTTTTCCCTTCTCCCACTTTTTTTATTTTAAAGTAAACAGTGAGTGCTTGGTAATTGTGGAACAGATGACATTTTCACTCCGTTGCCTAAGTCTGTAGTTTATTAACCAAAAAGTTACTGCTGTCCCCTTGCAGTGTTTGGTAAGCCATCTGATTTCTGCAGGTGCTTACACTCCAGCCCTCTATCTGCAGGCTGCCTTCTTCCTCCTGAGGCAGGTGCATTTGGGGAGTTTAGCCCAGGCTTTGAGACTGACTGCTGCTTTTTTGCATTTTAATGCAGGGAATCTCCACCATTCAAAGGAGGTCACCTCTCCAGAACCTGTGAACCAGGTTCATACTGGAGGAATTAAACTAAAACCCAAATCCAAAACAACAATGAACCAAGCCTGTCTGCCCCCATGCACACAGAAGAAAAGTAACATTTGCAGCTATTAGAGAAAAAATCAAGTAGTTCTGAAGGACTAACAATAGTAAGCAGTAGCTCTTACCCTACCCTTCTTACTCTGCTTTTGTCCACTCATTGATTCATTCATTCAGCAGTTCTCCATGGAGAATGGATTCTGTGCTGGGGACTTTTCTGATGAACAAAGGCAACCACGTTGGTGTTTTTGATGCTTCCAGGGGCTGCCTCCTGTTTTTTTTTTTTTTTTTTTTTTTTAAGACTTTATTTATTTATTCGAGGGAGAAAGAACATGAAGCAGGGAGGGTCAGAGGGAGAAGCAGGCTCCCTGCCGAGCAGCGACCTCCCCCCCCCAACCCCTCCACCCCATTCTGGCCTTGATCCGGGGACTCCAGAATCATGACCTTAGCTGAAGGCAGTCGCTTAACCAACTGAGCCACCCAGGCGCCCTGCCTCCTATGTTTTAATGGATTGCTATTTCTTGATCTATAAATTTCAGGGACTCGCTAATGATTTTTGCTGTTACGGATGTGGATTCAGCTCACTTACACTACCTTCAATGGTTATATCTCCTTCTTCCCATTATGTTTGTAATGTCAGATTTGTATATGATATATTTATATTGCACATTCTATACATTATAAGCATGTGTGTGTATGCATTTATGCTGTATCTGTTCATGTGTTTATATGTGCATATTTATGAGAAGTTTGTGTGGGTTTTCTAGAACTCTTCTTGACTCTACCTTATTAGGTGAGCCTGTTGGTGCCCCCTACTGGTCCTTATATCTTTCCTTTTCCTCTTGCCCCCCAACTTTGCTACTTCTATTGTGTCATGGATAATAACTGTTATATTCCATTCTATAACCACATTTAAGCCTCCTGTGCATATCTGTGGATTGATTTGAAAAGAAGAGAAACAATATATATTCACATCCTTATGGTTATAGAAATATTTCTTCCCCACGGGCCAATTAATGTGGCTCTGTTATATCTCCTTTTTTAGGCTTCCTGTGTCAAGACCTTTGGACAATGGACCTGATGTTCACACGGGTTCTCCCTTCTTATGCTCTTCCCATTGTTGTCATAATGGCATGCCCTTAGTTCATTAGAGCCATTGCGGGTGTCGATTCTGAATCGGCTTAGTGCCGGCTCACCTGATATTTTTGAGCCTGAGGAGGTGATCTTTTATTCACATGTCTGACTCATGTACAGCTGTCATCTACTGCTTTTTCTCCTCCTCCTTGCACATTCTACCTCCCAACCACTCCCCTCCCTGGCCAAGTTACAGCTGGTTGTGTGTGTGTCTTGCTTAAGCTCTTTTCCAGGCTCAAATATCTCTCTTCTCTTGTTCGAATCAAGCAGTTGATGGCATTTATGTATGTAGATTTCTTCATAAACGAGTCACTACAGACTAAGCAGCCTGTTGGATGGAATGATCCATGGCAGGAGGGAAACGACTAATACATGTAAGAAGAGCCATTCCAAGTAGGAAAAAGAAATGTTTATGGGCCCTTGAAAGTAGTGGATCGAGAGGAAGTCACCGGTGACCCAATAGCCAGTGTACAACCGGATTTTCTTTTTAAGTCTATTGGGACAGCAAGGAAGGAGATAAATAATGTTTTTCGTAGTGTCTCTTCTTTTGAGTGTTACCAGCTAGACTTGGACTCCATGGTGGAACAGCCGTATTTGCCGATCACTGCCTTGGCCCCTGTTTCCGTCAACACATAGTAGGCCTTTAAACGTTCTGCTCCAGGCTTCCAGTTTCCTCCTGTCCTGTTTCACAGGAGTCGCTGCTGAATTAGCTGGGTTTGATTTCATTCCTTTCACCTGGCAGACAGGTCTTTAACTGATTTTCTTTATGGTTGCTGCATTTGCGCTTGCAACAGTAACAGAGGATGGAAGGAAGGAAGAAGAAGAGGAAGAAAAAGTAAAGGAATAAAAACAAAGGCCTGGTCCCGGCACTCGGCCTCTCTGAGCCTCCATTTCCCCCTTTGTAAAACATGGTATTAATCTCCGCTTCATCAAGCTGTTGTGAGGGCCCGAAGTGGTACTGCTGACGTCTTAGTCAAGTGTTCATTATATCCTGGATTGTCACAAGCATTTTATTATTGTCATCCTTCTTACTGTGCTCACACTCCAGGGGCACCTGGCTTCTTAGGTGGCTACACGAGGTTTGACCTCACTTGGTGTTTATTCACAGTTAATCCAGGTACTGAGAGATCCAACTTCTCTGTTCAAAGCCCAAGGGAAGCTTTGTTGTCTGTTAGGGCTGGATTAATTTTAGAGTGTGGTGGCCTTTGCCCAAGGTGAGCCTGCCTGTTTACATAAAGCGCCACCTTGCTCTGTGTTGGACCAGCCGTCTCTCATTTCGCATGTCTTCTCTGGATGGGAGTGCTTTGCATGTGTGCACTTGTGAGCACAGTGCTGGAGGGGAAAACAGGCATCACTCCCAAATTCAATTCAGGCTATTAAAAATTCATTCCGTTTTTATTTGTGAGCAGGTCTTAGTGCACAGCAGGGTGCAAACAGAAGAAAAGCTTAAGATTAAAAGGCAAACATTTACCTCTGCCGTCCAAATGGAGACCGTAATTTGTCACTCTCACTGAAGCAGTTAGAGGGAGCATTGGTCTGAAAACAGTACGATTGTTCCTGGTGTTTGATTATGCCCCTACTAATCCACCCTGCACTGAGGGGGCTTTGCTGTTGGGAAACACCCTGATAAAACGTTTTATCACAAGGTGTAAAAATAGGCCCACTAATTGGGCAGCATATTTCCTTTCTTCAGCAACCACTGAAGTAAGAACCAAAATGCTTGTCTATTATGATGATTATTTCTCGAGAAGGAAAGTTAATGTAGCATCATTACCTGGGGGATGTGGGCACCATTGAGGACGTAATGAAAATGTCCTAAGTTTACAAGAATATCGAAAACATGTGAAGGCGTGATGAGAACATACTAGTGATCTGAACTTGATTATTTAAGGCTATACTCAAAGTCCAGAGTGTTAATAGCTAAGAGATATGATGAGAAATGTTTGGCTAGGCCAAAGCAGTCTTTTATATGAATAATGGGCTGGGAGAAAATATAAGAGAAAAGTAGACATTAATAGTTTTCTTTCTTTCTTTTTTTTTTTTTAAGATATATTTAAATTAGAGAGAGGGTACTGCACATGTGAGTGGGGGCAGGGACAGAGGAAAAGGGAGAGAGAATCCTCAGTCAGACTCCCCACTGAGCTCAGAGCCTGACACAGGTCTAGATTCCAGGACCCTGAGATCATGACCTGAGCCTAAACGGACACTTAACTGACCAAGTTGTCAAGGAACTCCAATGTGAAATTATTTCTGAGTCATTATTAAGTTCACCTGCACCTCCTTTTCACCCCACTCATTGGGCATTCTTTTCTATTTATTCTTCAGCCTTTTCATTTTTTCTACCTTTTAAGCTGCTTTCCTGATCTTTTGATTTCCTAAACTTTTGCTAGCCATCCTGGTCTGGCAGTCTTGGCTGAAAACTTGGTAAGGGACTACTTTTGTTTGGCTTCTGGATTTCCGCCAAACCTGGCTGGCCAGACCAGGCATGTTTTGGGCACATTGGTACCCTGCCTTCCTTTCTAGCCTGGCCTCAGGGAGCTGGCTTAGAGGAGTTGTTCCTGACACCATCCTCCAAGTGCCACTGAGGCCTTTAGTAGGAATGAGAAGGAAGGAAGGATTGTTCTCCAGATCATGTCTCTTCCTCTGTTTCCTTCCTTTCCTACGAATATAGTTGGTCACACATCTTTAGCTCAGTGGATCTGAGCTTTGGCCATCTTGAGGTTTAGATGTTGGAACATAGCTAAGTTTGTCAAGTTTTTAAGAACTAAATATCAAAGGAGTTACCTTGGTCTTGGTTATAACCATGAAATTCATTAAATTAGTCATGGATCTGCTTCTCAGATCAACTTTCTGGTTGGGGAACATTGTTATAATCGTATATAGTTTGGCTTTCCATATTTTAAAAATAAAATTTTATTGGAAAAAAATTTGACCAGAATACCAGAATTTATCCATTGTCAGTAAATATTTATATCTTATCTAAAATGGTGGCCTGCCTCTCAAATGTCTATTCTGTATTAGGTGCCCCTTTAAAAATATGATAGTCCACCCTCTCATTATATTTGCTATTTACTGGTTTACCTGCTTTTTTGGTGTTTCGTTTTTATATGGAAACTCCATGAAGAAATTTGTGTTTACCTCTGAATTCCTGGAATTGTTTGTTTTTTTTTTTTTTTTTTGAAGATTTTATTTATTTAAGACAGAGAGAGCGCAAGCATTGGGAGGGGCAGAGAGAGAGGGAAAGAAGGAAATACAGATTCCATGCTGTGCAGAGAACCCCACGTGGGACTTAGTCCCAGGACCCTGAGACTGTGACCTGAGCTGAAGGAAGATCTTTAACCGACTGAGCCACCCAGGTGCCTCTTGGAATAGTTTAGAAAATAATGTATGTCTCCAGGATATCAGTGCTTCCCAGGCTGTCTGCCATGTATAGGAGCAAGAGGAGTGGATTTAGGCCCATCAGATTTGGATTCCGGTGGGAAAACAAAACGAAGGAACCATATTCCTACCCCTAAGCTTTCTTGAACTAGTGTCTTTGGAAAGAGGAGGTCAAGTGGAGCCCATAAAGGCTGCATGGTGGGGAAGAAGGAGCCGTGGAGACAGGGAGAAACCGCAGACTCTTGCTCCGTTCAGTTACCTTCAGTGTGCTTCCATCGGGCCCTGGGCAAAATCTGGAAACCACCTCTGCCCTGCCTACCCTTTACTACAGCAGGAGTGTGATGGAGATGATGGGAGAGTGCGTTTGTTGAGGTGTGAAGCGTTGGTTCTTGTTGTGGCATGAATGAATATTAAGGAAGAATGCTGATGGGTAGATTCATTTGAAAGGGAGATGTATTTTTTAAAAAAATTTTATTTATTTATTTGACAGAGATCACAAGTAGACGGAGAGGCAGGCAGAGAGAGAGAGGAGGAAGCAGGCCCCTCCCCACTGAGCAGAGAGCCCAGTGAGGGGCTCCATCCCAGGACCCTGGGATCATGACCTGAGCCAAAGGTAGAGGCTTTAACCCACTGAGCCACCCATCCGCCCCCTAAAAGGGAGATGTATTTTAATGGAGAAGGGAAATACGTTGGCCTGTATAATGCATGTTCTGAATGTATTTGGATAGAAGTTTAAAAAGGAAAAGGCAAAATTCTATGTATTTTGGAGGGTATATTCTTTCTACTTTGGGGGGTATTTTCTTTCTACTTATTTGAGGGAGAGAGTGTACACTCGTGCAAGTGAACACGAGTCAGGGAGGGCCAAAGGAAGAGGGATAATCAGACATCCTGCTAAGCAGGGAGCCCAACCTAGGGCTCAGTCCCAGGACCCTGGGATCATGACCTGAGCCAAGGGCAGACGCTGAACTGACTGAGCCACCCCGGTGCACCTCTGTTTATTTTCTTGGCAGAGATACAGCATATTCGGTAATCAAATTGGGCAAACTTCTCTTCGTTAACAAGAAGACCATGTCTCAGTTTACAAGATGAGGTCATGATCAGGAGATGGGACCTTTAACATTTATTCTTCCCACCACAGGTTGGGAGGGGGGCAATTTTTGGACAGATGAGAGAATAAAAATTGATGAGGAAGAGAGAGAGCTAGGGGATAGCTAAGACACCGGGGTCAGTATTCACAAAGGTCTTGGGCATGACACAGTCTGACCATTTTTCTCCACTGGTGTGGTAGTGACAAATTATTCACATTTTGTCTGTTACCATCACATGAAGAAAACCACGCCTGGAATAAGCCCTAAGCATGGTTTTTCAGACTGGACGTGAGTTAACGGTGATGGTGAAAGCTTGCTACCTTGAATTCTTTTCACTTGTGGGAAGTTGGAAGGTGGCAAATACGTATCTGTGCTCTCCTTGGTCCTGATGGTGCTGCCCTGGACACATGTGTCTGCCAGCACCTCAGATCCTGGACAGGAATGGTGACAGCAACCAGGGAAGGTGGTGCCTGTAGGCAGAGCATGTCTTCCAGAGCTATTGCAGTTAGCTTCCTGATTGGAGGGGACACAGAAAAGCCATTATTACCACCCGCGGACAGATTCTCCAGCCCTTTTGTTCTTTTCAAACCTAATCTCAGCCAGTGCAATGTTAGATTCATGGTGGCTTCCTACAGGGTCATCAGTTTGCATTCACTGATCTTTATGGAATTTTGGCACTGTGGACTGGGAACATAGGAAGGCTCTCACAGATCACCTGCGTCCACAGGTGGGTACTGTGCTGGTGAAGAATATGCAGGGACGCGAGAAGCAACTTGCTCAGCTAGTTGGGGAAAGAGCAAAGCTAGACCCTGCTTACCTCCTTGCCATTACTTAGGTACACTTAGACCACTAATTTTCTAAAATTCTAGAACAGAGGATTTTTGAATTCTAAATCATGGTGTTTTAGGAGTGAAAAATAAAAATCAAAAATTACTTTGACTAGCCAGCCAGTTCATGAGTAATTATTGATTAATGAACTGTTTTGTTATGGACGCTCTGCTAAGTGCTGTAGAGGCAATGATGCTGGTGCTTAAACCAGCCCTGCCTGCCAGGAATTCAAATCTAGGAGGCAGGAAACTTGCTTGTAAAAGAACTCTATGATGGAGAGGATAGGATAAATGACATAAAAACGATGGAAGTTCAGGACACAGATAGGGCTTTTTCAGTGAAGGGATAGAAGGTGGGGTGAGGGAAGGCTTTGTGGAAGAGTTGGACCTAGAAGGGTCCCATCGAAAAGAGGTGGGAGGTAGGCAGCAATGAAACAGAAAGAAATTATATGAAACAATAGACTAGGATGGGAAAGCTCCACTGTGCATCCGTCTGTCCAACTATCCTTCCCACCAGCTATTCATTATTCCATCCGTTTGTCCGTCCATCCAGCCATTCATCCATCCATTGAATTGCTTGTATTTTAAGTTTCACCATTGCAATGAATGTGTCAACAGATAATTTTAGTGGGAGTAGGAAGGAGAAGAGGTGAAATCTTTGTAGGGTCTGGAATAGCAGGCTAAGGAGTTTGGAATTTTTATGCTAGGAAATGTGGAACATTACAGGGCTTTTAAGTACAGTGCCTGAGAGATTCCTCCAGCCCCATACTGGAGGTGAATGCTGTAAGTGTAGATCTAGTGAGGCGGCTGCGGGAAGAGACAGAGAAGGCGAGAGAACATGATCTCCGGAATCAGACGACTGATCAGATGTTCAGGCTGAAGTAGATAGAGCTGGAGAAGGTGACTGTGAAGTTTCGAGTCTGCGTGGCTGATAGAGGTGTATGTCCATGCTAAGAAAATGATATGTGGAATTTTAAATTTAAAAATAGATGGATTCTTAAAAAATGAAAACAGGTGGATTTTTAGTCCCATGAATAAAAATTTTTCTTTTTAATACAGGTGCGTTATTTGTATAGATTTCATGGACCAGCAGCTCTTGTTAATTGTTGTCAGGTCGGACAGTACCATAATTCACATCCCCTTGTGTGTGGCAGATACTGCTTCTGGCCAGGGCGCTCTTCCGCCACGTGTGGTGATGGCCTCTGAATCCTCAGTGGACTGTCACAGGCGAAAACAACCAGTGGCTTGAAGCCCATCTGCTGCCTCTGTGTCACATAAGTTGTTTGGTTCCTGATGGAGGCACCGAGACTAAGTTTCTTAATGCCCTGGGAGTAGCAGTGGGATGTCAATCCAAAATGAGGATCAGTGACTTCCGAGATGAGCCTGTCATTGAAAATTATACTTTATTTTCTCTTTGCAGTCAACAGCAGCACATAGTATTTTAATTGTCGGAATAATGGGGGGAAAAAAAGACAGCAATTAGGAAGAAGCAAAGAAGGGGGGAAGACAAAACACCCTGGTATTTTAGGGCTTCTGCTACTAGGAACACTAAATGTTGGCCCCATTCTGGTCTTCACCTTAGAGAGATGGGATGTGATGCTGAGAGAGCTGACAGAGTGGATGCTGGTTCTAAGTCCTCTGCAGGACGACTCGGGGGCTGTCTAGATTCAGCTAGATTCAGTAAAGAGATTAGATAGAATCTCCTCCTCTTTTTATATTCCTTCTGGCCAAAGACTGAGGAACTTTCTTGGTTAAGTCTTCATGTAGATATAGTGAGTAGTCTGGGAGCCACTGTTGAGCTCCTGCTGCTTTCCTAGACTTCACTCCCCCTCAAAAGTGTGTTTTGGAGATGAAACAAATATCACCATTTCCTTAGGTGAGTCAAGCAAGACTCTTAGTGTTGAAGGAATATGTTTAAGGTCATAGAGCTAAGAAGTGGCAGAGCAGGGTTCCAGACCCTTGAGTCTTTTTTTGTGTTGCAAAGCTAAGTAATGATACTGCTAATAATACCTCCCACTTCCAGCCATTGAATGTTGAATTTTTTTTTTTTTATGGCTTACCAAGTTTAATCTTTGTAGTATCTCTTTAAGATACATTCCTTATGATCTTCATGTTGCATTTGAGGAAACTGAGCTGTGGAAAGATGAAGGAATTTTCCCAAGGCCATGGGGTTAACAAATGAGGGACTTGAGATTAATTCTGTGGTGCCTACTGATAATGTTTGTTTCTTATTTATATCACTTAAAGAGCATTTTCCATGTCATTAAAAGTTCTTAAAACACAGTGCTCTTACTACCCACCTGGACATGGCTTATCCTAGAGACAAACCATAATTTATTGAATTATTTTTTTTTAAAGATCTTATTTTTTCATTTTGAGTGGGAGGGAGAGCGATAGTGCTCACATGAGTGAGGGGGAAGGGCAGAGGGAGAGGGAGAGGGAGAAGCAGGCTAGCAGGGTCTCCGCTGAGCAGGGAGCCAGATGGACATGGGGCTTGACCCCGGGATCATTACCTGAGCTAAAGGCAGACACCTAAACAACTAAGCCACCCAAGTGCCCCCATAATTTATTTATGTATTTATTTATTTATTCATGTTAGATAATTATCTTAGCTTCCCATTTCTAATGACAGTGCTTTGATGGCAAATCATTACATATGTGGTTACTTCCATAGAATCTTAGAACTTATCTGTTTAAAGGCTATACATAGTTTTTGTATTCGTGACACATACTGCCAAATACTTTCCAGAATTGGATCAAGTAGCTTTTTCACCAGTATTGCCTAAGAAGGTTTGTATCGTTATAGCCTTGTCGACACAAAGTATTATCCTCTTACCTTTATTTATTTTGATCTTAGCTATTTTAACAGGTTTTAAGTAGAATCTTATTTTTTATTTATTATTTTTATTTATTTTTCTGTTTTACAGAGAGAGAGAGAGAGAGAGAGAGCGAAGGCACAAGCAGGGTGAGCTAAAGGCAGAGGGAGAGGGAGAAGCAGGCTCCCTGCCAAGCAGGGAGCCCAGTGTGGGACTCGATCCCAGGACCCTGGAATTATGACCCGAGGTGAAGGCAGCTGCTTAACCAAGTGAGCCATCGAGGCACCCCAAATCTTATTTCATTTTTAAATAACTCCAGCATGCGCAGGGGTGGGGGCTGGGGCAGAGGGAGAGAATCTTCAAGCAGACTCTCCACTGAGGACGGAGCCTGACTTGGGGATTGATCCTGTGACCCATGAGATCATGACCTGAGCCAAAACCAAGAGTCATATGCTTAACCAACTGTACTGCTCACTTGTCCCTGTAGAATCTTATTTTAATTTACTTCTTTAATTGGGGAGCTGAAAAAATATTTATCTATTTTTTTATTTTGGGGGTGTTGAAAATGCCTCCAAAATGACTGTGATACTCTTTACACATTTCACTTAATATACTAAAAACCATTGAATTGTACACTTCGGGAAAATGGCATGGTGTGTGAATTATCTCTCAATAAAGAGGTCATTTTATTGGAAAAAAGAAAAGACTCTTAGAGCAGTGACTTCCAAAATGATGTATGGTCTAGCCTCTTGAAATGTTATTATGGATACATGGCAATGCCTCTGTTCTTTCTAAAGTGAATAAATGTTGATTATAAATGTTTGTCTTACATTAACATCACAGTAGAGCATCCACATAACTGGTGTGAGAATATCTTAGGTGCATTCCCTGTAGTTCTCCTGGTGTTGGTTCCTTTGTTCATAGATGTGTTCATTCAGCATCTACCATCTCTTGCTCAAATGTCTGCAGTGTCACCAGTGCGCCAGGTGCTGTGCTGGGTCCTAGGGATACAGAGGGAGCTGCAGGGTGTGGTGAAAGCACACTGGAAGGGCATCCGCAGTAGTTACTTCTTTATCCCAAAAGTTACCCTCATGGTCAATGTATATTGTCCCCCAGAGTTTCCATGGGTCAGGAACTGGTGTGTGCGGGGTGTGCTTTTCCTAGGTGGTTCTGGAACGGGCTCTCCCATGAGGTTGCTGTCAAGATGTCACCTGAAGGGCCACGTGGGTGGCGCAGTCAGTTAAGCATCTGACTTCTTGGTTTCAACTCAGATCATGATCTCAGGGTCATGAGATCTAGGCCCGCGTCAAGCTCTGTGCTCAGTGCAGAGTCTGATTGAGTTTGTCTCTCCCTCTGCCTCTGTTCCTCGCCCCCACATGCCCTACTTGCTCTCGTTCTTTAAAATAAATAAATAAATAAATAAATAAATAAATAAATAAATATTTCTTAAAACAAAGCAAAACGTGTCATCGGATGATTGGCCTGGGGCTAGAGGATCCCTGCCCCCGATGGTGCACCCACATAGCTCTTGGCTAGAGACCACAGGGACGGCTGCATAAGGCTGCTGGGGGAGGGTCCTTATAATTCTTTCAGAGCAAGTGATCCAGGAATGGGAGAGTGAGGCGGAGAGCACAGTACTATTCGTGTAGGACAGTTCATCCGAACTGAATCACCTCATGCAGCTCACGCTGAAGGGGGAGGGCAGTTAGACTCTACACTTTGAACACCACCGTAATATCTAATGCAGTTGGCCAGTGTGAGGGGGAGTCAGAGAAAATGGTCAGAGAGGTGAGTTTTGAAGAATTAGTAGAAGTTAGCAAAGGGAAGAGAGGCAAAACAAAAAAGGGGGGGGGGCTGGGTATTACAGTCTGACAGCATCCCATAGGCAAAGGTCTGGAGGCTGATGGTGCAAAAGCACGTTTGGGAAGACTGGCTCTTCAGGAGAGCTGGGATATAGGTAGATGGTGGAGGTGTGGCGGAAGTGGAGGGTAAATAGGAAAGGTCGCGCGTATTACGAAGAGCCTCGGGGGGAGTTTATCCTGGGGGTGAGGGGTACAGTGGTCAGGAATGGAGTAATTAAAATGGCTTTGTCCTTGCTCCAGGGAACATTTGGGAGGTCGATTCTGCCAGCATTTGGAGCCTAGCCTGGTGAGACTGGTGTAGGAGTCTTGCAGAAAGAGACATGGGAGCCTGGGGAGGCGAGGGTAGTGGGGATGGAGAAGGGAGGCTTGGAGAGGGGTGGAGCAGCGGACACAGGTGGGCAGGGCTGGCCGCAGGGGAGGGGGAAGAGATCTAGGCTCTTTCCAGGTGGTGCTTAGCTTGTTGCACCATTTCCTGAAAGCCAGAGTGTGGGAGAAGAAGGAGGAGGGAGAGAAATGAATGTGTGTGCATCCTGTTGAGCTGGAGGCACCTGGAGGAACCCACAAGGGCTGGAGGCTGCTTCCCCTGTTCACTGTTTCGCATCCCCAGGGTCCTGGGAGAGGATGTTGCCTTACAAAGGTGAAGTCAGGCCCTTCTAAGATAAACTTTGCTTCACCTCCTGTGGTTATATGAGGAGCTCTGCCTCCTTATTTATTCTGCTGAGGGATCCCTCTCATTCCAGCCAGCAAGTACAGGTCGGGCAGGGAACCAGGGAGCATCGCCTGACTTGCCAAGGTGGTCTGTGACCTGAAGAATTTCGTTCGTTTGCCAGGGCTTGTGACAGAACAGAGGCCTGGAACAGACTTTTCATGAAGTGACTACTTTTCCTCTAACCATGACTCTTAAAGCACGTCAGAAGCATGGACTCAAACACACACTCAGCTGACTTGCCTTTCTGAACCCGGGAGTCTTGTGGACACAAATGAATGACTCAGTTAGGAGTATGCATTGATTAGGGGGCAAGGGGAGAGATTATCTTCATCCCAGACTTTTTTCTTTTTGCCTTTTAAAAAAATCATACTATTTGCTTTCAGCATTTTCTATGTAGGAAGATACCATTCTGAACAACAATGATACAGGATTGTTTGATTTTAAAAAAAAAAAATGACACATTTTTGGGGTTCTGATTTTCGTATTGAGAGATTATATTCTGTTTCCTGCCATTTTCTTCTTATTGGCTTCAACCCCTATCAATGTTTTATTCCCCCTTGGAGCTAAGACTAAGCTTATTTTAATGGATGTATCTTATGATAAGCTAGGTGATGGCCAATCAATTTTGTGTGTGTACTGCTCTGATTACCAAAACGTTGTCTTTGGTAACAGCATAGGAGATGAGCAAGGTAGAAATAATATTTGAGTAATTCTTTGTCCTTCTGTCTCTCGATCAGGAAATAAATGCTCCTGAATTTATATATTCTTGGTCCTTTAGGAGCCATAAAAACATACCCTTACATATATATGAAATGGCAAGAAACTGCATATTTATTAAGAATCATGACCCTTAGAACTAGACAAGTCAAATTAAATCTCATAAAAATTTGTTATGGAAAATGAATACATGGCACTATTTTTTCTTTTAGGGTCTACTTATTAACTTTGTCATGTTTAATATGTTGCAGTTGCAAACAAAGGCATAAATGTATGGTTCATTCCTAATTAATTTATGTAATTGGGTTTTATAAATTTAGGTGTTTAGGAAGCTATGCGTAACACCCCATTTGCTGTGTGCTGTAGCCAATAAAAGCATAATAGAAAGAAATATAGTTTGAAGCTCACTTCAGTGGTAAATATAGATTAGTTGTAAATGATATCTTTGTAATGTTTGTTTTAAATTTTGCAGTGCTGCAGATTTTCTGAACATACCAATTAATGTTCTTATTTGAAATAATGACTAGTTAATTACTATAAATTCTAAGTGCTCTGTCTCTGACAATTAAAAAGTCTCTTACAGCTTTTGTATAGTTCCCTCTAAATTATATAAGCAGTACAGTGTCAGGGAGAAGAAGAAGAAGAATGGAAGGAGGATGTTTAAAATGTGGGTAGTTTTGTCAGTTCCTGTTCTGAATGCTCGTTCTTTTGCCAGTGTGTGTATATACATACAAACACATACATATGCATATTTATGTGTCATTTCTATTTCATGCCAGTAGACACTGAATGAGTTGAAAACTCTGAAATGTATTTTGAATTTTAAAAGTAAGTTATAAATTATAACATGAAGAATACACTGGGATAAAACCAGTAAATTTTAAATAAGTCATTTGTCATTGTGACGTGGCTATGACGTTACCCAGCTTGGCGACAAACCTTCTCCTGTAGTCTAAAAAAGACCAGCTGGAATGATTTGATCATAAAGAGACCAAGGTTTTATCGGTCTCCCCTGATGCTTCATTCACTGGCAGAGGGATGGCCCTTTGCTTTCCCCAGGCAGCTGGAAGAGACTGTGAGGAATCCGTGTCACCGCTACTCTGCTGCTACCCATGGCATTAAGTGTTGTTAAGTGTGTTTTTATGAATATGTTTAAACGGAAGAAACTGTCTCTGGTCCAAAGTGGAGCAGCTGCCTCTTTGTGACCAACAGCAAGCACACGGAGCTGTTTGAACACTGCCTCGTATACCTTCGAGAAATCACTGGATTCCCAGCGTTCTTTGTAAATATAATACCTTCCACCCAGGGAGAGAGTGTGTGTTGCAGGGTCAATTGGGAGCACCTTTTGTACATTCTCTTCTGTGCCTTATAGGTTAAAGGAGAATGTTTGATTTGCTTATGAAAGTATGGGCTTGGTGAGATTAAAAGAAACCTTGGATAATCATGTGTAAATATAAATACTGTATGTGGATAAGTGTTATGGATCACATTTATGATGAAATATGTATGTCTTTCCAAGGGTAAGACCTTCATAATTCATTTATAAGTTACATTCCTTACCTTACATGTAAGTAACAGAATAGTAATTTTCTTTGTTCCTTCTGAAGAATTGTCACACAGGGAAGGGGGAAAAAATGGATAAACTTTTCTCCAACAGCAGAATGCCATTCAGGGATAACTGGAAAATAAGCGTTAGGGAAAAGCCAAGGCCAAAAAAAAAAAAAAAAAGTAGGTTCTGGTGATGTTGGAAAAATGACGTGTGAGTAGAAGTGCCAGACGCCGAGCTTCATCTCTTCTGTCATGTTATGACAGAAATCATTACAAGTGTGATAGGTTTATTTATAAAGACTTGCTTCAATATTCAAAGTACATCTATTCTAGCATTCTTCATTTTGAGCCAGGCTGTGGATCAAGATGAAAGAAAAATTAAATTGTATATTGAAGAGCTGTTAATTGAGCTGTGCTGTATTTAACGGGGAAGCATCAGCTTCAGGCAGTCGATACCACAGAGGATTTTTAATGTAGTGCATCATGAGACCGGCGGTTTGCTTTGGAGAATGCAAACAGGGCTAATGACAGAGCCCTGCAGACTTGGGTTACTGCTGGTCTCTTTGGAAGGCAAATGTTAATGGACCCACAGACAAAGTCCTGCACACACACGTTCATAATGGAACAAAAAGCTGCAGTTTCTAGCCAGAGGACTAATGACACACAGTTTAGTCACCAGAACCTATTTCCCAAGGAATCATTCTGGGGCTTGTTTAAAGTTTTTACTGTGAGGACTTCTGTAATACTAGATTTTCTCCCTCTACCTTAATCAATGTAAATTCAATTGCATTTAGGCGGGTGGCCGTGTACTATTTCATCATCTCTAATATCCATTTAAAAATGTTAGGTCTACCCAGTTATAATTCTCAGAAGTAGCCTATCAGTGGCTTTAATATGTTATCTCCATTCTCTGAGGCAGTGTTAATTTCCTTTTGTAGTTAATCTATCCTACTACCAAATTTAGTATATTTATAGTTAAAGATTCTGTTAAGAGCTAAGTGATTTAAGTACATCTGGGATAAAGTGGCCTTGGCTTTAACTATGAAACAAATTTTCTTTATTTCATTCTCTTCACTGATAAATCCATAGTAACTGGAGGCATTTCTAGAATTGTGGGCAATTTGAGCCTCTAAAGTTTGATTAAAGATACTTTAGATATTCCTACTGAGAGGCTAGAAAGCTGGAGGCCATTTATTTTTGGTTCTGATTCTGGCCCTGGCCCAGCTCTGTGGCATAGGATGGGTCACGCTGGGCTCAGTAACAGTGGTGCCAATCCCCAGTGAGTCTGGGGTGCGCATTACTTCTCAGGAAGCTGATGATGGAACCAGTTGGGTCTTCTCATGGCCATCGCATGGCACTCACACATCATAAGGAGTCCACAGACTTGGCTTTGAAGGGCGTTTTCCATCCATCCGTTCATTCTTTCACTCATCCGATATGTATTGTGGGCCTACTGTGTGCCAAGCATGGCTTTTGTTAGGGTTTTGGGGGAAGTCTTCATTGGTAAGGTGACATTGGGGCAGAGAGAGACAGGTATGGAGTGTAGGAGAGAGCCCTGCAGATAGGACATCATCTGTGTGGACTGCTTGTTGAAGTCCCTGCATATGGACATGCCTGTAGATGTTGGCAGTCGCCGTTGCCACGGCTGCTGCTGTTGCATTGTCAAGACCTATGTTATGAAGCGAAAGAGTGGCAACCTTGAAAAATTAGAAAATATAGGCAGCTAGACTGTGTGCCTATAGTTAACATACCAGTTCCGTTGCTGCCTATTATGGGCAGAATGTTTATGTCCCCTCTGGAGTCATATGCTGAAGTCTGAGTCCCTGTGTGATGATGTAAGGAGGTGGGGGTTTGGGGGAGGTGATTGTGATTCCGTGAGGTCATGAGAGGGAATCTCTTGTGATGTGAATGGTGCTCTTAGAAGAAGAGGAAGAGAGAGAGAGAGAGAGAGAGATCTCGCTCTCTCTGGGCATGCACTGAGGAAAGGCCTATGAACACATAGTGAGGTGGTTGTCTGTAAGCCTGGATGAGAGCTCTCACCAGGAATGCATCTGCTGATACCTTGTTCTTGGGCGTCCAGCCTCCAGGGCTGTGAGAAGTACATGTGTGTTGCTTAAGCCATTCTGTCTATGATATTTTGTGGTAGCAGCCTGAACAGGGAAGATGTCAACACTGCGGAAAAAGGTTCCAGAAGGAGGGGTTCAGGGTGAGTGTGGATAGCATGGAACATCCAATGGAGGAAACAGGAACAAGACTTTTCAGAATGGATATAATTGGAGAGGATTTTCCTGGCAGGAAGAATAATACAAAAAAACACCAAAAAGGAAGAAGCATGAGGGATGGAAGTTTGGTGTAGTGGTAGGAAAGCTGCTTTCACCTCTGGGCTCTGCCTTTTCACCCCTCGGAGCGTTACTTCACTGTGAACATTAGAAATCACGCATATGAGGTGTCTGGCCCATCATGATAGCTGTATTTATTTGATCCTACTCTGTTATTTTTGGGTATTTGGGTGTGTGAGAGTGTGTGAGAGTACACCCTTTTAGGTGTACCTGTGAGAGGTGAGCACCCTGCTTGGGATACAAAGCCATGAATTTTCCTTCCCAATAAGGTCCTTAGCAGAGATATCATCCTTATTCCAGAGAACAACATCTGGCCTCAGCAGCAGTGTGGCTGAGAATGTTTCAGCTTTCTGCTGTGGGCCACCAGCTGCTATTACAGAAGGAGCAGGCACAGAAGATGCTTCTCTGAAGGCAGGGATTGATCAGTCTATGTTGGTGAGACAGCCTCAGAAGAAATGATGCTAAGGCATTCAGAAAGGACTGTGCCTGGATTTGTATTTTGTAACTGAAATGTTGGTGACTCCACCTGTAACCCTTTCAAGACAAGTTGGGGAGAAAACCAAAGTCTTATTTTCTTGCTCTCTGAATCTGGGTGGGGTCCAACGAAGAGGGTGTGCTGGTGTGCTGTATAGAGAGGTGGAATCAAAAAGGATGTAGGACATAGGATGCACGTCACAACCTAGGTGATCTGCCCAACCCACCCTTGATAGCTCATGAGTGGTCCCATGCTGCTAGGAGGCAAAAGGAAAGCCAGCTTTGTGATGAGGAGGTAGAATATAAAGACACTACTTGAACTGGTTTATAATGGCTTTTACCAGTTAGAATGCATTAGGTTGTGCTGCAGTAACAAAAATCCCCGTATCTCTATGACTCAGTAACAATGAATTTATTTCTCACTCATGAGAAATGGAAAGGGGTGGGTGTTCTGCTCAGTAAAGTCACTGACCTCGAGAAGGTCTGATAGAGAAGGGGACATGACAAATCAGTGCTTGGCCTTTAGAAACCTTCCACCCAGAAGTTTTATTTCCCTCCCACAGTTCACTGGCCCAAACAGCCATGCCCAGCTTCGAAAGGACAGGGATGTGCAAGCCTACTGTGTGCCCCCAAAACTGAGAACAGAAAGAAGGATGGCTGTGAGCAGTTTTAATAACTGCCACTGTGGCAGTGGAAATGGCATCTATTTTTAATGTGGGTTAGAAAATAATTGGTCAGATATTGCAGAATTTTTTTTTTTCCTTGAGAGGATGGAAAAGCGCTTACAGATTTAAAAAGACCTGGCATAGCACCTATGTTTTAAACAGAAGGAAAAGCTGACATCGGGGACCAGCAACACAGAGATTTCACTTCTGTGCCATGACAAATACCAGGGAGATGTAATTGCAAAATGAAGCTGCAAGTGTCTTACCCAGGGAACTGGGTAACAACCTGCTTGGCTTCATAAAGGAGGAATAATATCCAATTAGACTAAGTGTATTCGGTGCCTGAGTGACAAGCTCTGGAGACCTCAGGGCCTCTGGGGCCCCCAGGGCGGTTTCAGGAGGCTGTCTGAGACCTGTCTGGGGTGTGGGGGACGGGCCCCACCGCACAGCAGAAACTGATCAACATGTCATGCTCTGCCGTGCGCCTCCCTGGTAGGGCTGCCTCGGCACTTTGGAGCCCTGAGGTGGGGTCCACTCTATGCTCTGGGGCAGAAGCACCTTGTCTCCCAGCCACCTGTGCTGTGACTGTACATCTGGGCTCATGGCTGGTGCCACGCTGGTCCCACAGTTCAGACTGACCTCCTGGGCCCTCAAGTCTCAGGATCCCCGTTCCTGCCACAGACTTGCCCCACAGAGTCACTGCTGTTCCTCTTGTCAGGAGTATCAGTACTTTCAAGGTCAGACTGAAGGGTCCAAGTCCAGGCCCCTCTAGTTCCTAGTTGTGTGACCTTCGGCCAAATTTTGAACTTCTTTGAACTTTAGTTTCCTCATCGGTAAACCGTAGTTTTTAATGGTTCCTACCAATCAGGGTTTGCAGGAAGGTTGGACGACAAGGCCTGCAGATCACCAAGCACAGTGGCTGGCACTGAGCATTGCTGTCATTAGCGTATCCCTCTAGTCAACTAGTCAAGGCTGACCTCCCCTAAAGCCCTCCAGATCCTCCACCCACCCCCCGCCCCGGACACTTTCCTCTGAGACACGGTGTCTCTCCTGTCCCACCACGTGCTTTCCTTTCCTGTCATGTCTGCAGTCCCTGCTGAGCTTTTGGAGCCTGCAGAGGGCCAGGCTAGGTCTTGGCTTCTTTGTAACCATAGTGCCCCACTGGGCTTTTTGCAGTTTGACCCTCCCTTGGTTTCATAGTTTGATTTTATGTCTTTGTTAATGAGCCACCTTGTCTTCGTGAAAATGGGTTGAATGTCAGCAGTCAGTGAACACGTATTCTTTTCTGTTCGGTTTAAACATTCGGAACTAGATGGGAACCTGCGCCTTGGCTCGGTGTGTTTTAGTCCCGTCGGTGTGATTGTGTTTGGTACTTAATTCAAACAGTTTTATAGAGACCTGTATGAGAACGGGGTTAAATTAAGACGATTGTCCTTGATATTTAAGCCAATATGGACTGAAATCCACCAATTTGAGTCCATGAAAAGTTCAGTATTAGATGCAGGGTATTGTAGGGGAAGATCTTTAGCTGAGGAAGGGAGGCTGCATTGTATTTCTGTCTTTGCCACATAACTCCACTCTGGCAAATCACTTAAGTCCTGTGGATCTGTTTTTTCCTCATTTCAAACACTTACTACGTGTTAGGTGCTGAGTTGAGCACTGTATGCATGGTGTCCTATCTTTTTACACCCTAATTGCCATCTTGAGGTGTTAGGACTATTATTATTTCCATTTGACAACAAAGCTAATGGGCTTAGGTTAACTGATTCGAGATAGGATGGCTAGTAAGAGGCATAACAGAGATGGGAGCATGTGGCTAGCCGTTGCCGTCATCCAGGAGGCACTCTGTCTGCCCTGGCAGGTGGCCTTTGTGGGCCATTCCATCTCAGTAGATTTCTGGTTCTGATCCATTAAATATGAATAGCTAAAAAGCACAAATCGTAAGGAAACCATGATTAAAGTAATAGGATAACAAATATAAGATTTCTGTTTTGTCTTCCTGACCCCTGAAGTCTGACTTAATCATTTTAAAGCAGACACTCGGCTGGACCATTTGCAAATCAGAGAACCAGTGGGTTGACTGAGAAGGAGCGCTCACTGGATCCAGGCACAGTAGTTTCCTCTTGCTGCTGTTACAAGTGGCTACAAATGTAGCCTCCGAACAACATACAGTTCTTCACTCCCAGGTCTGTAGGATGGAGTCAGATGCAGGTGTCAGCAGCCTTCCTTTCTGGAGGCCCCCGGGGAGGTCTTACTTCCTGTGCTTAAGGCCACTGTACTCCTTGGTGATGGCCCTGCCCTGAGAGCCAGCAACATTGTATCTCTCTGCCTTTTATTTATTTATTTATTTATTTTGCAACCCAATCTTTTGGTAGTTTTCTTCGCCTGCCTCCCTCTTCTGCCTTTGAAGACCCCTGTGATTACCTTGGGACCACCTGGACAACCCGAGGCAATCTCCCCGTTTTCCCGTTTTAAGTTCAGTTGATTAGCAATCTCACTTCACCTGCAACCTGAATTCCTCTCTGCCGTGTGACCTAAATGTGTTCATAGGTTTTGGGGATTAGGACCTGGCACCTTTGAGAGAGGGAGTGGCATTGCTCTATCTCCTGCACAGTATTAGCACATCGTCCTACATACACAGTGAGAAAACCCAGCACTTCTTCCTATTTCTGACTTCCTGCCCTCCTCTTGGGATTCATGCAGTGGATCAGACGGTACCCAAAGTTGGGATAATTGGTTGGTCCTGCTTTCTGGGTGATAGAAATAGTAGGTACAATCACATAGGTACAACCGTGGTGGGGAAAAAAATGGTAAAGATACAAGAAGGGTGTAGAGGGCAAGGAGGAAATGGTCGGAGCAGTAGCAAACAAAGGGCCCCAGGTAATTGCACGGGCTAATGTGCTGTTAGCGATAGAGAACTGCTGTTTGTAGATCCCTTCTGTGTGGAGCACGATCCACCTGACGAGATCAGAGCCTCAGCCAACTCTGCTGCCAGGTTCTGAGCTTCTGCCTTTAACGGGCACCAAAAGCTTACCAGGTGCTCAGAAGAGAAATCTCTTATTGAGAGTTATTACGTGCCAGGTGTCACACAGAGTGTTTTGCACATGCTTGTAACGTTCATCGTAAGATTCATCCATTCACTCAGCAAACAGTTATTTCACCTACCGGGAAAGGGTGTTTAATATATAGGGGTTCAGGGATAAATAATTCTGTGTGCTGTGGAGGCCGTGGAGACTCGTCTTCTGCAGAGGTCAGGTTCCGAAGTCAGCATGTAAGCGGGAAATAGAGTGCAGTCAAATGACCCTCAAAGATCCTTCCAGATTGCGTGCCCTTGGCAACTCAGAGCCAGTTTGGAAACTCATGTGCCAGTTTCTTGCAATATTTAGCACCAGCCTCCTCTTCCATTGAAGGGAGAGGCCCACCCCTATCCAACCGTCTCAATTTTTTTGCAGACTCTGCCGCTTCTTGTCTTTGCTTTGCTCAGTGCCCTCGCCGTTAAGAGGTGGTTTGTTGGTGGGTGTCATGGTTGGATGTACAGGGTAGGAATTCTGTGGTCAAACAATATGAAGGCCACTCTCCGTCCCCTAAGGAAAACAGGATGTAATGAGAAAGTCACTACATTATGACTGTCACAGTGAGGTTTTAAGGTTTCCTCCAGATTTTTGATGTCCATAGGCGTGACTTCACAGGGCATTTCCTGGCTCAGAATGTCCTTAGCCTGTGTGCCCTGCCATGCAGAAGCACATCCAACTTTGTGTGCTATCTGTAGAGACAGTGATTTTTATTCATTAGAGTTTTTGAGTCTAATTGTTTTTAAACTGCCACTTTTGTTTGTTAAAGATACAGATGTCTGACCAGAGAGGAAAGCCAGGTGAATTTATTGTTGCAATTAGATGCTTCACAATTTGAAAACTTATCACTTAAATTGGTGAAGTGTCACTTTTATGCAACTTGATGTTTAGAAATCCTCGGAGCCCAGGACTAAACTCATATGCAATTTAACAAGATCCTAGTGAGATCAAGGAAGTCGCACTTGACAAGACACTGATACAAACTGGGTGGAATTTTCCGCTTCCCTCCTGCGTGGTCGAATAGGTGAAGGGAGACAGACCACAGATTGATTTTTGTGAAACTTTTAAATTAACTGGAGCAGAGTTTAAAAAAAAAAAAAAAAGTCGCTGGATTTGAAGTTGCGCCATGTTTGATTGCTCCAAGGAAGTTAGTTAATCCGTTAATACGAATCTGGATGAACACTGTGTTTCACTCTTCATGTTAATTTGTGCTGCCTGTTAATCTCTGGGCAACCAAGAACAAGTCATAGGTTACATGTTTCTTATCTATGGGCATTAAGCAGTATCTTTAAAATGTAAAATAAAGCCAACAAAATGCACAGCCTGATCACAACCACAAATCTAATCTGAAGTGACACGGGGGGACTTTCCCAGATGTTTTTCTCTTTAATGTAACATGACTTTAAATTGATGCAGCCCCACAGTGATTGAAAAACTCTCAGAGCTTGTCTCCTATGATTACATTTCTGATCTGTACAACTTAATTTTTTAACTCGGTTGAGTCTCAGTTTTGCGAATGAACAGTTTTCTTTTGCTTTCTCTCTTGCTTCATTTGGTAAGAGAGTTTGTTTGGTAACCAGGCGACTGGAACTCTGTCCCTTTGGGCAGCAGTGGGAGACCCTCCAGCGACAAAGAGTTGTGCCTCTAAGTCTCTTGCTTCTCTTTTCCCTCTTCTCTCTCCTTCCTTCCTTTCTTCTCTCTTCTCCTCTCCTCTCTTCTCTTCTCTTGACTGTGGAGGTGGTTGCCTAACTCTGAATACATGAAAACCCACAGAACTATGCAAAGTAAATGGCTGAATTGCATTGTATATGAATTGTATCTTAATAAAGCAGTAATATATTTTTTACAAATGTCTTGGGAATTGTTGTTAATATAATTACTCTATAAATTGTGTTTCGATAAATACAAAAGTAATATGAAATTGATTATCCTTCTATGGTATGGTAGGCAATGCCCAGTGATTGCTACTGTGTGTTATTCAGGGCAGTCACTCAAATTCTTGATCCAATCAATGGTGTGTAGACTGTGTCAGGATTTTGTCTGATGCTTACTTGGGCTTGGGGTTCCATTTCTTGGGCCTCAGATGTGATGTAGGTGATTCAAAGGCCGGTTGTATCATGGATATTTCCATTTAAGCAAAATAACGACATTAACTGGTATCATTCTGATTTCCTACAGTCAAGCGCAGAGTTCTTCCCTTCCTCTGTAATTTGAGTTTCAAAGCTTTGTTTATTCAGTTTGGGTAATTACTAGAGTGAATAACAATTATCTAACAAATGTTCCTTTTGGTCATGACTGTATGACTGAAATGACTTTTACTAAGTAATCCCCGAAGGCCTTCTGACTGTTCTTTTGCTTCCTCCACAATCTCCAGTGATATTTTCAGATTAGAAAGAGAAAATCAAAGTTCTCTATTCTATTTTATCACCTTTTTTTTTTTTTTTTTTTTTTTTTTTTTTTTTGCCATAACTGTCTTAGCTTGGGTATTTAATCTTTCACACAGCTATTGGTAATTGTACATTTTTATTTGAAATATGCTTAATGTTTTCTTATGTAAGACAAGGAATTTAAGGATAAGAAAACCATTTACACTTTCTTTGACATGAAAAGCAATTTACAGATAGTGGAGTGACTTGGACCAAGAAGAGTAAAAGGACCTTGAGAGCAATTCCAGGCTACCTGGTGATGCTGAGGCGTGCATAGTTACAGGGCAGGGACTTTGTTTTCATAGGGAAATATGCTCGTCATTTCTTCCCTTCAGGAGGCATTTGCTCTAGCAGCTTCTTTCTGGAAAAAATCAAGATACAAAATACCCACCAAGACGCTTCAGTTTATTACGTGAAGCAAGAAACCTTTATTCAAAAATTTTAACCATTAGATCCATATATGTTTAGATACTCTTATTTCTTTTTCTCTTATCCAGATGTACCGTTGTATCTTTAAGTAGGTGAATCCTGGAGTAGGTTTTATTATATATCACACCACAGAGTTAAGCTTGGTTCATTTGGATTTTAAAAATCTCCAGAGCTTTGAGAATGACTTTGAAACACTCTTTACTGTTGGAGCTTAAAGAAAATAAATCTCAAATGTCCTCTGTATTAATTCACCTGCTTGGAATGTTAGAGATTAAAGGGTTTACTGGGATTTTCACATTTTCTGTAATTTCTATTTGTATTGGAGTAAACCGTCCTTTGTATGGAGTGGTTCAGCTTTCTAAAACAGAAAGAGTCCATTATTGGGAGAAGAAGAATAAGGAAAAAGGTACAGTATGAATATATAAAAATTGTTAGAGTTTTGTGTGTATGTATGTGTGTTAGACATACAGGAGTTTGTTAATTACTTTAATTAGGTGTACTTTGAAGAAAGCAGTCTCCTATTTCCATTAATGGTGAACTCTATGAGCAGAGACTCGTGAGTATTCCTTGGAAAATTCTTCTTTTCTTCAGAAGGCATTTTTAGCAAAATGGAGGAAGAAAAAGAGAAGTGGATAAGGAAATGAATCACAATATTGAGGCAGGGCCAGTATACCATATATCCTTTCTCAGATTTTGATATCTAGAACTGAGGTTGCTAATTAATGACCCAGGAGCTAACTCCGTCTGATGAAATGCAAGACATAATGCACACACCGAGTTTGACTGATGTGCGATTATTACCATCCGTTCATGTGTAATCCTGTATTTGGAAGATTTGTAATTTGTTTTTGACACATTTCTCTCTGACTTCATACATTCATGCATATGGGTCTCGCCTTCCTCCCAAACCTTATTTCCAGAGTCGAGCTTGTTTCCTCTGTTCGGGTAATTTATAGGCCACTGCTTATTTTCCTTAATACGCAGTCTCTTCCCTGAATGCTCTGCTCCCTCTGTCTTCCAAACCAACAATACAAAGAACTAAGCCACAGGACTTGAACTTAAAACATCTGCCAAGAAAGGAAAGTCAAGGCCTTTCAACCCCTAAATGCCTTGTGGAGTTGATATCAAATGCCCGCCTCTTGCAGTGGTGGGTGGAGAGTGTTTGAAAATCACCGGAAATCAGTGTGTGACTGGGAACAGTCGCGTTTTTCTGCTTGATGGCTAAGATGCCACCAGAAAAGATGCTGGTCCGCTCCCAGGGGGCGAAGCGGGGTGAAGCTGGCCCATGAGAAGTTAAGGGGAGGCCATTTGTTTCTAGTTCATTTCCAGCATATGTGTCTCAGGGCCAAAGGCCCAGCAGTGCCTCCTGTGGAGTGGGAGTTTGGCTGTGGTACCACGTAACTAAATAAGAAAGGAAAGAAGGAAGGAAAGGCAAGAGGGAGGGAAGAGAAGAAAAAAAAGAAAAGAGAAAAAGCCCAGCCAGCTAAATGGCAACACATCTCAGGACAACTTGTGTCCAGAATGTTTCATGTCACATAATGAACGTGCCACCTGCTAGCTGTGGGGAGAAAAGTGACACGGCATGCAGCAGTCAACTTTTTCCTTAAGAAAGAGAGGAAAAAGTGGACCTTTGCAGCCAAGACACTGGTGGCACCTGTTAACTTTAGGCGCGGTGCAAGTGTCAGCCCTGGAAAGCAACTCCCAGTGAACAGTGCTCTTTACCATTTAATCAACGTCGTCGTATTTATAGCCCTGGCGAGGTTGGCCCATTGTTACAAGATGAAATTGTGATGTTCAGCAGTTTATACCTTGGGAGCTGGAAGCGTTTCTCCATGGCGGATTTGTAATATTAATTGGCCATGTCAGTTCGTGACAAATGTAGTGACATCTATTTCAAGTATTTCAGTTTTATGGTGCTGAAAAAGTGACACACGCTTGAGATAAGTAATCTCACAAAAGATCTTCACGCTCGCTCCGTAGCGCTTCCAGAAGACGCTCTCAGAGGAGACGCAAATTGGCTGTGGGTTCAGGGAGGCTGTCCCCTTCCTTTTGCTCAACGCTGAGAAGGAACCTGAGGAGGGAGGAGAGCGATGGCCTCCCTGTCATCCGTTGCTCAGTCTCATGAGATTGTGGTTGAGGTGCTGTGTGGACTCTCTTGTCAGGCCTCTGTGCTTGAGAGGATCATTTATTTGATCTGCAGGTCTCCTGCTTAGAGGCCACGGCCATTAGTAACAAGAAAACAGTGCCGTTCTCCCTGCGTGCAGTCTGTCGCTTATCACTCCGGGGTGTGTGGCAACGTGTGGAGACATTGTGGTTGTCACATCTCCCGGGGGGAATGAGTAGTTATTGGCCTCTAGTGAGTTCAGGCCAGGAATACTGCTAAGCACACTACAGTGCATGGGATGGGGCCCAAGAAAGAATTGCCCAACCCCCCAAAGTCAATAGTGGCGAGGCAGAGAAACCCTGGACTTGTGTGGAACATGACTTTTTATGCTTTTCAACCTTGGCTGAAGGTCCACAGGAGACTGATGTGGCCTGGGTAGGGAGTGCCCAATTCCTACCCCATGGAAGGTCGGGCAGGCAGAGCGCGGGATGCCTCAAGGTGCGGGCTGGCAGGGCACGAGATGATGCCGCAGAAAACATGGACGTGGTCAGAGCAGCCCACAGTGCAGAGACGGTGTCTTGGGAGGCAGAAGAAGGGAGCCATCGCTGCAGCTAGGCTGGGCCTCTAGAAGGAGAGGGTGTTTGAGTTCACTTGCAGAGACATGGCAGGAGAGCCTTTCAGCCCAACTGGTAGACACATTTGTCAAATAGAATTGAGCGTCTTTTTTCACATGGTTGGTGTAATAGAGTTTCCAAACAAGAACATATTATAATAGACTTTTATGTATCTAGAGGGAGGATATTCCTGTAATTATGTTCTCAGCCTTTTCTATACATCTAAGGTATGGAAGATATTCTTGTTTTATAGATGGGGAAATAGGGCCCCCAACACCTAAAGCGACCTCTGAAGCTCCCATGATCTGTCAGTGGAAAGGAAGGGCCCAGAAGCAGCAACTGCATTGTTTTTCCTTCTCCATTAAGTGGAACAAATTATTATTTTTTATGGTTATTTCATGTGTTTAGTTTCCAATATCACAAACATACATTGCTTGTAAAAAGTTTAAAAAACAGGTCAAAAAAGAAAATAGTATTGTCTTAGAAATTGCCCTTTTCCAGCTAACACTGTGTCTGTGCTATTAAATCCTTCAACAGCATTGTTTTTAATAGCTCCTCAGTGCCCTAATATATGGGCTGATTATCATTTACTTAACGGATCTCCTATTCTTGGACATACAAGTTATTTTCAGTTTTTCTCGATTGTAAACAGAATTGCAGTGATTGTCTTTGTAGCACACACCAGTGATAGTTGCCGAGTATGCCCGGAAGGACTGGTTCTAAGAGGAAGGGCGGGCTTTGAGCGTAATTGCTAAATTGTCTTCTGGAAAGATTGAGAGATTATTTGATTGTATTTTCACCAAGTATTGTTTTCCAAAGCCACATTGAACCTTGGATTACTTCCGTGCATTGCCTCAAATTAGGGAAGCTAAACTTTTTTTTTTTTTTTTTAAATATATGTACGTAACAACAATGTCTTCTTTTTAGATGGTCTGTCTATTCGTGTCCATTGATTTCTGTCACTGTGCCTTTATGTCTGTGAAATGATACGAACTTTTTATATGTTCAGGTCAGGATAGTAACCCTTTGTTATGTGTGCCATAGATACTTCTCATGATCTCTGCTTTTTTTTTTTTTCTTTCTTTCTTTTTTTTTTTTTTTGGTCTTAGAATTTTGTGCTTAACTTTAATGTAGCCAAGCTGTCTTTGCTTTTTGTTGTTTATGCTTTAAAAATCCTAAAAATAGAATGTAATATTCTATTCACTTACCTTACTGACTAAACGCTCCTATGTTTGATCTTGAAATTATTAAAACCATTGTTTTTTTTGTTTTATTTTTTTTGTGTGTGGTTTTTTTTGGAGGGGGGGTATTTTGTTTTTCAGCTTCCAACCAGTACATTTCTTTTGATTTCCTAGTATTTTCCATTTTTTAAAAAATAATTTGACACACCTTAATATTACATCTAAATGTATAATTGTCTTTTTCCCACCCAAGATTTTAAGAAACAGTTCTAGAACTGTCATTCCTTTAATTGTGACTTATGCATCTAAAAGCAAAACCAAACAAAAACTTGGCATTTAGGCTCCCTTTGGGAATTAAGGCATATACTGCTTAGTTACCTATTCCTCAGCAACACCTGGGCGTCCTCAAGACATCAGTGGAATAAATGGTGGGCGAGGGATATTCTTAGGCTCTCAGACAGAAGCCCCATGGGGTAAAATGCTCTAATTTCACCCACCCTGGAATTTGAGTTTAGGTTTAATTTGGTTTGGAAAAGGTAGCAAGCCTGATAGTTCCCAGCCATCTAAGAGACGGCTCCCAAATGGTTCAAGTCTCCAGATCTTACAGTTAAAATCACCACATTCTCAGGGATGCAGATTATGCTGGAGAAACCTTAATAATGATTTTTTCCTTGTCATTGCTTAGAAAATACTAGAATGGAAATGTTTTACAATTCTGTTTTGTATTCCATGACGTTTTCTTATGTGGCTCAGTCCTCACTGCTGTGCTCTACCACTCTTCTAGACAATGCTAGGTAGCAAATGTGTCTCATTTAGTGTCACTCTGAATAGGTAATAAAAAGCCAGGCATGATCATGTTGTGGTTCCTGCTGACGGCACACTCATCAAAGGTGCACGTTCTGTGTGTCATATGAGGACACTCATTTCCACTGACCAGGCCAATCTGTTGAGAGCTGTTCCCAGACATAGAGATTTCATACAGACAGATTCATATCACTTCTATTATGTGTACCCCTTGCCTTCTTAAATGTTTAGAACAAAATTACTTTGGACACCCAGAGGTATCTATGTCAGCATCTCCACACCCTTCTTCTCTACTTCTTTAGTTCACAATGCAAATGGTTTGCCTTTTTGTTAGTGTCTTTGATACTGTGTCATCTTTTTCATCTCTGTTTGCAGTCTGAGCCAAGTGGGCTCTTATATTACTATGGAATCGTTTTATTTGTGGGACTTCTTCCCCATTGTTCATTTTTTATCCCAGACAGAGAAACACCCCACGTTTACATTTTGTGGAGTATATATTTTAACATTACTCAGTTATTCATAATTGAACAAGAATAACTTTTCACAGAGATTTGAGGGAGTTTTACCATCTTAACTCAGACTTTCTTAACCAACTGAGCCACCCAGGCGTCCCTTAACTCAGACTTTCTTTAGGAAGTTTGGGGAGCTTGGCACATGTTACCTGACCATTTTCACCTGTGTGCCATAATTCTCTCCTGCTATCTTTTCATTTGTCCTTTGGGATAGATGGTGACCAATGGGACATAGAATCTTTTTATTTCTTTGAAAATACCTATCATCCCTCTAATGAAAGTAGCTGTTACCTTCTGGGCATTGTTTTCTTTGAAGTGTGATGAAATGTGTGTGTCTTAGACCCCAGTATATGCCTCTTGGTTACAGACCTAGAGGATGCTCCTCTTCAGAGAAGGAGGGATAAAGTCAGAAGTTACCCAGGTAGAAAAACAAAGGTGAGATCAGGTTTCTAGTTAGCCTGAATGCAGCCATGGATAGAATTTTAGGCTTATTTATATTCTGTTTCACCACAAGATGTCACCAGGACACCATACCAACATGGTCTGTGGACCATCTCTCTGGCCAGTAGAGTTCTAGTTCTCAAATAGCATCAGCCTAGGGCCTTGGGGAGGGTGGGCTGGGAAAGAATCTCATTCTAGGGAGCTGGAGGACCTCACAAATGCCTTGATGCTTCTTCCTGCTCCAGGGGCCCATCTCTTCCAGCCTTTCACTGTAGAGTGAGTGCCGGTAGCGGGATATGCGATGATCATCAAGAAGTCCACGGTGTTCTCTTGCCCAGCAACTTTGTCTTCCATGGGTGGGACAGAAGCATCTCCGAGGAGGAAGGACCAGATGCATTATCATTCCCCCAAACCCCACAGACATCTGATGCATGACTAGGAATCACATTCTCTTATGTGAAACAGGATTTCAGATGACTTAAATATGGACATTTCAGGCCTTTTAGAATTTGAGCTTTTTGGTGAATGGTATTATTTGATAAATGCAACATGGAGATTTCATCCTTTGTCATTTCAGTGTCAGCTGGCGGATCATTCATTTAGTACTCTCTTCTCCCTTTTGGAGTAGTGGAAAGTCTCCGCCAGGCTGGGGCTCTGGTGGCTTCCTGTTCCAACTTAAGTGTTAATCCTAACTTAAGTGTTTTGAGTCCTTTGTGGTGCTTATATAGAAAGTCAGATCTAACAGTACTCTCCTTGGTCACCTGATGTCTACTCATTTTTATTCTTATACCTTAGATTATTTTTCATCTGGAATTATGCCAGGACTGGTTTGTGCTAAGAAGCTTTTCGTTTGACTCAGTAAAATAATACCAGCATGTCCCATGTGTACAGCGCTGTCTGCAGGATCCACCCAACACATGATCGCATGTCTGCTTAACTGTTCCTACTAGTTGAGTTTAACACACCAATAAGGGCAAATATTAATTATCTGTTGCAAAAATAAAACCAGAGATCATAGTGTAGATACTGAGCAAAACTCCATAAATATTTTTTGAAGAAATAAAGAATCAAGACTAGAACCTTGAATTCCTGATTCTTAATCAAATTAATTTTCTTTTCAACTCAAGTTTAACATTTTCCTCTTCCTTTAAACTCATGAAGAGACCTTCACTTTTTTCATTGCTATTTTATGATTTAACCCGTATCTGGCCCTTTCGAAGTATATATTTTTCTGTAATAATTAAAAAAATAATAATAATGTGGAGTTTTTGTGACCTTGTGTGTATATAGGACCTGGAATGATTAGCATGAGGAAGAAGTCATTTCTGTTTCTGGAGTTCCTGTAGGTCTCAGATGCCCAGCCCATACTTTTTGTTTTTGTGTTAATTAAGTGGGGTGTTTGAGTGTCTGTGGCTCATTTAAGCCATAGGCATGCAGACTACATGGAATCCCATTAGTGAAGCCTTACCAGTGTACCCCCATCAGGATCACCCTTCCTCCTGAGTTCTAGTAGCTGATGATTTTTCTTCCGAGAGCACCTTCTCAGATGTTTGTTTCCTTGTTTACAGTTCAGTATCTCCTAATCCACCCAAGATATGCTGCCAAAGAAGGCTTGGGGAAAGATTACAGAGTGACAGATAATGGGAGCGTCTGCAGTCACGTCTGAGGTGCTGTAGTGAATTTACAAGAGACTGGGCCCAGGAGTTTAGCTGCATTCTACGGTGTCTTGAGTGGAAATCCACCCAAACATAATGTACGCAAGCATTTGACAGATAAATTCTTTGACTGGGCCGTGTTCGTGGTAGTTCAGAATTTTAAGCGTGGGAAATGATGAAAAAGTAAACTAAAATTGCATTTGAATAATATTGATGACTACATTTGCTTGATAACACATGGTTATAAGAATGGTAATTCTTATTGCATCTTAAGTGACCTTAGGGGTTGATGAAACTTTCCAATGAGAATATTGTCAAGTGCGGAGTACGTGGTGTCAAAGCCATGGATAATCGGCAAAGGTCTCCAGTGGGAAAGTTGTTTTCTCCAGCTAGGAAGCATGGTCTCAGATCTACTTCTAAGGTTCCATGTGCAAAGGAATGTAAACTCACTTTAAGCAGGGGAAGCACGATCAGGAAAATAAATCAGTAAGGGCATAGACCGGGAGCCTGATGGAGAAGAGGGCCGGCATCAGGCTGTGTGTTTCCAAACCAATGATTATATATTTTCCACCCATTTTGGTTAGCCACACCACTCCTTATCTCCTTAGTGCAGAAAACGGAGAGTGAGTTCGATATTCTTAAGAACCTCCCATGATTGCATTTAGGCAGTGGATTTAATAAATATCATTATCTCTTATTTAAGCTCTGACTGTGGTAGTCAGGTCTTTTGGTGTGACTCATCACTGGTGTTTCTGGGTTTTGTTAGAAACGCCTAGAGAGCAGGAGACGAGAATATGAACTGACAACATTGATGATTCTGGCAGCCTGACATTACCCAACTCCTCTCTTTGTTTGGTTTTTCTTAAGACTTTGGTTTTTGTTGTTGTTCGATTTTCTTTTTAAGAGAATGGGTAGGGAAGAGGGGCTTCCTCTTGCAGTTTTCCTTTCAAATCAGACTCTTTCCAGGCCTTTTTAAAAACTCTTTCCTGCATTTTGCTCACTGGCTGAGCGAGAGCTCCACATGAGATGTGGCTTAAGCATTTTCACTGTGTCCATAAAGAAAATGTATATTACTGTGCGTTGCACATTTGCCACTTAGAATTTCTGAATACAAATTAATCAGCTTGCAGCTGTGAATAACAATAAAACACAAGATAATGTACCTGCAGAAATGAGGGCATTTGAAATCCGTTCTCAGGTGGCCGGCAAAAATAGCCAGGCGGAAGTGGTGTTCCCTGTTTTCCATAATTGCGCGGCTTTGCCTTTCCTTATTTAATCCGTTTAATAAACTCCCCTGCAGAATCTAAATGCTTAAATTTAGTTTCTTTTTTGTCTTTATGGTGTTTATCATTGTTAACGTGGCATCAGAGTAGCTCAACTTTTGCATCATGATAAATTCATAACCCAAGAGAAGGCAGAAAACGTAATTATTATCAATTGCCTCTCTCCTGGAATTGCCATTGGCTGAGCGGAGCCATGTGTGTACCTAAGGAGTAGCTGATTCAGAGAAACACAGGGTTGGAATGGGGCCGATCAGGATTGTGTTGCTGTTGTTTAGAAGTTCTTCCCATTAGACTTGTCTCCAAGTTTGCCTGTACAGTAAATTCTGCAAGGCATGTCAGTATTTTAAGAGGCTGAAACTTTGATTTTTTTTTTTCTTCATACATAGTATGGAATCCAGTGTATTCATTCAGTCATTCAGTAAGTCTTAACTGAGGGCCTGCTCTGGGTTAGGGTACACCTGTGAATAAGGTGAGGACTCTTATGTTCTGTTAGGGCACATAAAATTTACACAGGATGTGACATATCAGATGATAGAAAGTGAAAATAAGTGTACTTTTTTTTTTTTTTTTTTTAATTTTAAAGAAATGCAGTAGTTTACCCACGGCCTCAAAAATCACTTTCCTGAAGATCATGAGTAGGAAGACTTAGCTACTGAAGAATTTCAGTTCTTTATGAGGGAGAAATAGAGCTGGCCAGGGTGATTGCAGTCAGTCGGGTGTGTTTGTCCATTCTCTAACCTACAGCAGTAAGGATGGGTAAAGAGAGTAGCTGTGGGGTTTCGTCTATCTGAAACTGATAGATACTTGTGCTGTAGTGTGCGCACCGCACCTCCGCTTCCCTGTTGCTTAAGGTTCAGGCGCCCCCTCTCCCCAGCAGCCTTGAGCTTGTTTGCCCTAGCTTCTAGCTTCAGTTAGGGCTTCACACCTGGGGATTTGCAGGGATTTGTAGAAGTGAACACTGGTTGATGAGGCTTTCGTGAACGGGCCGCTCACTGTTGGGCAGAAATTCTTGTTCTGACAGATTTGGGGTCATGATAAAAAAAACTGACATTTGAATCCAGAAACTTGGAGAATCTTTCAAGGGGCTGATTTTTTTTTATTTTTTTAATGGGATAAATAAAATTGTTCTAAATTTGAATTTACTTTTTTCTAAGAAGGGCTCTTTTGAAGATTCAGTGAGATCTATGCAAAGCCTTCAAAAAATGTAAACTGCTTCTCAGGATTCTTCTTCTCATTTATCTAGAGATTCAAAAGGAATGAGTATCTTTGTTTCTAAAGGGCTTGTCCTCAGTCAGTACTAGTATCTTTTTAGAGATTAGCAGAAGAAAGGCCAAGAAAGAAGTACTCATTAATTTTGGCTGAAAGTGGTCACTTCAGCTGAAACTGGTTCAGGTTCACAGTCAGACACTGGAATTAGGTGTTTCTCGTGTTCCCACTTATCTAAAATGTTCTTGAGACGTTGCTAATGGCCAACATGCTTAGCTGAAATTTCATTGTTGTATGGATTTATTCACCTCTGTTCAAGATACATTTTCCGCAATCATAACAGCCGGATGGAGGATATATATATATATTTTTTAATTTTTTATTTTTTATAAACATATATTTTTATCCCCAGGGTTACAGGTCTGTGAATCGCCAGGTTTACATACTTCACAGCACTCACCAAAGCACATACCCTCCCCAATGTCCATAACCCCACCCCCCTTCTCCCAACTCCCCTCCCCCCAGCAACCTTCAGTTTGTTTTGTGAGATTAAGAGTCACTTATAGTTTGTCTCCCTCCTGATCCCATCTTGTTTCATTTATTCTTCTCCTACCCACTTAAGCCCCCATGTTGCATCACCACTTCCTCATATCAGGGAGATCATATGATAGTTGTCTTTCTCCCCTTATTTCGCTAAGCATGATACGCTCTAGTTCCATCCATGTTGTCGCAAATGGCAAGATTTCATTTCTTTTGATGGTTGCATAGTATTCATTGTGTATATATACCACATCTTCTTGATCCATTCATCTGTTGATGGACATCTAGGTTCTTTCCATAGTTTGGCTATTGTGGACATTGCTGCTATAAACATTCGGGTGCACGTGCCCCTTTGGATCACTACGTTTGTATCTTTAGGGTAAATACCCAGTAGTGCAATTGCTGGGTCATAGGGCATGGAGGATATTTTTAATAGGCTGTCGTGGCCTATACTAGACAATGTGTGGTTTCCCTCCATGAATGGATTCCATGGTAAATCCCCCATTTCAGCTTTACCAAAACATTTGAAACATTTTCCTCTGACAGTTCCGCTTTCACTCCAGGGTATACCTCAGTCTTGCCAGGATCTGCCAGCATTTTCTTCTCCTTGGGCTCTCTTCTGATTCTTCCCGTTGAAAAAAGGCATCCCCAGTGCTTGGCCCTGAAGATGTTTAAGTAATGAGTATTCCTTCTGGTCTTCCCACAAATGCTGTGTTTCCTAATATGCTAACCCTATAAATAGGAAGATGGGTCACAGGACCAGCTTTTTACTTAATTGGGGGAACTTAACTGATTTTCGTCCTGAACATGGTGTGGGGGGGGGTTTCATATATATATTTTTTAAAGATTTTATTTATTTGACAGACAGATCACAAGTAGGCAGATAGAGAGAGGTGAGGAAGCAGGCTCCCCACTGAGCAGAGAGTTCCATGCAGGGCTGTATCCCAGGACCCTGAGATCATGACCTGAGCTGAAGGCAGAGGCTTTAACCCACTGAGCCACCCGGGCACCCCCATATTCATTTTTTTATATCTAGATTTTGTAAAGAAGTCACCATGCCCACAGCTATTCTGTTTTTTTAAAAAAACCCTTTGTGATAGCTGACTAATACCCAGCCTTTGTACATTTGAAGTATAATGTTGAAAATACCCTAACTCCCGAATTCTCTGGTTTGGGCTGTTATATTTTCATGAGCAGTAATTGTGATAGAGGCCTTTTTAAATCAGTTGCTCCTCGTAATTACAAATCTGCTTTATGGTGTTTGCAGTGTATCACATGAGTATACTTGAGGGTCATGAGAAGTTCACGTGTGCGGGGCTGGGCCCCATGCCTTTCACCAGGGCACTGGCTCCAGCCGCCGTTGTTTTTGTCCATCTCTGCAGGGCTTACACGTTATTCAGTAGCTGGATTCCTACTGCGCTGTGCACTTTGAGTTTTGAAAGCCTTGAAAAAGAGCAGTCCAGAACTCCAGTATTTTGGAAAGTCCTAGACTTGCTAAGGCATTTTTGAATTTGAAGAGCTAGGAAATCATCCCCTCGAAATGCTAACAATTTTCCCAAGTCAAGAGTCGCTCTGATTTTTATTATGCATTAACCACAATTTACTTTCTGTTGGATTGACTTGGGAAAAACCCACACAACAACAACAACACGTAAGTCTCTCTCTATATATATATTTTAAAGATTTTATTTATTTATTTGAGAGAGAGAGCAAGAGAGAACAGGAGTTGGGAGCCTGACATATAGTTTAAAAATAGAAGTTAAATGCCAAAAACTCACAAGTCTTATAACCTAAGGTATTTAAAAATCAAATTTAACTTTAAAAAAACTTGATTGCAGGATCTTTGATAAAGATTTTCCTTTTTTTTTTTTTTTAAACTAGGGGATTAGGGCAGAAACATAACCTCCAGTTTCCTGCTGGGTGGCCTTGAAAACTCACAAACAATAGTGGGTCCTGTCAAGAGAAGCGGGGGAAAAGAGAGATCCCTACCCCTTACCTGCTGGCTTTAAAATGAGAAAAGAAATACACACACATACACACACACGTAATAATATTAACGATGGTAATGGAGGAAAATGTCTTGAATAATTGAGAATTTATTTTAAATAGTTATGAAGTATTCATTATTATTATTGTTATTGATGAAAAAGGGTCATAATCATGTCTTTTCTCCTTGAATAGCTCAGTACTCCAGATTGTGCCTGTGCTTCTCAGCCATGGTCTGTGTTCTTCGGTTTGTTTCATGTTTTGTTTTTGGGGAGGATGTGTCACTACCCTAAACTTCTGGTGTTGTGAAGCAAGCCTGCCTGGCCGGCTCTTGTGATCCCCTGGTGGACTGGGGAGGAGGAGATGCACTCCAGATGCTCTTGGTTAAGGATGAGGAGGACAGTCCCTGCCTTTAGACTTGGAGAAGCCTCCAGACCAACCTGCTGTGCGACAGGGGCTCCTGACTATGGCTCCAGTGCTCCATCTGCCCTGTCAGTAAGGCCGGGCTCATCTTGTAGACGCTGTTTTCCCCTCTCGCACCTCTTTGCTTCTACCTCCTACTCTCAGCTGCCTTCTTCAGACCCTTGAAGGCAGTGAATCTGTTTGGGTCTGAGTAGTTACTGTTGTGCCTTTTGCACAAAGCACTCAAGGCGGGTTGGCCTGGCTGCTCTCACATCACAGATGCTCCCTTTGTGTGGACAGTGTGCTCCAGGCGATGCAAGGAAGGCGGTTCCTGGAGCCGCCCATCGCCAAGGGCTGTCTAGGCAGGCATCCTGGTCAGGAGCCAGGTGTTTTCCCCCAGCAGAGGGCTGTAAGTGGGTTTCCACGGGGAACAAGAGCATTGGGCCTTTCTGAAGGGCTGGACAGTAAAGATTGTCAGTTTTGTGGTCTGTATGGTCTCTGTCACAACTGCAGTTGGCCCATGAACTGTGTGGGTTCCAAGTGCGGGTCCACATACACATTGCTTTTGTACAGTACAGTATTATAAATGGATTTTCTCTTCCTTATGATTTTCTTAACAACATTTTCTTCTCTCTACCTTCCTTTATTGTAAGATGATACGTGATACCTTTGACATACGAAATATGTGCTAATTGAATGTTGATGTTATCGTTGAGGCTCTGGTCAACAGTAGGCTATTAGTAGTTAAGTTTTGGGAGAGCCAAAAGTTAAAGGTGGATTTTCAACTACATGGGGGATGGCACCCCTGACCCCCAGCATTGTTGAAGGGTCAGCTGTACTCATTGTGCTGTTGGAGCATGAAAGTAGCCACAGACGTGTAGGTGAATGGCTGTGTTCCCATCAAACTTTATTCACAGAAACAAGCAGTAGGCCAGGTTTGGCCCAGGCGCCATCGTTGTGTACTAGACCCTAGTGTGTAAAGCACAGGTTTTGAACCTCAGATCTGACACCTCCAAACCCTGCAACTCGGGCAGGTTAATTAAAATCCTGTGCCTCAGGGCACCTGGGTGGCTCAGTAGGTTAAAGCCCCTGCCTTCAGCTCCGGTCATGATCCCAGGGTCCTGGGATCAAGCCCTGAGTCGGACTCTCTGCTTGCTGGGGAGCCTGCTTCCCTTCCTCTCTCTCTGCCTACTTGTCATCTCTCTCTGTCAAATAAATAAAATCTTTAAAAAAAAAATCCTGTGCCTCAGATTTCTGTTCTGTCATATGGGGTAACAGCTTTTTAGCATGGTTATTAAAAATGATGAAACGATGTATGTAGTAAGCTCCAAGCAAGATCTCAACAGATGCTCTTTCGTTCAGGACTCCATAGGCACACTCACAACGGAGGGTTGGAGGTGTTTCTGGATCTGAGACCGCTGGAGAATCAATGGGTGTTCCTGTGAAGCTTTTGAGTTTTCAGGTTGTCCGCTGGCCTTGATTTTTCGGCAGACACGTTCAAGAGCTTTAAGGTCATTTTGTGATTTTTCCCTTTCCATGTCCGGGAACACCATCTGCACTGCCATTTGAAACACTGGATTTGCCTTGAAGTAGTGTACTCATCTGTGCTTTCTCTGTAATTATTTCCAACCCTTTTTGAGGCTGGACTGAACGTTTTAATTCAGGGTTTGTATAATCTGTGACTCCGTGTTCTTGGCCCAAGCAGGATAGGAGAATAGTATAACCCGAAACCAAAATATCAAAAAAGTGTGTCCAGACTTAGAAGTTAATATGTGCTCAATTTCACTGTGGCCGTCAAAGAGGGTCCTGGAGGCCGGGAATGGAGGGACTGTCCCCTGATGGTGATATCTGTGTCCCTGCCTAGCTTAGTAAGCTCATGATCAGCCTCCAGAGGCTGCTAGGACCGTTCCCAGTCTGACTGATTTATGTTCACCCAGGCATTTTGTAAACAGCATTCAGATTAATTGTGGCACCCACTGAACACGATGGAAGTACGTTTGTAGCCCACCTGCCATATCATATCCCAAGAGAGAAAAAACATTGCATTTGGCTTGTTTACATATATATAATTTTTTGAAAAGGTATGTTTGTTGAAGAAAGTAATTTTGCCAAGTTGTGGCTTGTATTGTGTTTGGGATTTGGGTTTTAAAATATTAAGTAGGAAGCAGTTTTCTCCAGAATGACTTGTAAGTCAGAGGTGAGGGATGTCTTGTTTTAGGAGCTGCTAGATTTGTTTCACTCCAATTCAGGCCATGGGCTGTTCACTTGGTGCCCCTGTGGGGGAGGGCCACCAGTGGGCTTCACTCTGGGACTGGCTTCTGCTTGACCAAGCGTGGCTTGGAGCAGGGGCACATTCTGCTGCCTGCCATTGGGCCAGATACAGCCTGCACCTGTTTGGGTATGGCCTGCAAGCTGAGAATAGTTTGTACTCTTTCTCATTTATTTTTAAATGACTGAAAAAATAATCAAGAGGAGAATATTACTTTATGCACATGAAAATTACATAGAATTCATTTTTCAAGTGTCCATAAATAAAATTTTATATTTTGTCGGTAAAATTAGGCAGAGATTTGTTGTCTCTATTGTGTCAGTTCCTCCGTAGTATGCTTGTTTTGCCCCTTGATCCACAAAGCCTAAAGTATTTACTGTCTGGCCTTTTACTGGATGAATGAATGAGTGAATGAATGATGTGCTAGCCCTGATACAGAGCAGTGATTGGCAGTCTGTTTTGTAGCTTTCAAAATCTTTGACCAAACTAAACCCTTTGGGGGAAGCCTGCTTTACAAAACAGGCACATGACGGAGCTGTTTCGAGCAGGGTGGCGGTCTGAGCCTTGCTGGGCGTCAGACTCTCACCACACCTTCTCTCTAGGCCGCCTTCATTAAGAAAGTGCCTGGATTCAGGCTTGTAGAGACTCATCTGCAGTTCCCCTTTTTGCTATTCTAAAATCCTCAGAGCTCAGAAAAACATTTTGTGTGTGTGTGTGTGGTAAATTTACAGCAGACTCTTTTGGTGGCGAAACCAAACTTCAGCTGATTTCATGTCCCTGTTTTTCCACTCTCCTGTGAATAATCCTGTTTTCCATACAAAGTTTGTTCCAGGATGCTACACTAAACCCTGCTCTGGGTGTTTCATGACCCACAGTCTGTGCATCCAGCTACCTTCATCACATGGACAAATTCTGAATTATGGAAGTGCGCCTGATGGGGTGGCCCTCTGTTGTGCCTTTGCCACCAAAGCCTACAAATTTGCATTGTCTCCCTGCCTCGTGGACTCCCCTTTCCCACTGGCCAGTGGGACGGCCTTTCTGAGCTGGCTGTGGATTCACAGCTGCTGTGCGTGCTTGTCTCCCCTGCCCAGGGTGTGTGGTGCAGTGCACTGTCCCATCTCGTGGCCTCAGCGGCTGTGTGACCTTCCGTGGGTGCTGGGGGAAGGGGGGCCGGGGAGAGGGGGTTCCTGTTCCCCTGAGGAGTGAAGAGCCTTGTTTGGGTTGAGGCTGATGAAGAACAGGGCTCACAGGTAATGATTTGTTTTTCTGCTCATGGAACCAGCGCCCCAGACCCCAAGACCGACCTGTGTTCCTCTACCCCGTTTTCTGCTTATCTCTTCAGGGATTTGACTCTTCTGGCTTTTGGAGGCTCCTTCTCTTTTTCCCTCCATAATTCGCCCCAGAATGGGACAAAGCACCTACTTGTCTGCATTCTCAGTTCGTGACCGCAAGGCTGCCCTCAGGTTCTGAGCTGTGTGGGGAGAGAGGAGGAGGGGGAAGCTGATGTGGGCAAGGTGCAGAGTTCTAATGGTGAGGGATGACTAGGGTCCCCAGAACCTTAGAACATAGCCTTGTTTGCAGATGTCATCAGTTAGGGATCTCAGGAGGAAATCATCCTGGATGGAGACTGTTGGCCTTGAAAAGAGCAGAGGACACGGGTGTGGCGAAGAGGCTGTGTGAGGGAGAGGTAGAGGCTGGAGGGACACAGAGGATCGCCAGCAGCCACCCTTCGCTGGCAGAGAGGCATGGTGTGGGTTGCTCTCAGAGCCTGCGGAAGGAACCAGCCTTGTGAACACCACGATTTTAAGCCACCCCCTTTGTCATGACCTGTTATGGCGGCCCGAGGGAACTAAGACACCTTGTTTCCCCAAGGAAGTCCATGTGGTCTTTGTTCTTAATCTGCAACCTCCAGAACTTTGAGGAGCCTCCTGCCTTCACTACTTCTATTCTAGAGCTGAGAGATCATGATCTTCTCTTGTTTATTCATAAGTAAATATTTACTGAGCCCCTACCAGGGACAGGCTCGACTGGGCATTGCAGGTACAGATCTTTAAGACAGTGCCCTCAAGAAGCTCTTAATTTCATTGGGAAGACAGTGGAGTTCTTAGTGAGCCCATGTGGCCACTCTCTAGAACTTGTACTTAGACTTTGAGTCAGGGAGACACTTAAGATTAGGGTCAGGCCACATATCCCTTAGTCTCGAGCTGGAAACTTGCAATTTTGGATCTTTTGACCCATGTAACACCTGTCCCGTTGGGTATGTTCCCGAGCAGGTCAGCTGTCCCTGCTTACCATGCAGCCTCAGGGCCCGCGCTCACTGCATTCCCCCAACAGCAGCCTTTTCAGGGCCAGCAGTGTCTCCAGTGGCCTGATGAAGACAGTGTGACCTATAGACATCATATGAGGCTGCCAGTGCTGTTTACTGAACTGTTTCAATAGATTAGGTGAGCTTTCTGTGCGAAGCACTTGGCACAATTTCCGGCACCTTGTAAGCACTCCATAAATGTCTTTCGCTAATATCACTGTGGTTTCGTCTTTTCTTTCCCCTTCTCTGCCTCTCTTTCTTCTCCTCCATTCCCCTCCATCATCATGAGGGCCCTCAGGCCTCAACCTTGTCTGGGCCCCGATCATTATTACTACTGATGAGGGTTAGGACATTGTTGCTTGCTGAGAGTCGCCCACTTCTTCCAGGGCCCACTCTGCCTTCAGATCCCTTAAACAAGCGGCCTTCTCCAGCACTGTCATCAGAATCCTCTCCCTCCCTGGGCTCTTTGAGGCAGACAAATGCTGCTGATAAGCCACAAACAAACGTTTTGGGTGAATTCCCCATAGCCACACTAGGTTTGGGGCTGAGAAGAGGAGTTCCTGTCACTGTTGACTGAAAAATACAGCCCTTCTAATAGAGTTTTGGTGCAGAAGCCGCTAGCCTTGCTGCCCCACAGACTTGAAGGATTGCGACGTTGGCCTAACATAATTCTGGTAACTCTGTCTGCTTCTGCCTTGGGTAGAAATAATTCAGATTTCACTCTGCATTTTCTCTAATGGGCTAAACAGCCACTCTGTAATTCCTGTATTTTATGAGACATAATTCTGGATATTGTTTCTGCAGCGTTTTGAAAAGACAAACCTGAGAGAGCCGGCCATTTAACTTGAGCAATTTTCGAGTTATTTGTAAAATGATATGCTGTCTTTTTTGACCTAGTTACTTTATAAAGCTACATTCTTTGGCAAACATTAACACAACTTCTCCGTGTGTGGGCTAAATAAATAGTTGGGCAACACTGATTGAGCGCTGCCTTGGGTAAATAATTCTCTTTCCACATATTTCCTAGTTGATAATGAGAAAGTTTTCTTCGTGGTCTGACCAAATGTAACATTCCATTGAAAATGAGACAGAAATCCTCGAATGAGGGAGATGTAGAGCCAGGGTTCGAGGAGGTTCGGGAAAGAGTGCTGCTGGTGGGCAGGGTGACATCGTGAGCGCCCCCTCTCTTCCTCACTCTTCTCTGGTCTGTGGGCCCCTGGCCATGGGGACACAGGAGACAGGGGAGGCAGAATCAGTCCTCAGAGGAGTAAGTGAAATCGAACTCCTACACTGCTGTTTCCCCAACTGAAACGCCCCCCCAATTTCCTCAGGTCCCTTCTTTCAATGCAACCACGTGCTGCTCCACAGCCCCGTGAATTTTAGGAACCTTTGTTCTTGACCCCACCCACACTGTTTGATTTCCTGGGTCGATTGCTCCTCAGAAAAACACCTCCTTTTGGCCCAGCAAGCGGTGGAAGGTCTCCAAGGAGGTTGGGACATCTCCTGCTCTGGCTGTCCGTCCTGGCTCTCCTGGTTTCCGCCTATACCGCAGTGGGCAAGTAACTAACTTCAGCTCTCGAAGCCTTGGTGTTCCGATCGGTGATCGGGGAATGACAGCAGCACCTTCCCTGTGGGGACGCAATAAAATCAGCCTCAGAGGTTAGAGGAGAAAGTGTATGTCAAGTGTGGGCCCGTACGTGGCCACTTAGGAGGGGCCACAGAGGCTGGGAAATTGCCATGCAAGGCACATGTCATGTATTGCCTTAGTAAATCCTCCTCACTGTCTATTACTCCTCTGCTTAAGGTGAGGAAATAGGGACTCCAGGAGGTTCGGCGGTGTGTCTGTGTCCACACAGCTTCGCAGCTGTCAGCACTGGGATTGCTCCTGCCGTCCCACTCAAGTGACACACCACACCGCCCACTCCCCTGACCTTCTGTTCCTGCTCTCCTTTCCAGTCCTGCGGCCTCTGTCCAGCAGTGCACCCACCGTCCCTGGGCGGGGTCGATGGTGATGATCAAAGTCAGCAGGGAAACCCCAGGTGAAACCTGGTCCTCCATGAGGGGCCCTCATGTCTCTTTCAGGGCTTGACGCTCTGGTGTGGGTTCACAGTGGAGGAGGAATGCCTGCTTGGGGACACAGGCGGCCGTGCAGTGAGGCAGCAGCTACCAAGACCTGTAGACTTTGCGTTGTCTGCTCTCACCGGAGCAAAAGAAGCATTTTTTTTTCCTTCCCTCTCAGAGTTTCCCTTTTCTTAAAATTAGTGACTTCCCATATAAAATAAGAACATGCTCATTAAAAAAGTGGAAAGTAGAGGCGCCTGGGTGGCTCAGTTAAGTGGCCAGCTATTATTTCAGATGGAGGTGGGGTCCTGGGATCGAGCCCCTGGGTCAGGCTCTGCGCTCCTCAGGGAATGTGCTTCAGGATTCTCCCACTCCCTCTCCCTGCTCATGCTCGCTCGCTCTCTCTCTCTCAAATAAATAAGTGAAAGGTACATAAACGTTGAAGAGAGAGAGAAACAAAAGTCATGCAGCATATTCACTGCTAGCATTTTTGGCGCATATTCTCAAGCACTTTAAAATGTACAGATTGTTCTGTTTTATTTTGTTGGGTTATAACTGCTGCCTGCACACTTAAGATGGCATCCCTTACAGGTCAATTTGAACTCAGTTCTGCCACCTGAATCCAAACACCTATCCGGACGCCATGTTTTTTGCGTAGTGGTTAAGCATGTTATATCGATTGTGCTCCGTAGTTGATAGTTTCTTTTTTGACTCAAGACTTCAGTCCTTCCTGTTTTTCTAGACTGTTCTAAGAAGCAATTTTAATGGCTGCATGACAGTCAGCCAACTAGATGAGCCATTCTCAGTTCATCATTCCCCTCGCTAACTGGAGTTTGAGGTTGTTACTAACTCCGTTGTCAGTTATCAGGTCATGAACATTTTTGGTTGTAAAGTCATTCCCAGTTAAGATTGTTTCTATGGGATTGATTTGCCAGAAGTGGAATTTCTAGGTCAAAGGTACAAACACTGAGAACTTGTGCTACATATTAACCTGGGGCAGAAGCCCACCACATAATTGACAGATAGTATCTTGGGCTTGCCTAGATGGGTCTTTTGATCTGCCTTGTTCAGATAAGGACTTATTCTAGATGGGCCAAAATGACCAGCTTATTTTATTGTAAAAGTCGAGTGAATTTTGTGCTTCACTTATGGGCATGTCTTCAAAGACAGGTGGGAACTGGATGGGTATTTGTCATGCATACAATGCTAGGGAGTGGAGCCAGTCCCAAGGCTTTTCCAAATTTGGATGCCTCTGAAGTTACTTAGTGTGGTACTGCACGGACAATACTTTCTTTCACAGTGACTGAGTCTCAAGGGCCAGGATGCTGAGGAAGTTCCCAGGTCATAATTAACCTTCTTCAAAATGAGAAGGGAGAAAAGCTGGTAAAAGACTCCCTGTGCTCCAGAAAGGAGAACAAAAATGCGAAATGCTAACACTCCTAAAACCTCTGCTCTTTTCCGTTCCTTATTAAGAACCAATCCAAAGAGGATGACGTCAGATTGCAGATGATCCGAATTCAGTATCATTCTCCCTGAACTGAAGGAGTCTACACTTTTCCCACAAGTCCTAAAACCTGTCCTCCCTCCCTATTTTTTTTTTTTTTTTTTTTTTTGGTACATGATCTCCCCCAGTGTCCTCTTTATCATGGCTTATTTGGAGCATCTGCAATTTTTTTTTTTTTTAAATTTTATTTATTTATTTGACAGAGGGATCACCAGTAGGCAGAGAGGCAGCAGAGAGAGGGAAGCAAGCTCCCCGCTGAGCAGAGAGCCCGATGCGGGGCGTCAGTCCCAGGACCCTGAGATCCTGACCTGAGCGGAAGGCAGAGGCTTAACCCACTGAGCCACCCAGGCGCCCCTCTGCACGTTTTTCTTTAAGGCTCCCACTGAAGACTGGATTTTCATTCTGTTGCCACTGAGACATTGTACAGTAAGGCTACTTTATAGAACAGTTTGTTATTACATGGAATTAAATAAAACCCATTTAAATCATGTACCCGGAAACCCAGCAGTGGCATATGGCGAAAAGCCTCCAACGTAACACGATTTTCACCATACTAACTGCCCTTCCCACATATACTAACACTGCACAGGCCTTCCACGTTTTTTCCCCCTCTGTATAACAATACTCTGTTTTTGAAAGTACTTGTTCTGCTAATTTATTCTTTAAACAAGAGATGGAAAAAGTATTGGTCCCCTCATAAAACAGTTAACAGGAAGCCCGAGGCATCTTTTAGTGCCGGTTTTTGGCTGATGCTTGGAATGGCTCCATCAATCATCACTGTTCATGTATAGCTGGTTTTTATGTCAGTTAAACCATCTTCCATCAAGTTGGTGAAGCAGAGTCAGGGAACAAGATGAATTGCGAAGCGTCATCTGTGGTGTGGAAAGGGCTTTGCTTTTAAATGCCGATGTTGATTTCTTAATATTTTCAGCTTCCTCTTCCGAAGCCCGTTTCCCTCTGACCGCGGCTCAGGAGTCCGTTCTTTTAACCTTGTTTGGGGGCAACGGAGGGGGGAGTGCCAGCTGCCGGTCTGCGTGCGAGTGCCGGTGATGGATCAGCTGGCGAGGGGGATTCATGATCTGCCCTGGGCTCCCTAGCGAGGGGAATCAACCCTAGGTTGTGGGGAGTGATCTTTGTAGTTCCAGGATGGCACGATGCCGTTTCCAGTCAGGCCACGCAGTAGTGTCCGACTGTGTGGGGGGAGTGTTGTGCAGGGTGGTGGTGTCGGCTGGCGGGCGGGACGTTCCTTCACACAAGCCAGACGGCATGGTTTTTCTTGAAAGATGTATTTGTATATCTCAGTGTTAGTCAGTTTACATGTTTTGTGCCCAACAGGATTTCTGCCCTTCCCCAGGCCCGTGTAATTAGGTTCAGTCCTTCAGAGAGTGTTTGCTGAGTGAGTTCAGCGTGTAAAGCCATGGTATGCCAACGGGCCTGCGGTGGGGTAGGGGGTTGATGGACAGGGGAGGCAGGGAGGTTTTCTCTGACGCTGTTTAGAGTTGCTGACCGTGGTGATGATGAGAAAGAAGCATGTGGACTTTGGTCAGTTTTATTATTGCTTTGAAACTTCCCTGTGGACAGTGCACCCCTTTATTGCTTACACCCTGACTGGAGCTGCTGCTGCATCGGCCACTAGCCCCTCTTCCTGCCAGGGCTGCAGAACGCACCATTACAGACCCTGGGCTGCAGTCCCAGTCCTGAAGGAGGTTATAGTTTAAAAGGGGAGGCTGTGCGTGCAGGTAGGTAATGGGGGTGGGAGGGACCGGGCCGGCTGGACCGACATTCCCACTGCAGTTGCCTCAGGTCTGTAGGTCCTCTCAATCCCTTCTTCTGCATTGCCCTCTTGGGGGGGGTGTGCACCCTCTGGTTAAAACTCAGGCACACAGGTCCCCTCTGCCTCTTCCCCCCGCCTGTGAGCCTTGGGTTAGTTCCTGGGTCACCCCACTGTTTGAAGGAAGCTCTTCGGCCCTCACTGCGCCCATGTGGGTTCCTCCCGTTCCCTTACTTCCTGCACACTCGGGACATCAGACCATGGAAAATGTTTTTATATAAACTTAGGTGAACCAAAATGATCATTTTAACAACATTTGGGACTTGGTTATTTATATCGATCGGGCCCCTTTCTTCCCAAGAATTGCAGACTGCAAATTGGCATGCAGCTTTTCAAAGGTAAACATTTCACAGACATTTTACAGCAGAGATGAGATGGCTGTGGTGGGGGTTGGGGGCCTGGATAGGGAGAGAGGGCACCAGAAGGGGAAAATGGGAAGAAGAGGGCGAGTGAGATAAGCAGAGGGAATTCAGAAAGTAATAAAGTCCTACAGTAATCAGAGGGCTGAGGCCAGGTCCCTAGGGAGCAGCTGTACATGGAGTGATTCAAACCCACTCCAGACCTGTGTTCTGAATCATTACCTTCACCTGGAGAAGCAGACCGGGCCTTGGGCGAACCACCCCCACTCCCTGGCTCTGTGACCTTGGCAATTTGCTGCCCCTCTCTCTCCAAGATCAGTTTCCTCATTTGTAAAACAGCAGTAACCTCTAACTCATAGGGCCATGAGGGGATTAAATGAGAAATCACACTCTGGGCATTGAGCTCTTTGTCTGTTAGGGAGTCCATTGTCCCTTAGGGAGTTCCAGAAACACCAATGTCATGGTTAAGAGCTTGGTTCTGAAACTTGATGGCTTGAGTTAGATTCCCAGCCCTGTTCTCCTCTAGCTATGTAACTCTGGGCCCATGGCTTAATTTCCTTTGTGCTTATCCTCCTTCCTGGATAGAACAGGGGTAAATGGACCTTTTTGTTGGCAAGGTGAATTGACATGGTCCCTATAATGTGCCTGGGAGTTGGTGGTGCCCAACAGATACAAGTTATTAGTATTGGAAGGATTGCCTACTGGGCGTCTGTGCTGTACCAGGCAGGGTAGCAGAGCAGAAATGACCCATCGAGGCAGCTGAGGCACAGACATTTGGAGTAACTCTGCCCAAGGTCCCTCAGCCCTGGTTCCTGCCATCTGGTGTGACTATGCCAGACATATGACTATTTTTGAAGAAAGAGGAGGAAGCCCACTTTTGTTCCTTACCCTGATTCCTCCTAGGTCTCATTTCATGGATCCTCATCATAGTACATGTTCACAGGGCCTGACATAAAGGAGGTATTGTATGAATGCGATTTCAGGCTCCTCCTTAGGGAGACCTCCTCTCCCTCATCTTCCCTTTGCTTTGGTCGATTTGTAGGCATCAGCTCTTGCCCTTTCTGCAGATTTTTGTATTGCAATCAGCTGCTCATTTCGAAGCAATGACCATTTGACTGTGTACATGGGTTAGCCTCTATTCCTATGCCTCCTCTCCTCTCCTTTCCGTTTTTTTTTTTCTTTTTTTTTTTTTTTTTAAGATTTATTTATTTATTAGTGCAAGCATGAAGCATGAGTGGGAAGAGGGATGAGAGGGAGAGTGAGCATCTCCAGCAGACTCCCAGCTGGGCAGGGGACTAAGCAGCTGAGCCACCCAAGCTTCCCTCCTTCCCTTTCTTTCCCTTTGAGTAGTAGCAATGTTAGGGAAGGAGCTGGAAAGTCTCCAGCAGGTCATCCTCTGTTGCTACAAAACTATTCCAGCTAACCTCATTCTAGAAGCGGTCTAAAATATATTTGCTTGTGGCCAAAAGGATACAAAAACATTACTGCCAAACCCCAGTACCTTTGGAACATATGGTGCCCTGGGCCACTTCTGTGCTCATTAGCTTGTCCAACAAATGACTGGCACAGCGCGGATGTGGACATCAAGTAATTCTGTTGTTAAAGGAAGCACTCATACCCACCCCCCTGCAAGGTTTAGTGAAGGAGAAGCTGGAAATTAATGGCCATATGAAGGTTTTAGGTTATGTGTAGATTTCATTTATCCATGCTCTCTCTTACCCCCATTAGCATGGTTAATTAAGAGTTGTCAATACATCTTTGCTGGAGTATTTGATTATTTTTTCAGCAGGGAAGATTAGAATGAAGTCTTCAGATCTGGCAAGTGTCATGGGACTTGTAGAGTAAATTGCAGGTTAAGCCCTCATTTTGATCTCTGGGACCAGAGCAAGCACCATTTCATTGACATGTCATCAGCTATGATCTGAGGGAGCACACAGAGGTGCCCTTTGGGGACAGGGAGGCATCTTGCTCTTGTGTCCCATATTGAAAAGGTTTATTGCACAGTGAGTGTGTGCTGGTGAGCAAACAGCAGACTGGAGTTAGCATTGACTGGAGCTGGCTCTGGAAGCCTTTTGATCTATGCTTTATTTAAAAATATATATATTTACATTTATATATGGATGTGTGTTTCTGTATGTATATGCACACATGCATTCTTGTACACTTATTGCTGTCCAAGGTGATGCGTGTGTGTGTGTGTGTGCGCGTGCAAATGTGTGTATGCACTAATAATAGGAGTTGAAGTTACCAGTTAGCCCTGCTAACCCCTTGATTTGTGATTTATTAAAAAGTGTATGTGCATATGTACATACACACTTAGCTCCGCCATGCCAGTCTCCCTTTTTGCCTCCCAGGTAAGAGTGCTGGCAAGTACGTCCTGCAAATGGCAGATGGCACTGCCCTTTAGGTATTTCTTTTAGCATTTGTGTTGACAGTGGCCTTTAGTTTTCCTTCTACTTTAGGGCTCTCAAATTCTAGAATAAATCTTACCAGCAATTAATTATACCTTAAGATTTCCAGGAGAGGCAGGCTAGTTTTTATTATTTTACCCACTAAGTATACCTCTAGATAACACAATACATATTTACAATGACAAGGTTTGTTTTATTTATAGGGTTATAACAAATCATCAAAACAACCCAAAAAGGGCCACTTAGACCAACATCCTTGTTTCTCCTTCTGCTTCATCAATGAATTATGCATGCATTACAAATGGCAATGAGGAGCAAAGGTCGCTTTAGAACAACACAGATTGGAAAATTACACCATTTGTTTAAACAACATTTATTATTGATTATTCAGCATAGGGGCTGGTAGAAACGCAAATAGTGGCAGTAATATCATCTGTTTACGTAGGCCCTTTATAAATGTCGGACCCTACTCTCTCTTTAGATCTGAATAATTGTTCAGATTTTCTAGCTCTGTTTTGCAGGAGAGCAAAGACAAATTTGGCATGTACTTTCTCGAGTCCTTGAATCCCCACGAGATCCTTGTTATTCTCCATATTTCGCGGAAGAGGGAAAATTGAGGTTCAGATGGATTAGGTAATTTGCTTAAGGTCACACTCCTAAGGTCATAGACTTTCTAACACGTAACATTGTTAGTGTGTCAGAGAGCAGTGATTCATAAATGAAAGTAATGGTAATCCTCCTCATCATAATCATGTATATTACAGGTTAACTCTTACTTTGCCAGACCCTGCCCTAACTCTTGTGCATGTGTTTTGTCTTCCAGTCTTTACATGAAAACTATGAATAAATGTTACTGTAGTTGACAAGCTAGGGGTACTAAGGAGTTAAGTACTCCGCTCAAGATCACAGGGTTAGTAAGTGGCCGAGCTGGGATCATGAAAGACACCATTATGTCCTAGTTTCATAATTTTTGTGCTTTTCGTAGAGTATCTCCTTCTCCTGACTCACGGGCACCCGTGATTTCATGAACACATGTAAGCATTCATTGGGTCAGTGGTTGATTTAAGTCAGTCTAATATAGATTTCCTAAGAGCCAGGGAAATACGATATTTCACTTCATAAACATAAAACTTCATTTTAGTTTTAAATAATCATAGAGTAGAATGAACAGCATTACTTTCACTAAAATGGAATTTACGAAATAAAACCCAAGAGACTAATTGCAGGAGTTATGTAATAGTGACCTGGGAATGAGAAAGCTAAGGTGGTAAAATTTGGAGTGTGCTTTCACTGTGTGTAGAGTACCAGGCAGGGCCAGAAGCTGACTTTCCAGCTCTGCCCTCACCGTCTCCCAGAATGACTCAACAGGCACTTCCCCTTACAGTACTGATCCTGGGCAAGAATAAAGTTCATCCAGCCTTGTACTCGGGGCATCTGGTCTGCTCTCCTCGCTTAGCAAGGGCTGCTTGAGAAGGATCTCTGCGTGGTGGTCTTTTTTCTTTTAATATTCTGTAAAGAATTATCTGGAACATTAAAAAGAAAGTCCATTTTGTCTTCTTGCACAGAAACTTGCCACTTCTGCTCCATCACTCAGACAGGTGTTTCAGGCAGCTTTCCAGCTCCCCCTTCTCAGAGCCCTGTTGGCAAGCATTGGGAACAGTCTGTGACTTGGGCCCCTCCTTTCTCAGTTCTCACCGGGATTGAACACTCTCCGTGTGTCTGTAGGCAGGGCCGCACCTTGGCCTGTCATGGGGGCCACTGGAGGAGCCTCCAAAGAGGGATAACTTTGCAAGGGCAGCTCAGGGAGAGTTTCCAGCGCGGCCTCTGACATGTTCCAGATGCCACCCACAGCCTCCCTTTCCGTGGTCCTTGACTTCACAGTAAGCTCTCACGTTGTTGTTTTTATAAGTCTTTTCCAGGACCTCTCATTTTCTAGCCTGTTTCACATTTGCCGTAACCAGTAGGGGTGTAACTGTCTTGGCACAGTCAGTCTTCCCCACCCACCCTGTCCCCCGCCCCCTGTCATACCTTCTCAATTCTGGCACACTGTCTTTATGAGCCTATAGAGAAGTCCCCAGTTTTCCTTACTTCCAAAACAGTGGGCAGGGACAGCGACCTTTTAGAAGCGGGAAAAAGAAACTTCAGTGAATAAACTTAAACGATCTAAAACCTTGGAAGTCACTAAGAAACTATATGGTGGAAAGAGAAAAATATCAATTCTTTAAGATAAATTAGCTTTTGCAGTTCCCTCTCTCTTTGCTACTTGAGTAGAGGGGAGAGAGGGTGAGGTCATATTCCTGTTCCAGAACACACTTATGGTGCGCACTCCTAATGTCTTTTGGGGGAGGCAGGCACAAAGGAAGAGCAAATTCTTCCTGTACCTGCACACGCCCCTTAGGAAAATGCACACCCTTGAGATGCTAGAGATCTAGCCAAGAATCACATGTCCCAGAATGGTGAGTGATAACAGAATCTGTGGTTTATTGAACATCCATGACAGCCAGACGTTTTTCTAGTCCCTATAAATCCATAATTATATTTATTCCTCAAAATATCTCTGAGGTTTTATTATTCCCATTTTATAGATGAAGAAATTAAAGCTCAGAAAAATTAGTAACAAGGCCACAAAATATCAAGATGTGAGCACAGTTCTTGTTTCTCCCAGTCCCAGGGCCTGTCCGTCACACCACCTGGCTCCATGCCCGCCCTACTCCAGGTGAGCAAGAGACTGAAACGGCCTTTGCAGTTGGCCTCCAGCACCGGTTTTCAAGCCTACTGCTCCTTCCCCCGTCACTGTATCTCTCAGATCCTGCTTTCCTACCTCTGCTGTCCAAGAACTTGATTCTTTTTTTTTTAATTTTTTAAGGATTTTATTTACTTACTTGGTGGGGGGGGGGGCAGAGGGAGAGAGGAGAGAGAGAGGATCCTAGGTAGATTCCCCACTAAGTGGGAGAGAGCCTCATGCGGGGCTCAGTCCGAGGACGCTGAGATCATGACCTGATTCAAAGTCAGATGCTTAACTGACTGAGCCACCCAGGTGCCCCCAAGAGCTTGACTCTTAAAAGGCATTGCTGAGAAAGGAACTTTTTGCTCTGATGAACCTTGCCGCTCCATTTGGGAGGGAAATACGCCGGATTCGGGCTTAGAAAACACAGCTTTGCGATCCCCATCTCCAAACAACTAATCTTTTTCAGCCTCACTTTTATCATTTGCTAAATGTGAAGAACAGTGTCTGCCAAAAAAAGTGTTTGCAGGGTTGAATGAGATTCACATTTCATTTGCATTCGGTTAGTATTTATTAAATAAATGACTGATTGATGGTTCATTCTTAAATATGGATAGAGAACAGAGCAGGATACTAGTGAGTGATAGGCGGGGCCAGATGGCCTCTCTGCAGTCTTGTAGGTGTTACCTGTGCTTGTCTAGCGATGCAAGACCCCATCCACGTTGAGGTCTGTGTAAACGGTCCCCCGCCGAGTTCTTTCATCTACAGACAGAACAACCATCCTTGCCGCCCTGATCTCCCAGGTTTTGGTTCTAAGAATCCAATCGAGATACATCTGCTTCAGGTGAGGCCAGGGAAACCTCCTCTGCCTGGCACTTTTGGCGTTGGACTTGAGTCCATGTCTGTTTCTTTACAATCCAAAGGAATGCCAGCCCCGTGAACCTCTTAAACACACACAGGGGCTCCTGGCCTGGAGTCTTCATCTGGTTGCTAGATTGTTTAAAGAAGGATTTTTGTGATTCTTCTAGGCTGACACACTGGCTATCATCTGTTGTTTTTCTAATCTCCCAGTAAACATTTGGAAAGTGAAGGTTTAGGCGCGTGTGTTTCTCTTAGGCTGGAAGAGTAAATAAAGCCATCAGATTTCATGAGTTTTCTCCCCCGTCTGCTCAGATGCTGCTGCAGGTCTGTAGAACGAGTGAAATATTTGCAACCTGTAGAGCAGCGGGGTGTTTATATAGCAGCAGGCAGTATTGATGGATTTGGGGAATGCCGTTTGACAAGCTCCTGTGAGGCATTGCAGACTCTTCCGAGCCAGAGATGGAGGGGGGATTGAGTGACAGGACTCTTCCTGTATGTCTGCAACCATATAGATCATAGGCAAAATCTCACTCCTGTGGGGCGAACCTGCAGGGAGCCCAGTGGGAGGCACTGCTGTTTACTCTCACCAGCCCCCTGGAACCACACAATTAAAAGGAAGAAACAAAGTCAGGCCAGGGCTGTTTCCTCCCCCCCCCCGCCCCATCCATTCCTTGTTTATTGGGAGACTTTGTAATTAGATCACAGCTTCTTCATTCTTTTGGAAAGATCTAGAACACTTAACACACACATTCTGATGCTTGGACTGGAAAAATGATTTGACAGCTTTTGGAACTCTTGGGTTCTAAGACGTAGATTCTGGTTCTTTCATCTGCTCACCAGCTGTGTGACCTGGGGCAAATAACCTTTCTGTGCCACAGGATTTTTTTCTTCCTTGAAACAGGAACTGAATACATTTCCACTGATTTTTCTATTCGCCTAAAAAATGAAAGACAATGTATACAAAATGTCCCAAACTTCGTTTCCTAGAAAAACAACCATATGTCAATTCAGGCTGTATTTTATAATAATTCTGCTTTGGAGAACCTTAATTGTGTCAGTTATGAATCCTGACTTGCCCATTTATTGAGATACCCTCCACATAGTTAAAAATATTTTATTTCAGAGTCATGGCTTGTGACATTTAAGATGTCTCGGACACTAACCAATAATTCATGGACTTCTCTAATGAGGTTTGAAGGAAATTCAAAAAAGTACGTATTAGCCACTTTTACGAAAGGGAAGCCAGTCGCATCACTGCGTTAATAACTGTGAGGAGCAATTCCACCGTTAATTTAAAGTACCAGTAAATTCTCCTGTATATTGCTAGCTCTACATTTTCTGGGATTAAAGAAGGATTACAAAATAGGCTAGATAATCTAAATATAGTTTTGCTGGGAGATTTAATAATGATGCTCACTTTTTGGGTATTAACATGTCACAAATGGTGTGAAACCAAGTGTGTGCCGCAGTGATGTTGCTCTACACAGAGCTAGATTATCCCTCAGATTCTGCAGCCCGTTGTGCCCACCTGGCCTGTTTGCCAGGGGCCTGCTTTGGAGAACAAAACAGACCCTCTTTGGGGCTTGTCACTCCCATGGCATTCCTGGGGATGTCCTTGAAGGTGAGTGATGCAGCCCAGTTGTTCATTGTTTCAGTCTGGCAGTTAGTGCTAGAGAAGAAAATAGATTTTTTATGTGTTCAGAGGGCAGTTATAGGGTATTCCAGATTCCACCCCCCCCACCCAGCCACCCCTGGGCAAAACAGCTTGTTCCCTAGCCAAGGCCCACATGGCTTTTCTTTGCTTTAAGTGCTCCTCATATTATCTTGACCTTAAAGTTTACAGGGTAAAAGAAACATTTATGGAACAGTTAAGACCAGTTAGAACATAACGACTTGCCTCATTATCACACTCTACAAATCTCCACTTTACAGAGTTCACTTCCTTGTCTCCTTTAAACTTGTGTTTGGCCTGCGAATAGTGGTGTTCACAGATGGAAACACAGGGAACTGCTCATTCTGTACCTCAGATGTGCCAAAAATAAGAATCTTTAAGAACTCATGAAGTAATTTAGCACCACATTAATAAAAGAAGCACAATTCTGAATCATTTTTGTAAGTACGCATTGAGTTAGTAATAGAACGGTTTTTTTTTTTTTTTTTAGCTCTCTGTTCAGATATTTCATCTGCTTGATAAGTAAACAGCTCCAAGAAATCAACAAGCCAAAATTAAAAAGAGAAACAGTAGTAGGACAACTGGCAAAAGTCTAAAATGTCATTTGAATGACCAATAAATATTTGGGAGACATTCAGATTTATTAGCGAGGAAGAAACAACTTAAAATAGAAACTGCATTCAATTTATGCACATCAAATTAACACAGGTGAGAACTGTTAATACTCTGTGTAGGAGTGGCACAGAATGGGCATTCTCAAACACTGTGGAAAGGAAGTGCTGTTCCTCATCTTTGTTCTCAGGTTTAATCTGGAGGTGTCTATCAAAAGTTGAGAAATGTTTTTCACCTAAGATTTTCATAGTAGAAAAATACCTTAAAGGAATATTTAAAGTTATACCCACAAATTTATGTACAATGATGTTTATACCCATAATATTTATACAATGAAAAAAAGGAACCACTTAAAATATTTAACAATTCAGTTAAATTATGATGATCCAAAGCATAAAATACTATGCGGTTCACAAAAACGTGAACTAAAGCAAATGTAATAAGTCAAAAATTTCAAATTACGATTATATACTTCCATATTGTTCCTCTTTAAAAATATTTAATGAAAACTAAAGATTATCAACATGTTTATTGATTCATCAAATACTCTTTTTCAAACAATGGCTATAAGGCTACATAAAATTATTTGAAGTTTAATTTTAAAAAATTAAATTATATAACATGTTTTTATAAAGATAAACAAATGTGAAATTCTAGCATGGACTATCTCTCTAGAGGCCAGTGAAGGGAACTAATACCATGCTTTATGCATGTTTCATCGAGTCCTGCAAATAAACACATTTAAGAATGATGGAAATGCTTTAATGCTAGCTGGTACCTGTACTTGTGAATATCTGCCGATCTGTAAGGACCTCTCATATCACAAACTGTAACACAGGAAAACTGTTACTCTGTACTTGCGGAACAATACTTTATTATTCAAGAATCTTTCCAATTCAGGCTATCTGAGAGAAAGGATTTGACAAGTTAATTAATTTGTCTTTTCTGTTATCTAAAAGCTTATAAGACTCAAATACTCTTGATACCCACAAGCATTTTCTTTTCTTGAACTTGGGAGCAGCTCACCACAAACCACAAGGGCATTCAGATACAGTGGTCTTTTGTTTCAAAGATGGAGGGTAAGGGAAACGTGGGGCACCTGACCAGTGACAGTCACTGGAGTGGATGTTTAGGGGGACATGTCACACTCCACAGACATTCAGCAGCAGAGCTCAGGTCACGGAGGCACCAGTGCATTTTCCTGTAAATGCATTTCATTGCGAGTTGATAAACCGTGCTTTCTGAAGGTTGGGTCCTAGGACAAGTGTTCATGTCCCATGGTTCTTAGGGCAGTACTGCATTCAGATGTCCATTCAGCCATTCCACCGAACGTGGCACTCAATGTTGCTAGAAACAACTCTAGGCAAGGGGAACATAGCAGTGAATGCAGCAAAGGCCCCCTCTTGCGGAGCTTGTGTTCAAAGGGATGTGCAGGAAAACTGGCTAGGAAGTTAGGATCAGCTAGAGGAAAACTTAATATTCTTGCTTTAGGAATACGAACTTTTGAAAGGGAATTAGTGACTTCTATTGCTTATTTTTTGGGGAGGTATTTTTGAATAGAGATTATTTACTCATTTTTGGGAATAAGGAATTGTCCATTTGGGGAAACAGAATTTTAACAAGATTTATCTAATAGTATTATGTGGAGTCATTACTCAATTGATGAGAAGGATAACATGTTAAATAATTGGAAAAGTCGCAGCTTAATCATATCAGTTTTAGACCATTGGAGGACACGTGACACTTTAAAAAAAATTTAAATAATGTACCTTTTAAAAGGTACACATCAACTATGATGAGTGTGTTGGTAAATGGAGATAAAAGAAAAGTTTAGTTTTCACACCAAAACGTTGTCAGTAGTTTAGCATCAATCACTCTAGGCTCACCAATTTTATTTTAGTTTCTTTTTATCCACTTACAAATGGGCCAGCTGATTTTGTTCAGTTATTTCAAAAATAATGGTAATGTTTGCAAAATGTACCAATGTTCCTAATTTGAGAGTCTTAAACCCTTACATTTCATGGAGACAGCTGACCTCTTTTTTGATCCAGAGGGGGCTGGGTCCTGATAGACAACATGCCCAGAAACAAACGAGTGTTTAGCTTCATGACTCCATGTGTTACATTGAAGATAGTAAGTTGGCCTTTTTGGTGGAGTGACAAGAATGAGAAATTGGGAAAGTTTAATTTTACTGGCACCCTAATTAAAATCGGGAAGTTTCCTAGGAGCATTTAATACTCTCTCTTGCATCCTCCTGTGGTTGTACTTATCACTGCTTTATTCCCTTTAGATTAAAACTATTTCAAAAGGAAAATGATAAAGACACATTGTTCATAGAGATTGCTGTCCATTGCGATACCCTTATTCAGTTTTGGTATTGTAGTGCACATACCATGTGCAATTCATATAAGTTATCCTCTCAAAGTGATCACTTAGAGTTTATTTATCTGGGTTGACTTGATGCTAGTCATGAAATGAGATTAGCTACCATCTTCTTTGTTCTGGACCAGAAATCCTGCATCCCTGGGACTTGGAGAAGAATAACTTGTTTCTATCCAAATCATGTTTTATTTCCACGATGGTTGAATTTCCCTGATGATTGAAATGACTATATATGCGTGTTTTCCTTAAATAGCTAGTGGAAGTCTACCTGTCAGATAATGCCTTCTAAAATAAGCTGGTGATGTTGTTAATATGTAATCAGTGAGCATTAGGAAGCAGGAACTGTCAGTCATCTGAGTACATGGGGTAATACACACCATGTCCTACTGACTGAACTGTGGCCTTCCGCACATTTTATCTTATCAATGGCTCAGCCTTGGCTGATCACCTTGGATTTATTTGGAGGGAACATCTGTCATTTGCTGTAGATCTGCGTAATGTGTAGCTCAGAGAGGGGTGAGTATCAGTAAGGCAGAACCCCACAGTTTTTAAGGGTGGGTGCTCACCCTGGGTACCAATACCTTGTCTACAGTGCCTAATAGAGTTCTTCACCTTAAGACAACAAAGAGACCAACTGGGATGTCCGTTTTGGAGTGGAATCCTGCTGCAGTTAATCATGAATTTCTTAGCTACCATAAACTGTATGCAGTAGATTCTGATAAGTTTTAGCTTCTCTTATTGAAGAAAGCAGATGAGTCCCTAATTGTGACTAAGAATATAGCTCTTCATTAAGGTCTTGTCTGGGGATCCTTGTCTGGCTGATTCTATTGTACCTTTTTCAAGAGGCCCATGAATTCCTTCTTTTATACCATCTATTCTTAGATTGATGATATGGTTGTTTCTGATCCCTTTTTGTCATCTATGGATGCTTTGCAGCCTCTACTTATCCAATCACATCCCCATCTTATATAAAGTTGGCCCTGCTTTATGAATATGCTGAGTGAGTCCCAGGTTCAGTGGATTCTTTGCACAGGATGCCCTGACCAGTAGTGGTCCATGCAGAGGCAATAGGAAGGGTATTTAAACTGCTCTTCTCTAAAAGAGTCATGTTTTGCTTAGGGTCGTGCCTGAAAACTCACTCTCTACTCTGAATTTACGGTTGTTCATCCAGAGGAATACCTCAAGGTCCATCCTGTTTTCATTTTTTCATGTTAATGGCATAGGGGCAGCATTAGACTGGGGCTGGTCTTTCTTAGCATCCCGCGTATACCATGGAGTCTGAGGTTAGTTAGAGTGAGGTCTTGCCTTAATGACATTGGACCATACGTTTCCAAAGACACATAATTAGAAATGAAACTCACTTGAAACTCTAGGATGGATCTAGGACTTAATCAAACTTCTTTCCTTTTCTTTTTCTCTCTTTAATGCAGAAACCTCCCAAGACATATTCTGGAAATAGCATCTGGCTCTGAAAAATATGGGTGTCTAAAACAGTATCGCCAATAGATGGGAAATCTTTAATAGAGATTGTGGGGCTCTTGAGCACTCTGTGGACTGTAGAGCTACTGTTCTTCATTTCTGAGATAACATGGCTGTATTTTCTTAGGAATTCATGACATGTTAATGGTGTGATTGTCAATGGCACCTCGTGGGTCTTAAGTCAGTCTTGACCCTGAGCTGAGCGACGTGATGATGATGATGGACAACAGTCCCAACATCCCCCACTTACTCCATGTCTGTTGGGTGCTGATGCTGGCATAGATTCTCATTTCTTCATTTTAGCAATCCTACGAGATTGGTAGAGTAGTCTCAGTTTTCCTGGAGAGGAAATTGAGGATCAGAGAAGTTACAGCTGCTTAGAATTTGAATTGAGGTTTGTACACAGGCCATTTCTTGGGAGTCAGAATGTACTGGGAAGGCAGTGGCTGCTCTTCAGTGGCCCCATCACATCCCCGGTGCATCCAGATGGTGTTAACAGAAGTGACACACTTTCTGCCCTTTTATAATCTATTGGGCCTTCTTCTGGCCCATCGCTCTGCCTGAGTAGTTCCTTTCTGGTCTCCCTGAGCGTGGTCTGTTGATCTTCTCCTGGACCCCAGGCAGCAAAAGTGGCTGTGGAGAGCCCAGGCCTAAAGGGTTATGCATGAGGACAGCTCAGTGAGGAAGTCCCTGGCTGCGTCATCCATCGTAGGGCCTTGATCCCGGGGCTGGCATGCTTGGCAAACACCAGAGGAGCTCTTTTCCTATTCTCAGGTCCATGCTTATCTGCCGTCCGTGTTGTCAGGTTTGTTCCACTGAGTTTGTTGTGTCCTTGATGGCTGTACCTCTGGCCTCTCTTTTCAAGTCTAGCTCATGTGAAATTGCTACATCTACATACTGCCTTCTCAGTAAAGTCTCCCAGGAGACTCGTCACCCAGTGATGGGTGGCTCATGGGGGAGAGAGCGCACTTTATGTTTACAAGATGTCATCATATCTACATGAAAGAAACAGAATGACAGGAAAGTCACCCAATTTCTATTCCCCTTTTGTGGTGATTCTGTCCCCTTAGTTTTGCCTTTGATTTGAGTTACACTGGGTATGTATTCTTACATATGTAATTGCCGTGTGATTGATACTACATGCTGGGGAATGAGGGACACTGTGGAAGCCCCCATTTCAGACTCCGTCTGAGGGCAGAGTGACAATACCACAATTTCTAGAAAACTGTATGCAGTCACATTTTCAGCTTTACAGTGATGTAATGCAGGGTCTAGTAGACCCACAGTTGTAACTCCTCATGTTTTTCTCCACCAATTCTTGTGATTTGCATTCAGAATTTGCCTGTGTAAGTTATATTTTAGATCAATAATGCAAATTGGAAGGCCCAGTAGAGCCCAAGGCCTCATCATATCTGACTAGGCCTTTAAGAAATTGAGAAATAGGGAATATACATACTCCCTCCTCCCTTCTACCCCGTAAATTATAAACAGTACCAGTTGTTTATAAGCGAACTTGGAGGTGCTTTTAATGGGTGGTAGAGCACTTGTCTGCGTTCAGCAAATATATTTTGAATATCTTTTAGGTACAGAGTATTCTTCCTGGTTCTTTTGGGAGACTCAGGGCTATAGAAGTCTGCTTTTACTCTCTAGGCATCTTCAATGTATTTGAGGAGATCTCCTTGCTTATTTACTTATTCAGTAAATTTTATTTAGGACCAAGTATATGGCAACCCCTAGCTTAAATGCTGTGGATTCACAGATGATAATACAGGCAGATTCAGTCACTCTCTTGGCTGGCTCTGGTTGTCAGTCATGTCCTGAAGTTGCTTACTGTCCGGCAGAGAAGGCATAAATCCCTCTTTACAAAAGGCTCATGGCATGAAAATGTTAAAAGAAGGCCAAAGGGGAAGGGATAGGGAATCAGGAGACATCTGAGACATCCTTTGCACTAGATGGTCTGTGATGAATAGCTCCTGGGACTACGAAGTCTTGGGCCATCAGTGACACTCCAGTCTGGGACGCAGGGAGGTGACAGGCTGAAAGAAAAGTTGTTCGTAGACGGCTTCACTCTGATGGTCTCTCATGTGGGAGGGGATGCCATTCTTGTAGTCTCCTGGGAAGCTATTTGCCGCATTCTGTGAGGGCTTTTGAAAAACCGTCGGATAACTACCACAAAAAATAATAGTTAGCTCGGCTGGACCCGGAGGCTTGACTGTGCAAGCTTTCGTGCCTCTCCATCCATTGAGTCTGTTTTCTTCATGGTGGCCTTCCTTGGGCAGCCATTTTCTACACTGTAGCAAGCCAGCAGTTAGGGGTTTTTACCCTGTTCCCCTGTTCTCACAGCTCCCTCAGACTGTTGCGATTCTCTGTCGCCTGTGGATCCAGTCAGGGCCCCAGCCTTCACTCCCAACAGGCTGACCCAAGCCACATGCCATCTCAGAGCCTGTCATAGTGGCCAGTTCCGATTGGTCCAGCGTGCTCATGTGTTCACATCTTGATTCAGCAGGTGGGGTCAGGCGCCCCAAGATGTCCATGGGTTGGGAAGGGGGTTGCCCTGAGGTGATTGGAGGAGCTGTTGTGAGAAGAAGTGGGGTATGGACACAGGACACAGAACAGATGTCCATTACAACCCTGCAGTAATTAAATGCCTCCTAATGAATCCTGCTGGCTGCAGCCCATTGTTAGTTAAGGTGAGGTTTTTATGGCTGTGCAGAGACTCGGTGGTAGGGGCTTGAAACGGAAAAAGGGGAAGGACCACTGGCCCATTTTGTTCCACTCAAATGTAGATCATGATTTTCAGTTTTATAATTACTGATGAGAAAGCCTGAGCCAGAACCTCCCCTGGGATTATCTGCCACTTATCTGGAGTACGTAGCAAGGATGCCAGCTCCCCCCTGCCCACCCACGTCCACTAAGGCCGCCTCCCAGGCTCCAGAAACCTCTCCGCCGGGATGGCCTTGCCAGCACGCTCCCTGGCCTGGGAGCCGAGAAACAGCCTCGCTGTATTTCATCCTTTAAAACATCCAGTCTGCTTGCCACCTCACGATTTTTCCCTTAATGCAGCAGAGAAGTGCATGTTTGGCTGTGATACCTTTTTGCTGTGGAGCGGTTAAATAGCATTTTTCTCTGGATGGCTTCTTTCTGGCCATCTGCCCTAAATGTATCTGTGAATGCTGTAACAGAGGTCACATCTTGGGCCTTGATCATTCTGAAGTGACATTTGGCATTAATTTACTCGTCACCACAGAGGGCCCCAGGGACCGACTTGGGATAAGGTGAGTTATAGCCCGCAAGGCAACCTTCCTCCTAGTGACCAGTCTGAAAGGCTGTTTCAGGCCACTGCATCAGAGTGTTGAGAGGTGAGTTAAGAAGTTTTATTCTTACATGTTTGGAGAAATTATGCCTTCCTGCACCATGCTCAGGAGATGACAGCCTTCTCTATTTCCTCCCAAATTATCGCCATCTTTTTAGGATAGGAGGAGGAACTCCTTTGGGCCTGTTTATAAGTGACACTAACTGGGGCTTCAGCACACACGCAGGGATGCTCTCCGCCGGGCGCACAGATCATGTTCGTGGTGCTCTGCCCTGAAAGCGTATGGAGTTAGCCCTGGCTATTCCTCTTCTCCGTTTGTCATTAATTGCTTCTTTTATTCATACGTCTAGGAGCCCAAGGGAGCATAATTGCTGACATATTCCTCAAAATACTGAGAGTTCTTGGCATCCTTGTAGTATCCATCTCTGTGTTCCTCCGTACCCAGGCCTCCTTGTGGCATTCCAGGTGGGTGATGTGGAAGGATCAGCTGACCCCAGAACAACAACCCAAAGTCTTGACAGATCACACTTCAGTGGGCCAGGCCCATCCATGGTGTAAAGTTGGGTTGCTTCTGTATTTCGAAAACTTGGCACTAGAATGGTAGCTCCGCAAGGACAGAAAGTCTAACTTGCTTTTTTTCACAGTGGCCTCCCCAGCTCCTAAGATAGTTCCTGGCAGAAACTAGGGACTTGGTAAGGGCTTTGTTGAGTTGGATACCCAAACAAATTGTCCTGTGTCCAGTATGATGCTAGGCCCACTTTATTTTGTAGTTTCATTTCTCAAACTGAATGCTGTGTCATCCCCATTTTACAGATGTGGAAACTGAGGCATAGAGCTTGCCCAAGGTCACAGAACTCAGCCCCAGGCCTGACTGATATTAAAGCCTAAATAAGCACATATCCCTGCATCGTGTTGCCCTTAATGGAAGGGTCCCACAAACAGTGGCTCATGGGCCAAATCTGGTCCTCCATTTGTTTTTGGACAGCCTGTGAGCTAAAAGTGGTGTTACATTTTTATATGTTTGAGGAGAAAAAAAAAACAAAAGAACAATAATGTTTGGGTGCCTCGGTGGCTCAGTGGGTTAAAGTCTCTGCCTTCAGCTTGGGTCATGATCCCAGGGTTCTGGGATCGAGCCCCACATTGGGTTCTCTGCTCAGCGGGGAGCCTGCTCCCCGTCCCCCCATGCCGCCGCCTGCCTCTGTGCCTGCTTGTGATCTCTCTCTCTGTCAAATAAATCAATAAAATCTTAAAAAAAAAGAATAATGTTTTATGATGTTTGAAAATTATATGAAAATCAAATTTCAGAGTTTGTAAATAAAGTTTCATTAGAACACAGCCCACATTCCTTTATCTGTTGTCTGTGGCTGTCTTTGCACTGTGATGATAGAATTAAATAGTTGGGGCAGAGACCATGTTACCCATAAAGCCCATAGCATGTCTACTGCCTGGCTCATTGCAGAAAGTTTGGTGGCCCCTCCTGTGTAGCTTTGCATGTCTGCCTTGGTTCCTTTTCCTGTTGATTTTCTGTGAAGTCGGGCTAGCGAAGCCGTCACCAGAGGCTGTTGGAGCCAGACCAGGAGTCCACTCTTTGCTCTGCACTGGCTGGTTGCAGGAGCTTGGGTGAGCTCCTTGATTTGTCTCTTTGCCATATTCCTCCTCGGTCCCGTGGAAGCAACAGAGTAGCCACTGCCTTGGGTTGTGTGAGGATCCACTGTAGGAGGGTCAAATGTAGCTAGACACATTGCTTTGAGCACACTTGGTACATAGTGGCAAGTGCTGGATAAATGCAAGTGATTATTTCCCATCATCCATCCGCCTCTCGCTCTCTCCCTCCCCCTCACGCCCCTCTCACTTGCTCTCTGTCTTCACTGATGCACACACATGAAATTTTGTATCTTATGTTTATCTAAGCCAGAAGAGAACATACTTTTTAGTTGTTCTGCCTCACTTAAGTGTGGAGTGGTTAATGTAGCCACGTGGAAATTAATTACTTGTTTTGTTGTTATATAATTAAGAACTTAATTAAAAATGGGTAACTCTAACTTTTCACTCCATTTTCTCGGTTCGCACAATCTGGATATTTTATTTTGTGGCCCATTAAAATTTGAAAGTGAGTGTGAAGTGTCAGTAACTTTGATGAGTCTTCCTGAAGGCAGTTGTATGGGAATGCATTGTGTCTGCCTTGCTGGGCGCAGCGCTTGTAGGGCCCTGGGAGTGCTGAGCCCCCCAGGAGTGCCCAGTCTGTGGCGGTGAAGCCCAGGCATGCGAGTCAGGCCCCTGAAGGGGAGCAGCGAACCTGAAGGCCAGGTTCTCTTCCTGAGACCAGTCCTGGGAGGTCCTCATCCTACTTACCTGGGTAGATAAATCCCCGTGCAGTCAGGAAGAGTGCTCTGGGATTTCCATCTGTAATTTCTGCCTTTCCCATGGTTGGGCTGAGGCTGGAATACCACACAGAAGCTCTATTTCACAAGTAACTTTCTATAATGAAGCAGAGGAAAATGTGGCATTCCTTTAAAAATAAATAAATAAAAAAATAAATAAAAAGCCCCCCCCCCCTTTGGTACGTGGAACAAACTCGAGACTGTATAAAGTTGAATTTCTTTGTGATCAGTTTCCTGCCTTGGGTTCCAGTGTTACCAGCCTCGTTCACCGTGATGGCCAAGTGTAGCTCATTCTGCTCAGATGTAGCCATACCGAGGTCCCACCGCATGTTCTCCGTCGTTCTCGCGGTACTTTCACATTGGGAAGAGATGAAGAGGGTGGCCCAAAGCTGCATGACGAGCAAGCCTGTGGGGCCGGATTTCCTTCTGGGTCTAGCTGGTTCCCAAACTGTTTGCTCCTAGCCCACCTTTCCCTCGGACTAGTTGATTGGTTACATGGGTATAAGGGAGGATGGGTAGAAAGATAGATGATATGCCCTTGAAAATCTTCCCCAAAGGGACCGTGTGGAAATAAGAGAATAAGCAGCTTGCCTGTTTTATGACTTTGTTTCTTTGGTATTAGGATATTTTTCAGTTATAAAAAAATGCATGCTTATTTGAACAGTTTTTAAAAAATTATAAAGCTGTATACAGGGGGACTTAAACTCTCCTCTTTCACTGTTTTTTTTTTTTTTAAGTACATATATTTAATAATGGTAACATAAATACAATCCTTAATTTACTCTCCTCTCTAATCTGCTCCGTCCCCTAGTAACCATGGTTAATAGCTTGTGTATTCTTGCACATTTTTATTTATGTTGAAATGCATGCTACACTTGCAAAAGGTTTTATTCTTTCTCTAAAGTAGGTGGATGCCTGCTTCACCATCCCTGGATAGTGTACAAGGTCTGTCTTCCAGCCAGTAAATACAGCTTTAACTTATCCTTTATATAGCTGCATAATATTCCATAACCTAGAACAACAGCAGGTCACCACCAGCTAAAAGGACATGTGACCGAATGGAATTAGGAGCTTTTTGCATATTTTTTTTGATTTTGATTAAGGAGTTTTCTGAATAGTTATCTCCGATATGACTTTATACTGCATGGCATATCCTAGTTGGAAATGTTTGTGTTACAGGTGGGCCTAATTATCCTTGATTAATGTACCGGAAAACCTGATAGAACAGAGATTCAGAAAGGGACTCTACAGAAAAGCTGGATCGTATGGATTCCCAGGCCTGTGGGCAGCCGCTATGCACACAGCAGGCGCTCCGATTTGAGTCCACGATGCTTAACACAGTGAGTTATGAGACAGGGAGAAATCTAGACTTTAGCCACTGATTTAACAAACTGGTGACTTGGAGATCAGCACTCTGGCGTTGCCATCCTCATCAAAGGCTATATCTTTATCTAAAATTTATTAGCCAGTTTCAAACCTGTTTGCCAGCTCACTAATGGAAGCCTTTTGAATCAATTTGCTCCTATAATTTAAACAGCATTTCAATGTATATTGTTGAAGCAGAAAGGAGTTGTAGCTCCTAGCCAGTAGAATTAATTATTTATTATCCTTTTCATAAATACTTTCCTAGACCAACATAACTGAAAAATGCTTAGGCTGTTTAAAGCGCGCGCGCGCACACACACACACACACACACACACTGTTTTCCGATGGCTAATTTGAAAAATGTCACTGTATTAGTTTTCATTTACGTCTGTCAGGAAACATTTATATCTACATGTAAGGATTTTTTTCCCTTCCACCAGCTTTTTTTTTTTTTTTTTTTTGTGGAGTATGCATTTAATTCACATTTACAAATTGGTTTCTGTTTTTAACTAAAGGCAATTTTCAGCAAAAATGTTGTGTATGATGTCACAGATCTAACTGCTAGTCTCAGTGTGGCATGCGCCTTGAAATGGCCACCTTCCTTTTTATGAGCACTTTTTTTAAAAACATGAATCTGCTTGATTAGTTTTTAGAAAGGATTTTTAGATTAAGGTAGTATTAGCTTTGGCTCTTTCTTCTGTTTATCATTGTTTGGAGACAGCGTTCCCCTGGCCTCTCCCAGTTTCCCCCGGCTTCAGATTTTAATTATTTATTTGTTTATTTATGTATTTATTCCGAGAGCATGAGTAGGGGAAGGGGCAGAGGGAGAGAGATCATCTCAAGCCAACTCCATACCCAGCGCAGAGCATGATGCAGGGGCTTGATCTCATGACCCCAAGATCATGATTTGAGCCAAAATCAAGAGTCAGATGCTCAACTGACTGAGGTACCTAGGCATTCCTGGTCTCTCCTGGTTTTGCACATCTTGGAATAGGCAAGGAATTTTGAGGAATTCTATAGAGCAAAGAACATGGGAAGATAGAGATGATGTTTCCTGTGGGAGATAGGGGAGGGCTGTGTACTGTCCAGTATGGTAAGGATAATGTCTTCCTCCAGGACAGAGTTCAGGTTGATTTGCTTGATAAAATATTTCGGTTCCTAGGGTCACTCTTTCTTAACTGTGACTCTATCCCACTAAGGGCACAGCAGCCACCTGGGCTGTTAGGCATCACCTATGGGGCAAGGGGCACAGGTGGCTAGAGTTGATGTGCAGATGAACTTTACACTGTTGGCGATGTTGTAAGCAACAGGTACTTTGTGTCTGAGCCTGAAGTCTCATGTCTTCTACTCGCTCTCACAAAGCTTGGCAGCTAGCTCCTTAGCTTACCTGAAAGGTGAAATCCTACACCCTTCACAATTTGAAAATTACCAAATCATTAACAGAGATTATAGAGAGCTAGGCATGAACTATGGCCTGCTTGCTAATAAAAATGGCCCATATTTTTATGTTTTTGTGACCCATAAAAAATAAAAAAAAATTCTATGTGACAGACACCACATATGTTCCCAAAGATTAAAATCTTTATTAAAAGTATTTAGTGCCCTTTATAGGAAAGATTTGCTGACCCCGATGGAGAGAAAGCTATTAGTAGGATGTCTAATACACTGTAGGTGCAGCACTAATAACAGCAAACACTGAAATACTGTTAATCATATGCATTTTACACCCATGGGGGCCCTTCACTCCCCTCGCTGTCCTGGGAGATACACCATTACCTTCACAGGTGGGTACAAAAGTGTCTTTATTAGTGTGAGAAAGAAGAGGAGACACTGAGAGGCTGGTTAACTTACCCAAGGTCACAGAGCTGGTAACCAGAGGTAGCTCCACGCTGCCAGAGTGTGGAGCCCAGGCTCTGGCACTCTGCGGCCTCCCTCTGATGGGCCATCACAGTATTGAGTTCTCCCTGTGTACCTCCTAGTGGCCGTCCCATGCCCTTTTAGCCCTCTGCAGTGGGCTTCCCTTTTGAGATGAAGAAATGGAAACTCCTGTGAGCTTCAAGCCTTACCCAATATTGTGTCACCATAAGTCTTGGTCCTGAGACTCAAACCCAAGTCTGTCTGACCCCCAAACTGATACTCTTTTTACAGCTTATTCTATGGCAAATGCAGCCATTATTTTGGCCCATTTTCAAAGTGACTAGCTGTAATACCTTATAGATTTTAAAAATTAATACTTCATGTTGGTTATAAATCATTTCCTTTATGTTAATGGGCATGTGTATTTTCTGGGACATTTGTCTGGTCTTTAGATACTTTGGCTCCTTTAAGGGTGATGTATCTGCTAAAATGGGGCATAAAAGCCAACCAAATAGGAATCTTATAGTGCTCCAGGCTCGTGCATCCATCATGAAAGAGCCAGAACTAAAAGAATACCTTGGAGACTTAAACAGATCCACTTTCCAATTCCCTGTTTTCGTTTGGGTGACAGAGTTGGTCTGAAAGACCCTGTCATCTTACAATTCTACCAGTCTCTAGTGGTTTCGACCTTTTTGTTGTTTGTTTAATCTGGAGTAATCTTGTATCAAATGATGGTTTTTATATTTCATAGAACTCTAGAAGCATACCAGTATTAGGACAATTACTTTAAATCCCATCTTCCAGGTAACTATGGGTACTATTCTGTGTCATTTTGACTCCTTTTTTAAAAAAAAATAGTTTTGATGATTTTATGCTTTATCTCATCCCAGATGGTCTTCTCATCCACCTGACTTTCAAATCTGTTTTAATCTGGGGAATTTTGCTTAGGTTGAAGGAATGAGTGCGTGTATCTTGTCAGAGGAAATTACAAGCCCATGTAAACTCACTCTTCCTTCTAGCATCTCATTCACTGAGACCACAGTCTGCTGAAGTTTCACATTGTTATGTCCTAAAAGCATGCCCATATTTATATACCTTTACTTATCCCGGTTTGCTTTAGCATTTGAATACTATTATAAGTCTTGAAAGATCCTGGGAGCCAATCATAGGATTTTACAGTTCTCAGTTCTTCAAAATCTAGATGTAGGCAGAGAGCCCATGTAATAATAATTCAATTAAATGTAAAGTCATTCAATTAAATGTCCCTTTTTCTTGTTTTCTTTCTAGGGTGGTAGGAGTTCTGTGTTTGTCTGCCCCAGTGAGTAGGAGGCTTTGGGATGACTGGTCATCTCTTGTCCTCAGTTTTACCTTTACTTCTTGGTCTTTATGGGATGTAGTCTTTCCAGGAGTGGAAACCGTCCTGTGAAGGCTCTGCCTGGAGAGAAGGGAGCTGGGTGGAGTAGGGAAATGGCTTCGGGTCATCCAGCCTTAACCGTAATCTACCAGGTATGGGAGGACTGGTCGAGCATTTTGTGAGCATGCAGTCCAGACAGCTTGGGGAATTTTGGTAGCCCACTGCTATCGTCTGGCATTTTGTTTTCAGGGATTCTATAATAAACATTGTGCATGTCTGGTCAGGCAGAGTGAGGTTCTCATCTGGGCTGTGCATAGTTTCCCAGCCAGGAGACCATAGGTAAGCTCGTCAACCTTTTGGAGTCACAGGTAGCTTCTCTGTTAAAGGAGGGTATTCTGAGTTATTTATCTCTACATAAGAAATTACCCCCAGACTTGGAAGCTTAAAGCAATGGCCATTTGTTTTGTCTTGTGATTTCTGTGAAGTAGGAATTTAGGTAGGGCTGGACTGGCTGGATCTCGTATTCCTTGTGGTGTCTGTGGAGATCACTCCCTGGTGCTTTGTCGGTGGGTGAGTTATGGCATTAATCTGGCCTAGGCTGTTCCCTCCTAGGTGTGGCACCTTCATGGGGATAATCAGGATGCTGGGCCCAACTGGGACTGTTGTCTCGTTCACCCGCGTGCAGCCTTGCCTCGGCAGCACGGCAGTCTAAGTGGAGGTAGATTGTTTAGGTTGTGGCTCAGTGCTTCCAGAGAAAACGTTCTAAAGGACACTTGGAAGCTGCTAGTTTCTTAAGATCTGGGCCTAGAGATTTACATGTGATTCGTTCGGCCGTCAGAGCAGCCACATAGCCCACTCTGATTGACGGGGAGCAGGCATGCCTCCTTTCTGAGGTTGGAGTGTCCAGGAACTGCAGCCATCTCTAACCCCATCACAGCGGGTCGCAGCGCCCGCCTCATCGGCTGTGGAGCAAGTGCAGACTTCCTGAAGACGAAATGCGGCGGGCACATCAACAATGTTGCAGTCGTTCACAGGGGCAGCTGAAGTCGTGATGCTCAAGTACAGTTAGGAAAATGCTGTTTTTCTTCACTGCCCTCTGTGCCGGTTGTTGGCAGTTAGAAAAGTTGGATCAGGGAGAAGTATGACGACACGATGTACATTTGCCTCCCACCTCCACCAGGGGATGTCCTCAACAGCAGGTCCTTTGAAGGTTGCATGTTTGGCATCAGGGCTCCAACTCAAAACCAGAAGCGCCCCGGTACGTGGTCATTGACGGTGGGCGTTTACTCCTTGGTGGTCTCTTCCCTCCACCTCCCCTTCAGCTCCACTCGAACTCTGGGGGTCTCGTCTCACTTTTGTCAGTGACAGAGTGTCAGATTGGCTCTTCACCTCTCCGTGTCCCCTCTGAAATTCATTCCTCTCATGCTGCGCTTTGTCTTCCTATAGCAGAGGTTTGATTGTGTCCATGTGAAAAAACAAAACAAAACATTAATGAGGTCCCTTTGGGTAGCAGTCAAGTACAGACTTCCTGGCCTCCAACTCTTCCCTGAATTGGTCCCAGCTGTCTTCTCCTACCTTAATCACCCTACAACTGCCCCTCCCAAGTTTCTCCCAAGCAACCAGTGTTTAGGGTGGTATGGAATTCAGAATAACCCACTTTGTGCTTCGTCCGTCTCTGCCCTGAAGTGCGTTTCCATGTGCGCCTGACCTCCACTGGGCCAGAGAATAGCATGTACTTGGAGAAATCATTCATTCAGTGGACATTTACTTCATCCACAGGAGGCATAGAAGGAGTTTAGAGCAGAACTGTGAAATTATCCGACCTGACTTGCAGGCGCCAGGCAGCTGCACGAGGAACTAGGGTGGAGAGGCATGCTAGGGGATGAGCCAGGTCACCCAGGCAAGAAGTGGCCAGTTTCTGAACAAATGTGGTTGCACTGAGTCCAGGGTAGAGGAGGCAGGTTTGAGAGGTAGGAGGGAGGTGAAACCAGCAGGACTGGGGCAGTGACCTTAAGGGGGTGGTAGGCGAAGCATATAGAGGAGGAAGGACAGAGGCTAGTCTGTTGGGGACGATGGGATGCACGGCACAATCATCCATGATGTGGCGTATGGGAGAAGGGGAGGATGTGGTTGGAACAAGAGGAGTTCTTTGTAGCTGTGTGGAACTCAGGGCTCCTCTGGGGCATCCAAGTGGAAGTGATTGGTTGGCATCTAGATTTAGATCAGGTGCTCTGGGGTGTGAATGGGATAGAGTTTGACCTGGTGTGATTATATTGGCAGATTTGGCCTAGAGAACCCCACATTTGACTGAGGTGATCTGCTTGCCTTGAAAATTGCTTGGTTATTTTCAGATTACAAACAAATCTGTTCCAAACACCCCAACTAACTTTCTTGCTCTACCCTGTATTTCAGCTTAACTGGAATCACATCCTGGTCTCCCTGAGTACCCCATGCTTCTCTTCCTTTCCTCCTGTTCCTTCTGCTGGGAACAGACTCCCTGTCTTTACCCCTCCCACCACCATCCTCCTGTCTCTTCGTGTCTACCTCCTGCCCACACTCTGAAACCCATTGTGTTTCCAGACTGCACCTGCTCAGACTTATCATCACCCCTTTCTACTCTCCCAATGCTTTTTCTGTCTTTAGTGCATTTATCACTTCAAAAAGTGTATTGTAGTCTATTCTGAACTCATCTTGATTCCCCTACTTTGTAAACTCCCTTGAAGTTAGAATTCATGTTGGCTTCCCTTCTTTTTGCATACTTCATAACTTAAATTGTTGATATCATGTAATAACTCATCTCGTACATGGTTCCCATCTTCCTTGACCTGTCCCTTTTCTGCCTCTCTGTGCCGTGTAGGATTTTGGCAGAAGCAGATCTTACATCATGTATTTAGTGTTGCTGATGAGAGTAAGAGTTTTGAGGCATGATTACTCTCTAGCTTGGTCCTGTGGTTTGGCTTCAGGTTCTGTGTCCTTCCTAGTGTATTAGGCCCCAGATTTTAACTGCTAAGCTAACTCTCAGTCTGATGACTTCCCTTCTTCTTGTTTGATCTGCTCAACACCATTTCCCTTCTCTGGATAGGTGCCTCAGGACCACTGGAGCAGTTCTGCTCTGGACCTGGCCCTACCTTGGACATTCTCCTTTGGGAAGACAAAAATTCCTTTTACCTTAGCACCTGGTGGATCCTCAAGCAGAACTTCATGAAGTATACCGAGTCCCTAGTGGTTGCAGTGATTAAAAAGTAAAATTCTGAATATTTCTTGACAATTTTTCCCTTCTTCTGGCTCATTTTTGGTTTTATTAATTTCCTGTGCTTCTGGTTCATCAGTTGCAAGCCACCATGTGAGCCAGTCCAGTTTGGCAAGCATTGAGAGCCCTCGATGTGGGAGCCCTTTTCTTGGGTGTGGCTGACACAGTGTTCACTAAGGAGCCCAGAAGATTAAAATAAGATATGATGATAGATCTAAAACATGACTGAATCCAACCAGTAAACATGTTTTCTTTGGCCTCCACACTTTCTTTTTTGAAATGGAGAATGTTTACTCAAAACCTTGATTCTTAGTTTCTCTCAAAAACAAAACAAAACAAAACAAAACAAAACAAACCTGGCCAGTCTGGAAACCTCGCTCTGCGTTCTGCAGGAGCAGTCCTTGGCTCGCTCAGCCCAGTGGCTGTCCAAGTTGGCTGGACGGGGGCTGTGTGCCCCACGTCAGTCCCTCCCACCGTCCCTGTGATGTCACATCTGGCCTCTCTTCCTCACTGACATGCCCTGGCTGGCGCATATGTATCACCTGCAGCCTCTGGCTTCCCTGGAGGAGCTGGCTGAGTGCTTTGATGGAATGGGGGAGGGGCTCTCTTGCCACATCAGAGGCCCCACATCAGAAATGTGGCTAAACCGCATTTCTAAGGATGAGTGATCTAGGCATGTGGAGAGAGTGGTGAGGCCATCACCCAGGCAGAAGTGCAGAGTTAAAAACAAAATCACATGCTGTGCCCTGAGTGATGCGCCTGTGAACCGCATAGGTTGCTCCCTTCTTTGGAGCAGGAGGTGGAAGAGGAGTGCCCTAATTGGCTCATTTTGGAATCTTCTTTATGGTGATTGTCTCTCAATACAACACTTCCGGCCCCAGAAAAATCCATTGAAAAAGGCATTCACCGCAGTGGCTTGCCCATCAAAGGTCCTGTGGGTGTCGGGGGTTAGGAAGGCAGTATCAGTATCCCTTGTTGTGTGAGAGGTAATGAGTCGCCCTGGCTGGGAACCTCCCTGGCTTGGCTGTGACCCGCACCCGCTCTCTCGACTTGAGGGCACTTTACTTTGCTCGTCCCTGACTCAGTCTCCTCATCTGTCACACGGAGTAAGACCGAGAGGGATCTTGAGCTCCTCCATGCACAGCACCAGCACGGCCCTGGCTGGGAGCACACTGCCGGCGAGAGGCACCGATGGTGCTCCGAATTCTAGCACAAGTGGCGTGTGCCACTTCAACACGTGCCGCGTGTCCCTGGTGACTTGGGGGAGCGATGGACGCATCAGGGCTTCTCCAGTCTCCCGATGTTCAGCTGTGTCTACAACAGCCAGCTCCTTTCCAGTTCTCCTTATGGCCATGAGCAATGCGAAACCCTTCAGGAAGCAGGTTGCTTGTGAACTACAGATAATTAAGTAAAGAAGCCCAGTCCCTGCTGCCACTGTGGGATCAGTTAGAATACTGGAAGTCAGGTGTGTGTGGCCGTGACCTCAGTGGTGGCATGCTGGAGTCGCCGCCTCCGGACGGTGAGTAGATCTAGCAAGCAGAGGGGAAGTACCGCCAGTGTCCCTCCCACTCACCTGGCAGTGTGCGATGGCTGGGAGTGAGCGTGTTTACCATCCGAAAGTTAGGGAGGCTTTTACGAACTGGGCCATCTCTCCTTGGTCCCCATTCTTCCTTGCGTCTCCGAACTCTCATTAATTTTTCACAGGCTTGTGATGGATAGTTTTTATTTATTCACGTCTGAGGTTCTGTTGTGTGAAAAGGACTCATTTTATAACATTAGATATTCATGGCTTGGGATAGATGGGATAAGGAACTTATTATTAATGTGTCACTGTGGGAAACTTACTCCAGTTCATTTGCGAACCTTGTTAAATTTGGTGTGGTCAGCAGACACGGCGAAGTTTGGGATGCGTTCTCTTAATGGAGGGCAAAGAATTTGCTGTTGCTTTCCCTTGATTCAGTGAAATGAGTTTAAATCTTCTTTAAATATTTTGAAAGGCCTATTTGAAGGTAGAAGAGAAAAAAAAAAAAAAGTGAGGTGGGGCGGATGGTAGAGATGAAGTAGGAAATGAAGCTCCCGTCTCCTTGTTGGAGAGCCTGGTTTCTCTAGCTTTCTGGGGCTTGGCTGCCGGGTGTGTGTGAGGCACCGACTCCTCCCTGAGAGGTGAGGTCTGGGTTCCTCGCCCCTCTCCCACCACCAGGGCCAGCCTCGCTCCTTGGGGCAAATTGCAGATTCTTCCACCTTTGCGTTCTATCCTCCTGACCTCTGCTCTGGATTCCGGGGAGTTCTCCACTCGGCGCTCCCACTGACATCACCGAATTCCTTGCCCTGGACAAATGGAGGGAATATGAACATGCCATCTTGTAAATCAGAGCCGGGGGTAGAAGGAGGGCACAGTAGGGAAGCCGGCCCAATCTGCTGCCGTGTGAGCCCGGGAAGGCAGGAGCATATGGTGCATTCAGTTCTCTGCAGAGATGGGCTCTGCTCTCTGCTAGGGACAGCGCGTAGATTGTACGGGATTTGTGGGGCTGTTTTGTGTTTGCCAGTTGAGTTTAGCAGTGACATGGCTGGTGGCCACTGCTGCTTCACAAACTCCTCCTTGCCAACAGTAAAACAGAAGACTGCATGAGAAGGACACATTTTGCAATCTGGAAATTCTCCAAATCAGGCATTAGATTTGAAGAGTGTCCAACACACTAAGAAATCATGTGGTACCACCTTGGTCACATATCATGGGTCTTTTCAAGCATAGAATTCGTTGATGAGAACCTGTCCTTTACGGGGGTAAAAAGAAGGGGGGGATTTTTTTGATAATCAAAGCAATTAGCTTATGAAGTTGATGCTGGGGTGTAAGCGGCACAAGTAGGGGACAAAGGAATGAAATATGCCTTAGAAGGCACCCTCCGACGATGTTTCCATAATGCAAAACATTTGTTTCTCGCCGGGATCCCATTGGCGGTTCGCTGGTATTATATTGCCATTTATATTGGAAAGGCAGGCAGTGCGAAAACTGTAGTCTATTAAGAGTTGTGAGTGTGTGCATGTGTATACAGTGAAATAATATCTAGTGTAATGTGAAGTGACAGTCAAAATTACAGCTTTTCTCTCGCCGCAAGGGCACTTCTTTGCCAAGTATAGTAATATTGTTGTAGCAGTGTTCAAGGTTGTCAGCAAATCTGGCTTACTCTGCAGAGAGTCATAATAGTGTGTGGAAGGAAGGAGCTTCCTGTCAGGGGAAATACTATAATTTTGATATATATTTGTTGGTGCCAAACTGCAATTAAATAGGAGGTGTTGGAAGAAGGTTTTATTTAACCAGCTTGAATTTGTTAATTAATTAGCAAAAATGTGTATTTGGAATGCTTCAAGAAACAGTTCCGTGTTGTTCACATAATGTGATTCCACACAATTATTTTTATTTTTGTTTGTCTCTTAAAGAAAACAAAGCACCCCCTCCACCAGAATAATGCAGAATAAAATGTTTTCAACCACCAGAGGAAGGGAAAAATAAAACCCCTTGAATAATCTTACCTCTTACATCTTCTTTTGGGGAGCATTTCTTAGTCTGTTAATGCTGGGAGATTTCCCTCGGTGATCGGTCATACATGTTAGTATGTGCAGCCATGTCTGTTATGTGACTTAACTTGTATCTTGGTTTAGTTTGTGATTACATCGGAAGATTTTTCAAGAGACTATAGGAAAAAAGCTTTGTCGTGCAGTTTCAGGGTGTGTGTGTGTGTGTGTGTGTGTGTGTGTATTAAATTGCTTGCAAGACACAAGTCCGTCTCTGTAGTATCACGCAAGGGATGCTAGTTCCCCGGTCTTTTCCTAACTTGGGATAGTAACAAGTTTCTCCGTGACAGCTCCTCCTTCCATTCTCGAGAAAGGACGAGGGTTTTACCAGAGTTCCCTGTATGCTGCTATTCTGATGAAACATGCTTCCTTTTTTGGATAAGGAGAAGCCGTGGAAGTTTTAATAGCAACAATGTATTAAAAACTCTACTGCATTATTTGTTCAGAAATCAGGAACCGAAAGATTGTGTTGTTTTAAAAAGATACATTTAAGGGTCTTGAGAAAGCTGTGTGTCTGTGTGGAGGGGGGGATCCTTCCCTCTCATACTGAGCATTTTGCAAATTGAGTTTCATTCTCCTATAAAATATGAAACCAATAACATTTTATATGATCATAAAATGTGTCTACTTTGTCTCCATCTTTTATGAAAAAAAGAAATATTCCCAAAGTATATTATGAAAAATAATTAATAAGCAACCTATCATAGTTATTTTCTGAGATTAATTATTACCCTGAGAAATCAATTTCAATTTCTACTGTTTGAGAGACTCATTGTGACGGGGTGTTTCCAAAAAGGGGGAGTGAGTTAAGATGCTAAGTGGGAGCCTTCATTCCCTAGGGAAAATGTCTTTGCTGCTGGCCGTGATTTATCCAGTGCTGTCTTGCCCGTTTATACCCCATGCCAGGAGAATGTATGGGAAGTGTAATAGAGCTATTAGAACCTAGTGAAGCAGATTGGTTACAGTAAGAAACAAAAGTTATCTTCATATCACTGAAATAAAAGTGAGATACCCTCGAGTCTTCACAAAAGAAAATAGCTTGGCCCTTTTTTCCCAACAAGCTTGAGCTAATAGATCAGGGGATCCTGATCAAGGGGATCGAGAGAGGCAGCATGAATCTGTTTTCATGATGATCTCCTGTCCTGAGACAGAGGTGAGTAAAGGGGCGAAAGGGGAAGAGAAACTTAAACCTGCAGCTATCTCCTGGTAGAACACAGGAAACCAAAAATGGAGGGAATGATTGCATTTCCCCTCTTGGCAATATTCTGTAAAAGCCATCAAAGTCACACTGTGTTTTCACCAGACACCTGAGTTTCTTGAGCTGAGACTAAAACGTTCCAGCCAGTTACAGTCAACCATGGCACGCTCTCCCCAACAGGGAGAACTCTCTGGCACTGGTGGGATGTCCTCCCAAATTCAGTATGTTCTTAAGGTACATTAAAAAAAAAAAAAAAGGAAGGAGTCTGTTATTTCCCCACCTTTAATCTACTTTATGTTTTGGCGTTCGGCTTATAGTTTTCTATCAGTTGAGACAGTTGATATTATGTATTTTGTATGTTTTTTTTTTAAGATTTTATTTATTTATTTGACAGAGATCACAAGTAGGCAGAGAGGCAGGCAGAGAGAGAGAGAGGAGGAAGCAGGCTCCCTGCTGAGCAGAGAGCCCGATGCGGGACTCGATCCCAGGACCCTGAGATCATGACCTGAGCCGAAGGCAGCGGCTTAACCCACTGAGCCACCCAGGCGCCCCTGTATTTTGTATGTTTTAAGATGAGCATTTCAACACTTGGTGACATTCAGCAAAAAAATACGGTAACTTCTAAGGATGAGGTGAGAAACAACCAATCCGTTGGTCTGTGGATTGACTCTGTATCTTTGGGATCCCAGCAGCCTGGGTGGGCAGAGGTGTCTGGGTTTGAGGAAAGGGATAAGAACAGATTCCTAAGTTAATTAGTAAGGACATTCCCCTTGTACACGAAAGAGTCCGAATTCAAACTAGCTTAAGTGGAAAGGGTCGCTACCGTCTTATGAATGCAAAGTTTTATGCAAGGGTCAGCAAATTCTCTTTGTAACAGGACAGATAATAAATATTTTTGGCCCTGCATTCTCTGTCCCAACTACTCACCTCTTCCTTTGTAGCAAGGAAAGTCACACAGACAACTGGTAAGCCACTGGGTGTGGCTGTGCACCAGTAAAACTTTATTCATGGAGCCTGGGACTTGAATTTCATGTGTAATATTTCATGTGTTAAAATATATTCTTTGTTCTTTCTTCAACCATTTAAAAATGTATTCTTAGACCCTGGGCTGTATGAAAACGTGCAACTGAGGTCCACATCAGCTCAGTGCTTTATTTGCCAACCCTGGGTTTAGAGTCAAGGTTGTCCCAGAGCTTAAGGATGTCATCTAGGCCCCATCTTGATTCTGGTTTTTTCTCTCTCTCTTTCTTTCTTTCTTTCTTTCTTTCTTTCTTTCTTTCTTTCTTTCTTTCTTTCTTTTTTTTTTAAATTTTTTGTTTTTTTAATTATATTCTTTAAAAAAAAAAAAAATCGTCTGAGTGTGGATCAAGATGACCACTAATAGACTAGCAGTTTCCCAGGTTAGCCAGTCCTGGTACCAAGAAGCCGTTTTCCCCACTGTCCTGGCAAGGAGCCAGGGCAACAGGACTAGCCTGGCTTGGAGGCAGGTACTAGCCCTGAATCATTTATGGCCCATAGGATGAGTTCGTTAGTCTAGGCTGGAATCCCACACCCTGGCCCAGTGTGCAGTCTGGGAGGCCCTGTTCCCTCGTGAAGAAATAAGCTCCCTTTTGGCAGCAGAAGGGACATGGGAATGCATCCCGGAGAGACAGAGCTACACCTTCCGCAGTCCACTGTGAATCTTTTACAGTCTTATGTTATCATTTAACTTTTAGATGTTTCTGGAAACAAATCCTTTCTGGATGTAGCTTCAAAAAGGAGCATGTTGGATGGTTTCTGATCCATGACTGGCAGACAACGGATCTCTAAATTGCTCTGCAGATTTTGTTCCCTGGAAGCTGAGCCCAAGGCAGGCTTCTTGTTCAGCTGATAAGGGAGGTTGTGCTTTCAGGAGAAGCAGAGGGAGGAGAATAGTGTGGGGTATGGACAATGGTCTTGAAAGATGTGACCGGCTTCAGCCTGATCTCATGGGAGCTCTGGAATATGAATGGGATGGCAGAGTGGATCCTGCTTGAGACAAGGGTGTGGCTGGCTGGTGTTCAGTGATTAGCCAACATCTGGGCATAGCCTCTCAGGTGAGGCAGAAAGGAGGAGCTGTGAATTAGCAGCCAACACTCGAAAGCCACTGGGCGCTGCTGCCCCGTGAGGGAATCTGCGGTTAGGAGGCACCACTGTAACACACTGGTCTGCAAGAGAGACTTCTCGCTAAGTGCTCTCTACCCATGGAAGGAAGAAGGATTTTTGACATCAAAGTATTTTGCAGGCAGTGTCTGTACTGGATATTAACTGACACCACAAGGGCAGGTCTATAACAAGTTTAAACCTCACTTGCTCCCATTGTCCTTGTACCTGGTTTTCCACTTTCTGACCTGTTTACTTCAACATTGTGATCCTCTAATAACTTTTGTTTAGTGAAATTCAGGCCTTTCAGGATGCTCTGCTAATGTCTTCCCTTTTTAATTGAGTAAATATATTATACACAGCTGGGTAGGTTGTTTCCTTGCTGGCCTTGCTGCTACAATTTGAAAATGGATACAGTTTTCTTTAACTCACATAGAATGAATGTGGCATTTATTCCTGGTTTCCTGTGGCTCTCCTCCTTTAGAAAATGTATTTACATGGGCATTTTTGAAACACTTTTTAAGATACTGAAAAGTTAAAAAAACAAACAAAAAAAGAAGAATAGAAAAGCCCCTTACCCCTCCCCCAAACAATGGCTACATTGTGACAACAGTGGGTTGAGCTAAATTCAGCTACGTCAAGGAAGAGCAATAAAAGGAGATGGATTGTTCTCTAAGCTTCACTTTATTGGATATTGTAATTGACATATAGTTGTCATTTATAATCATCTGTCCATTCCTGTGAGTTGGGAGCAGTAAAGTTAATTGTGGCGGCTCATTTGCATTAATCTCACCTCTGAAGGGTACAGTAACCCATTAATATCATGTCATGATGAATTATCACAAATAACATTGAACATATTGATTAATGATCTCTGAGATTTGTATCTCGTTAAAACATTTTGTTAGCTCTTTAAACTTTTAAGCCAACAACCATTGCATGTAGGAGGTGTTAGAGATCGTCTGAGAGGTGGTGGTGGGGAGTGGCGTACATTGCAGGGTCACTGGTTTAAGGAGTTGGACCACTCAGTTTCCATTAGATCTTTTTTTTTTCCTCTTCAAGAAGCCAAGCACATTGTCTTGGTAACCTCCTCCTACTTTTCACTGGATGATGGTTTCTTCAAAACAGTGGCTTCTTTGATTATAACATGTTTCTGATTCTTGACTGGAATGGTTCTAAGAAGAGTTTTTTAAAGTTACCTATTCAGTGCTCTGGATGATGGCCTTTGGAATCTCTTAATCCATCTGGATCTGCTTGCTACTTTGAAGTGCAGAATTCTTTTTCTCCATTGAGTCAAAAATCCCAGACTATTATGTTAACATAAATGTAGACCACATTTGAAATGAGTTGTTTGAGTTGAAATTATGTCACTTAAAAATAACACTTATCCTTTGTTTTATAAAAATTCATTCCTCTTTTCCTGGGTGCTCTTATTTTTTTAGGCAATTGTCCACAAACACACACACACACATTGGCCACCCACGTCATGTAGGCGCTAGTGAGATTGTAAGAAATTTTCTTTAATAAGTCCATTGTAGAATTTCCTCATAGATGTTTAAATACAGTAGACTCAGAAGAAAGAAGAAAGTTGGCATAAGAGCTGAATTACAAAGCTTGTTCTTTGCAGCTGTTTCCTTTACCAGTTGTGAAAGTGTTACAGTATTTGATCTCTGTAACTTACATATTCCTTTGCTTATGGTTAGTTAACATGCGCTCTGTTTTTCCTAGATACGCATTTAACAAATGCAAATATTGGGATGGGTATCCTCTGCTATTTGCTTAGAGAAAATGGGCCTCAACGTCCTGAAATACGGATGCTTTGAAGGAGGTGTCATTGATGTTTGGCTGGATTGGGTGGTCTTAAACCCTGCGATCAATTCTAGGAAGAGACAGATTTGCAAATTGCTGTTTGTCTGGGGCCCTCTGGCCCTGGATCTGTGACTTCCCATGGACAGAAGGATCGTGCCCCCCATGCTGTTAAGCCACCAGCTCCTGGAAGGCTGGAATCCTGGTTTAGCACCAGATTTAGCACTGACTGCTTTGGAAAAGGCAGAGGCAAGAGGGCCACACACCCGTGGGGAACGATGCTGCTATTATGTATTGTTTGTACCTTTAGCCAGTAGGTAAGGACAGTGTTACCATCCTTCTGTGTTCTCAGATGCTCGGTTTTATGGAGGGGTCTTAAAACAATAATCAGACCATATGTGCAGCAATCTTTGGGCCTAAATAGCTAAGGACAAAGTCGATTGCTTTTTTCTAAGGGCCACTTTCCCTTCTCTTCTTTGTCAGGCCTGTGATGTTCCTCACCCACTGAGTATTTAATATCTGTGTTTTCAAATCAAAGAACAAGCTTTTTGTCTCCCAGGATAGTATCTTGTAAAGCCAACCTCTTTATTACTTCACTAGTTTAAGGCTTTATTACTTGCCATCCAAAGCCTACTAGTGAATTATGCATGTTACACATCTCAGCAGCTTCACTCCTCACTCTCCTGCCACCTTTTTGGGGGCCCAAAAAGTACAAGGAGATCTCGACATGGGTTCATTTCTACCCATGGTATTAATCCTTATTCATTTTAAAAATCTGCTAACGGAAATATTTCCATTCAGCTCATTAATCAATTGTGATTTTCATTCCCTTGTTTTGTAAAAGCTGTTGCAATAAATACTTTTTTCACAAGGCGAAAATCCAAGAGATGGATGCAGCCAGTGTAATTAATTGCACCCAGTTACAGGAGATCAGCAAGTCTGTGAGATTCACATGCTGCTCTACCATATGGTTGCCCAGTAGGCGAAAAATTTGATTAATGTTTTGAAGTAGATTTTTTTCAGCAAATATTACAGCCCCAGATGAGGTGGGTTTTTTTTTTTTTTTTTTTTTTTGCCTTTTACTTTCTAGTATTGTTAGACTTAGCTGAAGGAACCAATCCTCTGATTTAAAGCCTAATAATATTGTGATCCAGTGAAAACTTAACATGCAATAAAAATTGCAGTCTGCCTGTCTCTCGTGGATACAGAAAAATAATACTTTATGTCTTTGTTCATAATTAAGTAAAATGTGAAACTTGGATCCTAGAACTTGATTTTTTTTTCCCCTCCTCAAAAAGAAAACATAACTGTGATTTAATTGATGTGTTTTTGGTATGATTTATAAGCAACACATTTGGGCAGACTTTTAATGTGTAAGAGGAACAGCAAAATAAAACAACAAAAAAATGAGTCAGTGAATAGCTTCTTATGAATTGCACGCTCCATACCGATGAGACCACCATAATTATGACTCTGTGAGTGTCATAGAAAAAAAATTAAGTTGTTTTTACTGTTATCCTAGAGATAGATTAGGTTCATGACCACTTGAGATAGTCATAGTTAATTTCTCCTTTATTAGGGAAGAAAGGTTTTTTTTGTTGTTGCTTGTTTGTTTTTTTCAAGTTAGAAAGTCTGTTTCATTTGATGGCTTCTTGTCATGTTGGACACCCATCCTCTTATGTCACTGCCCCACTAGGGTCATGCTCCGCCTTGTCATTCTGATCACTGGGCCAGAGTCAGCCGTTGAGTGATGTAATGGGACAAGATGCAGTAGTCCTGATCTTGGCATTCAAAACAACAACATGAAATTTTGAAAACACATGGGAACTGGCTTCACTCTGTAAGGAAAAATGAAATAAAACAAAATTCTCCATTTTGGCGAAGGAGACTGGATGCTTCAGACAGTTTAGCTCTTCTGGATTTTTTTTTTCCTTTTGAAACTTAATAATTTCTAATTGCCTAAGCAGCTTAGGACTCTCCTTACATTTTGACATCTGTTGAGATGTCTATTAGCTCAGGTGGTTAAAGCATGGTCTTTAACCAAGTATCAAGCTCACTTTAAATTCTTTGTCTTGGGCAATAGAAAATTCTCTTTTCTAGAGTTAGAAACAGTATTCGTAACTTTGACACCCACCCCCCACCCCACCGGGTCGAGAGAGACACTCCATTCAGAAGAAACTGTGTCACCATTTAACAAAGCAATAGTATGTGCTGTTGTCTCTTAGATGGCACATGATTGCTGCTTCCTCTCTCTCTCTACAGTATTTTAAGGGCTTGGAGTGAGCTCTCTTTCCAATGGCTTAGCTAGGGACTGGCTCAGTCAAAATACAGGGGCCAAAGCAGAGACCAAGAGGGCCAACTGTGATTTTGAGTAAGTTCCTTGTCATTCAAAGTTTTCATCTTTGAAGAAAAGATTAGAGATTTCTGATAAATATCCGATGTTTTGGATTATTTGACTGAACTAGGTTTCAAATCTTTTTTTCTATTTTTATTTTAATGATTGCGTTAGGTAGTAATTATCTACAAAGGCATGAAAAGAAGTGTTAGATCGAGAGCACATTTTTAAGATTTTATTTTTTAAATTTATTTTTATTTATTTATTTTTGTCTTTGGTGCGGGGGGGTGGGCGGGGGGAGGTCAGAGGGAGAGGGACAGAGAGAATCCCAAGCAGACTCCACCATCATTGCAGAGCCCAACCGTGAGATCATGACCTGAGCTGAAATGGAGTCAGATGCTTAACTGACTAAGCCACCCCGATGCCCCAGTTTTATTTTATTTTTTAAGTAGGCTCCACACCCAATGTGGGTATCAAATTCATGACCCTGAGACCAAGAGTCTAATGCTCTACTGACTGAGAGTCCAAGAGTCCAGGCAACCCCCTTGACAGCATATTTTTTAAAAGTCCAAAGAAACTAGCATAGCCTGTCTCTCCTAAGTTTGGGTTGAAGCTGTTTCTATCAGGTTCATTGTGTCATCCGAAAAGAGATGTTTACAGTGAAGCAGTTTTGGAGAAACCCTTCAAGAAAACACTTCTTTAAGATTTAACTAACTTTTTCCTTTGTCATTCAGTCATTTCTAGTGAATGTTTTTTAACTGTGCAGTTGAAGCAATCAGTTTTTGAAAGCCTGCTGTATTCAAGACACTTTGTATGGCCATCTCCAATTACAGCCTGCTTTTTTTTTTTTTTAATGAATAAAAGGAACTCCTTTTAAATTTATATTTAATATGGTAGGAAAAACTTGAACAATATATGGTCAGTTGGTAGGAGACGGTACATCGAATTATTTGAGTTTACCTTTTTTTTTTAAAGCAGCTTATACATATATGCATTTTATTACCAAGTCATAGGATGAATGGCTGAGGGAAATGTTTGAGAGGCTCTGATGAGGGCCAGTGCCTTATGGCAATAAAAGTAATGTTAGCCCATAGCAATTGGATCTCCGTTGGTCTCATTTTTGTTGTGGGGCTATGGTTGTGGTTGTCGTTTTAATATGATGCGTTTGGAAATGACAAACCTGTTCACAGGGCAATATTTCGTTTTTATCAGAGGAGAAGAATATATTTCCTGTCCATCTTTCATCAGTAATGCATCCTTCTACACAATCATTTTGCCAGAACAATCATACTGACCCTCTCTATCCTAGAGATGCCTGATACATTTACAACATCTCCTTTTATAAGTTTTACTTCCTTAGATGTAATCCTTCAGGGAGAGAAAATTCCCAGAATATCAGTTCCATTAGATGAAATTTCCTTTTATTTGAACTAACGACGTTGGACTGTAATTCATAGGCTGTATCAGTGCACAGTTGCTCAGATCTAGTATTTTACCAGCAAGTATCCATCAGTTGGTTGGAGGTTGCTGCATTTTTCCAGTGGGAAGAAATCCAGACAAATATAAGAAGAAAGAAAAATTGTCCTTGGGGGGTCTCACAATTTGAGATTGTTGAGTGTTGCCATGCAAAACTAACACCCAGCGGGAAGGTTCTGCTTTTCTCACAAATTCTCAGTAACACAAGGTGCCACGGCAGCTGGGAGAGAGAGCGAGCGAGTGAGGGTCCTGGCTGAAAAGCAGCGGAAGGCGGGTCTGGGTGAAATCTTGCTGGGAAGGCAGGGCGCCGGAAGGGAGGGCTCTACCTGGTGCTGGCAGTGGGACTTTGCCAGTCTGTTTGTTCCTGCGCTTCAGGCCATGCTGATGTTAAAGTGCAATAAATGAGAGCTAATGATTTTTTAAGGCGTTTTTAAGTGATTTGTCTTGGGAATGCTAAATTAGCAAGAATAAAACCTAGGCAGGAAAGTTTATTTTTGATGACCCAAAGAAGGCACGTCCTAGAGTGATTTAGTAAGGCTCCAGTGGTCTAAGATTGTTCCACATCAGGAAAAGTGTACAGTCACCAGAATTACTAACAGAAAAAGGGGGGAGGAAAAGGTTGTTAAGCTATTGAGAGTGGGGAGGAACAGAGCGGCAGCTCTTACGATGAAATGGTCTGAGAAACCTTCCACCATGGGGATCCAAGTTAGGGCCTTCCTGAGGAGTGGGCTTCAGTGTCCCTGGGGTGAACGTGACAGGGACCCAGATTCCCAGAACGGTAAATGAGTCACTTCACGAACGAAGAGAAGCCCAAGGGATCCCAGTTTATATGCACATCCCAGTTCTCAAATCAAACCTATTGTTTTCTAAAAAACCAGTATCCAAAAGGCCAGTGTATGGAAGTCTTGTCTTCTTCCCCACTAGCTGGGTGTGAGGGTCGGGGGTCTGGTTGCTCTGAGGAGGCCAGCTGAATAAAATAACCTGCGCTACTGAGAGAAACGCTCTTCACTGGACAGGTGTTTTTAAAGTTTTCCCAGCCTGCAGTGTGAGTCAGCCTGTCACAAACTTGAGAATATGCACAGAGAGTTTTAGTACTCGCTTTATTTTTATTGTTCTGAAGAAGAAAGTGATTGTATTTCATTTGTAATCAGCAGCCGTATCAGCCCATGAGTTCAGTTATAAGCCTTTCAAGTCACTTTTATGAATTTTTTAAAATGATTTGCTGTGCGCGCGCCCTCATACACATTTTCATATACTGATCTCTCTGAATTCCCCCTCCCTGTGATTTCTCTCACTGATGAAGAAGAGTTTCTTTCGGTACATCCCGTTCTCGCTTTCTCCGATTTAAAATGTTATCCGAGGACTTGGTTCTGTTCAAACGAAAAAAAAAAATCAGACTGGCAGCTTTTACTTAGGGAGCACTCTCTGGACGGACACGTCAATATCTGCCCACGTGTTTATTTGTAATTAAAGTGAAGATGCTTCTGAATGGCTTTCCCATTCATCTCCGAACACAGAGTCGTTTCCTGGTGAATGATGTATGACAGTTTGCCCTGCGCTTCCTCTGAAAAGAGAATTGTTCCCGTGGCATTGTTACAGAGAGCGGCTTTCCTGCCGGGCTTAAGGCTTCACTGGTTCAAACTCCTGTTGTTCTGTAAATCCGTCAGAAGGGTCTGCAAGGGACCATATTTATGAGGAGAGTGTAGAGTGGTCAGTCTAAAAAGCTCCTTAGTGTAGTACTTTGAATTTTAAATTACACACATAATTCAAAGGTAATGTAACTTGCAGTGTCGGACTTTAGTCCATTCCGTTAAATGGAGAAAAATGACTGGCGTGAGGAATGACTTATTGATTCTTGGTGGGAAAATGACTTCTGTAATATAGGAAGTATGGTAAAAGGAGCAGCTTAATTATTTAGGGAGCACTTTTGAAAATATGCTTTTACAGCAGTACAAATTGTGTATATACAAATTGTACAACTGGGTTTTTTTTTTTTTTAATTTTTTCTCAGAGGTAAGTTAGAAGAAGGCTTATCTTCTTTAGTTGCTAAGGCAAAGTTTAATTTTGCTTAAACTCCTATAGGCTGTAGCTAAGAAAGGTATAAGGAGCAAGGAGAGGTTCCTGAATGCTTTAAAAATATGACTTGTTCTAATTGCCTTTTCTTATTTACGTTATACTTAACACTAGCTTAAGGGGACGCTTGACTGCCAAGATTTACAAAATACACTTTTCTCTCTCTTTCTCCCTCTCTCTCTCCTTCTCGCGCTGGTTTATGATGTTTTTCAACAGTGTCATGAACTCACTTAATCTGATTTCATCAAGTAAATATATGGGAAGTTGAGATGACATATTTTAATCTGGCATTTGAGGAGATATTCATAAAATATCAGATAAAATATTTATTTTGGCCCTTTCCTTCTGTTCTCTCTTTTGATTCAGTGTGTATTCTTTGCTTAAGGACCACAGCCTAATGTTATTTTGACTGCAGTTCACAGTGTTGGCAGCCTTTCAGATAAACAGCATATTTGTGGTTAATTGGTAGAACATGTTCTATAATTATAATTATATTAAAACCTTAATGTGCTTGAACATTTGCCCGCTGAAGGCCACTTGCATGAACTATGTTGTTTCTGTCGTTATAACTGAGCTGTCTGTGGCTGATGTTCAGCAATTGAGGCAAGGCAAGGGACCTGGGAATAACACAGAGGCTTCTCATTATTTCCATCCGAGACCACTGTTGGGACAGTTGTAGAAGTTGACCATGAAAATTACTGTCTGGTTGTAACTGGGATCCCCAGGTTTCAGTCTGTGGGCTAATGTTTTTTTCAGATTTTCAGAAAGGATTGGCTTGGCTCTATTTCAAAGTTATACAACGGCTGTAAAAAGCAAAATTAGCACTTTATCAAGTTTGGAGCAAATTGCCAAGGCCACCAGGGAGCCGGGAGAGTCACCAAAGACCACTGCTTGGAACTGGGCAAGAAGCCATCTTCGAAATGAGCAGAGAGGTCTGATGACCGCCAGCTGAGGAAGAGAGTTTCTCTTTTCTCCTCTTGAGCCGGGCCATTAGGATTGACATGGTAGAATGGCAGCCCCCTGGACTTAGCAGCTAAGAATCCCAGCATCTTCTTGGGGGCTGCTAGGTCAGCCATACCATGGTATCTTTCCCTGTGTGACCAGATAAACCAGTGTCTGTGAGCCCTCTGGTTTTGTATAGCCTGAGGATGGTCTTCATTTTTAAACAGTTGAAGAAAAGAATTCAAAGAAATAGAATATTTCATGAAACATGAAAATATATGAAATTCAATTTATAACATCTGTAAATAAGATTTTACTGAACTGTACCACACTCATCTGTTTAAGGTGTCATCTAAGTGTGCTTTCCTGCTCTTGGGGCATAGTTCAGTAGTTGAAGCAGTGACACCATGGCTCTCCAAGCGGAAAATATTTACTTTCTGGTCCTTGGTAGGAAAAATTTGCAGAAGAAGGTTGCCATGATCATGAATAGGTGCCAATTCTGTTTCAGGGCTGGGGCCGGAGTAGAGGATGTGGGTCGGATGGATGAATGCCTGCGTGTATGAACGGCTGCGCCAAAGCTATGCACGCAGAGGTGTCTGTTATTTTATCTGTGGCCCAACTGACTGAACACAGTTTATAAAATTAGAAAATCTGTTTCCAAACATGTTTGAATTGATTTTTATGGTCTTTTAATTAACCCAATAAAAATGGCAACAACACAGCAATTTTAAGAAAATAACAGAGCCAAGTATTTTCTTTATGGCTCTGCATGCAATCCATATTACACCCACATGCGGTATTTATATGGTCCAAATAATTATCTTTTGGACTTAGAATGCTTTAAATTAGGATTTAGTGAAAAGACTATGTTCTGTATCATTAAAAAAAGAAGGAAGTTCTTCTCAAATTTATTTTTGTGATGGAGCAATTCTGGAACTGCAGAATATGGCAGGAAGTTCCGTCAAGCTGCAATGTGCTGCCCTAATCCGCAAGTATTTGGAAGGACTCATAGAAGAGCCAAGTGGATTCACACAGGCCTCGGTCGCAGAGCTGAACGTGCACTTTGTCAGAGTACTTGGTAAGGTTTCACGGATGACTTAGAAGGGTGAGGGTTGCAATTCAGAATTCTCGGGCCAGTGATGGAGGCCCGAGATTTTCTGCCAAGAAGGTAGAAAATTCTAGAGGCTCATGAAGACACCTTCCCCCTCTCCCATCTCATGGAGATGCTGGAAAATTACTATTTCTTGCTGGTCTCTTGCTCCTGGCTTGGCAGCTGCTTCAGCCTCTGATGTATCCGAGCCTTTCTTCGGTCTGACTCAGGTGGGTCCAACCCAGACTTTAGAGTTGGACCAGAGCATACACCTTATACTTACTAGCTATGTGGCCCCAGGCAAGGGCCCTCACCTTTTTGAGCCACTGGTTAACTCAGCAGCAAGACAGGGATGTCACACCTACCTCTTAGTGTTGCTGCAAGGATTCAGAATGTTGGCACAACCCCCTAGGAGCCATCAGATGAATACTCAGGAGGCAGGAAGGCTTCGTCCTCTTGTCCCTTTCCTGCCACTCCTATAACTGAGTCCAGGCTTCTTAAGAAGCAGAAATCTGGAGAGAGGGTACCCTCCTCTCTCGTGTGTGTCCTGTGAGAGAGGGTACCCTCCTCTCTCGTGTGTGTCCTGCGACAGCCCAGCACCATGTTGCCGGGTGTTGTGTCCTCCCTTCCTTTCTCTTTTCCTCTTCCTTACAGTGGTTCTGGGATCTCGGGGAGTTGTCCCTTTCTCTGAGTCGGACTAGGGCAGCTGGACATTCTTCCTCATCCCATGCTGGGGAGAATTATTAAATAGGTCACAGAGTAGAAGCCTTTAACTGAGTAGTTTGGGCTCTAGCCTGGTCTGGTCAGTCCTGGCGGGATCTTATCCAAGCACAAAAGACCTTGTGTTGTCATTCAGATCCTCCTAAAGGTGCTTCGTAACCTTCCTTGGGATCCGTTCACATGTAAGCAGCCAGGCTCCGTGTAGGGTCCTGAGTGACTTTCTGCCTTCCACAAGTCCTTTCCCTGCTGCTGATCCGTGGGGAGGTCAGCTGCCCTGTCTCCTTGTCCGCATCACTCAAACGGAGCCACAGGTGTTCTTCCTGCCTCAGGAGTTGGCTTCCTCTGGTGAGTTCCCTACCCCTTGTCCAGTTTCGTCTTGTCTGGACTTCACTCAACATCTCTGTGCCAAGCCCCGTGGGTTAGGATATAGACACTGAGGCAGACTTCTTGCCTTCAAGGGCTTGCAGTGAGGAAGTCCCTTCCCTCATCACCCTCATCAGGGTCGTTGCTCATGGTCTGGCACTGCCTGGAACTCACCCATCTCTCTTCTCCAGCCTTGCTGGCTTCTACTGGTTCCATAAGATTCAGTTCTGGCATGTGTGTGACTGACTCCCTCCTGCCAAAAAAGTAGTGCTTCAGTCATCCATTCCTTATGTTCCTTATGTAGATTTCCATTTTATACTTACCTCACTGTATTATGCTCATCTATTTGTATACTATGTGTGTGCCCCACGAGATAATGCACTCTGAGAAGTTTGGAGTGATCTAATGCAGCTTTGCATTCCCATAAAGCAAAAAGGAAAACAAACGAAAGAAATAAAAGCTTGATCATTGTTTGTTTCATGACTGTTGAGAACGACCAGTTAAATGAACACATGAATGAATGAGTCAAGAACAAGATCTGACTTAAGGGAGACAGGTGACTTTCTACTTGGGGCTCACACAGGAAGGTTCTAAGATGAGCTGATGACCCTTGCTCACAAGTGTGAATCACTCCCCTGCCCAGGACACACTCATCCTTGCCTATTTCCGGATTTCTGTGGGGGTACCACAGGGCAGTGGTTAGAACTTGGAGGAAGTTCAGGAGTCCCATGTCTTCTTGGCAAGAGCCAAGTATCATCTACAGCTTCAACAGCTGATACATGCTAGAGTGGAGAGGGCGGCAAGGATTCATCCAGACAAAAATATGCAAATCACTTGCCTTGGATGTTGTTTTCTGAATATGGACTGTCAGGCCATTGGAGAGTGAAGAGCGGCATGGCAGGAAGCACTGAAGACCATATGCAGAGTCTGAGAGGAGATGGCAGCATTATCTCAAGCCTGGTTTAGTAACCTTATCTGTCTGAGGCATTGGTTCCCAAACTTGAGCACCCCCCAGGATCCTCTGGAGGCTGTTGGAACACACATCATGGGGCTTCACCTAGAGCTGCAGATGTAGAATGTCTGGAGTGGGGTGCAAAGATCTGTATGTCTAGCAGTTTCCCAGATGACAATGATGCTTGTTTGGGGATCACACGAAGTAAGGGTTCTGCTAACTTCAGCTTCAGAACATTGACTCGTGGGAGAAGATTCCTGCCATGGACAACTCTGTCAGTCATCAGCAGGGTAGAATCTTGCTTTCTGAGAGTGTTTTTGCCATCATTGCTTTTAAATCAGCCCTATAGAGAAAATCAATCAATCAGTCAATCAATCAGCCCTATGAAGTGGGAAAACCAAGAGTAAGATTGTTTTATTGAGATAATGTGTTGTAAATAGGAGTTTGGCATCCCATTTGGAAAATATGGAAAGCCCTTCTTTGAACTTATTTTGTTCAAGTGTTGCCTATATAAACTGGATGTACCTGCTGTAGAGGTTGGTTTTGCAGTAATAATACTTTTCTCCATTAAAAAAAAAATCCTGAAATGAAAATGTAACTTAGTCTTATTATTGTAATCTCCCCTTGCCTTTTTTGCATGGATCATTTGTTTGTGAACTGGTTATTTCAAGAAGGGCTCAAAGGTAATTTCATGGTTTATAGCCTTTATATTGGCGCTTTTAATGAGCAAAACATATTGTTTTCTAATACACAAAATGAGGAATTCATATATATATATGTATATATTATTTTCATTTCCCAATATTACATGTATATCAAGTTCAGGACATTGAGAACAACCACGTAAAGAAATTATACTTCTCTACACAGGGGAAATATGAAAGTTTTGTAGTACAAAAAAATAAAAAGTAAAAATCAGCTTTGCAGGCTTATGAGATGATTTTATTTTTAATGAATCCGAATGATAGCAGGGAGCTGCTGTTGTGTTTGTGCATTGTACAGCAATTCATATCTAAAAACACGGTAACATATGGCTTTGTTATTATTTAGTTTAGGAATTTATGCACCTAAAGGAGTTCCGAGAGCTCTGGGTCTCATTCAGATGTTGTATACAGCAACTCAATAGGACGAGCTGGAGCAGGGAGTTGCTCATCCCCAGGTTATTAAGATTTGACCAATTCACTTTCTGTTTTTTTGGTGGTGGTGTTTATTAAACTCAAGAACTTTTTTGCATATTTGCTAATGATTCTCTTCCCTCTTTCTTATTATGCTTTAGAAGGCTGAATTGGTAAAAATTTTTGGCCCAATAAAAATACGTCCTGGATTGGAAAAGAGTACAAGGTTCTTTTTCTAGCCCCGGAGTGAGGTGGCTCTCTGGCCTCCTGGTTCATTTGATGTCCTGGGGAGTCATCGACACCCACACGCTTCCAATCACAGACCTTTCCCTCCCGTCCAGATTGTGTTTGTTTTACGGCTCTCGCACGGAGCATGCAGCTGTGTAAACCTGAGAATGGTTTCTGCACAGCTTTGATCTTTGCATGGATCAACAGTTGCCCTCAGTCCCTGAACCCTGCTCCAGGGCCCCTCTGTTTCTTGGATTTTTCCATTTTCTGGTAATTACGGCATCGTGCATCCCCCCCCGACTTTGGGTACAGAGTTTGGAGGAAGCACCTTAGGGCTGTCGTTTGTAGAACCCTATTAAGAAGTGATTTCCATATGATGCCAAAAAGATATGCCGTTTAGTTTCCTCCTAAGAGGCAATCTGACAATTTCAAGTAGACTGCGGGAGTCTAAGGAACTCGAACAGATTATGGACTGAATAAATGTTTATGGAACCAATGCAATTTTCTTTTTCTTTTTAGCTACTAAAAAAGCTCAGTCCTTCCATAAACCATGGCTTGATACCTCTGTCAGTGACAGGCCATTGGGCTGATGCAGTGTAGCATTAATTTTCAATCCATAATCTGGGTACCTATGCACAGGGAAATACGAAAGTCCTGGCACCTGTTCTTATAATCCAGTAGGAGGCATAAGATTGTTGCTTTAAAGACCTCAGACAAGGTACAGGGAAAGTATGTGGGAGTTCTGGAGAAGAAGCCATGCTTCCCATCCTGTGTGATCACAGTGGCTTACAGAGCTGGGCCGTAATGCCTAGGCAAGATGCCAAGCTAAGACACGAGAAGAGGTCTTTCCTCAAAAGAACATCGTGGAAGGCTACCTGTGACAGAGCAGACTCCAGGATTTCCAGATTTAGATAGACTTGTGCTTGAATCCTTGCTCTGCCCCTTATTGTGTGATCTGGGAAAATTAGTTTGACCATTATGTGGCTCAGTTTTCCCACTTATAAAATGGGATTAGTAGCAATTTCTGCCTTCTAGATTGTGAGAAAGGAACAAAGTACTGCATGTAAATTGTTTGACACTGTCTCTGGGATATAGTAAATAGTCCATCAATGTCAGCCTCTCTTACTGCTGTTCTTACCTTTCTTACCCTTTATCTTCCTCCCGTGCTTCCATCTCCTCTTGCTCTTGATAAAGGTTTATACCAGAAAAGATGAGCTTTGTGGCAGCCAGCATACCACTTTGCTAGGAGCTCAGGAGATACTTATTTGGGAAAATGTTCCGAGTTTAGGTTAAATAGTCTCGAAGATCTGGTGGGGGGGGGGGTGGAACCACATCTTTATCAGTGTCCCCAGAACCCAGAGGAATGACTTTCAGAAAGCCTCTTTTCTGGAGGATTTTGAATGCCACAGTTAAGCCCAGTGGCTGGCCTGGAGTGGCCTGTGTTAGGTAGCACAGTTGATTGAAAGTGAGAGCCACCTTCTTGTTCTGCAGTCCTGGAAGTGAGCTCTTCCTCCCTCGATGCCTGGCATCTGCTAACCCTCAGAGTCTCTTAAGTAAACATATGTTCTCCATCGCTTGATGATAGTGAACCCTGTTGCCTATGTTTATTGTAAAAACAACCAAGAAGAATGAATAACGGGGCACGAAAGTGTGAACCAACACACAGAATCAGTTTGTGATGCCCTGGTTTCTTCCCTGTTTGTTGAGCTGTGGCTGAAAATCCCAGTTCTCATCAAGCAGGTCATCAGTGCTGTAACCACTGAGCTTGAGCCAGGGTTTTGGGTCAAGTTGTCCCAACCGCAGCATGGCGAGATCAGGCAGGAACCGTCTCCCAGAATCCAGACAGAGAAGTCCCAAAGGCCTGTGTCCAGGTTGGGCTCATCTGTGGGAGCTGCGTCTGAGGGCAGCTCTGAGAAGCACAGATTGTTTAAGTTACTGTCAGGGGACAGTGCTGAAACCAGAAGGAATTGAGTAGAAATTAGAAGACAGCTTCATTTTTTCCAGCAGTAATAATGAAGTCTGTTTAGTTTTCTTTTCTTTTGAAAAAGTAATTTAATCTGGAGAGTATATACATTTAGCAGTAATTTCCTGGGCAGGCTTCATAACTTTTTTTTTTTTTTTCTTTCTTCTGACATCTCTAAATAGTTCTTCGTGCAGTGGCCTTACTACAGCTCAACTTTTTTTTTTTTTTTTTTAGGAAATGATTCATTACTTTATCATTTCACTTCACTAACCATTTTCAGCCATGCAATAAATTTAAATCCTTTACTATCAAGATAACATTTTTTCTCCTGTCACTGAGATATAATGATTGGAGACCATTTTTAGAAGTTGACCCTTTTGGGGGCAGCTTTTAGGGATTTGTCCTTTATACCAGTGCATAACTTGTAGGGTGTGGGTATTTATAAGGCAGGGGCCCCGTGCTGCAGAAGGACATTTTCCCAAGTGCCCAGAATAATGCCCTCTTCAGTGAGTATGATAGTTTACTGGGTGAATGGGGAACCTGGGTGGCTCCGTTGGTTAACCATCTGACTGTTGATTTCAGCTCAAGTTATGATCTCGGGTTCATGAGATCGAGCCCTGTATCAGTCTTCACACTCAGCGGGTCATCTGCTTGAAGCTTCTTTCCCTCTATAAACGTAAAATAATACATAGCCCATACCCAGATTTATCCAGTTATCCTCAAAATGTCTTTCACAGATCTTTGTTCTCAATCAGGCTGCAGTCAGTCAAGGTTCACACATGAAATTTGGTTTTACAGCTTTCTCATCTGCTTTAAATTGAGTTTTTGGGGGGCCTTGGGGTCAAAGGGAAGGTTCCTGTCTGGATACTGTGGAAACTGCTGATTTCCTTTTAAAGCAAGCGAGGCTTTTTTTTTTTTTATTGTTTCGTACTTTTATGTTGCCACGGAAACCTGATTTGCTGTGCATTTTGTTGTACCTTTGTAAATCTGGTTTTGACTTCTGGCCCAGTTGAGATTGGCTTTGAGAAGGATTTCCTTTGGGGAAACTTGGGAGGAGAGAAAAAAAAAATCTGTTAATTAGAATTGTGGGAGAGTGCTGTATTTCTCTCCAGCAGAATAAGTTTCCCAGGGCTCTGTGCTACAGGCAGTAAGACAAAAAAACAAAACAAAACAAAACAAAAATGTTGTGGAAAGAAAGATTCAAATCTCAAGTTAAGAAATCAAACCCTCCAAGACCTCAGGGCTACTTGCCCATAAATAGATTGCAAGAGAGACAAAGAGCAGAGATCAGGACTGTCGCTCGTCACTGAGAGCTCATCTAGGAAACAGGGGGCACGGGGGGACAAACAAACCTCTTGCCCCACAGATGGCACGCAGTATGGCAGAACTGAGCCCTTTGTCTCCATCGTTCGTCGGGGAGAGGGTTTGCTCTAGCCTTTGTCACAGAGAGGGGACTGATAGGCCTATAAGTTCAGTTCATGCGTCAAAGTAACTGACTCTAAAATTAGATGAGGTTTTTGAGTGTGTTTATCATCCTCCTGGGGCCATGAATTTGACAGGCAAATATATCACTTATAAAACTCTTAAGTCTTAGGATTAACCTTCAGCTCCCAGACTTCCCTCCCATCCCCTCTTCTCTTTTTTCACCCTTTCCTTGGCTCAGCCCAGGGATAAGCCAGAGCTTGGGTGTGATGACCAGAGGAGAAAGCGCAGTGAGATATTCCTCGGCCCAGTCGACGTTGCTTACTAGCAGACACACTTTATTTTCCCTGCACAATGACTTTAAAAAATTGCTGAGACACATACACAAATTGAGAGATTTCATATAAAATCTGCTTTTCTCCTTGGAAGTGAAGACTGGAGGTAGGAGCATCAGTTGGCTTGGGCCGAGTATCAGGTCATATGGTTTCTAGTGTTCCATACTCTCTACCATTCTTGATTGTCCCCCTTCTCAGTTGAAGCGGTTTTACCCATTCATGCTTCTGTCCCTCCATATTGCTCTCATGATACCAAGAGGAAAAAGCCGTGTATTCTCTGTATGAGTCCTTGGGCTATTTAGAATTGAGATGTGTATTTGGGAAGAAGTGACTGATGGTATGGAAGAAAAAGCTTAGGAGTCTTCTGAATCACTGCTGGGAAATTTAGAATTTTTTCCTCCCCAGTTCCCTCTGAAGATAGAGTCCTGTTCCCATGAGTTGACAAGTCACTCGTCCATTCAAATTCCAGTCACTGGGGAACTGAACAAGTCTATGGGTCTTCCTCCATGGAGATTGAATATAGGAGCACTTTTTAATTTTAAGGATGAAGAGCTCCTCTCTTCTTTTCAGTAATGATATATGGTAGAGTGCCTCTCACCCACTGCTTGGGTGTCCAAGAAGGACTGTGAATGCCATGCAGCCCACATTAAACAGTCAGCCCTTGAGGGCCGATGGTTCAAGTTAGTTTGAAATGAGAAATTGCCAATGACCTGAAACCCATCATTATTAACCTTGTGGCACATCATCGCCATAACCAGTAGCCAACTCTCATTTTTTATTTTCTTTTTTCCGGTTAGAAGAAAGGCTCATTGATGAAAGTTGGCTCAGTTCTTTTTGTTTAAGTTAAGTGGTTGGACCACCAAGAAGAATTACTTTCCTTTGATTGGGAACAGGTCCTAACACAGATGTCCTTCACATGGCCAGTCCACTTTTGCTGTTGGTATACCCCACAGTTGGTTTGTGCTATGTTTCTATATAGACACCCACCCACAGACGTTGTGTGGAGAAGCATCTTTGTGTCACTACCTAAGTCTTCCAAAGGAATTACCTGTTAGTAATTCATGTTTTTATAGCTTAAGTACATTTGTAATGAACAAATCAATGATTTCTGTCTTTTTCCTTTGTCCAAAAATGGAGCAGATGACAAAAGAAACATGGAGGTAGAAAGGAGTTGGGAAAATGCTTTATGGAATAATAATATGCCTTATATTTCTGGACATTTTATGGTAGAAGATTCTAGAAGGGTGAGTCTGGTTCTTTCCATATATGGCTCCCTTGGTTGGTGTGTCTTGGCTTGCTCAGGCCATCAGGGTTCTGTGGAGGGTTTTCTTTCCCCTGTGGCAGTAGCTATTTCAGAATCCTGCCCGGGGGTACCCACAGAAGTCCACAGAGCTATGTTAGAGTCCATCTAGGCATGCTTCCCAGAGACAGGCCCCATGTGTAGCCTCAACTGTTCGTAATGTTTATAATGTCATTCCATTGTGTTGGCCTTGCTTCCATTTGTGGCCAGAAGGGTATATTTCTTATCCTAGCTGAAAAAGTTGAGACACTTGAACCCCGTTTCTTCCCACAATCCTCAGTGGACCCACTTCTTCCCACAATTCCCAGTGAAACCCCAGTTCTTCCCACAGTTTCCAGTGAACTCCAGTTCTTCCCACAATTCCCAGTCAACCCTCCTTGTTCCCAGAATTCTCAGTGAACCCCACTTCTTCCCGCAAGTCTCAGTGAAACTCACTTGTATGGTGCATCTTTGAGTAGCCCACTTCTCTTCAGTGTAGGCTTCCATACATTATCTCTTTCACGACTCATTTCCAACCTCCTCGTGTCCTGGGCTGTGGCATCTGATGTTAGGAAGGGAGCTCAAGTGGAATCTGTACTGCTGGGGATGCACTTTCCTACAGTGCCTGTGTCAGCAAGGACCTGACTCAGACCCCCGCTTTCCCAGCCAGACCTGAAGTTTTCTCTCTTTATAAGAGATCCGGAAGCAAGTAAGGAGCCCGGGTCCATGATGTCATCAGGGGCTGGGGCTGCTCAGCCTCGAGGTGTCACATCTGTTTTCCAGGCAAGAGGAAGGGGAAAGTGAAGGGCAAGAGGCACATGCCAGCTCACTGCGTGACTTCCTCCGGGAGGTTGATGGCCAGAGCTGGGTCACATGGCCGCCTGGAGTTGCAAGGGAGTCTGGAGAGGTGATTGTCTTTTACTGTGTGTGTGGCTACCCAGTGCTATTAACAGAGTGGATGGGGAGAAGGAGAAGAGAGGGGCACGGCAGCTTGGTCATGAACGCTGGCTGTGGGTTTGAGTCTTGTCTACTGGTTGGACCATGGCATGTGCTTAACCCTTCTCACACCGAGTGTTGCGTTCTGTTATGTGGGGCTAGTAATGGGACCTATGGTAGGATTATTAGAAGAATTAAATTAAGTGAAGTGTGTGCAGTGCTTAGGTTCATGTCTGGCAATAGAAAGTCTTCAGTAACCATCCAAGCTGTGATCCTCACGGACATCATCATCACTCCCCCCCCTTTCCTTCCTCCTTTTCCTTCTCTTCCTCCCCATCATCAATCACCACCATCACCATCCTCATCCATAGCCACTTCCTTGTCCCACCATGTTGAACCCATTTTTTTTTGCCACTATAGATACGATAGTCATACAGCATTTTCCATAAGAACGTTGATTGATTTGCTATGTTTCCTTCTATGTATGAATTTCCTTCAGCTACACATAGAATCCACTGCAATGGTGGCTTTCTAGAAAAGTGTCCTCCTCAGTTCTGTATCACACCACAGGGCACACTTTTGGCGTGTGCACACACATCCCATCCATGTACACTAGCGCACACAATGCTTGTTGATCACATGGATTTATTTTTTGCTAAATACCAAACACATGCTGATTGTACTCCTTGTGGAGCTCCTTTATTTTCCTCAGAGTAAGCCCAAATCACAGATTGATGGCCTTGGCCATGTATCAGAAGGACTCCCCATCATAGCTGCTAACTAGACCAGGTCATCTTCATGCTGCACCCCCAGCATATGCGGAGTACACCCCATGCGCCGGACCCTGAACACTCATCTCCATGCATTGGCACCTGTCTGGGATGGGGGATTTACATGCCTTAACCTTGCTCTTGGGACTTGACTTCCACCTGTAAGAGGGCAGGGCTGGTGAGAAAGGAGTTGGTGTCACCCAGCAAGCTCTTGATGTCTGTCTCAGCCCACTTCTACTGCATTTTTGATGTTTTAGCCCCTGAGAGTAGCCAGGTCAATTTCAGAGAGTGGCGATCCTCAGTAGTGGAGAACTGGAGCTAGCTGTAACCACCCTCGTTGGTGCTGTGGACAAGGGCCAGGCGTGGCATCTGCAGGGATCCTGTGGAAACTGCTGAGAAAGGTCATTGAGTGTGTACAAGTGCCAGCTGCCCGCATGTGGTTTCAGGAATTTCAAAGACCTGGGGTTTCTAAAAGTCTGACTTAATTTATGATTTGTGAGCAATCTCCCAGAAGTCTTGGGGAGCAGATACAAGACTTGTGAAAAATAGCAGACATCCTTGGGGGTTGGGGGGAAGAAGTGGAGGGTGTGGTCTGAGCAGTTTCTGGAAGTTTTTTGGACATTCATCATCTCTTGGTAGCAAAGCGTGGTCGGGCTGGCTGTTTTGCTGTTGATCATGTTCCCTGTATATGTGTTAGACTAGATTTTTGGTAAACACGAGACCCAATGTGTATAAACAAATCCTTTTCCTGATCTTCTAAGCAATGAGTATTGAGCAGGTTCATTCTTGGGGAACTCAGATTCTACCATAAGCTCCGGGACACAGGATTTATAACTGGACGAGTGGCAGTAGGTGTGTGAAAGGTACTCAAACGGTCACTTTTTTTACCCCTAGGAGCACAGGCAGACCCTGACCCCTGCGCAGTCTTTGGGCTTGTGAGCTGTTTTCCTTCCTGGGAGATGGGTGTTAACTCTTTCTTTCTTTTTGATCTTCTGGAGGTTAGAAATCCAGCACAGGTCTTACTAGGCCAGAATCAAAGTGTTGGCAGTCTCCCTTTCGTCTGGAAGCTCCAGGGGGAAACTCTAGTTCCTTGCATTTCTAATGACAGAGGCAGCCCACATTCCTTGGCTTGTGGCCCCTTTCTCTGTCCAAATCTCTGTGTATAAGCAAGCGGCCTTGGGCTTAATCTTTATCTCAAAGGTCCATCCCCTGGTTCTAGGTCCTCTGCCTCCTCCCATTTTAAGGACCTTGTGATTCTTTTGGGCCCACCCAGATATGACTGATAATCTTACTATCTCAAGGTTGGCTGATTAGCAGTTCTAATTTCATCTGCAACTCAACTTTACCAGGTAAGGAGTGGGAAGCACTTGGAAACACTGGACTCCTACAGTTATTTTCTTGCTGCTGCCAGTGCCCGACTCCAGTGACTAAGACCACCTCAGCTGTTAGTGCTAGTATTCTGACTTAGTGTGTCACCTCACTTTCTTTTGGCAGCTTCTTTCCCCTTTCACAGTCAGCTGGGGACCCTCTGAGGAGATCAGTCCAGGCATGGGATAGGACATTTTTCTGGCATCTGTCACAGAGAGCTTCTCCTTCATTTGAATGTCTTGACCATTCCTGGACATTTCATTCTAGCCTTTATGTATCCATCCATCCACCCACCTATCCGCCCGTCCATCTACTCACTCACCTGCCCATCCATCCATCCATCCATCCATCCATCCATCCACCCACCCGTCCGTCCATCCATCCATCCACCCGTCCGTCCATCCATCCATCCACCCATCCATCCACCCACGCACCCACCCATATACCCACCCATCCATTCCTCCATCGCTGTACCCCCCTCCATCTTTCTCCCTCCTTCTCACTTCTCCTTTTTCTTGCTCCATCTCTTACATAAGAGAGTATAAATCATGAGGCAGAAGGAGAACTTCCCCCAAAGCAGCTACCTTTCTTTGAAATTTAGTATCTAAAATCACTGGAATAGTGATGTTGATATGAAAAGTAGAATCGTTTTCAGGAAGAAAAAACTTTCACCTTACATTCTTCAAGATTTTACAATCTCAATTTTATACAATACTAAAATAATTATATGATAAAGAAGAATAAGTAAAAAAATCACTTCTTAAGTATGCGTATATCAACCAGTATATGCTCACACTGTTTAGGGCTTATTAATCCCTGCGGTTACTCAGTTTTGTCTTATTACCCCATTTTCAGATGAGTAACTCAAGTACAAATAATACATACGTTTCCATTACTTAAGGAAAAAAAGAAAAGAAAAGAAAAGAATTACAGATGAGAAGAAAGTAAAAAGATCACCCAAACTTCCCACCCACAGTGTTTTGGCATATGTGCTCTCAGGTGTTTTACTGTGAATGTGTCTTTCTTTCTGTGTTTCTTTATTGATTCTCAGAAGATTTTATTTTACTTTAATTTTTTAAAGATTTTATTCATTCATTTGACAGACAGAGATCACAAGTAGGCAGAGAGGCAGGCAGAGAGAGAGGAGGAAGCAGGCTCCCTGCTGAGCAGAGAGCCCGATGTGGGGCTCGATCCCAGGACCCTGAGACCATGACCTGAGCTGAAGGAAGAGGCTTTAACCCGCTGAGCCACCCAGGCATCCCTCTTAGAAGATTTTAAACTGTCTCTCTGTAGGCAGTTGGCACAGCCTTGCTAATGAACAAGAATGTTTGTTTTGCTCTTGTGGGGTTTAGAAGGATGTCCTTCCTCTTGACTAGCAAACCTTCTCTTGGTAAGAGCAAGACATACACACGCACATACACACACGTACACATGCACGCACATACTCATAGGTAACACACTTAGACACATGTGAATCTCACACATACACATGTGTCTTCCAACACTGTTGGTGTGCCCAAGCAATCCTGCACAATGTTTTGTTCAAGTCTGACTTACTTTGCTTACTTCTCCCCCCATAAAAATGCTTATTATTGCATTATTTGGAAAAGGGGCAGAAGTTAAAGGGTGACAAGATAATTGCCATGGTCTCTCCATATAAAGACAGCCACCATTCATGTGGTGAGTTACTTTTTCTTAACTCCCAGCGGCAGCTTCCTGTTTTCATGGAATTGTGACTGTGGTTTCAAAACTCTGGAAATATAACCCACATGCATAAAAGTGCATAATGTATACTTGCTGTTGGATGAACTTAAATAAACTCAGCATACCCGAGTAATCAGTACCTGAACCCAGAAAGAAAACATAACGCAGAAGCCTCCTTCTGGGCTCATTCAGTCACTATCCCCAGCCACCCCACCTAGGAAACATAGTCAGTATCCTGACTTCGGAGAGCAAGGAATAGTTTTGTCTGTCTTTATCTTATACAAGTACAATTATATAGTAGGTCTCTTGTGTGTCTGGCTTCGTTCTGTGAACATACTGAATGATTTTGCTTGATGTCAGATACCCCTGTAGCTCGTTCATTGTCATGGCTGTAGAGTATTCATTCCATTGTGTGACTGTGTTATAATTTACTTAATTCATTCAATTTATGAATTAACTTATAGATGATTGCATTTCTCATTTCTAAAAGTTCAGATTCTATGTTTTCATGTAACATTCTAGATAGGTATTTTTCCCTCTTTTAACATTCTCCTAATATGCACTATAACATTGTATTTAATAGTAACCTGGTATTTACTGCAATGGATTTGTATATATTTAACCATTTTTCCTATTGTTGAATATTTAGGAAGGTTCTACTTTTTTTTTGCTTTGTTTCTAAGTGGCACTGCAGTGGACAGTGGCTGTCTGTGCCCTGAGCTACCCCTGCCCTCCAGACCCCCTCCCCCTTAGCTCAGACAGTTTTGTTTGGTTAAATTCCCTGAAGTGGAAATGCAAAGGGTGGACCATCACAAGGTCTTTTGGTATGTTGTCAAGTTCCTTTCCAAGAGGATGGGGGCCATTCTTCCCACCCCCACCCCCAGCAGTGAGTGAGAGTGCCTCTCCTCACACACTTACCAGCATAACCTTCTGCTTCGAAGGAAATATTTCCCTCAGCCCTTTTGTGAGCATGGACAGCTCTCACCCAAGGGCTTTGTCGTTTCTCCGCCTGGTGGTACAGGGCAGACAGATTTGGACTTGAGCCTGTCAGCTCTCACTTCACCAGGGTGTGGCCTTAGGCAAGGGATTTAGCTCTTCTGAGTCTCAGTTTGCTCATCTGGAAAATGGGGCTTTATAAATTCCTGTGCTGCCTTCTCCATGGCTCTCTCCAGGTTTATAACCTCTGGAAGCCTGTGCCTGTCACGTGATGATGATGTAAGCGCCCTTCTGCGGCATTCCATTCCATCACAGGTGGCGGACCTGGCTTTGGTGATCTTCCAGGATGCTCTGAACGTTGTGGGTTTGTGCTACCCAAAACCAGCTCTGTATTCTGTGATGTGTCCCGCTGAAACTTCTCTCTGCCTCTTTGTTCATTCGTTATTTGTTTTTCCTAACAAGCCTTTACTGAACATCTACTGTGGCGCAGGCCCACTGCTAAGCACTAGTGGTACAAAGATGAAGTGAACTAGTTTCCTGCTTGTAAGGAGACTAGAATCAAGAGGGGAGGACCGGGAAGCGGTAGACCAGGCGTGGGACAGGGATAAGGGCTCCAGTCTAGAAAACTGGGGGCGTGCGGGGGCGTGCCGGGGAAGGGGCGTGTAGCTCCTCCGAGGGATAGGGGAGTCCGGGAAGGCTTTGGGAAGGAAGTCACTTCGAGGCTGCTTCTGAAGGATGAATAGGAGTTTGTCAGCTGAAGGTTGGGGTAAAACAGCTGCGCTCAAGTGTTTGGTGGTGTTTTGGGTAAACACTCACAGTTCAGGTAAACCAGTTTCTTTCGCCCTGGGAGGTGATTTTGCTGTTCAGGGGGACATTTGACAATGTCTGGGAAGTTTTTTATTATGGCGTGTTGGAGGGTGCTGTTGGCATCTAGCAGGTAGAGGCCAGGGATCCTGCTAAACATCCTGCAATGTGTAGGACAGCCCCGCATGAACAATTACCTGACCCCAAATGTTAGTACTTCTCAGTGGAGAAATCCTGGGTGCAGCATGGGGAAGTATTGGCTAGGAGGGTAGGATAGTGGCAACACGGCTGAGCCCAATGCATTGCTTCCCTTCTCAGAATGACAGGATGTGTGTGTGATTGCGTGTGCACACGCACACATGCACACATACTTGTAAGAAGTTGGAGGAATCTGCATTCCCAGTGCTTGGAGGCTGCCCACGTGTGGGTTTTAGAAGCCTGCTCTCTGCTCATCGACTCAGTGTCCAGAGAGTTAGCTACTCAGCAGGTGTGTCTCACCATCGGCTCCCTACACGATGTCTTCACCTTGATTTATTAGAGCTTTTGATCCCCCCTTCAGTGTTTATGACATCCAGGGACTTGGTTGAACCACTAGGAAATGAGAGTGGACAGTGAAACTATTATCATTCATTTTCACTCCCCATAAACATTTTCTGTTTCTTCTTTGGAAGACGTTGCTAATCCCCTCGTTCATTGGGTTTGCATGTTCTTTATTCTGCCTCGGTATAAAAAGCAAAGTGGTAGTGACTTTTTCCTTATGGCTGCTGAAAAGGTTACACAGTGTTTGGACCGCTGCCTGCTTCTACCCCAGAGCACAAAAGATCCAGGAGTAGAAATTGGTTCTAACAATATCCCTTTAGAAAAGAGCGAAGGGATGTGAGTCACTTTCCCTTTTGTGTTAAAGACATTTTGTCCCTCAAAGTCAGAGTTAGAAGATGACATGAAGTTGATCCCTTCTACCTAGAGGACCTAATAATTGAGTGCCTGCTGTACCCAGAACCAGCCACAGTATCCTTTAGGAGCCCTGGGCCTGTGAGGAATTTTATTTATTTGTTTATTTATTTATTTATTTTGTTTATGAGTTTAAATTTCTAGGAGACTTTTGGTTTCCATGGAAAGGGAAGAGAGAGGTGAGAGGGGAGGCATAAAGTAAAGGGGAATTTCCTGCTTTCTAGTATGGAGGGAGAAATTGCATACCTTAGGGTTCTTTGGGTGCAAACAACAGAGAAGACTGAACAATTTTAGGAGAAGGAAAGCACAAGACTCTGCAATGTGACTTGGTTGTGTGTAACGGAGAGCCGCCCTGGGGCTTAGTCTTTTACAGAGGGCAGCCGGGGCTTGGCACATCAGTGCTTTGCTCTACGCCAGGCTGCCATTTTAGGTATGTGACTTTTGTCCTTGGATTTGGGGTCCCGTGGTGACCAGGACCAGGAACTCAGGGAACAGTCTCTTCATGCTGCTTGGGGTGACTCAGCTCTAATCCCCTTCCTTATGTGACTTAGCTCAGGAGAGAATCCATGTTGCCTCTCTTTTGGACATGGTCATGGTCAACTCTCCATTCCCCTGAACTGAAAAACAAAAGTGTTGGAATGAGCAAGAGGTGCTTTGTGTCCTGTATCCACGAGGGGCCTTTTGGGAGTGAAGAATTAGAGTGGACAGCCCCATCTGTTCTTGGATCCATGGGGTTGGAAGAAGGGAAGGAAGAGGAAGGGGGCTAACATTTAGTACACTGCTCTCTAAATTATTTTGTAAGCAGTGGATCCGAAAGCATAGTGGTTGATTATTCTACTTTCATTCTACTTTACCCCTTCTATAACTCAGTTATTTTTCAGGAGACAAAGAGAGCTATTTGGGAGGTTCTTCTGAGAAATCTCACCATGTAGCCCCTCACATGGCCTATTAAGGTCCATCTAGGGTCATTGTCTTCTAAGGCCTTTTATTTATTTTTTTTAATGGTTATAATTCTCATCAATTTGCTTTCTTATGCTTTGTGATACATGGTCTATTTAGTCCCTAACAAAGTTTGATTCCACAGGGGACACCTGGGTGGCTCAGTCAGTTAAGCATCCACCTCTTGGTTTCAGCTCAGGTCATGATCTCAGGGTGGTGGGATTGAGGCCCATGTTAAGCTCCACACTCAATAGGGAGTCTGCTTGAGATTCTCTCTCTCCTTCTCCTGCCCCTCCCCTGAGCTTGCTTGGTCCTTCTCTCTCTCTCTCTCTCTCTCAAAAAAATAAATAAATAAATAAATCTATCTTTAAAAAGTTCTTTTGAATCCGTAAAACAGAAACAGATGTTAGGATACAACCTTTAGATATCCTTTTGGATTCAGATAGCCTTGGGTAAATTCATAAAACCTATTCTCGTTCTATTTCCTCATCTGTCAACAGGGAATAGTACCCACCTTGTAGGTTTGTTGTGGGGATTGGATGGGGTAATGAACATATGGTGCTTTGAGCTGTGTCACACCTGTGTTGTGCGCCCTGTAAAGTGTCAGCCTCTCACGGAACCGTGGTAGAGTGTTGCACCGGGGAACCCAGCACTGGTGCAGTGAGTGTGCAGCTCTGTGCTAGGAGGAGTCATGGCTGCCCGGAGCTCTTCCCCTCGTAATCCCTGGAACCTAAGAATATACCACATTACATGGCAAGGAGGAATTAGGGTCACGAATAAAATTTAGGTTACTAATCAGCCGAATTTAAAATAGAGAGGCCATCCTGGTGTAATTACAAGGGTATTAAAAGTGGGAGAAGGAGTCAGATGAGCGCCGGGAGAAAGGCGGTCTGAGGAGGAGTAACCTGGACGCTGGTGGCTTTGAAGATGGAGAGAAGGTGCCATGTGCCCCCGAACGCGAGCAGAGCAGATGGAATGGATTCTTCCCTTCGAGGCACCAGAAAGACATCCACCCTGTCGACATCCTTATCTTAACCCACTGACATCCAAGGTGGCTCTTTGATGTGTAGAACTGTAAGATCATCACTTTGCATTATTTTAAGCCAGGAAGGTTTAGGTGATTTGTCACTCAGCGGTGGAAAACTAACTTAAGCTCTCTGCCATTTATTTTACCAACGCATAGATTCATGTCACTGCCGCCACAGTTAGAACACAGGACTGCTCCCGCACCACAGACCTCCCCGCTTGGGGTCCCGCCCCCACCCACCCTCCGCTGCCAGCCTTCCTTACGGTCCGATCCGTGTTCCACACGGAAGCAAAGGTGTCTTGTTAGGCGTCCACTCTGGCCAGGATGCGCTCTGCTAACTCCTCATCTTTCCCCCTTCACATAATCCCCCCCTCAGACCTCTGGATGTCAGTCAGACCTCCCAGGACAATCTGTAACTACATACTTTATTTCATAGTGCTCGTCATTGGTATAGATAATGGTATATTTCTTTGGGTGAAACTATTTGTTTCATCTCTGTCTTCCCAACTAGCACAGAAACTGAGGGCAGCCACTGCACCTGTCTTATCAGCAGTGATTGCTCAGCCTTATGTGTGTGACTGTGCAGACAGTAGGGGCCAAATAAATGTTTGTGGGCTGAGCGAATGAATGACAGTATTGGAAACGTACAGCTGAAATTGTGCCTGGAGCTTTGAGTGGAAGGGTGCACTAGTGTTGTAAAACATTCCACCCACAATCGCTCAACAAATACTTCTTTTCTATCACCTTCTGTGAGATGTGCTAAACTCTGCTTCTTAGTGTCGGGGGCTGTGTGCATGTCTGTGGACTGCCAGTAGATGCTCTAACGTGGCGGAGCCTGTGTCACACCGCGGGCCAACTTTGCACTTACCCTTTTGTTTCCCAGTTGCTTCTTGACATAGTTTGGTTAATTCATACTGATGAGGCAGATCCCAGCAACAGCTTTATTTCCCAAAGAACGGGGACCTCTTTTGGCAGACATAATCATCCTGAGAAGGAACTGATGAAGGGAACTTACCTCTTGGCCAGATGCTTTTTTGGAATTATTCAACCAAAGATAGGCTGCCCCTAGGGGAAGCCAGACATCTGGATGAAGAATGAAATATCCAGATGTTTTTAAGTATCCTGGATGCTTCTGACCATCTGGTTCTCTTGGTTATTGACAAATGGTCCAGATGTTTTGCAGAAGATGGTATACCTTGTCTAACAGAAGAGAGGAATCGTATTCTTAGAAAATTCTGATGTCATCCTGCATGTACTAGCACGGGGTAGATGTCTTTAATTGAAACCATGATTCGATTGCAGAAAACAAAAATAACTTTGTGTTTTCTGAAGCTGTTGTCCTGCTGTGAGTGCCAGAACGCAAAGATTTTAGGTTAATTGTCTCATTTACCATCAGAGTCTAAGTCTTTTGCAGCTTCATTCTATTTACAATGTATTCACATCTTAACCAATAGCTTTACAAATGGAATATAAGAATGTGGACATTCAGCACTGCTCAAACCTGCATATTACCTAAACATTTTAATGTTTTTTCAAAGTAGAGAAAAAGTTTGGTGCCTGAAATTTCTACTGTAAGTAGGAATTTCTAAGCTTTGATTAAAAATGCATCCTGTCTGGAACAGAAATCCTGAAGACTGAGCAGCACTGACCCACCCACAATTTTCTGTTGTTGAAGCATAAGCATAGGCTCACAGTTCTGTGTTAAAGGAAAAAAAAAATTAGCGAAGGCTGGAGTAGGATCACGTAATTAGAAGGCTTATAAAACTTGAAATAAAACCTATTCGGATTCTGCCACAGGAATCCTTGTCTGGTGTCTGTGGGCCTGCGGGGCTGAACGTGCAGTCCTTAAAAGGATATCCTAACAGTGAATAAACACGTGGACTTGATTGTATGTGTTATCTTATGACGCTGTCATTTTCCCAAGTGGTACACCAGAGCATGTGGAAAAGTAAATGAGAGGAAGTGGTGGGTGGAGCAGTTCAGATGCACACCCAGAGCCTTAGCTTTGGTGCTCACGGGACATGGCCTCTCAGCCAAGATCCATGGTCTGTGTTTCCAGCTCTGAAGCTCAGTCCTAAACATTTGGAGGTTGGAGAGTGGCGGCTGGGGAGGTGCCTGATTCCAGTGACATTTTTAGGAAATGATTTCTTCAGACCAAAGAGATGCAAGTGGATTTCACTTTTGACTGTCCGTTAAACATACTGTTAAGTGACAAACCCACAAAGACAGGTTGTGGATAGAGCACAAATTCAAATTAGTGCATCCAAACAGGAGCTCGAACAGACAAACCCAATGTCTCGCCTAACATTTAGCTCCAAACTTTACAAAGACCAAATGGTTTCAGTTTTGTTGTATACAAATGGGATGATTGTGTATTTGCTTCTCACTCGCCCTGCCAGTGGGATGGGGTTTGTGGGGGAGACAAGGACAAACAAGGCAACCTAGGAAGTGAGCCAAGTCCGTCTGGATTTGGTTACACGCTGATTATATAGTTTGTTGTTCTCTTGTTTTTAATGTCTTCTAAACCTTCTGCATATCATCCAGCACCATGGGAAGGGGTGGGCCATGACATTTTGTCTTTGACTCCCTTGGTAACCTTGTGCTTTGCTCTATGTTTCTGGAGTTCCTCCTTTGAAGTAACAGTGTGTTAGCATGGTGCCGTGCGTTTATTGAGTACTCGCTATGCCCGATGTATGCCCGATGTTTTCACTTCTAAACTTCACAGCAACCCCATGACATGGATGGTATTAGCCCATTTTTGGTGGGAAAAATGAGGTTTTGGACAGGTTACGTCACTTGCCTATAGCATTAGACAGTGGGAGAGTGTTGGAGGCATGGTTCAAGTCCAAAAAGTTCTGAATGAATCCTTTTTTTTTTTTTTTTTTTTTTTTTTTTTTTTTTTTAAAGATTTTATTTATTTATTTGACAGAGAGAAATCACAAGTAGATGGAGAGGCAGGCAGAGAGAGAGAGAGAGAGAGAGAGAGGGAAGCAGGCTCCCTGCTGAGCAGAGAGCCCGATGCGGGACTCGATCCCAAGACCCTGAGATCATGACCTGAGCCGAAGGCAGCGGCTTAACGCACTGAGCCACCCAGGCGCCCTGAATGAATCCTTTGAATTCATCTCTTGGTACTGTATGACAACACTGCCTCTAACAATCACTGTGCTCTTACCCGTGTAGATAAAGTTGGCATATGGAATGGGTGTCAGCAAACTTTCCCCATAATGAGACAGACAGTGTGTTTGGCTTTGTCATGGTTTCTTTTACAACCATTTCTTTGTGCTTTTTAGCACAAAGCAACCATAGACAGCACATAAATGAATGGGTGGGACAGTGTTGCCAAAAAACAAAAAACAAAAAACAAAAAACCCAAAACTAATAAAAAAACCCCTTTGTATATGGACACTAAAATTTGAATTTCATATAATGTTGACATGTCACTAAATATTCTTCTTTTGATCTGTTTCTAACTATTTAAAAATGTTAAAGGCATTCTCAGCTTGCAGGCCTTACAGAACCTGGCAGTGGGTTGGATTTGGGTGGTGAGCTGGTGTTTGCTGACATCTGCTACGGAGAGGTGGCAGAAGGTGCATGAACATGTGAAGAAAGAGTTAAGGGGGTCCTCAGGAGACTCTTGGGATGGCCATATGATGGACAGAAGAGGCTGTGGAATTCATCTTGAGGCGTAGAGCATGACCTTTTTTTTTTTTTTTTCCTTTCCCCTTGGATTTGTTTCTTCTAAGTTGCTTTCTATGCACTGATGGAAATGATAGCATCAGTTGAGGGCAGCGTCCAGATGGTTCCATGGCTTTGCTCATGGTATAGTCTCATTTCACCCATTCAGCACATTCTTACTGAGCAGCTACTATGTGCCAGACATGGTACCATATGCTTTTCACACATTAGATAATCAAACAAACAGTCCTTGTCCCCAGTCCCTCGTGCCTCTGGGAATCGTCCGTCTTTTAATAGCAAGGAAACAGTAGTGTGCACATGAGGCCATTATTATCAGAAGACCTGTAGCTTCAGCTTTTTCTGCCTTCTTCTTTAAGCTTGGTTTGAACACACCAGGCAGTGAAGAGAAGAGGGGGCTGTCTGCTCTCAAAGTGGGTCATGCCCAGCAATTGGCTGGGAGCCTGCAGACCTTCCTTCTCCTGCCCAGAATGAAAGAAGGGACAGTGGGTTCTTTACTCTTCCTCTTGGGAATAAGGAGGACATGTTTTTGTTCCACATAGCCTTTGATAAATAAGGTTGCACTTTCCTCGTCACTTCTTTGTAAATATATTTTTTCTTCTGCCCCACATTATTGATTATTGAGGTTACTGGGCCCAGGGCTGGGTAGGCGTCCAATGTGTGCAGTCCTAAGGACCAGAGGCCTGCCCAAAGTTGTGATGCGATGCGGTCTGTATACCTAAGGAATGTTGAGGCATGTCCTGTGCTGGCTGGCTGGCTTGGGATGGCAGGGATGGGTGTTGAGGCTATAACCAATAATTTATATAATCATGGATACCCCTTTATGCAGAAGCCGCTGGATGCTTGGCAATCACTAGGCACTCTATGGTGCATTTTGCTCCTTCAGCGTTTCCTTCACCCTGTGCGGCTTTGTCCTCTGTATTACACACAAGAGAACTCACAAGTCACCTGGTTTAGGGGACTTGCCCAAGGCTATCATAAGCTAGAAAATGGCAGGGCTGGGATTGAGCTTCTGTCTGCCTGACTCCCAAACCCAGGCCCTTCTCATCCATGTCCTGCAGCTTCTCATAATCCAGGGAATGGGGCTTTTTGTCTTTGCAGTGAGCAGGGCTGGCTCTGTGTCTCCCCGGTTCTAAACACTGCCCACCTCGCTGTCTAGATGTGAAGGGGAACAGTCAGACAATAACTGGTGTTCGCGGAGGTGTGGAGAAAGGGGGGAGTCCCCATACACTGCGATGGGGATATAAAATGGTGCAGCCACTTTGCAAGTCAGTCTAGCAGCTCCTTTTTTTTTTTTTTTAAAGATTTTATTTGTTTATTTGACAGAGATTACAAGTAGACAGAGAGGCAGGCAGAGAGAGAGAGAGGGAAGCAGGCTCCCTGCTGAGCAGAGAGCCCGATGCAGGACTCGATCCCAGGACCCTGGGATCATGACCCGAGCCGAAGGCAGCGGCTTAACCCACTGAGCCACCCAGGCGCCCAGTCTAGCAGCTCCTTAAATGATTGGCGTGGAGGCGTCATCTGACCCAGCAATTACACATGTGGGTCTATAGCCAAGAAAAGTGAAAACGTACACGAAAACCTGTACACAAAGGTTTGCAACTGCATTATTTACCACAGCCAAAAGGTGGAAGCAATCCCCAAATCGTCAGTGAATGAATGGTAGATAAACTATGGTCTGTCCATACAATGGAATATTAAGTCATAAGAGGAAATGAAGTACTGACCGTGCAACATCACAGATGAACCTTAAAAACCCCCTGCGAGGGGCGCCTGGGTGGCTCAGTAGGTTAAGCCGCTGCCTTCGGCTCAGGTCATGATCTCAGGGTCCTGGGATCGAGTTCTGCATCGGGCTCACTGCTCAGCAGGGAGCCTGCTTCCCTCTCTCTCTCTCTCTGCCTGCCTCTCCGTCTACTTGTGATTTTTCTCTGTCAAATAAATAAATAAAATCTTAAAAAAAAAAAAAAACCAACCCTGCGAAATGAAAGAACTTACAGAAGACCACAGATTCTATGACTCCATTCATGGGAGGTGCCCAGAACAGGGACATCTGGGGAGGCAGGAAGTGCATCGGTGTTGCTTGAGGCTCGGTGGGGGAGGGGAATAGGAGGATAACAGCTAAAGGTCATGAAAATATGTGAAAATTGACTATGCTGTTGGACACACAACTCTGAGAATGTACCCAAAGCCATTGAATTATGCACTTTAAATGGGTGAATTGTGTGGGATGTGAATTATATCTCAATAAAGCTGTGAAGAATGTAACAGTGGTGGCTGGTCTTTGCTCTGAGAAAACCCACAAGGCAAGAGCTGCTCTGGGCCCAGAAGCCCATTCTTCTGACTTATTGGCCAAGCTTGGCCGAAAGGCTGGTTTGAGTGATGGGCTTCAAGTCTGTGTCTCAGACCGTGAGTGCTCTGCTGGTCGCACGACTGTGGTGGCAAGGAAGGCCAGGAGGAACCATTCGGGGTAACCAGTCCGTCTGAAGCCGAGCTTTCCCGGTGCGTCTGTGAACCAGCTCTCATCAGGAGAAATGAAAAATCACGTGTCTAATTTTAAATATGTTGCCTCTGATCACAGGTGTTGTTAAAACAGCTCTTTTACAACTTTATAAATATTCCGGGATTTATTTTGAAGCAATGTTTCATTATTCCTATACTATGATTAAATATTGAGAATATTGCTTTTCCAATTGTTCTATTGCAGTATTTAATGAGTGCAATTAAATGGAAAAATTGCCTTTTTAACTGATGATAGTCCATTAGTGTCTCTGTCTCTTCAGAAAAGAAAAGAAGTGAATTATTAGAATGACAAATGAGGCAAAGTTACCACGGTGATGGAGAGGTGCGGTTTCCCTCCACATAATCTTCAATTAGTGATCTCTGTAAGAGGATGTTTTTCAAAAGGGTAATAGAGAAGTAATGAGATCAGAAGGAGGTCAACCCGGCCTTCTCCGTTTGGCAGCTTGATTAATTTATTTCTCCTTCTTGGAGATTGCTGCAAGGGGCTTTTGTCACCCTGTGTTTTTCATGGGACTGTAACCTGAGTGACTGTTGATATATTAGCCTTTCAGGCAAAGAAGCAAGTCCGTTGCCCTGGAATAGAAGGTTCCAGAGTTAGAAGTTTGTTTGATTTTGTGCCTTAACTCAAACATTCATCGGTAGCTCTGGATGACAAGGAGGATAAAAAAGAAATTAATCATATTAAGCACACTGCATTGCTTGCTTCCCATGGGCCCTGTGGCCGGAGCTTGGCACGCACCATGTCATCTCATTCTGGGAGCCCCCATGAGGTGCTGGGCCCTTTTTACAGGTGAGGGCATGACGGTGCAGAGAGACGCTCAGAGCAGCACAGTCAAGAAGTGGGAGGTGGGATTCCAGTCCCCCCCCCACTGCCTCTGAATTTCGGGTCCCGCCAGCAGTCTGCGGCCCCACTCGTACCGTGGGAGTGCTGCGCTCAGGGCCACAGCTGCTGAGACCACACAGCTCCACCACGATGAGGAAACCTGGACGAACGTGAGCAGCATGCAGTCGAGGGTTTCGTCTGTGTTTTCTGTAAAGTGCAGCATCTGCTCCCAGCATCCCTGTGGGAACTTACTTATTTTACTTTTTAAGGGTTTCATGTATCTATCTTTTTGAGTGAGAGAAAGCGCGTGCACAGGAGCAGGAGCACAGGTGGCGGGAGGGGCAGAGGAAGAGGGAGAAGCAGACTCCCTGCCCAGTGGCAGCCCAAACTGGGGCTCCATCCCAGGCCCCCAGGATTGTGACCTGAGTCGAAGTCAAAAGCAGACGCTTAACCGACTGAGCCTCCCAGGCGCCCCAGCTGTAGAAACTTACCTGGCAAGGTTGTATGTACACAGGATGCCAACTGGCACAGTCCCCTTCCCTGTTCTCCTCTGCCGCACCATCACAGCTTTCTCTGAAAATGCTGTTATCATCTGCTTAGAGTCGTAGGCAGTTGAATGTTCTAATCACGTAGGGGAAGCTTGGCTTAGTGAAGTAATATGAATATTAAAATCCTGGCCTCACTGCCGCTTGCTGTGTATCTTTGGACAAGTTCCTTAACCCCTCTGACCTCATTTGTTTTGTTTTATTTTCCTTGTAACCTGTAAATCTCTGGCAGGGTTGTTATATTAGAAAAAGAACGTAACGCCCAGTGTCTGGCACACAGCACATATTTCATTTATGATTTATGTTTTGTTTTATCATTAATAAATTTTCATATTCTTGCTTGCTACTGACATGGGCTTAACTACTTCATTTAGACATTTAAAGGTATAGTTTACTTAAGGGGCAGATACAACTTTCATTGCCAAAACCTACTTACTTTTTTTTTTTAATGTTTTTCTCCAATAAAGGCAATTTCTGAAGCTTTTTAGGTTATATTCTACTTGAATATTGGCGTAATGTTCCCACTTTGAGGAGGAAAATACATCTAAAAATCCCACTTTTCCAACCAAATTTCTCGTGCTGCTTTTTCTTATGGCCCCTTGAGGGATCATTCTCATAAACACAATCAGTTTATAGTTATCCTTGGCATCCTGGATTCTTGGCACAGTGCTGGGCACTGCCCCTACCAGCCTCCACTCGGGGCTCAAATCCTGAGCTCTTAACATTGGAGCCCCTCAGTGAACCCATGTTGAGGAATCTCTGAAAGCCCATCTAAACCTGGAGTTCATTTAAGCAGTAGCAATGGGACTAAATTATAGTCCAGGTCTGTCTTATGAAAGATGATAAATGAATATGTCACATTGGGAAAGAAATCACTCTGTCATCATATGACAGGCTGGCTTGATTTGTTTGTGTCCCTAAAAGTCCAGATGGGGGAGCGAAGTATGTAGGCTTTCAGGGCCTGCTCACTTCCATCTCGCTCTGCACCTCCCCAGTGATGGGTCTGGGGCATCTTCCTTGGGGTTTCTGATCACCGGCTACCCAGGGTCGGTGGAGAGGACATGATTCACAGGGCAGGACAAGAGGTTCAGCAAGAATGAAACTCAGGCACACTTGCAGAGCGTGGAGCACTCAGCAAGTACAAATCATGGCCCATCTCTTTCCATCAGTCAGAGTATCTCTGCGCCCTCTCCCGAAACTCCCGGTGGGAGCCCTGTCTTTGCGCATGACATGGAGCTGCCACAGACTTGTGTTTTCTTTACTTAAAGAGTGATCTCTGGTCCATCCTGTGGGGATGCTTTTTTCTGCAAGCAAATAGCTAACGTCTTTTTCAGGTCCTTGACTGTGCCTGCATTCTTTAATCTACAGTGATTCTTCGCAAAGTTTGTTGGGCTTCAGCAAAGCTCTTAGCAGCTTTGAAAGAGCAAGAGGTTAGGAGTCAGCCAGTCTGCAGGAGTCCTGATTTCACTCGCTCCTCACGCCCTTATCTGCAATTCCAAAATCCAAAACCAGTAAAAAGAAGCAAACCAAAAAGTGTTCCTTAAGTTGGTGGCAGACTCAAGTGGCAGCCAAACTTGAGTGACTACCTGTTTATGATCGTCAGTTGTCCCAGACATCTGTCTTATGTGACTGTTGGTACGTTTGCTGCACAAGTACTACTGTGTTTGGTATCTGGGTGTGGATCCAGGCTCTGCTGGGGTGTTTCATGGTACACGGTTGACGAGCTCTTTTAGGCTAAGTTCTTTAAAGGGAAAGTCGCAGTCCTTTACCACATGGGTTTGGGATGGAGAAATACAGATCTCTATCTGTGTGGCCTTGGGCAGTTATTGAATTTTCCGTTTTCTACAAATTTGTGGCAAATGAGATGATGGTGACGATAACAGAAATAGTCTTATCTGAGCATTTAAAGGGTTAGGCCTTCGCTCAAACAACAGATATTTACTGGAGGCATGCTGCACTCAGTGCAAAAGAGAAGAAGATACAGAAAGAAGATACAGTGAGGAAGTTAGGGGAATTCAGCGCCAGAGCCTGGAGCTCCTAGGAAGAGCAAGAATGCTGCTAGCGCAGGTGACCCGACCACTGCCAGCCGGTCCGGGCCTCCCGGCGGGAAACGCTCCCGAAGGCAAGCCAGACCATTTCCACGCTGTAAGCACCGCCGCTTCCTCCTCATCTCAGGGCAGCTGCCTGTCCCCAATGCATTTTTAATCATCATAAGAAATAGTTAAGGTGAAATTGCAACCTCGGGGCATCGGTGGGCCGAGCATTTGGTTCTGGTTTCCTGGAGACGGTGGAATGTGCTCCTCTGGCTACTGGAGTCCAGCCAGTTCTCTCCTGTGCGTGTTTGGAAAACGGCTCTCTGAAAGAAATAGGACGTGATAAAAGGGTGAAAAAAGGTGTTGTTTCTTAGAACAGCCTCCCACCTTGTGGGTTTTGGAAAGAGTGACGGTTCAGCATCTGCCAGCCCTCTCCCCAGAAGGCCATAGTAGCAGCAAAAATAGTTCTTGGGGCTTTGTGGCAGGCGTGACCTATCTTTGCAGTTCTTAGGGGAGCATGTGACGGTGGCACTAAGGCCCAGGCGCGGTTTCCTCGGATGAATTCTGTGGCATTTGGCAAAGTTATCGAGGGTAGTCTCTGTAAAGCAGAAGCAGTTTCCTGGGTTCATTCACAGGAAGAGGACACAGTCACGGGCAGGAGCCCTCTACGGTTTCCTGCCCATGCGGCCCAGACAGAAAAAGTGAAGCATCTTTCTTCCCCCCGGTGACAGTCTCTGCAGGTTTTTATCCCTAAAGCCTAAATGGCATTTGAAAACATTCCTTAAAAATTGAAGCTGCCACTTAATAACAATGTTTTATTAACATATGGCTGTTTTAACTGAATAAAACCTAAGGACTATATGAATGCTCTTAATACCACTGACCTATACACTTAAAATGGTTAAAATAGTTTATTTTATGTTATGCATATTTTATAACAAATTGAAAAAAAAAAAAAAAAAGAAAAACAGTAACTGATTCTACACACAAAAAAGCACTATACAAAATATCCCAGATTAAGGGCTCCTGCGTGGTTCAGTCGGTTAAGCATCCGACTCTTGATTTTGGCTCAAATCATGATCTCAGGGTCATGAGATTGAGCCCAGCATTGGGCTCTCTCTCTCTCAAGTAAATAAATAGATAGAATCTTAAAAAAAAAAAAAAAAAAAAAAAAGTCTTAATGTGTCTTGAAGGAGAATTTCTGTATCAATAAGATGTTCTATTCCAGTTACCAAGTGTGAAACAGACTTGGAGCAGCCTTTGTATACACTACATTTGGGTGCTTTTTTCTGAATGTGTCAGTAAAACTTAAAGATTCTCCTTCCTCCTTTCATTCACCTTCAAAGAGGAATTTAATTTACTACTTCATGTGTACTCCTTAAACTTCCTCCTGGAAACAGAAGAAAATAAAATGAGTTTTTTGTAAGCCTGGGTGATAGGCATGTTATTCTTATTTTCAATATAGGTAAAGTAATCTCTCCACTTTATTTTTAAACACTACCTCATAATATAAATAATCTAGTCTTCTCTTGTGCAACCTGTTTATTCAGACAGGTGGAAGTTGACGCTAAAGATTGGCGTTAAATTGAGGAAACCATTCATGTAGTAAATAAGATAATTTCTTTCTGCCCCCAAAAAGATTAAAATATAGATTTTTTTTTCAGACTCTGTATTATTGTTAACACCTACAGTCCCTGAATATGTTTGATTTGGGTTTGTGTCCAAAATTTGAAAGGGCTTTTTACTGCAATTAAAATATTTTTCAGTTACAGAAATCATCATGAAAAATGTTTTATATTTGAGTTTATTGGCATTTTCTATTAAATAAAATGTTCAGCTGGAAGTCTCCTATCAGTTCTCCCAAACTATAGCTACGGGTGAAGGTAGTAGCACCATAATTTCTTATTATTTGTGCTCTTTTTGGAGACGTATAAGCCCTCTCCATCCAAATAAAACAGTTGGATAACCAGGTAGTAAAGCAGTTATATACTAATCTACAAAATCTTACGACAATGTCCTTTTTTGTAGTTTATATGTAGATGAGACTTCTTGGGGATGGTCTTCATCATGTAACCAGTTACTGCTCATTCCTTCTGACTTCTGTGTGCGAAAGTGGATATGAATGGGCCGGACACATGCAGACACAGCTGTGTGACTGCCCCATGTAAAATGGAAGTGATAGGCCTGTCCCTGCTTCCTGTTCTGGATTCATGAGCATTGGGCATAGAATGGCTGAATATATGCCACGGGCCTATGGAAATGGAGTGCAGTTTGCATGATTTTATATTCTCATCCATAAATTCCCCTCCTTCCATGAGCTTCAGTTTGTCTGTATCACTGGCGTTCTGTAAACTGCTTTCTGCTTACATTGCTTTATCCTCCCAAACACCTTTGAGACATCGATGATAATCATCTACTTTTTACAGACACAGAAACTAAGACCCCCCCTTTCTTTTTTTTTTTTTTTCTTTTTTTAAGATTTTTATTTATTTGAGAGAGAGAGAGAGAGCATGTGAGCATGAGCAGGGGGAGGGGAAGGGGCTTAGGGAGAGGGACATGCAGACGCTCCACTGATCAGGGAGCCTGATGCAGGGCTCAGTCCGAGGACCTCTGGATCATGACCTGAGCTGAAGGTAGATGTCTAACTGACTGAACCACCCCAGCGCCCCTCCCAGAAGCCAAGACTTAAGAGAGGTTACGTAATTGACCGAGAGATAGTGGAGCTAGAATTTGCAATAGGTGTTCTGTTTCCAAAGCTCTGCCTTCTGCACTTTGTTAGAGTGGAAGAAGATCCTTTGGAATGCCATCAGCACTGTAAGGGAGTGGGCTTTTATTTATCTGTCTGGGCTCAGGTCAAAACCCTCTCCCCTGAGAAGCCTTGCTTGAGTTCCCCAGGCCAACTGAGGTTTGGGTCCCCTGGATCCCTGCCTTACCTTGTGCCTGCTTCTACCCCGGCTTGTATCTTTCCCCCACCACGAATCTTGTTTGCCAGACCTCTTTTTCCAGAGAGCTTGGGCACTTCATTAGCGAGATAGACTTACAGGCTCCATGTGGACCTACTGTTTCAGAATGTCTGATTGTGCATTTCTAAAATCCTCCCTGGTTAATTCTTTGGAGAGTTAAAGTTGAAGAAACATCCCAGCAGACCTCAAGTTCCTTAAAGCCAAGGGCAGGTGTTTTCTTCTCTGCTGTCTGGGGCACAGTGGCCTGTGCTGGGTGAGGGCTTAATGAGTTAGGGAGCTAACAAGCTAAAATATGGGTATTAGAGCAACTCTGAGAGCTCATCAGATTTGGGTCCACTCTGTTCACTCAAGTAGAAGCACATCCATTCGTCTATCTCAAGTATTTACGTAGTTCAATTAAATGGGCTGATAAACTAATTTTTTTGGTGGCTAATGAGCTGTTGCTTTTCCTCTATGTCATTATGATTGGATGTGATCATTTCACAGTTCCCAAATTATCCCCTTCATTATGGTTTTAATAATCATGGCGATCATTGTGATTGATGAGGATCACTGGCGTTAATTCACGAAGCGCTCCATTTGCTCTGTGCATTCAGAACTTGGCGGACATTATTCTCATGGGTTATGTAGGGAATGGTATTATCCCCATTTTACAGACGAAGAGACTGAGGGTCAGGAATGTAGAAGTCTGGATGTGAACCCAGACCTGTTTCCATTGCTCATGCTTTTAACCATATCCTTGGAAAACTTGTTGTTTTGCTTGTAACCTTTGTGTAAAAGTACAAAAAAGTCATTTCAACTATAATTTTCCACTTGAACATTTTGAGCAGCATAGAAAAAAATACCATATTTCGTATAGGTGTTATATTTTCAAAATTTCATTTTCATGTTAAAAAAAATAATGGCCTTATTACTAAGCATTACAATCCTACAGTTTAGTAACCATAATCTCCTCTTATCTGACAGTTTAATTGCTAAAAATATATTTGGTAGAGAGAATTTAAGATACATTATTTTTACTTTCTCCATCAAACTGAAATAATGAATTCAGTACATCATATTCATAGAATTTCTCTGATAAAAATATATGAATACGTACACAAACATATATGCATCTTAAGTGACACTAATGGAAATGTAGGAATACTCCATCTCAGTTCTCCAGAATAAATATTTCATGAGCAGGAAGCATATATGTATGTGTGTGTGTGTGTGTGTGTGTGTGTGTGTGTGTGCGCGCGCACGCATGTCCATATGTGTGTATGTGTATGTATGGATATCAGATATATATATATATATGTATATATGTATATATATATATATACAGGCATCCAAGTTTCAAATGTTTACTTTCTTCTGCAAATGTGACCTAAACTTCTGGTTTTAGTTATTTGGAGTTTGGTTTTGTTTGAGATACATTTGAATTTTAAATGGCTAATCCACTTAAGAAATTAGTTACTGTACTATTGAAAGAAAAACACAGCACTAGCAGAAAGGTATTATCTCCTCCCCCTCTTTTTCTTTTAGAAGCCTCCCATGATCCACTGGTGGTAAATATTTCATGTACTTTGCATATCAGCCTGAGTTCCCTTTGTGAAGTCAGGTAAATGGAATGTAAATCCCCACGTACGCCAGACAGTAAAACGGCATTATTTGATGTTACATCACATAAACATGCAGATTTGATTCCCCCTTTACTCACGCTGTAAAAACAAAGTTTTTAAAGTGGTTAGCCATACCTGGAAATGTAAATGCACTCGCCTAATGTAATGCCAAAGAAAAATTAAGACAAATGATACCACATCGCTGCCACAAACTGCAGCTCGTACAAAATTCACTTTAGTTATTATGCTGTGAATACGGGCTCTCACCCTCCTCTGTGAATGCACAATTTATGTTGAATGCAACATGAATCATTTTAATAGACCGAGCAAAAAGTCCCCAAAGTCGATTTTCAAATTATGAACCTTGGAACAGAATATAACAACAGCAAACAACAAATAGTTCAGACTTTACTCTGAGCTATGGGCGAACCATTAAAAATACAGCAAGCACTTTTGGTTAGGTGTCTCACAATTCATAGCCTAATGGCAAAAAAATATCGGAAATGGGGGATTCTTTTATGCTGTTTTTCTCACCATCATTCTGTTCAATTATTTTCACATTTGTGTAATCAAGATATTCCCAAACAGAGCATAGAGTTGTATATTGTTTGGAACTAATTATATGTATTATAAATCCAAGAATTAATTTAAATGACCCAGTTTCCACAGAGAAAAAGCCACATTGTTTTTAAATAGCTAACTAAACAAAATGCTTACCCATATGGGAGAGGTTTCCAAAGAACTAAAACCACCCACCAGGAGAATGGAAAATCCCTCCAAAAAAAAAAAATAAATCATAATCATATCAAACAATATGAAGAAAACTACATTGAGGAGAGGAGAAGCTTTGTTTGCTTCTTGTTTTTTGTTTTTTGTTGTTTTGGTTTTTTTAAGGAAGGGAAACAAGTTGAAGTTGAGGTGGGTATTTACTGTAACATACCTTGAGATGGAAACTAGAAGTTCTCCATGGAGTCCTTAGACCTGGCATCAGCATTACCTGGTAGCTTGTTAGAAATTGAAATTTTCAGGCCTTGTCCCAGACCTGCTGAATCAGAATCTGGGGTTTGGTGGAGGCCAGGGAGAGGGGTGAAATGGAGGTGAAGCCCTGTGGCCCAAGTTGTATCAGGCCCTCCAGGGGATTCTGATACATGCTGTGTTTGAGAACCTACAGTTCAAATTCTGTAGGACTGAGATGAGGCCTAAGAATTTGCATTTCTAGAAGGAACCCATGTGCTGCTGGTGATGCTCTTTGTCCTGGCCAATGAAATGCATAGCTTGCAGTTGCCAAGCATATAGGGAACTTGTGGAAGATAATAGGGAGTGGTGAGGACCTGTGTTTAACTAGGGGACACACAATCTGACCTACCGTTTGAGAGGTAAGGGCCACTCAGCTCCACCTGTTTGCATTAGGGAATGCTTTCTGATTTTTTTTTTTTTTTTTTTTTTTAACTAGAGATTTAAAAAGTCTGGCTCTTTTAAATATTTCTTGAAATTAAGTTAATGACAACTAATTCTTTAAAACAAAAACAAAACCAAAGCCACTCTGCAATTCAAAGAAAACATGTTTGTGGTAGGCAGCCAGTTGTTAATCTATGTAAGAGTTTGTCTTTTATCAAATCTTCTAAGTATGTTAATAAGGTTGGGGGTCTATAGAAATCCTGGAGAGACTATGTTGAAGGAATTTTTTTTTTTTGGTACAATTTTATATGTAGAAAATCATTAAGCAGGTAGTTCATTGAGCTCCATATACTCACCTGACACCCCTCCCTACCATTTCCCCTACCTATTATTAACATCTCATGTTAGTGTGGCACATTTGTTACAACTCATAAGACGATATTGGTACAATATTAACTATAGCCCAGAGTTTACATGAAGGTCCACTGTTAGTGTGGTATATTCCTTGGACCAAGGCATGATGACATGTCTCCAGCACTACAGTGTCATACAGCACAGTTTTATTGCCCTAAAAATCTCTCCAAAACTGTTTTTTAAAGGTCCGTCTATTCATGTTGGGGTGCCTGGGTGGCTCATTCAGTTAAACATCTGACTCTTGGTTTTGGCTCAGGTCTTGATCTTGGGGTTGCGAGATTGAGCCCCACGTTGTGCTCCGTGCTCACAGGAGTCTGCTTGAGATTCTCTCTCTCTCTCTCTCTCTCCCCCTCTGCCCCTCCCCCCACCACCAGTTTTTTCTCTCTCTCTCTCAAATAAATAAATCTTTAAAAAAATAAGTCCCATCTATTCCTGTCACCATTTCTCCTCATGATGTCCTTTTGAGAATTAAGACTGTAGGCTGGAGGGTCCCAATGTTCCGAACAAGGCATCCACAGACTTCAAGATATCTCTGGGAATTCTAATTGAGTCCTGAAGCTTGAGTTTCTTAGCTACTGTCTTTCCCTTTCCTTCATTTCATAGGGAAGGAGCTGAGGCCCACATCACCAGTCTCTGGTCCTTAAGGTGGAATTGGTACACAAGTGCCGCCTCTATATGTGGCGCACCCTCTCTCTGCCCCGCATCCCCCTTCTTGCTAGGGTCTCTCTCAGAGAGAGATCTTGCCAGATGCTAGCTACATCAGGTCACTCAGCAGCCAAGTTGTTGAGGGTGGCAGTGTTTTTGGTTTTTGGATTTAAAAAATTTTTTTTTTAAAATTTTAAATATATATAAAATTATGTATATCCAAAATGACAGAGATCAAAGCTTTCTAGAAAGGAGGGATGGATAATAATTTAGGTCCTGTGTTTTGAATTCAGTGTGTATTCATTATTATTGAATTGTCCTATGTAAAAAAAATGTTAAATAATTTACTTTTGTGAATTAAAAAGAAAAATAGCATACAAATTTATAATCTCACAGAAAAAACCAATTTTCTACTCCCTTCACTGTTTCCCTTTTCTTCCTCTTTTTGTAAAAATCATACATGCGCATGACTGAATCAGGTAAATTCTGTTAGGCTTTTGTATAATAAATTAAAGCATTCCTTCATGCCAGCTCAGTCTCTTCGTCTCTTGCTTGCCCTTTCAAGGATTCATCTGGTATTTGTGCAGTTTTCACCACACTTACATGCCTACTTCTTGGTTCTCTAGTTTCACATGCTGCCTGGGAGGTTTCCATGACAAGAAAGAAAATTTGGCTTTCCTTCATCCTTACCCCTCTGGAGTCGAGGTGCATCTTTTGCCTTCTGCAACCTTTCACTGGAGTTCTATCATGATTTTTTAAAGTGGACAATTTAGTGTTTATGTAGTTGTGAACACACAAAGTATTCATGGCTAAGCCCAATAGGGTGCCAAGATTACTTTTTTCTTTCCTATACTTTTCCCTGGAGTTAATACTTATATTTCATTTGCTTAGTTTCTTATTTATCTGTCGGCGATTCAACCTCAGATTCTCATCTGACTGCATACATCTCTTTTTGAGAGGTTCAGAACATAGCAAATATTCCATTATTGTCATGTTGGAAAAAAGAAAAAAAAATCTCTCCGAGAGTCTTCTGACCAATAATTTGGGCTGGTTGTGTTCTACAGCTGGCACACAAGTATGCCTTCCTGTGTCTCTAATTAGAGCTACGTTTATATTCTAGAACCTGGAAAATCCTATCACCTTTGTCTTGAGCTTGAGCTCCTGTTTCATGTCTTCTCCTGTTTTGGTTTGCTTATTGTTTTGTAGGAGCCCTTCCTCTAGTAGCTTTCTGAGAAATTTGGAACCTTTTGTGTTTCAAAAGGTTTTAGTTGCTGCTTTCATTTTACTTAATGTTTAACTAGGTATTGAATCATAGATTTGGAATCCTGTTTTTCTTTGGGGTTTTAAGACATTACTCTAATGGTTTGTAAGTTTTAGTGTTGTGCTTTGAAAGTACAAAGCCACTTGATCTTCAGTGTTTTTTATTTCTTTATGTTTCCCTCTTGAAGGTAGGAAGGGAGGCGTGTCTTCCGGTCTTCGCTCTTCTCCACATGAAGGCTCCAGAAAAGATGCTTTCTCCGTTCTCCCTGTTTTTTGATTTTACACAATATGCTATGATATGAGTCTTTTTTTTTTTTTTTTTGTCCCTTCTGCTGGCACTCAGTGAGACCTTTTAATCTTGAAACACATGTCCTTTAGTTGTATGAAATTTTCTTTAAGTATTTCATTGGTGATTTCTCTTAACCTCTTTCTTTCTTTCTTTCTTTCTTTCTTTCTTTCTTTCTTTCTTTCTTTCTTTCTTTCTTTCTTTCCTACTTTCTTAGAGCACACATTTAAGTGTGAGGAGAGGCGCAGAGGGAGCAGGAGGGAGGGACAGGATCTTAAGCAGGCTTCGTGCCCAGCGTGCACACGGTGGAGGCGTTGCTTCTCATGACCCTGACTGAGATCAAGACCTGAGCTGGAAACTTACTGACTGAGCGACCCAGGCTCTCCTTGATGTTTTGTTTTCTTTCTTTTTCTTTTATTTAGTCTTCTTTTCTCTTTTTTCGTCTCTTAAGATTTTATTTATTTATTTGAGAGAGAGAGAGAGATCATGAGGGGAGTGGGGCAGAGGGAAAAGCAGACACCTCACTGAGTAGGGAACCCAATGCAGGACTTGATCCCAGGACCCTGACCTGAGCCAAAGGCAGGTGCTTTACTGACTGAGCCACCCAGGCACCCCTTGCTGTTTTCTTTTTAAAGAACTTTTGTTATTCTGTACTTTGACTTCCCAGACTTTTTCATATTTATATTTCTCTGCTATATTTCATCTTTGTCTTTGGTGCTACTTTCTTGGAGATTTCCTCTAGCTTTCCCTTGAGTTTTTCATTTCTCCTGGCATATTTTAAATTTCTAAACATTGTGTGTGTGTGTGTGTGTGTGTGTGTGTGTGTGTGTGTGTGTGTGTGTGTTTGGTTGATTTTCCTAAAATTTTCTATTGTTTAATAGCATTTTATTCTTGTTTCATGGATGAAGTTTATACTCTTACATTTGATATTAATAATGCCTTAGGTTTTCTTCTCTCTGTATAGCTCTGTCTCCACAAAATTGCTTTTAATTGTTTGTTTTGGTCACTATCTATGATGATAAAGTCTTTCACTTGGTGTTTTGTCTGTGAATGTCTATTTGTGCTTAAGACTAGGACCCAAAAAGTTGTTGGCAACTCGGAGCACATGGAAAGAGCTAATTAACTGTGGATTCCACTGATGGGTGATCTGGCTAGACTCTTTGTTGGAGAAATCACTGTGTTTGAACTTTTAAGATTCTTTCTGTTGACCTGCTGAATTGCCTGGAGAAGAATTTTCCAGGACGGTGTTTGGGAAGGCCACAGTTTTGGCTGCCAGAGTTCTAGGGGCCAACTCAAGGAAGAGGGCTGAGTATCAGCATTCAGTACATGAGCATTTCACTAATCTCTGTTTTCAGTGTAGTATCACTGTTCTCAACTGTTTATATTCTTTTCACAAAATAAACTTGTATTTTCTCTGGGGTTAGGAAATGATAAAGCCCTGCCTTGGCTAAGGGCAGACATCTTCCACTTCCAGGAGTACGAGCCTTCACCAGCTTCTGAGCCTGTGGCGGTTTCATGCTATGAATGCTGTGTTCTGTGAGTTATTTCTTGGCTGTCTCCCATAGCTTAAGACTCCACTTTCTCATCTGTTAAATAACTTACAAGTTGCCCACCTGCTTTCCAGCATCGGGGTTTTGTTTTTTGGCTTTTTATTGCGTTCATTGAATGCATTTGTACTCTAGGGTGAGCCCCACTGTTCCCTGTTCTTGAGTTTTGAACTAATGTCTGAAAATAAGTCACCATGGGCTGTAGAATGGCCCTGTGGCCCTGTGCGCCTTCTGGGTGTCCTCTGTGTGCCCTCAGAGCATGCTCAGTGTGGAGGATCCTCTTCATGTGCGTGTCCTTAGCTTTCATCAAGTCGCCTGTCACCCATGATGCCTTGTTGATTGAGTAAACTAATTCATAATCCACAGCCACTTCCCTTGGATACTTGCTTCTAGGCACATTAAATGGTCGGTGTGCGGGTCCTCATTTTTCTCAAACTTCCATTTCCATATTAATTCTCAATCAATCACTGACGGCCTGCTGTCAACAGGCACCATTTTTGGTGGGACCTGATGATGTATATCCCTTGTTTTCAGATTTCTCGCATCTCATTGTGTAAAGCAGTGCCCTGAGCAGGGTCTTAATGCTTTTGGGTGCAGCCCCCTTGAGCTTTGATAAAGGCAAATCTAGTGCAGGTACTGAAGGCAAGCAGATCTTTAAAGGGACAGGGCATTGCAAAATGGCTTCCTGGACAGGGGTTGAGTGGATCTGTGTGTGGATATGCACCCAGCTAAGGGCCTATTCATTGGTCATTTAGGCAGGATATAGCCTTCGGCTCCCAAGGTTTAAGACCAAAGAGCTGCGTCTCTTTGGTAAACATACTAATGGAGAAAGGAGTAGTTTGTCATAAACTGTCTGTCATTTTGCTGCTTTAGTATTGGTTTGGCATTAGTTTTGGCTTCTGAAAGTTTTCCTTTTGCTAAGAATGATGATGGCGGTGATGATGGTGACCACATTGAGCAGAGAAGTCTATGTCCGGTTCCATACTTTTTTCTTTTCTCTTTGCCTTCCTCACTTACTTTTTCCTCCCCATCATGTGTGCCTCTTCCTCCCATGTCACCCCACCTTCTTTTTCTCCACTATCAAGAAATTTTCTGGAACTCCCTCATTACTCTTCCTCACCACTGTCAAGTTTATTGTCCTAAGGGCAGAGGGAGAAGGCGTGCAATTAGTGCGTTTCACCAGGCTGAACAGAATCCTCGGCCAGGTGCAGGCAAGACTGGCTTGTATTTATGAATGAATGGCAGTATTTTGACAGGATGATGAATAAATATGCTGGGCTCAGAGGATTTCTGGTGATGAGCGTTTCTTTGTGCTCTGGTAAGTGATGGGACTCCCTGCTTAATTTTTCTAAAATCTGCATTTATTAATTCTATATATATTTTTTTGATCAGAAGGTTTTGCTTAAAGAAATGTGCCATATAAACCCAGCTCATGATGTCTGTTTTTGAGTAATTTCCGGCAAGGATGATTGGATTACCCAAGTGAACCTATTCTCTTGTGTTTCTGCCTAGGTGACTGAATGTTTAGTAGGTTCTATCCAAATGAACACAGAAAATGCCACTCTGCCCCGGATATCTGTTGGCTGTACCATTACTAAGAATCTGACTCTATCATGCAAATCAGCAGAGTGTGGGCTACTGCTGTCCTATGTCCATAGATGCAGCCTGCGTGAAGGGGACCCCACTTGTTAATGAGTACCTGTATACTGGGCACTTACCTGCTCTTTTTACTCATTTGAAAAGCAGTAGGTAAGTGAAAAGGAGTCCTACCCAGCTTCCCAACTCACTTGGTGTTTAGGTCTGATACAGCTTCACTCTTTGTTACTTTTTTCTTATTTATAATGGATAAAAGCACATCAGATTCTAACTAGTGTCGGCCCCAAAAGAAAACTTCTTAAGACCTCTGTGAAGTTGAGTAGATGAACATGGGTCCTGGGGTCAGACTGTCTGTGTGGCAGTCTTGACCTTGTTACTTCCTCGCTGTGCGATCTCTGCAAAGTGACTTCCCTTCTCGGAGCTCCCGTTTCCCTAGGTGGAAAGGGGATTAATAATAGTTTCACCTCACAAGGTGGTTGTGGAAAATACATGGTGTGATGCACTTGGAGTACTTAGGAGATTCTCCGGCATGTCATTAACCCCATAAACGTTTGCTCTCACTGTTTCCAGTCATATAGCAGTCAGCTAGTTGAAAAACTGGGTTTGAATCTGTAGAATGTTGACCTTCGAGACCCAGAACTTCTGTGGAATCTCAAGGAAGCCAGCTCCTGGACATTATATTCCTTGACTGCAAGTGGAGGATTTTAACCTTACGGGAATGCTGGAATTAAGTGAGATACTGTATGGAAGTCCCTTATATAGTTTGTGATACAGGTAGGCACTCTGTAAAGGGGCCATTAATAATGATTTTGTTACTTCTGAAAACTGAATGGGCCATTTGGATGTCACTTTAATAATTTTACTTTTATTTTTTAAAAGATTTTATTTGTTTGAGAGAGAGAGAGAACGCACACACGAGGAGGGGGAGGGGAATAGGGAGAGAGGGAGAAGCAGGCTCCCACTGAGCAGGGAGCCTGATGCAGGGGATTGTGACCTGAGCTGAAGGCAGGCACTTTACCAAATGAGCCACCCAGGAGCCCCTTGATGTCACTTTGATAATTTTTAAAGGAAAAAGTGGAGGCATTTGTCACATGCATTTTGCTTACTTGCTTGCCTGGTTTAGTTCTGTCAGCTTTGCTGAGGTATATAATTCATGTATATTAAACTGCACCCATTTAGATCATACAACTTAATGAGTTTTGACAGATACACATACCCATGAAACTATCACTACCATCAAGGAATAGAGCACTGCCATCACCTCACAAAGATATCTTGGGCCATCTTTCTATCCATGCCACTGTAGAGTCCAGATAGTGCTCACTCTAGGAAATTAGCTGTATTTTTGTCCTCTTGATTAATTTGCATTTCCTAGAATATTATATAAATGAAATCATGCAGTATGTATGCTGCATCTGGCTTCTTTCACTCGATGAGTTTGTGATTCTCCCATGCTGTTGAACTTATTGGTAGCTCATTTATTCAGGGCTGAGTAGTACTCCATTGTTTGTATGCCTCATATTTTGTTTATCTGATTACATATTGATAGACATTTGTGTTCCAATATTGCAGCAGTACGTGGATATGAATTTGAATAAAGCCATTGTGAATACATACACACACACACACACACACATACACACGCACCCTCACATCTTTGTGCAGACATATGTCTTCAATTCTTCGGGGCTAATTCCCTGGAGTAGAACAAGGTGATCAGTAGTACCACTATGTCTAACATTTCAGAGGCTGGCAGGCCTCTCCCCAATGTGTTGGACCATTTCACGTTCTTGGCAGATTCCAGTTCGCTGGCATTCTGAATAATGCTTGACACTGTCAGACTTTTTAATTTTCTATATGGGTATGAACTGTATATTGTGGTTTTATTTTGTATAATCACTGGTGATGACTAATAATGTTGAACACCAAAAGTATGCTTATTAGTTATATCTTCCCCCCTTTTGGGAGGGCAACAACTTTACTGATACATAGTGCACAAAGCACATGATTCACCCACTGAACAGTTTTTAGTGTATTTGCACAGTTGTGCCACCATCTCCACAATCACACTGCGTCTCTGCGGACACTTGCGTTCATAATCATTCCCGCCCACTCACTACGAGTCCATTTTCTTTCCCCACCATTTAAATTCAGTGTCCCTCACAATTCTGGTTTTGTTCTTTGCGTGTTGCCCGTACTCCTTCCCCTGGAGATCATATCCACTCCCCAGATTTCAACCATCATTCTGACTCCCATATTAATAATGCCCATTTCTGGATATCTGTGTCTAGCTTGTTACCCCCAGATTATTCACACCTGCGAGTATCTTCTGCAGGGTCACAAAGCTGTCTTGTCCTTCCCTTTCTCACCACAGCCCCTCCCCAGTGTCATCGTAGTCTCCTTGCCCACACCTCCTCCACCTCCTCTCACCTCCTCTCTGCTCACAAGCTGCCCAGGGTCGTGTGTCTCTGTATCCTTCCCAGCGCCAAGCTAAGCAGACACTGGGTAAATACTCATCTAATGAATAAATGAACTTGTATTCTCCAGATTGCCAAAAATGTGCTTCGCTTTTATCTTCCTTGGAAATTAATTGCATTACTATCTTATTAAAGGTCTACAGAAATAATTCATGCTGCAGTTCAAGAGACTACTAAACAGTTTGCCTAGCAATTTCTGATTATCATTTTGGAAATATTTCTACCTATGGTCCTTTTTCTTATCTCCTATTAAAGCTTTTCTGGAAGGAGTTCAGTTTCTACCTTTCCTTAATGTTCCTTAAATGTTGTACATATCTTAAAAGCAGATTCCCCATAAAACAGTATGGATTATGGTCTCATTCCATTGAGCAGTGTGAAAGCTTACCCGAAAGGACAAGAGTAAGACTCTCTTAAAATCATGTCCAAGCTTTAAAGGAATATAAAACTTTCTATTTAAAAAAAAATATGCCTTTCTGCTTTCATCCCCTAACCTGCAAAGCTCAAGTCTAGTTTCACTCAGACTTGGAAACTGTTCTTTTATTATGGCTCTGCAGCGGGAACAAGGCCGATGCCCCTAAGGTCTAGAGACCATGAAAATGTCTTTGCTTCGGTGCCATAGCTGTGTTTCGTTATAACGAGTCACAAGCCAAGAGACCTCATGTATCCATACTGAAGGGGTTACTAAGCAGGGAACCACGACTCTGAAAGGTTGCCCACAGTTGGAGTAGCCCCTGTAATGTCACTTATATCCAGGAACTGTCCTAAGAGAAGATGCTGGTGGGGTTGGAGGATAGGTTGTTGGCAATAGGAAGTACATAGGAGAAGGATCATGGAGGTAAATTAACCCAGAGATACGTTGATTTCTAGATTGTGGAATTGGGAAAGAGGGTCAGGGCTCTTTGACCCAAATCTAAGAGTAAAAGAAACGTTTGTGATCTGGTGTGTGTGTGTGTGTGTGTGTGTGTGTGTGTGTTGTGGGGTAATGGGTTAATGGGCTTAATTAATGAGTTAGTAGTAAGCTAAAAATCAGAGAAACCATGAGAAGCAACAGAAGAGGAAAGAGGAAGGCTGGGCCTGGGTCATGGTGGGGGTGAGGGGTGTGTATTGGTTTTCTAGTGCTGTCATAATAACAAAGTCACTCAGACTGAATGGCTTAAGCAACAGAAATTTATGGTCTCAGTTCTGAAAGCTAGAAGTCCAAGCTCAAGTTGTCAGCAGGTTTGGTTTCTTCTGAGACCTCTCTGCTTGGCTTGCAGACAGCCACCTCCCTGTCGTGGCCCTATATAATCTTCCTTTCTTGTGTACCTTCCTGGTATCTGCGTCTAAACTCCTTCTCCTTAAAAGGACACCTGTCAGTTTGGAGTAGCGACCACCCTAATGGGCTGATTTTAACTGAATCTTCTCATTAAAGAACCTACCCCCAAGTTCAGTCACTTTGTAAGCTAGTGGTGTTTAGGACTTCATCATATGAATTTGGGGGGACACAGTTGAGCCTATAACAGCTAGAGGTGAAGTTATAGCAAATACCATTGCCTGAAATTTACATGGGCTTATGACAGTTTTCAGGAGGCATTTGTGTTCCTGTCACTCATTCCCCCTACCCCTGCCCCAAGTAGATCATGGTCAGCTGATCAGGTGATCACACTGCATTAATTGTCCTGATAAGGCCCCCGGGTCTCTGTAGGCTGCCTTCACAGTCTGGCCAGATCTAGCCCCCCTTAGTCCTGGAGTGGCATGGGCCCTGGCGGCATGTACTTCTGATATTTCTTCACCCTTCACGGATTTTCCATCACCCAACCCAAATTTGCAGTTGTTTCTAGTGACTGAAAATAGGCTTGCTATGCAGGTGTCATGGATGAAATAGTAATGAATAAGGGTAACAGATACATTATAGAAATAATTCCAGGAAGTCCAGTGATTAGACAACAATGAATCCCAACTTTGAGTCCTATTACCTATTTTTTTTTCCCCCGGCCTCAGTTTTGTGCCCAGAAATAACCCCGTTATCATTTTGGTCCATGTCAAAGAAATGAGTTTTTTACCACACACACACACACACACACACACGTATACATACGTACACATATACATAAATATATGTATATATATATATATATATTTACTATTATGTAAATACCCACATAATACATATGCTTGTTTATGCACAATTTGAAGCTTAATAAGATTGTGCCATCTATTTTTTATAGCCTGCTTTTTATTGAATTTAGTGATGAGTTGCAAATATTTTTCCATGCCAATAAATCTTTATTAGCATGTTCTTCAGTGGCTAGACAATAGTCTTTCCTATGCATATACCATAATTTTCCCACTGCATAATTGCATCAGAGTCCTAGCTATCACCCGGTATATTTCCAGCAGCTGTGAGTTTTGTCCCAAAGGATTCGTTACTGAGAATTCTTGAATGTACAGATGTTCATGCAGTGTTTTTCAAACTAGTTTATTGAGATATAATCTATGTACCTTACACTTCATTCACTTAAAATGTGCAATTTGGTAGCTTTTAGCTTTAAGAATTGTACCACCATACCCACAGTCATTTTTAGAACACTTTGATTATCCCCCATAGAAACCCCATATCCCTCAACTGGTATGTCTCTGCAGCTCCTTCTGTTCTCTCATCTCAGCCCTAGGCAACCCTCTCTGTAGGTTTGTCTATTCTGGACTTTCTGTATAAATGGAGTTGCATGGTATTTACCTTGTTTTGTTTGATCTCTTTTACGCAGCAAAATGTTTTGGGGATTCATCCATGTTGTAACTTTTTTTTTTTTTAAATTGTCAAATACCATTCCATTGTATGGACATACCACATTGTGTCTATCCATTCAATTCTTGAACTTTCAGATTGTTTCTACTTTTTGGCCAGTATAAATGGTGCTGCTGTATTTACTTTTGTGTGCACATACGCTTTTCTTTCTTTTGGGTATAAAACTGAGGAGTGCAGTTGCTGGACACATGTAACTCTGTGTTCGGGGATTTGAGAAGCTGTCAGTCCATTTTCCACAGCAGCTGCAACATTTTTACATTCCCATCAGCCGTGCAGGAATGTTCCAGGGTCTCTACATCCTCACCAGTACTTGTTAGTGTCTATCTTTCTGATTGTTGTCATTTTATTGGGTGTGAAGTAGTATTGCTTTGTAGTTTTGATTTGGATTTCCCTAATGGTTGATTACATGTAGCACCTCCTTTCATGTGGTTTTTTGGATGAATGGTTTAAAAAAATTTTTTTGAAGTACTCTATAAGGTCACCACTTTATTAATGTCCCCTTCATTACTGTTCAGTACAATATCAGGAGGTAAGTGCCAGGTACTTTCAGAGATGCTCCTGCTTCAGAATTATTACCTGGAAAATTATGTACAAGAAGATTTTGAAGGTTCTGATCACCCTTTAGTTTCTGAATTAGAATCTTTGTGATTGGAGTCCCAAAATATTGTTGTGGTGTACACTCTTGTTGGGGAGCCATAGTTAGGGAACTTGGGTGTCCTTTGAGAATGTGCCTAAGCTGGTATCCTTGAATGGACGGAATTAGAGGCTGGTGTTAGCAGAGGCATTGCTCTGGTTCCAGTCCCAACTGAGACTTGACTAGTGAGGTGAGCTTCCTTTAATGATCCTGAGCCTGAGTTTTACTCTTCTATGAAAGGATGATAAAATGATGAATTCTAATTTCATACATTAGTAGTATAGTAACATTATTATTATTACTTGAAGTCTCATTATTTTTAATATAGATTTTGCTGCTACCGGGAAAATACTGAGAATGTTCAAGAGAGAAACCCATGAAATCATAGGGTGGAGGATTCCCATAAACACAAATGACTGTTTAAACTTTTAACATAGAAAGTGGGAGGGAGGGCTTGGATTTTACAGAACGATGTTATTTGAAAAATGAGTCCTGCAATTGGATGAGTGTAGGCAAAGTTAAGTAGAGCAGAGTTAAAGCCGTCATTTTACTGCATGTCTTCTTAGAACCTCTGTTTTGCCAAAATATACGTGCTCGCCTCCCTCAAGTGGGTGTGTTATTTGCAGTGTTTCAGAGCACCTTTATTTATTTATTTTTTTTCTCCTTCAAATTTGTTGGGAAGGCACCTGCTAACCTCTTCTTTTTTTTTTTTTTTTTTTTTTTTAAAGATTTTATTTATTTGACAGAAATCACAAGTAGACGGAGAGGCAGGCAGAGAGAGAGAGGGAAGCGGGCTCCCCGCTGAGCAGAGAGCCCGATGCAGGACTCGATCCCAGGACCCTGAGATCATGACCTGAGCCGAAGGCAGCGGCTCAACCCACTGAGCCACCCAGGCGCCCCACTGCTAACCTCTTCTGCCCAGTGTTCAGGGGTGTGTGGTTTAGAAGTCACTGGGATGGAAGATGTGGTGTGAGAGTGAACTCATTTTCCAGAGTTTAAGAAGACACCACATACTCCCTGAACCACACATGAGTGAGTGAGATCTTGCTGATATTTGGGACTTTTTTCTGCTCTCTCCTTGTGATGCTCTTTCCTCATTCTCAGTGACTTCCATCTCTCTGGCACTTTACGAGCTAGGCCCGTTTTGTTTTATAGACCAAAGTGTGGACGGAGGCCAGTGAGTCCCCAGGTTTTTTTCTTCTTTATTCTTCTTTCTAATTCTGCAGACTGTTCGGGCCATTTGGAGCCACGTCTGTTGGATTTACTTCATTCCCCGTGGGGAAAGGAGACGTTGTCCTCACGGAATCCTGGAGGCTGAGCCAGTAGTTGAGCTGAAGGTTGCCCCTTGCAAGTGCTCGTGTTCTAAACGGTGGGAAGTGAGCGAAGCTTCAGGCCTTTGTGTGTGCACCATCTAAGTATCAGAGATGGGCTGCAGGCACCCCGGGCTTGCCATCGATAGGGTCTGCGCCCCAAGGCGAGGGGTGAGGAGAAGCCATCCACAGCTCAAGAAAGATCGCTCCCCGATCATGGCATGGAGAGGCTGAGCTCCACCTGCGGGCCTTTTCTTTACATGCTGTACATCTTTGTGTCACCAGAATTTGGGAAGAGTGAGAATAATTCTGGGGAAACAAGCGCACGTTGTCAAGCTGTTGTGGAAACGTAAGATGCTGCAGGATGCCTGGCTGTGTTAGTTTAGCCAAAACTGTGGCCGTAAAACCCAGCCTGGCTCACGGGAGGATATCATCGTACAGGTTGTTAGGCATGTCTGTTTGAAGAAGCAGGAATGTTTCAAGAAGCATCCTGCTTCTGCTTCTACTCCAAATATTTCCTGACTTTGCTGGCATGTGTCCTGACTAATCAGACCAGATGAGGGCTCTAAACTGTGCGTACCTGGCGAGTGTTAGCCCCACTTATCTGTGACTTTCTTTGTTTTTAATCTCCTAAAACTTAGACCAAGCGTCCAAAACTCAAATGTCTGATAGATCAGCTCATCGTCAGCCATAACGTGGGAGTCAGGGAGACAGCAGAGAGCGGTGGGGATTGTGGTGGACCGGAGAGGTTATCTCAAGGACAGTGGCGACTCAGCCCACCTGACTGTTAGAACGTGAGCCTACGGGCTGTGTGTTTCTCTGTCTGTCTTTATTTTTTAAGAGCCAGGAGTTTGGATTGGCAATGTGCAACCTCCCATTAAAGAAGTATGACTGTATTCCTTTCCTGTTTCTGCTGTACCACATTTTCACAGTGGCTTAAAGCAATGCAAATTTATTATCTTAGAGGCCTAGAAGTCAGAGTGGATGTCAGTGGGCTAAAACCAGCGTGGCCGTGGGTCTGCATTGCATTCTGAGGCTCAAGGGTAGAATCCATGTCTTTGCCTTTTCTGCCTTGTGGAGACTGCCCCTGTTCCTTGGCTCCTGGCTTCTTGCTTTGTCTTCAGGGTCATCAGTGGCTGGTCAAGTCCTTCTCAAACTGCCACCTCATTAATGATCTCTCTTCTCTCTCCTTTTTCTAAGGACCCCTGTGATTACACTGACCGCCCCCTAACCCCGATCCGATAATCCAGGGAAATCTTTCTATGTAAAGTTGGCTAATTGGCAAATTTAATTCCGTCTGCAGCCTTAGTTACTTAGCTGTGTAACCTGAAATATTCATAGGTTCCAGGAATTAGAGCAAGGGCATCTTCGGTTGGGGGCATCGTCCTGCCTACCACAGGACCCATGATGCATATGCCCCTTAAAGAATGTCCAGGTCTTAAATTTCTCTTGTATCCTCCTTGTGCTTAGCAGAGTAGATAGATCTGTTTGTATTGGTTGGTAGTTGAGTGTCCTTCCCTTGGAGGAATTGGACAGGAGTGTACAAAAGAGAATGATTGTAACAGTAGCTTTTAGTTTATTTTATTCTTTTTTAAAAATTTTTTTATAACATTTTATTCTTTAAAGAATATTTTTCTTTTACTTCCTTTACTTAACTAAAAAGCAGTCTTTTAAAAGAAAAAGAAAAGCAATCTTCGAAGTTAAATGGGATGGGTAATTTATTTCCATTTCTTCTTTTGTAAGCTAAACCATCTAAGACTTTTGTGTGAGGGTTAAGTAAAATAAGGCCTGTTTTCCCTTCTTCTTTATGTCTGTGATCAGCCTTTCTAGCCACCCAGCCTGCCAGCTCATGGACTAATTGTTCCTTTTTTCATCCTTCTGTCGTATCATCAGTCCAGGCAAACTTCATTGCCCTTTTGCAAAGCGGATTTGAGATGGCTGAGGTAGGATCCATGTATACAATCAGAAGAGAAACAGAATTCAGAAAATCAGGTAAATCAAGGGGTAAAGCACCATTGAAATATCTTGGCCCAAAGATATTTGTTCCTTTGTGAGTGGATCCTTCATGTGGGCTAAAGAGTCCCTGAGAGCCTCCTAGGGTCCAAGGGAAGAGGGAGACGCAGTCCACTGAATCCGTCAATGAGGATAAATTGCCAAGCAGCCATGACACTAGGAGTTGTTCATTCAGTAGTCACCTTTCTGTCCTTCCCCGCCTGCTGGAGCCCATCGGGGCAGGAATAGCAGCAGCCCAGTGCCTTTCTGAGAGTCTCTGCTTTATTCATTGTAGATCTCAAATAAAAGGGGGGGGGGCATTTACCAAAATGCAAAGACATGGCATATAAAACCATTTTTTTTTTTTTAATTTGGGGGGGTGTTATTAAGAATAAGAAACAGAGCGCTCTGTGCTCATGAATGACGATCTGCAGCTCAGGTTTGAGAATAACTTAAAGACTTATTAAACGGAGCAGAGCAGTTCGCCTTCGTTCAGAGCCACCTCACCTGCAGGCCGGTTCCGCAAGGTCAGCAGTTAGCGGCAAGTTGCACAGCCTCGGTTTCGATGGCTTCCACTTTACCCATGCCCTTGATGTGATGCCGGCTTGTCAGGATTCTCCTAACATTCCTCGCTGATGGCTTCTTCTGTTCTCTTTATTTCCTTAAGTGAACATCTGTCTAATTGTTCACCTCCATTGCTTTAGTGCTTTCCTCATGCTTTCTCTCTTTCCAGACAATAAACTTTATTTTCTTCATAAGAATTCAGTCTACGCAAGGGTATTAGGCAGCTTGTTTGCACCTTTTAATTTCTGGATGTTTTCCAGGAAGGCTCTTTGCAGTGGTTCCAATGGGTTCATCTGTGAATCACTGAAGACAATGCAGCATTGTGTTTGGGTTTTTATCAGTTACCTTCTGTTTGTAAACATCTGTTTGCAAATGTTGCTGGTGCCCAGCCCACCCCCACCAGAAATAAAGGGCCTCATCTCTTTTTGCTTGGTATAGGGATAAGACAGAATGTCAGCTGATTTTTTTTTTTTTTTTGTGGGGAGGGGGTCAGGTGCATAGGTATGCAACTATTTAACTGAAACCCATAGACTTGGCACATATTGCCAAATGACTTTCGAGAGGGAATCAGGCACTTTATTTCATTAATGGCTGTGAAGCCTGGTTAATCTGCTTGTTATTGCAGTTTAATTTTGACGCTGATTTTGATGATGTATTGAAAAACCGTATAAACCACATGGAAAACATTTGAAGAGACCATTATTTTTCATATGGTTAAAAATACTCAGCAAGCCACTGTTTTTGCTTTTTATTGCATTTTATTCTTAATACTTCTGAATTATTTATTGTTAAATCTTTACCGATAAATATTTGCATTTTGATTTTTGACTCACTGTAAGAATGTTCTTATTTAAATTATGTGCGCTTTAAATGATTTTGTAATTAGTGACTTGTTCCCGCTAGTTCTGTTTCATTTATGTTTTTCATTTTTCATGCTTCTGTGCTTTACTCTGTGGCCTGTCTTTAAAAAACAAAAAATCCTTTTGGTTATGGAAATTTCAAACATACGCACAAGTAAAGAAGATAATATAATAATGAGCCCCCATATGCCAGTCGTCCTGCTTCAATACTTAGGCAACTGTTTTTCCTCGTTCAGTCATTGTTCCTGTGTGTGTTTGTGTGCTTGTGTGCATAAGTATGTGTGTATACGTGTGCATGTACATGTATACACACACAGGTGTAGACTTAGTTTTCTAGTGTATGTTGTTTTATGTTTTATGTGTCCAAATAACATGTTCTTTAAAATAAGAATAAAACCCATCTATGTAGCGAAAATTAAACACTTCATTTTATAAAACTTGGTTTTCTCCTAAATTCGTAGGCATTTGGGAGAATCTCTGTTCTTCAGGGCGAGAGGAGTCATTGTGTGTCTCTAGTTCACTGCAGGTCTCGTTACTCTGAACCTAGTGTCCAGCGCTCTGGATGCAGCGGAAACGGGAGCAGAGCAGTGGGGAAAAGAGGTGCTCTTTGGAAGACAGTCCTGTGGCCCCAGAAGTTCTGGGGCGGGGTGTGCCACATGGGTTGGGCCCTTAGCCTAATCAGAGGCTAGGTGGCCCATTCCTGTAGGAAGCCTGCCCTGTTTGTGGCCATGTACATCCTTGTCTCAACTCCATTCTCATTTCCTGAAACTTGATGGAGATATGGCAGCAGGTTTTTGAAGTGTACTGCCCAGGGGACACTGGCCACAGACTTTGCTTTCTGTCCTTGATGCAGATATGGTCTCAGTTGTTCCTAGTTTCAGTCATGGCCAAAGTTTCTGATTTCTGACAGTACTGCCCGTGGTAGGAAGCACTTGGATTGGTAATTGGATCCTCTGGCTGCTCTTATCATGATAACATGGTTGCTAGGCACCTGGGTGACTCAGTCAGTTAAGTGTCTGCCCTGCCCTCAGGTCGTAATCCCAGCCAGGGTTGTGGGATCAAGCCCCACATCAGGCTCCTTGCTCAGCAGGGATCCTGCTTCTCCCTCTGCCTGCCCTTCCACCTGCTTATGCTTGCTCTCTCTTCCCCACTCTGTTTCAAATAAATAAAGAAATAAAATCTTTAAAAAAATGATAACATGGGGGCACCTGGGTGGCTAAGTGGGTTAAGCCGCTGCCTTCAGCTCAGGTCATGATCTCAGGGTCCTGGGGATCGAGTCCCGCATTGGGCTCTCTGCTCAGTGGGGAGCCTGTTTCTCTCTCTCTCTGCCTGCCTCTCTGCCTACTTGTGATCTTTCTCTGTCAAATAAATAAATAAAATCTTTAAAAAAAAATGATAACATGGAAGCCACCAGTAGAGACACTGTGCTAGATTCTGCTGAGAGCTGACCTAGGGAAGACCACAGCCTTCCCACTTCTCAGCACACACAGCACACACACACACAGAGAAAACACATAGAGGCACAAAAGCACGCTTCCATGATTGTGGAAGGCCATTGAGCCATCTCTCCCCTCCCCTGGATGGCCGCCTTTCTCCCCATAAGCACTTGTATTTTCATGGAATAAGTCCATCCTACGAGAGCTTGTCTTAGTGTCTTCAACCTGTAACCACTCTGAAGCACTGTCTTTGTGATGTTATCCTAACCTTGATTTGGGAGATAGGATTAGGCATAATCAGAAAAAAACATGGGGCCTGCAACACATTTATGGAACATTTATTCTATGGTAAAGCTTTTCCATGCATGTTATCCTTCATATCCAACAGAGCTCTGTGGGGTTGGCGAAATTATAAATGATTGGTGTTATGGTTACTATTATTGCCAGCTCTGATTCCTGATTGCCTCCCCATCCAGGCACAGTGCTAGATACTTTGTACTCATTATCTAACTTAATGCTTCTAGCACTTCTGCTGGGCATATATAATGACCCCCACTCTACTAATGGGCCTCAGAAAACTTGGTGAATTATCCAGCCTCGCAGGGCTACCCAAGGGCAGAGCTCAGATCGGAACTTGGTCAGGTCTGACTCTCTGCCAGTGGTTTTTGACCTGAGGTTCTGAATTCACTGCATTTCCTCTTTGTCCCTCACACACCCCGGGGGTTTGTTTCCTTGAGGAGGTCTGACTCAGACATTAGGGCTGGTCAAGTACTGTGCATGAACCACACACAAGGTAAATCTTTCTGGAAGATTTATCTTTCTGGAAACTCTTAGAAACGAGTTTTTTTTGTTTGTTTTTTTAAGGTGCACTGGAGAAAATTTTAAATAGTACAGAGACATGTAAGTGACTAGTCTCTTTCCAATATACAATATCTGTTAAACATACAGTCTTCTACCAAAAATATAACCCATTGCATGTCCTTCCAAGAAAAAAAAAATGTCTATACCAGTTGTAAATTCATCCATGTATATTATAAATCCGCATATAATAGGTATCTATTTAATCAAATTGGGATTCTGCTAATATGTTTTTTTAATTGAAAAATAATGTGGTTATTTTTATAAATTTCACAATTACAGTTAGTTACACATACATAAACAAGGAGAAAGAAGTACCTTGGTGTCTCAGAAGCAATTATTATTAAATTTGTATGTATCTTTTTTCTTTTCAAAATTCAAATATGTTTATCTATTTTTCTTAAAATGGCAAGCACACTCTAGTCTGATTTTTTGGGGACCTGACATATTTTGGTCATCTTTCCATATCCATAACTGTGCTCTGGTGGTGCGGTTCTAGTGACTCCACATTAAACCTTCATCACTTCCTAAATGAATCCCTTTTTGCTGGGCACAGATGCTCTTTTCAATTTCTCACAGCCAGAAGCAATGCTGCTGATTTACCTGGGCTAAGTGAAGCTTTTAAATGCAAATTGATCATTCTTCTCCGAAAGGTTGTTCCCATTTATACTCTTTTTGCAGCAGTGTGTTGAGGGTCTGTTTACCCACACCTTCAGCATCACAGCGTAGTTATCATTTTATAACGATTTGTATTACTCCCCAAATGAGCATTTATCTTTGTTTCATTGATAATGGGGGGGCTGATTTGCCCCTCAGCTGGTTCCAACATCCTTCTCAACTTCAAAGAACACAAGGTTGAACAAGAAAGTTTTCACTTTTTACATGCAGCCCTTTAAAGCTCTCTGGCTAATCTGTAATGTAGGGTGTGCAAATTAAGTTTTTTTCCTGTGCTTAATCCTTATTAAAGCACCAATCATTAGGACCCCAAAATTGCTATAACGAGAGTGCTTAGGAAACATAAGCGATCGATAGTTGGTACTTGGGAAATAAATGAAGCAACTTTTTGCTTGTTTGTTTTAAATCCACCTTGGAGCTGAAAGACTTAAAATGACTAGATTGTGAATTTCTTGGCGTTTCATTGCTTATACATTGAAAGAGGATTTTAAAAATATATTTAATTTGCATTAAATGTCTCAAAAACTAGAAAAGATGTATATTAGTTTTTTTTCCTTAGTTACTCAAGTTTTCATTGGTGGTGGTGTGGACCCAGTCTCTTAGTAGATATGTGAGAGGCCCCGAATTATTTATTTATTTATTTATCTAATTTCTTATTTATTTGAGACACAGCTTGCATGGGAGTAGGAGGTAGGAGCAGAGAGGGAGAGGGATAAGCAGACTTGCCCTGAGTGCAGGGCCCAGTGTGGGGCTTTTTCTCATGACCCTGAAATCCTGACCTAAGCCGAAATCAAGAGTCCGATGTTTGAGTGCTTGAACCACGCAGGCTCCCCATGACCAACCCTGGTTTTAAGCTCATAAGCTGGCATGAGGAAACCAAGGCTCTTACTCCGTTCTCTCATCCCTATTTCCCACAGGGAAGTGTGGCGGTCTGTAGCATGAGGCCATACTCCACCTGGGATGGTCAGGGGAGACTTCTTGGAAGAGGTGACCACGAGCTTGATTTTGATTTGACAGGACAACATCACAGGGACTTACTTTTGTCATTGGGGTGTTGGTAGTACTCTGTGAGGGTGATAGTACTCATTTTGCAAATGTTCATTGCTTCAGTATCCAATCATTAGTAAGTAATTTTAATTGAGCTTGGTTAATAGTTCCCAGGAGTTTGAATTTCAGGATCCAATAAACTTTTTCAAAAGAAGACAAAAATGAGGATGTGAACTTGGGCTTGCTAAAGGATTATTTATTTTTACCTAAGGACAGTAAAAACAGCAACCAAAAATATCAGCAAAATGTAGAAACATGCCTCTACAAACAATCAACATTACTTTATAAAAGAAACGGTATTTTAACACCAAAGTTTGTGAGGACATACACATAATCTAAAGACCTTTTTCATTTTATTAACTCTTCGTCTTGAACTAATTTTAGATGGACATAGAAGTTATAAAAATAGCACAGAGAGCTCCCTTCCTCCCCCTGATTTTGGCAGTTTATCTAAGCATCATGCAACTACCAGAACCAGGAAATTGACATTGGTCCGAGCCATCCGCTGTGCTGCCCTGCTGAAACTCCACCCATGTTCCCAGGAAGCTGCCTTAAGTTTTAGGATCTGGTCCAGGATCCCACATAATCTTTAGTTGTGTCCCCTTGGTAGCCTTCAGTCTTTGACAGTTCCTTATTCCTTTCTTGTCCTTCCTGATTTTGAGAATCTTGTATGTCTGATGTTTTTCTCATGAGTAGATGGAGTTTAAGTGTATTTCTGTAGGACTATCATAGAAGGGATGTTGTGTCCTTAGTGCATCAAACCTGGGTGTCAGGATGTTGACACGCTCTCTTAACACTGGTGATGCTCACAGTAAAGTAACCTCGATTGTTTGGTGAAGGTGGTATCTGTTGAGTTTCTCCAGTGTAATGTTACTAGTTTCTTCTTCATAATTCAGAAGTATTTGGGGGGAGATGCTTTGAGACTGTGCACATGTCCTCTTTGTCCTTAAATGTCAACACACTGACCTTTAACATCCATGAGTGGATCTCATCAGCAGCAATTAATAATTGTGATGTTTGCCTAATGATGGTTTTGTATTTCCCTCATGTTTTTTCCACTTATTAAATTGGAATTCTCCTGAAGTAAGAGCTATCTCTTCTCCTCCATTTATTGAGTCAATTATTTATATTAGTGTAGACTCATGGGTATGTATTTTATTGTATGGCTTATAATTAAGTATTATCATTATTTATTTTGTTGCTCAAATTGTTCCAGCTTTAGACAATAGGATCTTCTTTTCTCTGTCTTCTATCGTGGACTGCTAGTTTAATTGAGTGAATTTCTCTCCTCACTGAATTCCTCCCAGCTCCCCATTTTTCATTTCATAACACCATAGGCTAGCAAAAACAGTCACATATTTGGGACACATTGGCCTAGGGAATGGAAAGGGATTCATGGGAACATGCTTAGTGCCGAATTTGTGTCTCGTCCTCTCCTTTAGAAATAACAAGAGAAGACACAGGAAAGTAGTGATGGGGATATGAAGCAGGATAAAGAAAGAATATGTTGACATGGGACTTGCAAGAAAGGCATTTATCTCTTTCAGGATTGGAAGGGCCTTGGGAGGGGGCTGCTTCCAGGGAGTAGCGTAGTTCATTAAGAACTTACTATGTGCCAAGCAGGTGCAAGGCCATACAGGCTACAAGCATAATCTTATCCAACCTTTCCCTAGTCTTACTGTGGAGGAGAGGTTCTAGTGTTTCCAGGAGGTCAAAACACATAAAGAAAGTGGCAGAGTCAGGATCGCATCTTGGTGCCCTGTCCCCTGGGACAATCTCTGGGCACTTTTCACAAACTCCTTCTAGGCCTGCAGTGGGACAGACATAGAAGAGAACATTCCCTGCCTGTTCTCTGATGACATTGCTACCCCCATTTACTCCCCACCACAAAGATCTTTTTATTCAATATCGGGGGGAGGGGGGCCAACCAGAGTTTCTGTGTAGTAATCACTGGTGTGTGTGTGGGGTGTGTGTGTGTGTGTATGTGTGTGTGATATTCTTCATCCTACTCTGTCATCTGTGGATTTAAATGTATTTATGTCTTCCTGCCCTGTTTCAAAAATCTTGCTTTTAGAATATGCAACTGTGAGGAGTTTTAATTTACAGGGACTTCACAAGAAATCTGCACCTGAGAGTCCCAAAACATAAAATGTCCCTCTTCCTAGTGAATCTATTTGACCACCGTGGTTCCTTTCTTCTACTAGGCCTCCTGTCTTCACCCTCCCTCATTCTGTTAGAAACAAAGAAATGGGCCCTGGAAGAGATAAAGAGATACAGCTGAGATAGTGTGAGTTCTTAGGTGGACAGAAACCTGCCCAAGGTCACATGGGGTTTAGGGGAGAGCCTGAGTGAGAAGCCAGGGGTGTGCACTCCAGGCCACCTCTCTCCACCATCTTGCCATGGCACTAGCTCAACACTACCTGTCACTATCATCAACAATTAACTGAATGAGTGGCTGAGAGGAATTCTTCCGATTGGTTTCTTAATAATAAATGCTTACATTTTCTCTTGGCCCCAAGCCAAATCCCCCCTCTCGGTCTTGTTTTCAAGGTTGAACATTAGAGTTAGTGACCTTGCCCTTATCGGCCTGTGGATGTCGCTCTCTGTCCATAAGCCTCCTTTCCAGGGACTGTGTTTGTAGCAAAGACTATAATTTTATTTTGGGTTTGGATATACTGATTACATTTTAGCTTCTGGTATATTTTCTCACCTGTCACAGCCATTAAATTTATTTTAATAGTTACTCTACCCTCCTGATAGCCCGTAAAGGGGGAATTGGATATTGTCTATCAATTGGTTAGTCTGTGAACTAAGGCTATATCTAATTACAAGGCATTGTATCGGTTCTGATTTATTAACCATTTACTGGGCTTCAGAGAAGGTAGCATTTTTAGTAGCACCAGTCAGCTTGGATGTAGCCTTCCAGGAGGGCAGAGTGCCCAGACTATCAGTGATCTTACAGTTATTACTTTGTGTCATATATAATCTTGTTTTTTCCCTGCAACAAATAAATCTTTGGGACTCCCTGAAAAAAAAAAAAAGGAAAAAAAAAAAACATTTGCGGTTAGAGTATAATAAAAATAAACCGTTTGTCATGCCTGCAGCTGACATTTATCAGCCCGTTTGTGGGTGCTCTTTCTCTCTCTCTATAATACAGAACATAATTTGTCACTTTGTAAATACATTCCAGTCTAAATCCCTGCCAGCATCTGTTAGTGTTTGAAGGATTAATGTGCTGCCCTGTGTATGTCTGCACTGGCAGGGAATAGTGCAGCATATAATTATGGATCTTGGGAGAGAGGGGAACAGGGTGTTTTCTATGCTTTTTATCTATACACGTGGTCTTTCTGGATTCTTCTTGAGTGTCCTTATCTTCCTCCCATTCTGCTTAGGTACCTGGAATTTCATCATCTGCAAGGCTTCTGATAGCCTGCCACCTTCCCTCACCTGTTCATGGTCACGGTCATAGTAATAGCCCATGTGTCCTGGGGGTGGGCAGTGACAGATGATTTGGGATCATTTAGACCCGGTTCAGACTCTCCATTCATCTAATTTACTTAATTTTCATTTTCTCACTTAGGGCATAAAGATGCTAATACCTACTTCTTAAAGGTGCTGTGGATGAAGAAAGAGACCTGTGTTGATGCAAAGTGCCAGGCTGGGAACGGGGCCCAGAGTAACCAGTGGGGCCCTAGCACCTTTCCTCACCGTTCCCACACGGTTGGTTGGCCTGTTGAAGTCCATGAATCAGGCAGCAGCTGGGGGGTCCTAGTGTCACGAAACCACTGCTGGTTATGACACCGCTTCTTTTGCATCTTTTCCCGTTAGTTAGAGGAGTTTGTCTTTATTTTGAAATATTTATATCCTTGTAAATCAGGTGCTTGGTGGGTTCCTGCCCCAGAGAACATTCTTCCTGTAAGAAACTGGTTCTCACGAGGGCTTGGTACTGAATTCTGGCAAGGCTGAGGGACCTAAACCCTCACTCATGGCTAAATGATTCAGGTATCTGCTGGGGGAACCATCTGTACTATCCCCAGCAGAGGCATGAATTCTCCTGAGTGATAATGTAGTCTTTTTTAAAAAATTTTTTTAAAGATTTTATTTATTTGACATAGAGAGACACAGCAGGAGAGGGAGCAAAAGCAGCGGGAGTGGGAGAAACAGGCTTCCCGCTGAGCAAGGAACCCGATGCAGGGCTTGATCCCAGGACCCTGGAATCATGACAAGAGCCGAAGGCAGACGCTTGAGGACTGAGCCCAGGTGCCCCTGTGCCAATGTGCTCTTAATTCTTATTACTTTATGAAATGGCTCTAGTCTGTCAGCACTCTTATTCTACTGTGTCATTTGCATTAGAAAAATTCTAGGATGTGGAAGGAATGGCCTTATTGGTAACTCTTTTGCAGGCAATCTATTTCACGTATTCATTGTTTTGTTTCTGTGGTGTGCTTCTGCCTAGCCCAGCCCGTGTCTCTGGCACCTACCCCCATGTCTGTGTTTGCACCTCTCTTCTCTCCAATGAAGAACAGGTGTGTAGGCCTTCTTTTCATAAAGAGAAGCATGGTTTTGTTATTGTTATTGCTGTTTTGTTTTTGTTTTTCTGAAATATAAATGCTCATTTATATGGACAGAAATATCATGTCCAAATGACCAGTGTCCAAGATGGGGCTTGTTATTAGGATTCTGGAGAGAATTTTGAGCAGATCTGGGAACATACCTTTGAGCCTGGTGGGAAAAAAATGTCAAGTCTTCGGACCCCAAATGCGTAAGAATTTGCATGCTTAGAAAATGTCTAGAAAACCCAGTTTGAAATTTTGACTGGTTTTATGAACTTCTAGAGAGTCTGAAATATATTGCAAAAAGGTTCAAGTAGACTGGCAGAATTGTGGGGACTGTTTAGTGCTGAGACTTACAAAGTGTGATGCTCCCAAAAGTTAGATCATTTAATACTACACACGTTTTGCAAGGAGCAGTGTTAACACATGGCTCACTGCTAAGTCTATTGTCATCCTTAATTCTACACAGTTTGGGACTCTTCATGCTGTGTGTTACCTCTATTGTTATCAGATGTTCTGTGTGATAAACAACATACACTCTAAGATATGGTCTGATGTTCTTTTTTCTCTTACGTTTATTGGAATCTGTAAATCATAGCAATTACAAGACTGTCAGATTTGAGGAAGCACACCTAATTTTCTTGACTGTGTTCTGAGACGGAGGTCAGCAAACTATGCTCTGCTGAGAGGAAATTGAGCCCACTGCCTGTTTTTTAAATAAAGGTTTATCAGAATGTGGCCCTGCCCATTTGTTTGCATTATCTCTAGCAGCTTTTGTTGTCATGCTGCAAAAGTTGAGTAGCTAATGTGGCCCACAGAACCTGAAATACTTCCTATCCCGGCCCTTTCAAGAAAAGAAAAGCTGCTGACCCCTATTCTGGAAAATTTATGTCCGTTGGGGAAGAAAAGTTTTTTCTAGTAGATCAGAATGAGCAGGTGGTTTGATTCCTATTTTATTTCCACACATATGGAAACAATTGAAAGTACACATGACTTGTTATCAAATTTGGTTAATCCAAAGCCTGGAGCATGGGGATAGGGCAGAGGTTGAGGTTAGCTGTTTTTTTTTTTCATAATAATGTTAAAATTTTAATGGTCAAAGTAAAACAAGTGTTAAAGATTTCAGATTCATAGAAGGAAGAACATTCTGAGAAGTGAGATATGTTTGGCCGTACCAAAGTCTTCTGGAGTCGGATAATTTCAGGGTTGGGAATAGAGATCTGTTGTTAGGACAGTATTACTATCTTGTAAGGAGAATTGGCTAATCGGATGGATGGAAAACTAAAATCCCAGTTCAACCAGATACTAATTACATGATTTTTTTATCTGACTTTTCATACTTGCTCAGCCTTTCTTTTATTTCTAAAATACTGATAATTTAGGTCTACATCACAAGGGTTCCACAGGGTGAAATGTGGCAAAATCTGTAATCGTCCTTTCCCTGAATGGTGTCTGCCAGAGGGGGTGTCTTCCAAGTGTTTGATTCGTAGTGAGGGTTTGCCTCATGGAATGGATTTTGTCCATGTCAACAGGAGAAGGAAGGATGTCTTAAGGTTCTACCTGTGTGATGACAGTTGACACCTGGTTTAAGTGGGAAGTATGACCCTCAGCCATAATGCCCCCGAGTCCTTCTGGGGGTTGCATTGCACGCCTGGTATCCCAGAAGGGCGTGCAGCCTCATAAAAACAGTGCTTGCCTTTAGGAAAAAGGAGCAAATGTACCAGGGGGTCCGTTTACAGAGGTGAATTTCTGGGTCACCCCATCACACTGCAACAGCAGAAGCCCTGCCTGTAGGGAACTTGTGTTTTGTCAAGCCAAAGGGAAAGGGGAAGATGCTGTTTATAAATATTGAAGAGGCAGGGAGAGCGTGCACTAAGGCCAAGCTGCTTTAACATGCATGCCATTCCAGAGTGGCTTCTAATGGACATTTATAAGGTGGTGTCCCCCGCACTCCTCCTCCCCACTCTAATGCTGTCTGAGATGAAAACATGCAGTCTGTAACTTAGCTAGCTTTTAACAGAATTACCCAATGTGATTCATTTGTCCCATTTGGCTATGAGAGAGGAGACCACAGAGCAAGTCAGATGTGCCTGTGGCTGTGTGCCGACACCCCAACCCGCCTGCTTTGTGCGGAAGGACAGGACATCCGTTGGCTGCTTTGACTGTGCGTGCAGGTGTTGGCCTCCCTCTGCCACTCTACAGGGCTCCCTTGTCCTCAGCTTCTGTGTGAACTACATTTCCTGAGGAATCCTGGTTCCGTTGTCAGATGAGCCCTCACAAACCCAACACTCTCTCTCTTTTCTCGGAGGCACATACCATGAAACTATCTGGCGTAGCCGCCTTCAGTGGAAAAGCAGTTCACATTAACCTGATGTATCCTACTGGGCCAAATTTTTTTAATGAATTCAGAAGTCACGACGGCTGTTGTCTCTCAAAGACTTTCTCAGGTTTATTTTCTGCGGTTTGGTCTCCAGAATCCCTTGGTGTTTTTCAGCTCTCTGATGTGCCGGATTTCATTGCTGCTTGCCAGCCGGAGGATTCTTCTTCCCCCAGCACATGTCTGTCTTGTAACGTCTGGGTGAAGCGATGGGCTGCGGTCCACACAGAGCTGACACGCTAGCTCTTCTCTTGAGCTTGGCAGGGGCTTGATCTGCCTTTCAAGGGGTAGACACAGGACAGTTTTCCTGAACGATTTCGAGCATATGACACAGATCCACGTGGCTGTCCCTGATCAACAGGTGGCTGTTGTTCACTTGGTGAATAGCTATCCCAGCTCCTTTCACCCAGGGTCCCTCTGGCCCTAAGAAATCCTTACCATCTACATTCATCTTCTGGACGGAGAAAGCAAATACTCGCCTCCTAATTCGTAAGAGGAACAGCCCAGGAGTTACACACTCTTCCACTAACAGGCCTTGGGTAGAAGCCGGAATGCCCCACCCACCTTCCTGCGTGCTGGGTAGTGTACTTTCTGGCTGCATTCCCTTCTCTGCAAACCCCACACTGTGGGAAGGGGAGAGCTAGTTTGAGAGATGCTAATTTTCTCTGTCCACGGTGTATCTTCACTGTATAACCTAGAAGTGATTTTTAGATTCTAACCCGTTGGTTTCTGCCTTTTAATATGTAGATTTAAGTACATTTATATTTCTTGTGAGTATGGTTATATTAATAGTCCCTTCTGAGTTTCATTTCATGTTTGCTCTCTACCAAGTGTTTTCCTTTATTATTTATTGAATTCTTTTTGGATACTTTTTTGGATTGATCCATTTTCTTTATATGCCACGCATTGTCTACATCATTCCGTCCCCGGCTGTTGGTGTGGAAGCTGAAGATTCTCCTTCATTCCTCCTCTCTCCTTCCCTCCCTGCCTCCCTCCCCCCACCGCCCCCCCTCTTTCTCTCTGTCTCTAAAGTCACTCTTGAAATTTTTTACGTACAAACCTAAATTTTCTCTTACAAAATATGAAGCTGCTTTATGCCTCTCATGTTAACCAGACCATCCATGATTTAACGATTCAGTGCAGTCTCCCTCCCATAAAAAATATCTTCCTTGTAGTCATTTTGGTTCTTTCTCCAAGTCCTATGCAAGTGTAATTTATTTGGTCTTGCAGCTCATGTAAAAGATGCACAGCATTTGGGGAGCACTTGACTGTGACCTCTCTTTCGTGTGCATTCTCATCTGTTTCTGCCTTTATGGGTGTTTTGTTTGGAACCTAGAAGATGCTGCTTAGGCATATGCCACATCAAGCGGGATACCTCATTTTTCTCCAAGGTGTGTGTGTGTGTGTGTGTGTGTGTGTGTGTATTTTATCTTTTCCATATTATCTTTTGAAAGCCCTGCCTTGTTTCTGTAGAACTTTTGAAAGGTTTCTCTCTTTGGATTCATCTGTAAATTAAAAATAACCGTCATGGTCACTTCTCAGGTGCAGTAATACTGTTGCATGCTTACTGCATGCTTTGCATATGGAGTTTGGCTCCGTCATCCAGCAGTGTGGCTCAGCCTGCCAGCACGAAGCCACAGGAAAAGTGCCTGGCTTCCCAGATGGCTTAGAGAAAGCCGTTGCTGCTAACATCACCAGCTGACTTTTATCTCAACTTTTGAGTTTGTCCTGTTAGGTGGTCTGATATTTATTCCTTTGTTTCCTCAGTTAAAGCCTGTCTCAAAAACCTGCTTGGTGCCACTTTCTGGGTACCAAGTATGTGAGATCAAGGTGTAAAACTTTGTATTTTAATTTACTATAAATGTCATTGTGAATTATTGGTTGTTTAGATTTTCTTTCTTAGTCTCCGGCCGCATTCATGGGAATGGAAATTATGATGACCTTCTTGGAGGACACCCAGCAAAATCCATCAAAATTTAAAGTGTGGGCATCTCTTGATCTGGCAATTCTACTTCCAGGAATTCGTCCTCTAGAAACTATTCTGGTGTTGCAAAGTACAGGTATTGAGGCATCACTCTCAGTAACAAACTGGCTTGAGGGTTATAAATGTTAATTACAACAAGAGCCATGGGTAACGCTCCCAGAGCATCTGTAGCAGGTGCTTGCCCTGGCTGCTGTCTCATTGAGTCCTCACGGCAGTCCCAAGGTGGAGGGGCTTCCATAATTTCTGTCCTTATAGACAGGGAGGGTTAGACATCGGGAATTTAAACAAGAAGTTCACAAAGCTAGTGAAGGGTGTAGAGGGCCGTGTCCTCCTAAGTGGATCAGTTTTTAATAAATGATTGAGCAGCCCCTTCAATGGCCTAAACATACTGGTTGGAATAAGTGGGAGTAGAGTACTATTGAGATCTATCCAATTATGTATGTATGAGTCAGGGGAAAAACAATATTATTATAAAATAACGCATGAGCTACAGTGCTGCGTTTGTATGAAAATGTTGTTGTGCCATGTTTTTAGATGTGTGGAAATTGTATTCCGGAAGGATTTGGGTCCAGCTGTCACTCTGTTCACCTTGGGGCAGTGGGTTTGGGAGTCGCTTTCACTTTGTAAAATCCACCGTGCATTACTTGTTTATGTCACCGAGCCAGTCTGATTTTTTACCACCCGTGACACAGTTCAACAGCCAAAGACCACCATGCTCTGATCAGAGAGCCTCTCCGCAAACTCACACATGCAGGGCGGCACCGTTGGCCTCTGAGGCCACAGTTTCAGGGGCCGTCTGTGCATTGTCCCATTAGAGGCAGGTACGCCCTCCAGCAAGCTGTGGCAGTCAGAACTTTTCCAGTCCTTGCCAGATGTCCCTTCAGGAGTGGAGTGACCCTGCTTGGGAACCCTCAAGATAGATGCTGGCCAGTCCATGCGTGGTTCCCTCCACACCAAGTGTTGTCACGACAGTCACATCTCTCGGTCCAGAGTTCTCCAGACTTCATGAGTCCCTCATGGGGATTTCAGACTGCTCAGAACCGTTGCCGACAAATCTTGCTTTTCTCCCCCTCCTCCATTTAGCTGAGCCCTCTTGACTTGCCATCAGATAATCAGGGGGCCCCGGATCTCTGTAGTTTCAGCAGTGCACTTCTTTCGGCATCAGGGAAGCGGGAGAGTGCTGAGACTTCTTTATCTGCGACTTTGCCCAAATAGGGGGTTCCAGTGCTTAACAAGTTTCATTAAGAACATAGCTATTAAATATTCAAAATATATAGCCTGTTCCTGTTGAGAGTATAATTATACAGTAAATTAACTCATGTCCAGTATGTTGCCTTTTAAGCACATTTTTGATGTTTCCAGTACTTACATAAGATATAGGGCCTGTTTATTAAGAGTCTTCAACTGTGTATAAAACTAGAGCAGTCAAAAGTAATGGTGTCTGCTGAAGGATTCTTTATCATATGAATTTACCTTTAGTCATCTATTATTTATTTCAGCTATTTTATATGCCATTATAATAAATATTATGACAGAGAAAGCTTTTATGCTTCAACTTATTGTAGTACTCTTTACTTGCCTGCAATCCTTCAGGAAAATGTAACCATGCTTTACCTATAGTTAACGTAAATCATCACTTATATTAGAATGAAAAATTCACTATGAAAAAAGGCTCTTTCTTCAATAGCAAGGCATAAATGCACAATCATGTTGACTGCCAGACTCCCGTGCCATCCACTGTCCTTCCTTAAACTGTTTTTAAGCTGCAAAGTGAATGCATTGCATAGAGGGAAATTGGAAGGTTTTCGAATATTTTCACTCTCTTGTTAGTTTCTGGCAAGATAAGCATTTTTTATCCAGAGTGCAAAATATTGCCAATTACTGTCTGAGCATTTTTAATAGTTTTGCTTTACGTGGCACGTAACTCATACACCAGATTAAATAAGCTGTTACCCAGTGCAATTTCTCCTTGAATCAGCGTCACAATTACCTATAGATATTGATACAGTTATTTTATAAATTGAGTTCCAGCAACACAAGGCAAAATTTTTGACCTATATATAATGAAGAAAGAGTTGTCATGATTTTCTTATTAGAGATTTTGTGTATTTTGCAGGAGAGGGGAGGGCAAGATTAGGCGGTGCTTGTGGGGGCCCTGGAGTGGGGGTTGATGCCAATGGTTGATCTAAAGTTTAGGAATGACAGATGTAGCCCCATCCCTCAAGCCTTTACAGAAATCCTGGGCTTTGCCTAGGACTGTTTTTGGTTTGGTTCCCTACTTGGAGATGTAGAATCTTCTCTAAGAGTATTTTTCTCATTAAATAAATGGTAGCATGCAGACTGGTGCAATGTTTAGAGGCATAAAAGAGACTCTCAGACTCTCTTTTTCTCTTGGGTACCCTATCAGGAAGAGCATTTATCAGCACATCCTTCTGATGTTTTAGGCTTGGCCAGAATTGGGCAAACTCCTCATTGGATTTACTCATGGTCTGGTGTGGGATGTTTGACTGAAAGGTACCAGAGCCGAAAGCAGATGCAAGAGTCTCTACTTCCACGTTCCCTGGTGAAGAGGCTGCCATTCACTGCCACCATTAACATGACTTAAATAATACTGGAGGAATTAGTGCTATGAAGTCCCACATAGGATATTGATGAATTATTAAACCAGTTTAGTTAGGTCTGTATTATAGTTCAGTGAATAATGTCATGTCAATAATGTGCTCAGCCCCAGTGTCTCTTGCTGTTGTAAATGTGACAACTCCTATTTAAGGTTTCAGAACATAAAATCAGGACTGAGAGTATGTAAAGTGGAAGGGTGAGAGACATCAGCATAATGCAATTAAGGCCCATTGGATTAGAATTTGCAGGATGCCATTAGCAATAAGCTCTGAATGTAGATTATTGCCTTGCTTACATTTTCTCCTTCAGCAGTAGGCTTCTCTTGTAAATTCTAAATGTATAAAATAAATATGATATAAAATAGATACAAATAAGAATATATAGATGATGTTAATTTCTTTAGAGCTTCTTGGTGTTCTGTGTTGAGGGCTGTGACAACAGGGGTGTAGCACAGTGTGGTGTCCGGCCAAGAGATGAGCTCTGGAGCTGGCCACATCTCCGTTGGAAACCTGGGTCTTTATCTCACTAGCTGTGCCACTTTAAGCTTTCATCGGCCTTTGTTTTCTACTCTATAAAATGGGGGAAATAATGTATACTTGAAAAGATTTTTCATATTACTTTTAAAGGAAAAGTAAATGCCACGCATATCATAGGTGCTCTTTTTTATTTTTTCGGTTATTATAGTCAATGAGTATATGTAAATGAGAACTTTTTTTTAGGGAAACACAGAAATGAATTCTTCCATTAGTGAAGTAGCCACACACACATCAAATCCTCATGGACTGGCACCTTCAGGTTAGGATGTGCAGTAGCTAGTGGCCCTTAAATGGTAAATCTTGTATCTGCCATAGCATGTGCTGAGTTCCCACTGCTGAAGGAGAGTTTCCTCTGGTCCCGTGGAGTCTGGGCTCCCTGCTCTTGCTCAGCAAGAGGTTTCTTGGGTTTCTCCGTCTTTCTACCTCCAGATGGACTGTGTACTCTTCTTTTGACCAACTCAGACATGGTGCTTTCAACACAAAATGAAGAGCTATTCTCACTAGAGCTGCTGCCCTAGGACTATGTCAGAAGTGTAAGTGGTCAGGCTGAGTGGAGGAAGCAAAGGTCGTGTGCGAGCTGAGAGCATTTTGAAGTATACTTGGCTTGATTGCACTGAATGTGCCTCATAGTGCCCAATGGGTCTTGGTCCCGTACCAAATACTTTGGATTCGTTACAGGGAGAAATCAGACTGTGGAGCAAAAACATTGATATACCTCCCACTAATTCATAGGCACTTCATAATTAATGATGATTTTTAAGTAAAAGTTATTTTTTAAGTATAGTTGGCCACTTGAATTATTTATATACAGTTTCCTAAATGCCTCTTGCCGTGAGATATTACCTTTTCTGTTCTTCCATTGATGGCAAGCAGACTATGGGTGAGATCTTTCTTCTTACCTGTTGCAACGATGGAGGGGGTAGAAAATAAGTAAAGGGGGTGCAGTCCATGGAATATATATATTTACCACTAGAGGCAGAGTCAGTGAATGAATTCACGCTGATAAACATCAGCATGCTGCTTTTTATGAGGCACTTAGAGATCTGGAGGTTTTCCCCAGGGTTGGCCTTGATTTGAGGGCCTGGGGAGTGGGGAAAGGTTGAGGGGGAGAGGAGGTGGGTTATGTGGAGTATCGGGTTATTTTTGAGTATTGAGAGTGATTATAATCATGGCTTGGTATGAACCTTGGCTCTGAAGAGCTTTCAGAACTTCAGATTCTATATCTATGAAATGGTGGGTGAAAACTACCCCCATCAAGTTGGGATAGGTAGGGATAGAAGGTGCTGTCGGGCGAGGGCGCATATGGCCAGTGTTCTATGATCACTCCCATTGGCCTGTTATGTCCAATTCGGCCCTTGCAGTGAAGAGTGAAGCAATTCAGTGCCAATGGTGACAGTGATGATGGTGATGATGATGGTGGTGATAATGGTGATGATGGTGGTGGTGATGATGATCCTGGTAATGATGATGGTGGTCGTGGTGGTGATGATGATGGTGATGATGATGATGGTGATGATGATGGTGGTGGTGGTGAGGATGGTGGTGGTGGTGGCGATAATGGTGATGATGATGGTTGCAGTGATGGTGATGATGTTAGTGATGATTATGATGGTGCTGACAATGGTAGGAATGAAAACAAACACAATCACAATAAAGACAATCATTGCTAGCAATTACAGAATACTTGCCAAGTAGTTAGGCACTATTCTAAATGCTTTACATGTATTACCTCACTTTCTGGTAAGGCAGGTGCTATCATGACTTTTGTCTGACAGAAGGAAATGTTGAATGCACAGGTGGGAGATGTAACTTTCCTGTCTGGTCAGTGGAGGAACCAGGCAGTGCAGCTTGAGTCCATGGCCTTCACCAGTGCCCTTTGATTCAGACCACTTAAGGAATTTGGAAACTGGATTACCATGGCCTCCAGGGGATTCAGCAAGCCCCCTTCCTCCTGCTTTGGGGTCAGGTATCATCCTCAAGTGCCGAGTTGCTATTCATACTTTCTCTGAGTTATTGAAGTTAGTTTTATGAAATGGAGAAAGGAGACCACAATTACTAATATGCTTTATTATTGAGGAACAACAGGTATCACATTTTAGTAGTGGCCTTCAAAATAATGATTATCATAGTTATGATTTCAGTGTCTCAGGCCTTATATACAGCATACCTCATTTTACTCTACACACAAGGCAAGTGGCCATTTTCCATTGAAGCAGCTCAGGCTGAGAGCATTCACGTAGCTGCCCTGAAGTCATGCTGCTGTTGCTGCGACCACGCTGGGCTGTGGCCCCAGGTCAGCCTGGGTCTGCTATCTCTGCTGTGGATGACAATGTCTCCCTGCTCCTCCACTTAAATACCACACGGTCCCCATATGGCTCTTTTGGCTTCAGGCAGTATCACATCTGAGTCACACTTGGCTAGTTTGTAGTCATAAAATGATATGAGTGATCACTCTTCCATCACAGCGGCAAGCAATCCCTTTGGTTGGGCATTTATAGACTCTTGAATCATTGAGACAGATTTTAGAATGTAAATAAAGAATAGACCAAGAAAACTTGGCCTATCGAGGGTGTCCATAAACTGTGCCACCAGCAAGTGTCCTCAGATCCCAGGGAAATGGAGGAAGAGTATGTGGGTTGCTTAATTACTCTGCTTTTGTGGCTGAGCCTGGGGTGTCAGGAGCAGGTGGGCTTCTCAGCTGCTTCGAAGTTGCCTGATGCTTCCTGTGCGGGATGCCACCTGTGCAGTTCTGTTTTAAAAGGATGGGTACCGGCATCTGTATACATAATTTAAAGTAAATTTACATTCTTATTCTGCCTGAGACAAGAAGATATTGTACTGGTGTGATTAGAGAGCAGAGTGAGGATTTGGGCAAGGGGTTGAGAGAAGCATCTGATTGCATTTTAAGATTCAAAGCTCTTGGTATGAAGTTCTTCCAGTTAAACAAAGCTGAGTGGATAAATGGATGGATGGCTCTATCTAGATGGCAAAGAAGAAGTGAGGGGCGTATGTAAGGTTAACAGTTTATTTCGGAGTTGGTGGGATTGTAGATGCTTTTTGTTGTCCATATTCACCTGCCTTTTCTAAATTTTTCTGTAATTAATGAAACTGTGAAGTGGAAAGTGGCCTTAAATAACCCTGGAAGGGGAAAGCCTTAGACTGTGTGTTAGTCGTTACCGTTCTTCATTTTACACACACACACACACACACACACACACACACACATTTCCATTTCTTCCACTATATACATAGAAATACAAATACAGAAATACATTTAGAAATAGATACATATATATTCGATATATGCACTGTCTATATTCTGTATATGTATCTATTTCTCTATGTAGTTTTGAGGACATGGAGGCTAGTGCCTTCTGAAGCTGGGCATGACCACATGACTTGCTCTGCCACACAATGTGAGCAGAAGTGACATCTGTACTGCGGGGCGGGGAGGCCTTCAGATCTGTCCTCTGTGCAGTTTGTCACATTCTCCTCCCCACACAGTAGCGGCGAGTGATGGGACAGAAGGTAGAGGCCCTATCTGCCTGGGCCCCTGGCTAACCAGAATGAACATGGTTTTACTGACCTGGGATCAGTGTGTGTGAGTAGTGATCCTTGTTTTAAGACACCAAGGTTTGGGAGCTGTTCGGTGAGGACACTGGAATACCTTCTCCTGGTCGGTAGGGAGGCAGTCGTGTGAGCCGTACTAAGGAAGCTGGACTGTAGCTTATTGGCTGTTCTAACCTACTAAGGGGTTTTAAGTGAGGACTTTGTTTATGTGTTTGATTTGTCAAAAAGCAAACCCGGCCCAGAGAAAGCCTGGACTTCTTATGTTCTAGATGGCAAATGCTAATTTAACACTTCTAATGGAAAAAACCACCAGTTCTGTAGTGGTGGTGAAACAGTCTGTATCTTAAATGTGGTGATTATCATAGGAATCTATGCGGAGTAAATTGTCATGGAATTATATAAAAAGATAGTCCAAATGCAAGACTCTGAGTGCATCCCCAAACTGGTCAAGCCCAGGTAATGTCTGTGGTCTCATGGGCTGTGTTTAACCACTGTAGGTTTTCTGCTTCTGATAATGTGCCATAGACATGGGTAAGATGTCACCATTGGCAGTGCTGGGAGGTGGGGGACTCTAGGTGCTGTTTTTGCCACTTCTTGTGCGTCTATAACTGGTTCCAAATCAAAGTTAACAGTAACAACAGGAAGTCTGTGAGTTACACCGGAGAGGTGCATTGTGATCAGTCCTGGATTCCTGGCCAGACATGGCAGGAAAGCTCACACTGGTGGACGGAGCCTCCGGCCCCCACCCAGCAGGCAGCAGTTCGTGGGTGTTGCCTGCGGTGCCGGGGCTGTGGGCTCCTGTTTTGAATGCTTCCCATGATAAACATGTCTATCATGTTGCTAGGTTTGTGAGACAGTCAGAAGAGCAGCCGTCCCCAACACACACACACACACACACACACACACACACACATTCTAAAAGCTGTGTGTTTTTTCTTCCCTGAACTGACCAGATTGCACATAGTTTCTCTGCATTTCACAGGGTCAGTAGCAGAAACAGGAAACCTGATGCTGGGGGCAGGGGAATTACCTGAGTAATAGTGTGTGGACTTGAGTCACTGTCCCCAGGAGCCTAGTAACCCACAGCCTGTGGATTAGTCTGTTGAACTACTCGCTGGCTTGTGACCCCTTGTTCCCTCTGGATGTGTATGTTCTGATTTTGTACTTACTGGTAGTGGCAGCTCTGTACTTTATTTTAAAGTGAAGGGGGAGGACCAAACGACACTTACCTGTTGTAAGCTGCACGCACAGAAGGATGTACTGGCCCACTTGGCTGAGCCATCATTTCCTTTGAGAGATTGCTTTGGGGTCACAATCTGGGAATGTTCTCCCTGTTTGATGAGGGAAATATGTATAAGCATTTTTATGATACGCAGCCTGCATGTCCCACGGGTCTTCCCTGAGGGGCTTGGCTGAGAGGAACAGTGTCTTTCCCACTGCCTGCCCAGCAGCTTTCCTCTCGTGATATATTCCAAGTTCTGTAAGATCCTCTGTGTGGCAGTGAGCATCTTCTAAGTGAAGTAAGGCTGGGGCCAGAGGCCGTAGTGTGAGGGTCAAAGGCCACTTTATTCGCTAACTCTTAATGTCAGATGGAGTAAGAATCTGTGGGGAATAAAGGTTAGCTGTTGACAGACTCGGTACTCTGAAGAGATTTTAGTCATCGGACAGTCATCAGCCACGGAGACAGAGAGTGAGTGGGGCTTTTCTCCTGGTCTGGAGGCCCAAGCTGTCTACATGGTGCAACCTCAGTCACGTGCGTTCATTTCTGCGGCTGGTAGTGTCTTTCTCTAGAAGACAAGGGGTGTGGCCTCATGTCACTGTGGATCCTCCAGCTCTACTATTCTCTGGTCTAAGACAGAGAATAAAAACAAAACCTAACAAAACCCATGTGGTGATATTTTCCCCTCTTCCTGGCTCAGGTTAAATGTTTCTCCTCCTCCTCCTGAAATGGGCACGCTTGTGCACCTGCCACTGTTACCCGAGGAAATTCAGTCTACATTGGTCAACTTGCCTTCACCACCTATATGCCTTTTGGGGATTGGGGTAGTCATTTTATCACCTTACATCTCTTTCCCTAAACCTTGGCTCTGTTAGAAGACATGCCCTGGATGGTCTGGGATCTAACAGCAAGCTGGTCCGACGCAGGCTTCGTTAATACTGTTCCATCCCCCATGCTGCTCTGTAGCCCACGCAAACCACTGCTTGTTGCAGACAGTGGCACACGAGATACCGTATCTATGGTATCTGGCGCACGAGATACCGTATCTACTTCTTGTTAAGTTTGTTAAATGCCTTCTCTCTTGCAGGCTGGGTGTGAGGTGCTATACACTCACTCTCACAAGTCTGTGAGGAGATCATTATTATTTTGCTTTCATACATGAGGGAACCGAGGCTCAGCTATGTTAAATGGCCCAAAGTCATTTGGCCTCCCAGCTGCCATTGCCTGATGCTTGTTGTTCAAGGCTGGGGACCTGGGTTCAGCCCAGCATTTAGGCAGCCAAGACAAAGTGCTGCGATGTACTAAGCATCTCAGCACAGTTTGTATCTCTTCCTGAATTAGTCAGTCGAGGTGGAGGAAGTGCCTGGCAGTGCCGCTGGCCTTTCCCTGTGTAGTGCTTGTCTCCTCAGTCCCACTGAAGCATCACAGTCTGGATGAGAATTCCCAGCCTTGCCATTTGTTCTCTGGGAATTAGCTTGTCTGGACAGGCAGGTGGCCCCGGCATTCTTGGCTGTATGTGCTTTGGAGGACAGAGGTCTAAGAAGGGATAGTATTTAACTGCGTACCCTGTAGGCCAGCCAGACTTAAAAATTAGGAGTGCCCCATAAACATGGGGCAAGTCTGAAAGGCAACCCTCATCTTTCCAGAATTATGCTAGGACACTGCCCAGTGGAACATGATTTGTTCAAATCCTGATGCCCCTGGCCTTCTGGTTTCTGTTGAGGAGAGAACATGGGCTTTGATGTCAGACTGACTGGGGTAAATCTTTGCCCCCAACTCTTCTTAGCTCTGGGATCTCTTACAAGAGGCCACATGTAAAATAGGGGAAGTAGAACCCATTGAGTAGCTGTGGGGATGAAATGAGGTGGTGCATGGTCAGCCCCGAACACACAGTAGTCATTCTTACTATCCACGTGTGCTCCACCTATCTGTAGGGTTTTCCGGGTTGTAAAACCAGAGGTCTCTCTGGGATCTAGGTCACTCAGGGTCCATTGGAATAAATGAGTTTTGCCTGCTTTTGTACTTTTCTCTAAATGATTCGTCTTTAATTTTTGACACAGGCTCAATGGAATTATTTCAGAACCTGAATGGATCTGAAATCTTTTGAGATAAAAATATCATCTACTGAATTCTTGCACAGACCAGGCTTTGTCCTGGTGTTCCCCTATTTTTATGGGGTTTTTTTAGAATGCAGATTGAGAGGAGATGCGTGAGCCTGAAGACCCTTTGGAGCCTCCTCTGTGTGCTGAGTGAAATAGCACAATCCCCAGCCTGTGGTTTTAGCAGATTCCCAGCCTCACATCCTCCCAAACTTGGCAGTAAAAGCCCTGTTCTTCCATTCATTCCGATGATTTATATTCTCTCTGGGCGTCTAATATTAAACAGGGGAATTCCGACATGTTCCATAACACATTTACTGTAACTTGATACCATGAACTAAACTTGCTGTTATTTATCATTTCTTTTTATTTTCTCTCATTCCAGCACAAAGCCAAGGTAGAAGCAATGACCCTGGACCTTGCTCTGCTCCGTAGCGTGCAGCATTTTGCTCAAGCGTTCAAGGCCAAGAATCTGTGAGTGTTCCAGTGGAGGGTTATAGATCATAATATCTTGCTGTTATAATGTCTTTATCAGATGAACACAATTGGGAGAACACAAACGTGAGGCTGTTGTGTTGTCCTGGCGTCCAAACAGCAGGCTCATTTATATTGGCCCTGTTAAGGTGTGCCGTATTTTCTTGACTTCTTGAGTCACCCTCATTATGAGACATGTCGTCAATCTAATAACAGCTCCCCCAATAAAAAAGGAGAGATACTATTCGTGCACTAGGAAAAGTGGCTAATAAAAACCAGCCGATTGTAGGACGCATCTTGATTACCGACATTTTTGAAGTGCATCTCAGAATCGAGAAAAAGCACATTTTCATTCATCCAGGAATGAGTAGCCTTATTTATCCAACCCTCCAAGGGGGCCAAGAATCAGAGCCTGAGACAGTTCTCCCGTTTCCACGTCTGGGAATGATTTTATCTGGTGTGTGAACATGGCTCCAAAACATGGATTCACGTTGTGGGAAAGTTACTCTTCTTTCCTTCTTTTTTAGTCTTTCCAAATGTCCAAAGGAGGACGCCTTCACTAGGGGCTGGCACATGTTTATGCTGTCACGTGTCTACCCCCTTTGTAACGAAGAGAGAGAGAGAGAGAGAGAGAGAGAGAGAGAGAACGAACAGAGCTCTGACCCGGAGCTGGGGAAAAGCAGTGGTGGCCAGCTCCATTTTAATTACAATATTTTGTTTCCAAGTGTTTATTTTTATGGTTCCCTCATATTGAGGGCAAGCAATACTGGTTTCTCATTTAACATAGCAGTTTGAATTTCATTTAAAAAAAATAACTGCATTTAATTTTTTTTTCAGTGAATTGATTTAAATACGAGGATTAAGTTAATAATAGTACAGGTGGTGCCAAGGATAAGACGGTTCCAGAAGTGGCACCAGGATGACTGAATTTGGGAGAATGCTGATAAATGACAAGTTGTCTTTGGGTTAGGCTGGGTTGGTTTTATAGTTCTTCCAGCAGATGATGGACGTGTGGGGAGGCATTTCAACCCAATAGTCAGAAGGCTCTGTAGAGATCTGAGCTCGCCGTGTCAGCCGGTGGCCAGTCGCTCTTGAGTCTGTCCTAGCGTCTCACTCTGCTCTTTCACACGGCAAGGAAGTTTGTTCTCTAGAGCCTTTTAGCAAGTGGTCTGAGTCCTTGGGGTTGAAATACAAAGTCAGAGTCTTGAGTGGACTTGGACGGTCCCTGTAAATGCAGGCCCTGCGCTCACCCAACAGTTGGTCCCGTCCACAGTGAGCTGGCGGACCCGGCGGAGCCTTCTGTGTGTGCTCTCTGGAGCTCCCAGACAAGGTCAGGTCAGGGTATAACTGCATCACTTGCTCAATCACTTCGCACACCCTGAGTGCCTCTGGAGCCCCAGCCGCTCTTCTGGGCTCTAGGAAGAGAGTGCTGGCCCCTGAAAGCCCACTTCCTCTCAGACGAGAAGCTGTAAGCTCAGGGGCCAGCAAGCAGTGCTATTGCTCAGGGCTGACTCCTCGAACTGCTTTTGGGGTTGTTTGGAAAAATAGTAGTAAAACAGCAATGAGCGGTAGCAGTTCATGTATGCAGGACTGTTGTGGGCCACACACTGAGAACCCTTTGCGTGCATTTTCTGATTTGCTGCTATTTCTTATTCTGTTATACAGATGAGAAGAGCAAGACTAGAAGGGGAAGGTGGGCTATCTGAGGGCCCACAGCTGGGAAGCAGGCACCCCCCACCCCCAGTGCCGAGAGACTCTGCTGCAGTCTCTCCAGGCCTCCTGCTCGTCACCGTGCGGCCCTGTCTCTCACTAGAAATGCAGTGGAAACTGAGATCAGAGGCAGTGAGTGACTCTTGCAGGGTCACGTGGGAGACTGGGAGCAGGCATGGGACTTCCCTCCAGTTCTGACTGTCACACTGTCCCTGACATGGTGCGGCCTCTCTGTGCTCCCTCCAGTCCCTGGGTCAGATCGCGCTGGGAGCAGCAGGCGCGCCAGCAGTTACATAACAGGACTGTCTTCCAAGGCGTAGCAGGACTGTTAGTTCAAGCAGTTCAGAAATCATCAAATTCAACTGCCTTTTGTAATCACCAACCTCAAACTCTTGGAGAAAGCTATCACCCATTTTGCTCTAATCCTAGATTTTAGCAAATGAATGAATTTTTGTACTTGTAGGTTCAGAAACGAAGGCGATTTTCCTTTTAGCAAAACCCTGTACCGCAAACCTCTTTTTATATGTCTCTCGAGATCCAGCCTTTTACACGGCTTAGAGAAATATTGTGGTGCGAAAATATGCATAAAAAAGTGAGCGATTTTACTTTTGAAATACTGCCAAAGTGAAATCTCTCCTGGATAGGCAGATGACAGTTTAGTACTTACGGGCCTTCAGATTTCGTGCACTGTCCGAAGTGAACGCGAGTGCAGGTGGCTGGGCTGCCGAAAACCACGTGTAGCCTCCTGCTTCTCATCACCTCCCATCTTCAGACCTCGAAATTTCCTTGTGTGTAAAACATAATGACACATGAAAGAAGGCCTGCCAGTTCAGAACTGGTCTCCTTTTGTGCTGTTGGACTGAGGAGAGGAAAAACCTCGCATTGAAATTCCACGTGGACGCCCCGTTGACTACGCGTTTGGAAGCCTGCGAGTGCGCCGGAAGCGTGGCCGGCCTCCTCTCTCCGCGTGTATTCGCCCCGGTGCGCGCTCTAGCCTCCGTGCACCTCTCTGCACCGGTAGAGGTGGCGTATTGTGCAGCCCGACTCACGGAAAGGTAGAGACAGATGCTAGATGTGAACGCTGCTGGAGGGGGCAGCCTGTCCTAGAGCCTGCTCCGTCTGCCTTCTACCGGGAGGAGCTGTGCCGTCAGCCCACTCCGGATGCCGGCTTTGTTCCGGGCAGGGGAAGAGAGGTGGAGGGCGGGGGTCTGTTTCAGAATGAGCACCACTAACAACAGTTGAACAAAATAAAAGCTGCTAGCCAGCTTGCTGTTTATTCTGTGCTAGGCGAGGTGCTGAGCACTTGCACGTGGATTCTCTCTTTCATTTCTTATAGCCACTCGAGGCATTCGTTTTCTCTCTAGTTTACCAACTGAAAGGCTTCAGCCTTTCACGGAGAGGCTAAATCGCTTTTCCAGCTTTAGTGGTGTATCTGGCAGTTTGAACCCAAGTGTGTCTGAATCTAGAACAGCTCTTCTTGCTGTGTCTCACCCTTCAGTCCCACGTTTCAGCGCGATTCCTGTACTGGGATGTGCCTGAGCAAAACATTACTCCACAGTTTCGCACAGTTTACAAACAGGAAACCTGCCCATGCTCTCTTTCATTTAGTTCAAATCAATTGCTTGTTCAGATGCAATGAATGCACTTTAATCTGTAGCTTTCCCCTCTTTTTTTTTTTTTTTAAGTTAATGCAGCTTGTTGAAGTGATAAGGTTGCCCTCAAGAGTTTTTTGTATCCTATACTAGAGGAACTGCATCCCAGTGGTGCCATTGAACGTGTTCTTTTGTCTCCCGAATTTCTCAGGAAGTGTAGCTAACTCTAGAGCTTGGTCCAGTGCCCATTTAATTCTCGGGCAAGAGTGCTGCATAGGTGGTGGGGTAGTCTACCATCAAGAGGATGTACACAGCTGCTTGCCGACGCCAGCTTTGCTGGGCACAGCACACTCTGACCACCCCCTTCCTCTCCCACCTCTACATGCATTCATTCATTCCGCTCTCCACTCACTCTTCCGGGTGGTCAGGACAGGAATCCTCTGCCTGCTTCCAGGCAGTTCTCCCCATAGTTAGTGGTGGTAGTGGTCGGCCAGTGTGTCTCAGGTTGAATTATGTTGCACATTACTGGAAAGTTCCAAGCCTGAGCCTGTGGTAAGTCCCAACCAAACTGAATTTTGAAGGAAATTTTGTTTAAACTGCAATCCTGGACAACAGCCAGACTCCACACTGGCTGGCAGGTGGAGGCATCCATTTGAGTATGAAGAGCTGGGACCTTTACTAGTCATGCAGACCAAATACTGGCATTTTCTGAATTGGGCTCTGCAACCATAGTCCATTGTTTGGGGCACTTTTGTACATTTTCATTCCTGGTTTCTAGCTATTTAGCTCCCTGAAAAGTGCATATTTTGAACAGAGTGAGGAACAGTTTGACAGCTACTAGAACTAGAAGCTCTGTAGATACTTTGCCTTTTTCAGAAGATATAATGTTTGAGTTCTGGGTACTCCTGAAATAATGGACACCTGGATTCCAATCCTGGAGTTTTGAAAACTGGTAATGGCACATAATACAGGAAATTCTTGGCTTGGATCCCAGGTACCAATCAGCTCTTACAGTGTTGACCAAGTGTTTTGATTTCTTCTGAAAATTAATTGAAATCAATAGTCAGTTCATATTAAAATAATATATACAATTCTGATGGTTTCTAGAACTTCATTTTTGGTCATAGATCTCTACTTTACCTTCTCAACTTTCTGTCTCCAGTATAATTTAAGGAAATTAAACTTTGTTTCATTTAGAAAATAATATAGAATAGTGATGTTTTTAAAAAAAACTGCTAAGAGAACAGTTCTCTTTATTTTTTAAACATTTGAGGGGGACAATCTTTAACAAAGTTATTTATTTTTACTCTTTACTAAATTATTTTCAGAACTTGAATCTACTGAACCCAGATAAAATATTCTTGGATCCTTATTCCAAATTTCGCTGTCTCAGATCCTTCTATGGAAGTGGGTGGGCCATAAATTATAAATAAATTCTACATTTTGAGGGATAAATTACCCTGAAGACCGATGTGTAAATTACGGCTTAATCTTTCTTTTTCTTCTCAACTCAATTTTAAGAATAATGTTTTAGCTAACATATCTGCATTCCTCTTTGCTTGACACGAGAAATCCATTTCTGGTTTGCCTAGCAAAGGATCATATTGCTTTGCTTTTCTACACAGTATAAAATCCAAAAGAAAGGAGAAGAGGAGAGGCAGATTTTAGCCGTAATGAACTCTCTAAATCTAGATCTTAATTACGACTTTTTAAGGAAAAAGTTAAAAAGTCTACAAGTTAATTTTTCCCCATCCCATACATTTTCCATGTTAGGGTATTGAAAAATTATATTGTGAATCATTTAATATATATAGAAATATAAGGGAAGAACGATTCCCTCGTAAATAAATTTTTTCCCTCTGAAATTTAATTCTTTAGGTATCTTTTAATATAATTCTTTTTTAAAATTTCAGAATCATTTTATGTACTGTCATTTCTTATTAAACAAAAATACTAACTCACAGTAGTATAGTATAATGCAGGGGTCGGCAAACTTTTTTGTAAAGAGCCAGAGAATAAATATTTTAGACTTTTCAGGCCCTGAGATAACTGTTGCAATTACTCAGCTCTGCTTTTATGGCATGAAAGCAGCCGTGGACAGTATTTGAGTGGGTGAGCATGACTGTTTTCCAATAAAACTTTATTTGGAGAAACAGGAGATGAGCTAGATTTGCACAAGAGCCATAGTGTGCCAGCCATGGTGTGGAAAGAGTAGAGTTTTGTGGCACAGCAGAACTTAGATTTAAATCCCAGTTCGGGCAAACTATTGGCATCTCTGTACCTTGCTTTCCAGATCTATGTGAAGTAGATTATCACATACCTTTTTTTTTATGGTTTTAGAGAGAAGCGCTATAATGCACACCAGGGACACCTCAGTGTGTTGTGCCTCTGAGTGTTATTAATGTGTATTTTTCTTATCTTGATCTTAAGATGCTCTGAAAGGTTTTCAAGAATACATACAGTATGATAAAATAGAAATAAAAGTTTGCTTGAACAAGGAAAAGGGATGAAGTGGACTTGTAAGATGTGGTCCTAGTGGAAGTGTGGATCTTACAAGGACTTTCGCAATCCTTGAAAATTGGACCTGAGAATGAGCTCTGAGATCCCTGGCAGTCAAGAGCAGAGGGAAGATGAGCTTCATATTGCCCACAAGCTAGAAGCATCACAAGAGCCAGGCAGAAGTGATCGTCACCTGTAGTGATGCTCCCCTGAGGGTCTCAGTGGACGTCTTACTCTGCTGAGCATTTCCCCCTGCTCGTTGTTACTCTTTACCAAGCCCTTGATTTGAGGGATGCTTTGCAGTTTCCTTTTGAAGTAAATGCCTAGACTCTATTTTCTTTGCTGTTGCTACATCTGTTTCCCTTGGCTTTTGGCACTTTCTCCAGATGATTAGTGTTGCTGTAAGAACATCCTGCTTTGAATATACAGGTATATATGGAAAGTGTAGTGGCACATACTGAAAATAATTAGCCTGCGTGTTTTGGAGCACTGAAGAATCTTATGTGCCTTCTTCGCCACTCCTTTTCTGTGTATTTTTTTTCATTTTCCCCCTTACTCCATTATTTAGTCAATGTTTGCAATTGTGCCAGCAACTGGGCTAGACACTGGAAGCGAACCATTTGCCATCTCACTTCTCCTGTGCCTTGTTTCTCTCTTAGAAGAGTTGTGAAGCTTAAAGACTTTTTGCTGGCTTCCCATGATGACTATCTTCAAAAACATATCCTTAGTGGAGAAGAGTATTTATTACATTAATTAGGGGCCACGTTGCAAATAAATTTGTCAGAAAAAAAAATTCAGTGAGCTTTTTGGCACCATTAAAAGTCATCACAGCTAAGGAATACATGAAACTGTGTGCGAATTAACCACAACGATGTTTGCAAAATAAACACTTTTGATTTCCCAACAGAATTCTCCGTTCAGCTATCACTATCATGTTTCATGACATCAAAGTGATGTATGTTAATTGAAGGCACACACAAAAAACTTCCCTTCCAGGAAGAATAAAAACCCAGCTTTGGAGGACAGATACAATTACTCTGTGGCTGCCTCTTCCCACACTCACCATCCCACCGATGAATACATAACGCATGTTATGTCTTTAGCTCTAGCAAATAATTTTATTGCTCATGCTCAACAATGACCACTTAAATCACTGGAGTAGAGAACAAGTCAGCAAAGTTTTTCCATAAAGAATCAGGTATATATATTTAAATAATCCATATATATATATATAGATAGATAGATAGATAGATATTCTTGTCTTTATGAACCAGATGGTCTCTGTAGCAACTACTGTTGAGTGCATCTTGATTGTTGAGTGAGACGTTTGTAATTCGAAAGCAGCCACTGAGAACTTGTCAATGACCGTTTCTGTGTTCCAATAAAACTTTACAAAAACAAAAAGTGGGTTGTATTTGGGATTTGTGGTTTGCAATCCTCGGACCAGAACCCACTGTCTCTTGAAATGTAACTCATTTTAATAGCACCTTGTCTTATTATTTCTCATAATAGGAAATGGATTATTAGGAAATGGATTATGTTAGGCCTGGTCAAGATTATGTAAGTGTGTATAGCCAATGTTTGTATGCTTGGTTAATTTCAACTCTCTACAGATACTCTGCAGTACTCTTTGATACTTAGAGACTAGGAGAAGAGATAAGAGTTTGAGTAGAACAGTGTGCTGTGCTGAGGTTTGTAAATAACGCCGTATGGGAAAGCAGGTCAACTACAACAACTAAATGTTATTAAATAATGAAGACACTGAAGTCCTAATTTGGGCTTGGAACCATATAACGCTGATGATGATCAGCGTTATGATGATCATAATTGCTCATATTTATTACCTAGTTATTATGTGTCAAGCACAGCTAAGCACTTAAATGTCATCCCATTTTATCCTCACTAGGCCTCAGAGGGTAGGTCAAAAATGGTAGAAGAATGGCAGTGTCTCATGGTTTGACCTAAAGCTGTGATGAGTCACATTTCCTAGATCAAGATATTGAGGTTTAAAGAGATTAAGGACCTTGACCAAGGTCATGCTAGCTACTAGGTAGTTAAGGCTACAACTTGGTTCAAAACTGTGTGCTGCCACTGAGCTCAGCTGAAACAGTAGTTTGGAGAATCAGAAAGATCTGTCTCATTTGGGAAATGCATCATGTAGGACGCATTGCCTCCGAAGGCAATTTGTCCCATTAATAGGATGGATGACAACGCCTGCCTACAGGGACAATTATTAAGGTCACTTCAAGGTTGAAGGAGATGCTCCTTCCAGCCAATTTTCTATCAGCAAGAGGAAATTGTTTTGCTGAAATATGTGGAAATGAGGTTAAACAAACCCAGTGGAAGAGAGGCTCCTCCCCTCAGTTGAGGAACTCCCACTATTTTCACCAAATATGTGGAGGTGTCTGTCTGTGGAGTCAGTTTAAGCAGAAATGGCAGCTGTTACTCTCATTCACAATTGGACTCTGCACATTTACTCCAAATACCAGTGTTCATTTCCCCTTACTTCCTACTTTTTTTCATAATGATGCCCTTCAGGTAGGCAGAAGACGTCCAAAGGGTCTTTTGCTATTTAGGCGTCTGAACTGCCCCAGTGATCACTCTTAAACCCACACGCAGCCCTGACACTGTCCTGTGGAAGAACCTTTTGTTGGTGTCTTGCTTCCTGAACTGAAAAGGCTGCATCTGCTCGTGTGGTCCCCCATGTCCTGCGGGGGCGGGGCCTTCCTCCACGCTCATTTATGATTGTGTCGTCCCAGCCTTGTGTCTCTGTACTCTGCTTACAGACATGTGTAGAGGTTCTGCCCCCCTGGTTCTGGGCCTGTACTCCTGACCTGTCCCCTGCCTGCTCACTGGATGACTTGGTCCCGCCCTCTACAGAGCCTCCATGTTCCCCCTCGCCCATCCCCTCCATGGTTGAATTGACAAGTCACTTAGCAGAGTGTCGACAACCCATCCAGTGATCTTGCCCCAATACTTTGGGGATGCTTTTCTCTTCATTGATTTTTCTTCATTAGGCTGAGCCCCACAGAGGCAGCAACCTTGGCTAATTCATCTTTCTCTTAGCTCGGGATCTCTGTTCCATACCTTTCTTACATGGGGACCTTAGCAACTTCCTTCATCTCTCTGATCTTAAGTTTCTTCATCAGTGAACATGGGAGATCATGGTAATAGCGTGGGTTGTTGCGAGTACTAAATAACATAATGTTTCTAAAACATAGTACTACCTGATACCTAATCCACACTTGATGAATATTAGCAGGATCACCATTGTTGTTATCATTATCGGTATCCTTTGCAGCTATTACGTGTACCTCTTTGTAATAAGCTCACGAAGTGGATGGGTAGTGTGCGTGGTGTGTGTGGGTGGCTGGATGCATGGGAGGGAGGACAGAGGAACTAAAACAGAAACACACAGTTTCATTTGGTGACCTGAACTTTGCTTTTAACATGCTGATTCTCAGCCATTTACAGTTCTTGAACAGATACTTCCATGGGTGGTATAGAGGTTATACATTTACAAATCTTGGGAAACAAATTTTAAAGCAATCGTATGTACAGTCGTTATTTCAGGCAGGACACCCCATAAAAGTTCCTTGCAGGAAACCATGGACACCTTTGCCTGCTGGGAACCAGGGCTTTGCTGGAGTGGTGCAGACCACGTGGCTGAGCTAGGCTGGCATCGCTCGGCGTGGACAGGGACTCACCCCTCGGGGCTCTGCCAGGCCTGTTCTTTGGTCTACACTGAGACACCCCCCCCCCCCCCCCCCAGTCATCAAGGCAGCAAGTCTGTGATTACCCTCAGAGAGCTCTGGTTTATGTAAGGCTCGGGAAGAACATTTCAGTGTCTGTGGTTGAGGATTTTATGTCCCATCTTGGCTCATGACTCCAGCTCGGCTTTTCTCCTTACACTGTCGGGCCACTCGCATTGTCACGTTGGAATGCTCCTTTCACAAAATTGACATGTTGGGGACTTGTGCTCAACCACACCGAAATCACATTTTAATAATATGGGGAACCGTCTCTTTTCCCCAGTACTTTGTCAAGAAGCTAATTCTTGTCAGCCTAAAAACTTGAATATGCATTTTTGAAATAAATCAGCGGTGCTACACCGCGGCCGCCTGCTGAATATCTCCAAGGAAGATTGTGTTTTCCGTTGAACTACTTGTCACCACACTGTGTTTTTAAATTGTGAGTCCTTTGTTTTGTTCATTTCGTAACATCTGCCCAGTACCTTGTCATTCAGGAAGAATATAAATGGGTCCTCTCGGTTAGCAGCAGAGCTCTTATTTTCCCCTTTAAAAGTCACCGACTCATAATCAAGTAGGTATTTTAGCTGACATTATGCAATAATTGATAACCAGAAACAGAAGAAAAGGCTTCTGGTGTCTTGAGAAGTGTGAGCAGTGGGAAACTTGACAAATGACGTAGCTTTGGGAAGTGGATCTGGGCAAAGGTCTCCTGCCTAAAAAGACAGAGGTGTTTTAGCTTCCTACATCAGATCTCCAGACTCCCAGGGGACGGCCACAGTGGTTCTCAGCTCGGTTGTTAAAAAACACTGATGCCTGCCTGCTACTCCCATTCCGCTCTCTGAGATGTCCCTGGGGCATTTGGATTTTCAGAAGCATCCCTGGTGGTTCAGCAAGCTGCTTTGTGGGGGCACTGAGCCCCGCCCACCTCCTCTGACTCCACCATGTGGGGTCTTGGTTATTTTTGCCCACCCAGAGTTCTGCAGGGATAATCGCTTCAGCCCTTCTGCCGTCATCCTCTCCCCTGACATAGCTGGGAGCACTGACACGATCTCTGACAGACTGCCATCAACTGTGGTGTCAAACCAGCTCAGGTTCAAATCCCGTCTTGACAACTTAGGACTCTGAGCAAGTTACTTTGCTTCTCTGACCCTCAGTTTTCTCGTCTGTCAAATGGAGTATCATGAAGGGCCAGAGCCACGGATTAAAAGCACTAGTGTTCATGTGTCAGGTGCATGCGTATCTGAAGAAGAGCGAATCCATGGCGAAAGGCAGCCGGGCCTGCTCTTGCGTCCCCCACAGCCCAGTGCAGAAAGCTCAGGGAGGTGGGGCACCTCCAGGGAGGCTCCTGGACCTCAGACTGAGGAAGCCAAGGGCCGGGGTGGAGGTCTGCCCCATGTGTTATGGGTTTGATAGATGATGCTGGAGTTTGAGGTTTTAAGTTAGTGAAGGTGGCCCTTCTCTCTTTCACACACATTTGTTCCTCCCAGGTCCTGTCTTGTGCTTTCTGTGTTTTATGTAACTGTTGAGAAAATGCAGCACAGAGACCAGACCCCTGGAAGGTTGAAACCTATTCCCTGAATGCAGCCATACTGCTTCTCTGGAAAGGGTATTTCACACAGAGGATGTGGTGCTAACTTGTTTTTTTAAATGTACCTCTCTCTCTCTCTCTTTTTTTTTTTTTTTTTTTTTTTTTTTTTTGTAGATTTTAAAAGCACTATATAAGTCTTATGGAACATTTTTGAAATTATAGGGAAACATACAGAATAAAGCCCATGTTAACCATAATTCCACAACCCAAGACAATCCATGATGGCAGTCTAATGTATGCATTTTTATTCTGTGTTCATAGATTCTTTTTTTTTTTTTTAAGATTTTATTTATTTATTTGACAGAGAGAGATCACAAGTAGGCAGAGAGGTAGGCAGAGAGAGAGAGGGAGACAGGCTCCCCACTGAGTAGAGAGCCCGATGTGGGGCTTGATCCCAGGACCTCGGGACCATGACCCGTGCTGAAGGCAGAGGCTTTAACCCACTGAGCCACCCAGGCGCCCCTGTGTTCATAGATTCTTAAAAAGAAAGGAAAAAAAAAAAGGCTGTTTACCTATATTCTGTATTTACTTTTATTCAAAGATAATTGACATATCATGAAATTCACCACTTTAAGGCATTCGGTTCATTGTTTTTTTTAGTTTATTCACCAGGTTGTCCAGGTGTTACCTCAACTGAATTCCGGAACATTTTTGTCATCCTAAGACAAGCCCTCTAACCCATTACCTGTCATTCCCCAGTTCCTCTCCACTCCCAGCACCTCCCCGGAAACCACCGATCTACTTCCTATCTCTTTCTCTGGATTTGTGGCCTTTCGTGTGTGGCTTCTTTCACGTAGTGTAATGTTTTCAAGATTCCTCTGTGTTCCACATGTATATCTGTCCTCCATTCTTTCTTAGTGCTAGATAAGATTCCGTTGCTCTGATATCATGCTTGCTGTATCCATTCATCATCTTGATCAACATTTGGGCCATTTATTCTTTGGGGCTGTTAAGAATAATGTTTTTATGAATGTTTGTGTACAGGTTCTGTGTGGATGCGTATTGTCATCTCTCTTGGATATATGCCTGGAAGTGGAACTGCGGGGTCGGGTGGTGACTTCATATTTAACTTTTTGAAGAATCGTCAAACTTGCCTGCAGCCGCTACCCCTTGTACACTCCTCCCAGCAGCGCCTAGTGAGTCCAGGTTCTCCACAACCTTGCCAATGCTTGTTAGTGTTCCTTTTCATATTGAATTAAAGCTATCTTTTTCATTGTAGCCACCCTAGTTGGTGGGTAGGGGTTATGTGACATATATTCTCTTATAATCTCTTTTTCTTCATTCTAAGAACAACATGGGCATTTTTTTTTTTAAGGTCATCTGATGTATTTCTGTAACTTCAATTCTAAGGGCTTTACAGGAATGCATTGACTATACGTAAACTTACTTAATGAATTTTATAAAGTACAAAATAATGCCATAGGTTTTAGAAAATTCAGGGACTAATATGTCAAAGAAAGAAAAAAAAGTAAAAATATCAACCTAATCTTTTTAAAAAATGGCTAAAATATAGTTGTTAGAAATAAATTCAACCTGATGTGTTATAATTCTAATAGTGGGAAGAAATAATGTCACAAACTTAAATGACATAGCTTTGTGCTTTGTGTAACCTATCAATTGTCCAAAAAAGAAAAAAACCAAACCCTAAACATACAACCTTATTTTCATTGAACTTGCTATATCTTGGTTTCGTCTCATTTTCTGTTCATGGTGGAAGTTGGAGGATAAGGTGGACAGATTCTGGAGAGTGGTTAGCCACGGCTGCCGTTAGGGTTGGGGGTGGGGAAGGAGCCCAGCTGGAGGCCATCTAACTCATTCTGAGAGTGTTAGGGTAGGTTTCTCTGTACCCTGGATTTTTTGTAACTGAGATAAAATTTGTACACCATAAAACTTACCATTTTAAACATTTTTTTTTTTTTTTAGAATTTATTTATTTATTTGACAGAGAGAGATCACAAGTAGGCAGAGAGGCAGTCAGAGAGAGAGAGGAGGAAGCAGGCTCCCCGCTGAGCAGAGAGCCCGATGCGGGACTCGATCCCAGGACCCTGGGATCATGACCTGAGCCGAAGGCAGTGGCTTAACCCACTGAGCCACCCAGGCGCCCCAAAACTTACCATTTTAAAGTGTACGGCTCAATCTTATTCTTTCTGCTAAGTTGTACAACCATTCCCAATAATTCCAGAACATTTTCATCATTCCAAAAAGAAAACAGTGCCTGTGCTCTTTAGCCATTATTTCCCACCTCCCCCTGCCTCTGCAGCCCTAGGCAACAGCTAATTTTTCTGTCTGCTGATTTGCCACTTCTGGACATTCCATGCCAGTGGAATCATGTGATAGGTCGTTGTTTGCGCCTGGCTTTGTATAATGTTCTCAGAGTTTATCCATGTCATAGCATGATCAGTGGTTCATTGCTTTTTATGGCTGAGTAATATTCTGTTACACAGGTAGATCGCAGTTTGTTGATCTGTGCATCACTTGGTGGACATTGGGCTTATTTCCACTTTTTGGCTTTTACGAATAATGCTGCCATGAACCTTACTCCCAGGGCCTTGCTTTCTTGGAGGAAATTATGATACTTGGAAGTTAAAGGTATTGGATGGTAGCCTGGTGGGGACACTGAAACAAGTCTCCGGGGACCAGTATTCCTCCCACACTCAACACCAAGACCCTTTCAGAGCCCCTCTTGAAGGACATCGCCCAGCGGTCTTCCAATCGCCTAGAAGCCTGTCTCTTGGGGAGAAGTTTTCACTTCCACAGTCACAGCCAACAAGAGACATCAGATGTTGCAGTTACCCTTTCTTTCTTTCTTTCTTTCTTTCTTTCTTTCTTTCTTTCTTTCTTTCTTTCTTTCTTTCTGGTTTGAGAGCCACTCGCAAAAAGTGACAGGCTGCCTCTAACTTGGGCTCAATTATTTGGTAAAGCTTTTTGTTTATTTGACCTTTCCTGACCCAGGAAATAATTCTGACCAATCATAGCTGACTCCCTTTGGCCCTGAGGTCTGGCTGCTTTATAGCTGATGACAGAGGGGCCACACTGCTACCACATCTGAATTAATCCTTAACTCCAGAGCTGTGTGCTGTTCTCCAGCAAGGTTGTATTTCTTCATTAGCTATTCCCAGGGCCCAGGGAGTCCCAGAGGATGTCAGAGTACATTAATTTTTATCATAACATGGAATCTTTCAGGTCTGAATGGCAGCGCACAGCTGTCAGGGGCTTTCTGAACTCGATTACAGCTCCATATATCTCTAGGCAAAACAGAGGCAGGAGTCCTCATTGGCAAGGGAATGTACAAAATGCATGAGATGTTTTATTGTTTGAGTAACTTGACCATGCACTTAAGCACATTCCCCAACTAATTTTTTCCCCTGATGTCCATGTAAGTTCCCCTCTGCCATCTTACATTAAAACCTCCTCCCTTCGCTTTGCCCATATAAGGTATATTTTAAATAAGCTCTTTTGCATAATGGTAATGAAATCATCATCTGGTACTTAGACAGCTATTCTATAAATATATTAAAAAATGAATGTTCCCAAGATTTTTTAGCAGAATTTAGCAGAATTCATTTAGCAGATTGGTATTGCAGAGTTTATAAATAATGGCTTGTAATGCTTAATATTGCTTTGTGGCCACAAAATATAATTTTAATTTTGAAGGAATGCTAATTTGTTTTCAGAAAGACAAGTTATTTCTTCATTGACTTTATATTCCCTACTTGTCAACAGAGTAGAATGCTTAGAAGGATGCGTTTTACTTAGAGAGGAAGCCCAGGCATTATTTTAACCTTGTCAGCAATTGCAAGAACCCCCTCTAAGCAGTGTCCTGTACTCCACTCCGCTTGGTAAGGATGTAAGGACCCCTTCCCACCTTTTCCCCACAACGAGGAAAGCGCAGTCAAAGAGAGAAGGCCCTGTTTTCAGTTGTGAAGGTAAATGTGTTCTTAGTAGGCATCACCAAGTAATTTACCGCCGCCTTTAGTCCTTCCCTCAAGTGTCCTGAAGAATTCTGACTTCTTTGTCATGGATGTGTTTTCTGAGGCCACGTGCACTATTCATTTAATTTTTCCCAGTGCAGAGCAGCCAAACAGCATGAGGTCTGTGAGCCACTGAGCAGTTTCCCAAAGTGCTCACATCACTGTTTATGTATAAGATGGACACAGGCAAACACTCTGTTTATCTTAACACAAACTAATTTTTAAAAACCCAAACCAGGGCAGCAACCTTCCTTAGCAGCTGTTTTTGCGAAGGGCAAGACTGAGAAATAAATACAGGTGTGTTGGTTTCCAGTGCATTTTTTTTTTTTTTTTAAAGGGGATGTAGATGGTCCTTAAATTTGACAAAACGTAGGCAGGTGATGCATAAGTGACTGCTCTGTGGAGGAAGCTGACACAGAGAGAGGCTGTGTGGGTTAAAGCCAGAGTACTGACTGTGCGTGCAGTGCTGGAGCCTTGTGAGTGAGGATGCAGACGCTGTCACCAGTGCCCTCTTACTTGATTCTCAGACATTCAGTAGTTCAGCCGACTTCTGTTGCCTCTTGGACATGGCGCTGGCTGTGGGAGCACAAGAGTGACTCAGCCCTTCAGGGATTTCTAGCCCACTGCCATGACTTACTCCTTCTTGTGTCTGAGAAAACTGAGTTAGGGAGGAGGTTGTGAGCTCCCTCTTCTCTAAATGGTGCCTGCTCCAGTCCACCCCATCCACCAGCTTCTTCCCTTCCCGCGTTCATATGAATAGTATTCACGTTCTCTGAGTTCCCTTGTGGAGTTTATTGAACACTAGTTTGGAAAGTGTGGAAAGACTTCTTTCCTATCACGAGTGGTTTCTGCAGGACATGACCATCATTCATTTGTCAGATGAGCAAATGGGAATTTGCCAAGAGAGGCTCTGGTTCGTTTGCATTTTCTCAGTCTGCAGGAGCTACGTTCAAGTGAAGTTACTGGCTTATGAGTGTAGTTGAATTTATCCTTATGGTTCCCACTCTTCCATCCTTAGTGTGCTTGTCATTGATTGTCCAGTTTATTAAATATTCCCAAAGAGCCAGAGCACAGCAGTTCAGAAGTGAAACTTGGGAACAAGTGAACCTTTAACACCAAAGGGTCAGACCTGCATTTGAGATCTCATGCCGTTTGGACTCAGTACTGTTGGTGGTGTAATTACCAAATGGGCGCATTTTTTCCTAGAAAGCCCCCTCGGCAGAAGTTGTGGGTATTTTCTTGTTGTACATCTTGCCCCATTTAGAATCAGTGAGGTTGAGATCTTGTTGCTGGGCCGGTATGTGATAGGATGGGGAAATGTAATCAAGGTAATGGACATGAGGTAAAGATTCAGGGAAATAACAAACACAAGAGTGTTTCTATTTTCTGTTAGTGTATGTACTGATATTCTGGAATTCACTATAAGAAGTTGTAAATGGTGCATGAAATGAAAAATTCCCGGTGGTCTCCTGGGATAAAGCCAGTGCCCCCACTCTATTCCTGCTGATTCGTGTGGATTATTTTCTTTATTCCAACTTAGAAAAAAGAAAGAAAGAAAGAAAGAAAAGTGCAGCTGGGTTATGTTAACAGCAGAATCCACTCTGGGTTAATTATTATGCTAATACTCGATGGTGTCTTTAAATTCTTGAAACATGTGTCTCCTTCAAATTTTAGAAGCATGACTAGACAGTTACTGACCTCCTATGCTGATGTTGATTTTATATGTTTCTATTTCTCTTGTTTTATTTGCTTGATTTTTTTGTATATTTATTGGGGCTCTTACCTCCCAGAGATACGGGGTAGGAACGTGGAAAACTGTGTATAGGCATTTTGTAAGTATGGGAGACAATTATATACATATTTTATGTCTGTGAATTATTGATAGATAGCTTGTTCTTAAAGTTTAGCCAAGGTCTAGGAAGCAGGCAACCAAGAAAAAAAAAAGCCTGTTTTAGGTACCATCTCTCAGCTGATGTTAAGTAGTTTATGTTTTTCTCTAATTTTCACGACTAGCAAACAAGGTTGGTACTGTCATTCCCTTTAATCATTATTGCCATTGTGAGTTTGAGCACCTATTTTTTCCAGTATGTTACCTTAAACAAGCATTTTTAATGCTTGTTTGTCCATATACCACCTAAAGTCCCATTGACTTTTACTGTGGGTGTGCACACTGCATCTGGGGCAGTTGAGATCTTGGTGGACTGCTGGAGAGTCTGGAACCTTCGCTGGGCTGGAGATAGCTGCACGAGAGAATGGCTGTGTTTCAGTTTATGCTGCCATCCGTGAGTTCAAAATAAGCCAGCCCTAGTGATCTGAGCAGAGATCCTCCTTAGAATTCTACAGTGATTTTTTTTTCTTCTCCTGTTTCTGGAAGAAATAGAAAACTTAACACTTAACGATGTCTTAGAAACAGTTGTTTTTGGGACTTTGGGTCCTTAGGCCCTTTCTATTGAATTTCAGAGAATTTCCATATAGTATGAATTCCCACAGCTTCTTTGAGAAATGCCCCAGATGGTGTGACATTCTGTTTCAAGGAGGAATTGAAAAGTATTTCCCTTTACATAACATTACACTTAGCTCATTCTTTTGCTGTGTTGGAGATAGAATCCCCCAAAGCCACAATTGTGTTAATGTTCCACGGGTGTTTATTTAGCCTGTAAAGGTCTGTCTCGTTTTCCAGAACGTGTTATGATTCAGTTTACAGATCCTCACTGTAATTCAACCCCATGATGGCTGCCCCTGCTCTTCACAGATTCTTTCAAAGCACCTTCTCAGTCCTCAGTTCTGACATTACATGTGGTTATTAGGTTGCTTGGATCATCTCAAACTGGTCTTGTCCTCAAAGCGTAAGTAACTCAACCTTCGTGGATCAGCTAGAACCAAATCCAATTTTCTCCTGCTTTTTTGGCTATATTTTAGGTAATAATAAATCGTAAAACATGGCTATGGAATGTGATTTGTAAATCAAATGTCACTGGGAAGATAGCATTGATTTGATTCATTCATTCATTCACTGATTCATTCATTCATGATGTACCAAAGGCTTACTTCTTACTACATGCAAACGAAGTCTGGCCAAACAAAGACTTCTTTCCTATGGACATTGATTGTAGTCTGCAGGCAAAGATAAGGGACAGATCATGTCCCAAACAGTTAAGCAGTGTAGGAATGGAGGTACCCCAAGCAGAATTGAAGCCCCTTCTGGGAGATCCTGCAGCTCAGGTGATGTTCTATTTATAGTAATCTCATGATGTGCTAGTGTTGGGTCATTGCCAGTTACTGATGAGCATTCAGACTAGTTGGCAGGGTTGAGAATGGCAGTGGATGGTTGCAGAGGAAACAGACAGGATCCTGGCCCTTGAGGGCCCAGTGTCAGGAGGAGTTTGGTGTCTTGGTAGGGACTTGTAGGCCACGGAACTCGGGAAACAGCTGAATCTCCTGACCCATACATTTGTCTAGTGGCCCTAGGTCGAAGGACCTTGTGCCCTTTAGTTGTATCTGTCTTTCTGTCAATCATCCTATTGCCAACCTTGTAAAAGGTCCAGGGAAAGTGTCTAGGAATTTCAGAAGAGGGCGATAGTGCCCATCTTCCAGATGAGGAGCAAGGATTTTTTAAGCAAGAAGAGTCTCCTGAGTAGGCCTGGGGGACAGGATGGGTTGTGATGTGTAGAAGGCGCAGCTGGGACCGAGTGAAGGACCCCCTTAGGTCCATCTAAGTGGACAAGGAGCGTCAGGCAGAAAGTACTGTGTGTCCGAGTGTCAGCGAGGACCAGAAAGTCATGTGACACCAACGTCACTAATTGCTCTGCTGTCCAGAAACCTGCATGCATACCATCACCATGGGTGAGATCTGGGTTGCAGATAGGCTGAAGTTCTGGTGTTTTATTTGAGTTTAATTTCTCAACATCATTATCAGAGCACTGCTGCCTGTAGATAGATGTTCAGGGTGTGCACTGAACAAGTCTAGGGGTGCCATTCAGACAGCTCACTATCTGTGTTCAAGCCCCTGGCTCCACACCGAAAGCCTTCCTGTTCCCTGAGTGTAAAGCCTGTTTGTTTTCCTGGCCCAGGAAAGATTTTGGTGGCAGATAGTTTTAGATCTCAGTTCTGGCCTCTTCAGCTACTTGGCAAGGAACATTTTGAACCTTGGTGTTTTCCACTGTAACATGGTACTGATGCTGTCTGCCTTATGGGTTGCTATGGTTGTTAAAATAGAATATTGACATGCCAAGAACTACCAGCATTTCCTCAGACTGACGTCACAGGATTGTCCGAAGCAAGCAACAAGTCTAGGCCTCTGTCTTAGTTCGTGTTTACTAGACCTATGTGTTCAAATAAGTGTTTACTGAACATTCTCTCGGGCTAAAGTGTTACGCCCAGTTTTATAGGATGACAACACTGTGTACCTGCATCCCTGCTGTTACAGTGCTTATATGTGGACGTGAAGTTTCACAGGAAAGGATCTGTGTGTTGGATGAGAACTTACAGGCAGTTCTCGCCATGACGAGGTTCAGGAGTTGCCTGTGGAATTACATAGTTGCTAAATGCTGTACGCATTCAGAGGAGGAACGTTCTTATGGGTGCAGGGGTCTAGGAAGGTTCTGCAGGGGTCTTGGGGTTTGATTGGCTCTTAGAAGGACGGGGTGGAGAGCAGTCAGCATGGGTGCTGTAGACATGGGCCCAGTATTCTCTTGTTTCTACACAGTTAACGTTGACCTGTTCTCTCTGCGAGTAGATTTTAACATCTTTCTTCTCCATTGTTTCTTGGCACCCAGGGCGAGGAGCATCGTCAATAGTCTATGCATATTTTACTTGACTTAGATTTCACAGTTTTGTCAACGCTTGTCAGGTACAAGGTGCTCTGCAAGTCGGTCCAGAGATAATGGAGATCACTAGGCGCAACTGCTGTGGTTCCATTGGGTACGGTCAGCATGCAGATACATGAGTCGCTCCTCCTAGGGGTGTGAGTCAGGCTGCTGGAGGCACACAAAGCGCTCCTGTGCTTCTACCTTTTTTTTTTTTTTTTAGTTGCATTTTCCGTATAGTAAAATTCACCCTTTAATAATGGAGTTGGGTAAGTTCTGATGAACACAGGGTCATGGAGTCACCACAGTCAGGATACAGAACCATTCCCTTACCCCACCCTCCACACCCCAAATTTGCCCCATGGCTCTTTGGAGTCATTCCCCCTACACCCAGCCCCTGGCAACCACTGATATTTTCTTTTCTGTCTCTAGAGTTTTGCCTTTTCCAGAATGTTATATAAATGTATATATTCTGCACATAGCTTTTTGAGTTTGGTTTCTCTCATATAGCATGATGCATATACTAGTTATCTTTTGCTGTTAAATCTCTCCCAAAACTTAGCGACTTAAAAGAGCAAACATTTATTACCTGACTCTGTTACTTTTTTGTTGCTGTTGTGATAAATTACCACAAATGTATTGGCTTCAAACAGCACTTATCCAGGGTGCAGGAATATATATTCCTATCAGCTTTATATAACACAATAACAATGTAATAATATTATAAATAAATCTATCAATTTATTTGGTATGAAATATTTTAATTATTACTACTAAAGGATATTAACATGCTGGTTATTTGTAATCTAGTTTAATCAATTTTTAAATATCTTCATCAGTTTTTCTGTTAGACTCTCAAAATGTGTTTAACTGGATTACCAGTACTCGTGGTAAGGTCAAATAAGGGAGAAAGTAGCGGTAGCAAGACCAGGTCTGGGATTTTGCAGGGGCAGAGCTAAAGGCAACAGGATATGGAGTGCTGGTGGTTGTCTTAGCTCAACTTCCCTAGAAGTCAAGCCTGGGACAGGGACGTATTTATTGGTGATTTAGGGGGCATATTCTCGGACAAGGTAGGGAGGAAAACAGATTGTGTTCAACTGGAGACTAGCTTCACCTGATCCCAGAGGTTCCTGAAGAAAGACTCATACCAGAGTTGTCCTTGTTAGCAGAGCAGCTGGGTCCGGGGCATGACTTTGTAGATATGATGGTGCCTATCAGTCAAGAACAATTTTCTGAAGAAGTCTGCTCTTGGTAGTTGTGAAGGGGTACACTGGACCCATAATTAAGATCTAAGCAGAACATCTTAATGCTCATTCCATTGGAAATGTAGGGGACTGGAAAAATATTAATAGTTTCTAGAGATGCTGGTGTTGAGTAGTCATAGAGACTAAAGAGGAAGATGGAGTAGCACATACCTCCTAAGTGTTACTATTCAGGGGCCCAGTTAGAGAGTATCATCACCCACTAGAAATAAGGATATTAGGAAGGGGAAAGACTTGAGGAGAGAAGATGAAGAGTTTAGATTTGGGGTGGATCTGAATGAGATTCTGGAACTTGGGATGAAAATGGGGCTGGAGCTGTGGGTCTAAGTTCATCTTTATAGATGTGTGTTTGCAGTCCCTGGCTGGGAGAGGGAGGGCTGGGAGAGACAGAAGATGGGGTAGTGGTGACATTAGGAGGAGGTCCATGGTGACAGAGAAGTCTGGTTTCAATGGAGGGGAGGTTGTTGGGTTTCTTGATTGGGAAGCCATTGCTCTCCAGGCAGCTTTCAGAGATTCTGGATGGTCATGGGGAAGAATTCAGTCATCTTGATGATAAGAAGTGGGTTTGGGGCACGGAAAAGAGATTTAGGAATCGAGACAAGTATTTCTAAACTGTAGTCCACAAATGGGAAGTGAGAGGCTGGGGCCAGTTGAAAGAGCCCTGGTGTCAAGGAGACATAATTCTCTTTCTAGCCTTCTCTCTCCTGTCTGCCCTCCTTACTTTCAGTTTCTTTTCTCCAGTTTCTTTCCTTCTTTCTGTATTTTTACTTTGTAGATGGCCAAAAAATCTGATTAGCCTGAAGAGAGTAAGAAGAAGCCAGTGGAGCATGAGCTATTGGAAAGGCCAGAAAGAGAGAAAGAGAGAGGGTATAGTCAATGGGTGGGACGCTTGAAGAGTTGTACACCTGAAACTAATACAGTGTGACGTGTCAATTATATCTGAATTTAAAAGAAGAAAAAAACAACAGGGAAGTGAGAGGAAAACTTAGAGATCAGCTCTCTGAAAGCCAGTTAGTGACAGCCTTTGTGCTAGGACCCCCTTCTGTTTATTATCACCATCTGGCACTCTTTCAGTATGAAGTATCACTTAAAGCTACTGTGGCTCCAAAGCTTGGCCCGTCATTGCTTCCATGAATGAGCAGGAGCACTACCCCCTGCTAAAGAACCGCGTCGCCACTCTCTTTAAGGTTGAACAGTTGTTCTCTGGCCCAAAGGAATGTGTTGGCCCCGGTGGGCAGGAATGCTGCTTCCCAGGCATCATCCTTAGCAGGCCCAGAGAATGCCAGGGTCCCCTCTTGCTCTGGGTAGATTAGAACCAAAGAGAAGCCTCACACCCCCTTTCGTTGGGATCTTCTGTACATTGAAGACCTCTCCTCTCCTCACTCACCTCTCACAGACCACAGTCCACCAAAGAAGAAAAGAAATCAGACCCAGAGTGCTGACTAACAACTCAGCTTTGGAATTGGAATGATACTATTTTTGTTTCCCTTCTATCTTTATAGTTTGAACTTTCCTTTTGATATTCTGTAAATATTCATCATCTCAGAGCCTTTGGAATTGCAATGGCTTTTAGTCAAAACTGAACAAAATGTGCCATTTGAATAATAAAAACCTCATTAAAGTGAGGGAAAAGAAATTCCTTTCCTTTTGTACAGGCCAATTAACTGTCTTTACAATTAAAAAAAGAAGTCTAACACTTTATAGTTTCATATTCCATAAGCCTCTTTTTAATTAATGGAGGTGACAAGTTTTAGGTACAGGGTACATATTTTGCCTCTGGTGTTGTGCAATTAACATTAATGAAGGGCATTAAAATTTGGTGAAAGAGGAGAGGATTTCCCATGTCCTCTGTGGATTCATGCCCCCAGGCTGAGGTCTTTGGTAGCAGGTTTCTTGGCGTGTTTTGCATTTCCTTGAGAAAATGTACAGGCAAGGATAAGGTAACTAGAGGAGGCCGTGTTGTTACTAAGAGGTATGGTGTCAAAATTCTGAATGCCTAGGCCTATCCGAAAGACATGGAAACACTATAAAAATCAGCTTTGAAGAACTGCATCTTCTTGCGTGGCTAGAAGGGAAGGGTATAGAGACAAAGGAAGTAACAATGATTTGGCCTGGTGTGTACCTTGCAAAATCCTGGGATTTTACTCATCACAAACTTGAGAGGGGTGTGTGCAGCTGTTCCAAGTTTACAGGGAGAGGAGACAGATCACAGATGTTAACTACCTGGCCACAAGTCAGGTCTAAGTATAGTATCATGACCGAGCTAGAATTTCTGTCAGCACTTGGCTCTGTCCATTTAAGGGAGCTTATCTAAGAAAGGTGTTGAACAGTAGCTTTGAACTCACCTGATCTTTTTGTTTTATTTTGTTCTTATTCACTTATTTCCTTCTTTATTTATTTTAGCTGGTTCTGATTCTTATTTGGACCACAGGATGTTTGTTTCTAATCCCTTGTTTTCCTGTTTGTAAAATGTTGATAATAGTACAAATCACCTAAGTTTCTTATGTACATAAAGCTATTAATAAATGCTGAATCCCCATTTATCACTCAAAGGAAAAAAAGAAAGAGAAAAAAGTATCAACAACTGAAAAAGAGACCCAGATATTTGAGATGAAAGCTGAAAGGAGATCACGTATAAGTCATACTCACTTGGCACTCTCCCCCTTCCTCTCTCAAGGTTTTTATTTTTTCCAGCCGTCTTGCCTTACTACAAAATACAGGTTATTTTGGTTATAAATGAGTAGATTCTGTTTCGATTTGAAATGGGAACTGATGAATGTTTTAGGTAGACCAGATGTCTCAAAGCATTTTTTGTCCACCTGTTCAGAGAGTAATTGGATTGTGGGGAGACTGTGCATTGACAACTGGGGGAACCATAAGTGAAAAACAGATGATCCCACCCAAACACATCTGATCTCAGCCATATCACTACTTTTAGGTCTTAGGTAGGTGATGGATTGGAGATATATCAGGCAACAGAACAAGTAAGACAGTTTCTCAGTGAGACTTAGATTGCCTAGTGGCAATGAGATTTACATAAATACTTTTTTAAAAACCCTGAAGTGATTTTTTCCCCCTATTGATAAATTAATTCATGCTTGCTACCAAGCATTTATTATGAACTCTTAATGAAATAATATCATTAATATGAATAATTAATGAACTAATATCACTTATTAGCAAACTAAGAAAAAGTGAATAAGAAGGAAAACTTCTCAGCTCACTATATAAGGCTGGTATGCTTTTATTTGAAAACCAGATAGAAACATCACGAGAAAATTACAGACCAGTATCACTTATCAATATAGATGTATACATCTTCAACAACATATTAGCAAACCAAAAGCAGCAGTATATGAAAAGGGTTATATACCATGGCAAGGTGTGATTTATCCAAGGAATTCTAGGTTTGTTTAACATCTGAAAGTCAATGTAATATACTGTATCAGTAAAATAAAGAATATACCATTGGACATAGGAAGAGCATTTAAAAAAGTACAACACCCTTTCAAGATAAAAAAAACACTCAACAAACTTGGATTATAAGGCCATTTCCTCAACCTGATAAAGGGCATCTACAAAAAACCCCATATGTAATCTTCTGCTTAATACTAAAAGATTGAATACTTTCCCTTAAGATCAGGAAACAAAACAAGGGTATTAAGTCTCACCACTTCCATTTATTATGGTGCTGGAAATTCTAGCCAAAGTACTTGAGGGTGGGAAGGAGACATTCTGATTGGAAAGGAAAAAGTAAAACTATCTTTATTTGCAGGTGAAATGATCTTATGTGTAGAAAATACTAAGAAACCCACTTAAAAAAACAATTAAATCTAATAGATAATTTCAACAAGGTTGGGGGATAAAAAGTAAATATGCAAAAATCAATTGTATTTCTCTACACTAGAAATCAACAATTCCCAAATCAAATTAAGAAATCAATTCTATTTGCTATAGCATCAGCAAGAAAAAAAAAATACTTACAAATATGTTTAATGAACGATGTGATCAACTTGTGTTTTAAAAGCTATATAATGTTGTAGAAGGAAATTAAAGAAGACCTAAATGGATATAAAGACATCCCATGTTCATGAATCAAGAGACTTAATATTGTTAAGAAGACAATATTCTCAAAATTAATCTTTACAAGAAAACTTTTTTGTAAAGATTTTATTTATTCATTTGAGACAGGGAGAGAGAGAGTGAGTATAACCAGCTGGGAGGGGCACAGGGAGAGAGAGAAGCAGACTCCCCGTTGAGCAGGGAGCCCAACTCAGGGCTACATTCCAGGACCTGGAGAGCATGACCTGAGCTGAAGGCAGACACTTAACCAGTTGATCCATCCAGGTGCCCCTGATCTGCAGTTTTAATGTAAACTTCATCAAAGTTGCTGCTGGTTTTTCTTTGTCTCCTCCTCCTCCCCCTCCTCCCCCCCCCTCCTCCTCCTCTTCCTCCTCTGCTGCTTCTTCTTCTCCTTCCTCCTTTCTCCTTTCTTCTTCTTCTTCTCTCTCTCTCTCTCTCTTTTTTCTTTTTTTCTTGCAGAAATTGAAAGCTGACTCTAAACTTTATATGTGCATGCAGGGCTCCTCACAAGCCAACCCAAGCTTGTGAAAGAACAACACTGAATTACTCTCACTTCCTAATTTAAAAATTTACTACAAAGCTTTAGTAACAAAGACTGTAGTACTACCATAATAATGGAATAGAACTGAGAGTCCTAAAATAAACTCTTTCAGTTGGTCAACTGATTTTCATCCAGGGTGCCAAGACCACTCAGTGTGGGGAAGATTAGTCTTTTTAAGAGACACAGCTACAACAGTTGGAATACCTGCATGCCAAAGAATGATGTTAGATCTCTTGCATTCACTTTACTTCTGTGTGGCTTACAAAGGACCATAGATCTAAATGTAGGAGCTAAAACTAAAACTCTTAGAAGGAAAGATAGAAGTGTATCCTTGTGATGCTGGGTTCAGCAATGGTTTCATAGATAAGACCCCCCAAAGGACAAGTAACAAAAGAAAATATACATATCACTTCATTTTATCAAAATTAAAACTCAGAAAGAAGATACTTTAGGACATTTCAGGGTTCCACCCACTGCTAGAGACACTACTATTCACATTTTTGTGTACCTTTCATTAGTATTTTATGTGTGTGTGATCATACAATATTATATATTTTGTTCTATAACATGCATGTTTTACAGGGTCAAAAGATCTATCATTTTAATGATTGCATAGTATTCCACCATGTGATTATATTCAGAGTCATTTAATGATTTCCCAATTTTACATTTCATTTATTTTGTAATCTCTTGCATTTTCAATGTAATTACCAACAGTGTGGATAACCTTTAATAATACCTTTTTATAATTCTTATTAGCACCATGGGATTATCTCCCACAAGTACCAGTTCTCTATGAGGATTTAGGATTTTGATTCACATGAAAGGCTTACTTCTGCCTTTTAAAATTTTATTATGAAATAAATTATGTATATACAAAATAGGAGAGAATATTATACTAGACCTCCACTTACCTGTCCCTGGGCTGGCTTGTTTCTAAAGTTATGCTGAGTGAAATAAGTCAAGCAGAGAGTGTCAATTATCATATGGTTTCACTTATTTGTGGAGCATAAGGAATAATAACACAGAGGACATGGGGAGATGGCGAGGAGAAGGGAGTTGAGGGAAATTGGAAGGGGAGGTGAACCATGAGAGACTATGGACTCTGAAAAACAACCTGAGGGTCTTGAAGGGGCGGGGGGTGGGAGGTTGGGGGAACAAGATGGTGGGTATCAGGGAGGGCACGGATTGCATGGAGCACTGGGTGCGGTGCAAAAACAATGAATACTGTTACGCTGAAAAGAAATTAAAAAAAAAAATAAAGTGGAGATATGATTTAGCCTCTGGAAGGAATATATTCAAACAATGTGTGCCTGTCTCTTTAAACAGAGCATTTCCCCCTTGATATGTTTACTTAGAATCTATTAAATGCTGGTTCCTGTGTTGGTCTTTATACAAACTATTTTCTCTTTTATTTCTTAAATCTACTTTAAAGACTTTTGTGATTTTTTAGGTAAAGAAGCTAAGAATTGAATAAACTAAGATGCACAGATAAAATTGGGTTTTAGAATCTGGGTTCTATCCAGGGTGACCAGTTTGCCCAGTATGGCCCCAGTTTGAGCACTGGAAGTCTTGTATGCTGGGGAACTCCTGGTGCCCTGCAGCCCACTCATAGGCTAAGCCCTTACCCAGCAGAATGGCTCATGCTATGACATCCTGTTTCCAACTGATGGATCTTGAAGACAGGGAAGAATTGGTTATTCCTGTCAGAGCATGGGCTATCTTTGATTTTAGAGTGTTGATGTCTGCACAACGTTGGATGTTTTATTTTTCAGATCTCTTCACGTGCTTGTGTGCAATGCAGCGGCTTTTGCTCTACCCTGGAGCCTCACCAAAGATGGCCTGGAGACCACCTTCCAGGTGAATCACCTGGGGCACTTCTACCTTGTCCAGCTCCTTCAGGATGTCCTGTGCCGCTCCACTCCTGCCCGAGTAGTTGTGGTCTCGTCGGAGTCCCATAGGTGGGTTACTGTCTGATATTCTGTTTCACGTGGCCCCCTCCTGTACCAGCTAGTGTTTCCCCCAGGCTTTCTTTCTTTTTTTTTTTTTTTAAAGATTTCATTCATTTATTTGACAGAGAGATTACAAGTAGGCAGAGAGGCAGGCAGAGAGAGAGAGGAGGAAGCAGGCTCCCCGCTGAGCAGAGAGCCCGACGCGGGACTCAATCCCAGGACCCTGAGATCATGACCTGAGCCGAAGGCAGCGGCTTAACCCACTGAGCCACCCAGGCGCCCCTCCCCCAGGCTTTCTTTCCCGAAAATTCTTTTCAGTGATGCTCCTTCGGAAAGTGTGGGTGCACTCAACCTGGCTTCCTTAGTTTTCCAGGGTCTTTCTCGTGTTTTGGGATTGTGGAGGATTAGTAGGGGTTTTGTCTACAGCGACGTAGATGGCTTTTACAACTATACTTCAGGCCCCTCATTGATTTTGCTTTGAGATGGAATAATAATTGATTAAATCTGAATGCCTGACCTTTATTGATTTGTCATTCAACAACTTCAACACCTCACCAAGAAGAATGTGCAGTTATTCTAGCAGGAGAAACAATGCAATTAAAGACTGCGAGATGAAATCCAATTGTTTTATAATGAGAAATTAGGGAATTCAATGCAGACATTAGCTGTGTAATTGTAGAAAGGGAAAGTACTGTAGTTAGAACATATTAGAAATCTGGCCATGCCTCTTTTGGTTAAAATTTCAATTAAAACATCAGATGGCACTTCTCTTCTATTACCATTAGGAGAATATCCAATTGACTAAAAAGGCATTTGAAAATTTCGTCGTATTTTCAGCATATTTGTTTCTAGAGTTGGATAAACAACTATTTGTCTAAAGAAAAGTAGTCGGAGAAGACAAAGGACTTCGTGGGTGAGGCTAGATAATGCATGTTAGGGAGATTTTCCTGGTGTGGCTGGGAGCTTTCACCCTTTGCAAAGTAGCTGGAAAAAAAAATAATGTGCAAGGGCCTATTTTTTCCCCCCTTCTTCTCCGTCTTAAGTCCTGAAATGTTTTAGTGACCCAGAATGAAGCTTATTTTTTTAATCATGCTTCCATAAAATGTAACCCCTGGGACTTGGAAGAGAGAGACCAGCCAAGGGTTAGCCTGAACCCTTTATCACTCCCAAACACAGGGGCTTATGGTATAAGTGACACATTGCAGATAGATTTACTTTTACCATTTTAAATTTATGATGGCTGAAATGAAAGGAAAATGCCCGTAATAATCCTCCCCTGTGTTAAAAGACACGAAACATCTAGTAATTAGGTGGTAACAAAATCTGGACATTCTTATCTTTGCAAATCACACCAGGTTTGTGGGGGCGGGGGGGGGGCAGGGAGTGGAGTGGCCCTGCTCAGGAGTGAGGGAGGCTACTGTGGGGGCCGGCGCGGGAGAGCGAGCTCTGGAAATAAATCTGCCAGCCCTGATCGTTTGCCAGATGTGGAGGGCACCACGGGATAGGTTTAAATGAGTTGGTATTTAATGGGAGATTATGTTGAATTGTCAGCTGCTTGCTTCCCTTTGTAAATCTGTATCTCAAATGGTATTTCATGTGACGTCTTTGTTCTCTTCTTAACTGCCGCATGATTCGAGCCTACCTTGGAGATCTGAATCTTAATTTCATGGAGCAGACGAATGGAAGGAAGGGCCTTGGTCTCCTGAATTAGTCCCATTTTAGTTTAGAGACAAGGACTTCCTGAAATGTCTCATCAGACCCATTCCTATCTGCTGATGGGCACTGATTTTTCTGCTTTCTGGTCATCTTTGGCACCTGTTAGGGGGTATTTTTACAAAATGCTAATTCCTGCGAGCTGGTTTGTTTATTACACTTGTGTTGCCTCCTGCGGTGCCCAAGATGACAATGTGAGTACTGGGAGCACGGTCCTGGGAAAGCACTCGCTCACTGCTCAAGGACCCAGAGCCCTAAACCATGTTGTAAAATGGAAGTGTGGATATCTAATTACCTCCATAAACCTTGGTGGAGTCTCTTGGTTGGAGTCAGGACCCCCTGTTAGGGGAAAAATAAAGTCCTATGTTTGCAGGAAAATATTATACCAGACTGCCCCCAGGCAAAATATTTATTAGCCTTCCTGTGTCTTCACTGTATTTTAGTTACTCATCTGGAGTCTGAGCAAGGGAACGGGGTTTCTGCGTACCTAAAATACATCATATTGAAATGAGAGCTCGACTTCGTTGCTGTGAAAATTTTTCAGATAACAATTAAAATAGAATAAGAAGAGCAGAGGGCTGGCTATAGAGCTCTGAATGGCTGCGTCTGTGTTGAGTGCCAAGTTGCTACACACACATACGCGCGCACGCGCACACACACACACACACACACACAGCTTCTGAAGCAAATTCAGTCTTATTCTTTGAACGTACTAGCTTTTGTCTACATAGAATCCAGCCTAATTATTTTTGTTTGGTAATTAAAAGTCCTCGGTTAAAAAAGGAAAAAAAGGAGCAGTATATATAGAAATACAAGATAGAAATCCCCACAAACAGCAAGTGTTAATGTCCAGAGAGCAAATGCTAATATTTTACTGTGTCGGTAGGAGGATAATTCTATTAAGGCATTGTTGTGTGACACTGTCAATTTTTCAACTTGAAAATAGGGTAGGTAGCCTTTTAAGAGTTGCTTCACTGCCACTTGAGCTGAGAGGTGAACATGGTCACTTTTCAGGAAGCCTGCCCTGCTTCAGAGGAATCAAAAAGCCTGCCTGCCCTTCCCGTTTTCTAGAGGACTGTCAGTACAAGCTAATCAGACCTTAAAAATGGGTCTGTTGCTCAGGAGGGAGATTATCAGGGGAGAAAGTTCGGTGCCCTCTTACGGAGTGGGGGCTGCTTGGAAAGCGTGGGCCTGCCGTATAGTAGGTGTGCTTCTCCATCCTAAGAATTTCCTTCCACTGAGTTCCATCTGATTTCTCAGCATGGGGTGTGTGTGTGTGTCTTTTGCCTTATTTCTAGATTAAGGACTAGGAATCATTTCCTTTCCCCCTCTTAACCTGCCTGGTATTCCTCAGTCATGAGATACTTCTGTGTTGTCCTTAAAAACCAAAGCAGGGAATTCATTCTAAACTTCTGAAGTGCTACACACATATACCTATTGATGAAGAACCTAGAGGACCTGAAACTAATGCTAAATTTTCCCTTTGGAACTAATGCTAAATTTTCCTCAAATAAGGAAACTTGGGCCTCTAGTTTGGAATTCCAGACCCACCACCAAACTTTAATTCTCTAACCCTGTAATTAGTCCCTGCTATGTGTCAGGCATGGTGGTAGGCATTATGCAAGGGGCTTACTGTCCACCTTCTAGGAATTCACAGTGCAGAGCTGGAAGCAGGTGATTCAATGGCTTGCAGTCTGGTGCGGTAAGGACAGAGGCACAGTGCACAGATAAAAGCCAAAGATGGCATCACTTGCTTTGTTACTGATGTTGGGAGGTGGGGCAGTGTGGGGTCACTGAACACTAGGGGCATCATGGGCTGGGTCCTGGCAAGTGGGTGCCTAATTTCCTTGGAAACATGTCTTTCTTTATGCTTTGTGTGGCTTTCAATCTGTTCCCATTGCCACCCAAGAAATCATTATGACAACAAGCAGCTGGGGAGAGTTGCCTGGAAGAAATGGCTCTCAAGCTGGATTGGGTTAAACAAATATGCCAAGAATGGTTTTCAGCAAAATTGCTGGAAAGAAGAGGGGAGAATGAGAGAAGGATGTAATTTTTATCCCGTACCATTTACGTGCAGTCTAGATCCTTGATGCTACTTTCTACTTAGAGTAGGTAGAATTTCTAAGACATGGCCCGTATGTTGGATCATTGGATTTTCAGCAGTCTCTTTTTGTAATACCATATTATACATTGAAATAAAGTTCAGAAATAATGCAGCTTCCTTGCATAAATATATTTTAATTCACTATGCTAGCTTAACTGTAATGGGAAGAAAAAATAAATGTGAAATAAAATAGCCTGTTTCTTACTTGAACAGGACTATAGGAAAGGTAAGTAATCAGATGTGCATACCCGCACGTAAGTCACCTCCACTCGGGTACTTACAAATGCAGACTGTTAACAGGTGTGTGGCACTGTAGGCTTATATACTACCAGCATGGACTCAAGGCTCACCTTCCCCCCAGAACCCATGCAATATCAACATGAGTTCATTCTTCATTTGCATAGCTGTTATACTGTACTCTTAAAAATGCAGTAGATTAAAACTGTGCGTGTATATAAAAACTGTGCATGTATATAAAACAGGCTCTAGGCTCAGATCATTATACACAGGCTTTTCATCTGCGTGAATGTCCAGTGAGCCAGTCTTCACTGAGCAAGACTCTGTCTGCATTGCAGGACATCCACCATCCCTGGCCCCCGCTGGCAATCATTATAACCACCAGAAAAAGGCCCCCATAAATTTTCAAATTTCCCGCTAAGTTCTACTGCTTTAGATGATTAAGCTCAGAAGTCTGGGCCCTTTCTGTGGTTTCGGGATTTGGAAATAGGCAACCAACAATTAGTTTCAGAGTCTTGTTGCTGTTTCCGTGATAACATTTCTGGCCATTGGCTTTGTTGATGACTTTAGAGCAGCAATGTCATTTAACACCAGAAATTGGATGTCACTGACTGAGTCCTGCAGAAGGGAGGTCTAATTTCCATTAAAACATGAATTTCATCTGTCCCTGTGATGCTTCTCCTTGGTCATAGCTCAGCCTAAACTGCTCATCTTAAGGAACACCCAGATTATTCCATAATTCTCATTTTACCTTTTGCTTCTGTTTCTACAGCAGTTACCCAGAGTACTCCCTTATGTTTCCTTAGTACTTGATGCAAATCTGCAGAGTTAATTTAGTGAAGGAAGCTGTGAGGGGTCCTTAACAAGGCTGGCACCATCATCTAGAAAATTCCTTTTGTTAGGATTCTTTTTTATCTTTTCTTTTAGGGCAGTCACTACTTTGTTACTGAAAGAAAGAAAGAACAGGAAAGAAAGGAAAGGACCAAACAGCTGGTGTTTAATGACTCCGTCAGACCCAATTATAAAACACCAACTACTTACTTTGATTTGTGTGTATCCATGCCATGGGTATACTTAAAAACAGTAGACTCTGCCAGAACTCATTTTGGCTTTGTTTACATTTATCTTTTAAACGTATAAGACTATTGATGGCACCTCACCAAGGTTATAACCCCTTTATAATCATTAATTTTTAATCTGGAAAAGAGTCTTGGGGGCAGCAAGACTCATCTATATTTACTTGGATGCTCAAATGAAAATACACAGGGCTCATGCATTTGTTGGCTAAAACAACCCAGGAAAGCCCCCGTCAAAGGTTAGGAATGTGATATCTTTCTGCTTCCAAAAGCAGCAGCCCTTTATTTAAGATGCTTTTCCATTTAATTTAATTATCCTTGAACTTCCTGCTGAAGGTTTTGAAAAATCCATGTTAGAAGGAGGGGGAGTTCAGCATGTTAAAATTGCTCCATTTCTGGGTTTGGGCCTTTATTTACTCTGTCTTTGGACCCAGTTGGTTTATTGTGTTAAATCACTATTGTCAGTTTCTAAGGGAGACTGTTTCTACATTTGCAGAATTATGTTTTCAGTTGTTCACAGTTGTCTCTGGTTTCCTCAGATTTCTAATTAAGAAAAAAGATGCTAGTATCAGAAATCGAGATTGGCTGCTTCATGTCATATTTCTTTCTTCTTCTTCTTCTTCTTTTTTTAGATTCACAGATATTAGTGATTCCTCGGGAAAACTGGACTTCAGTCGCCTTTCTCCATCTAAAAATGACTACTGGGCCATGCTGGCTTATAACCGGTCCAAGCTCTGCAACATTCTCTTCTCCAATGAGCTCCACCGCCGCCTGTCCCCACGCGGGGTCACGTCCAACGCCGTGCATCCTGGAAACATGATGTACTCCTCCATTCACCGCAACTGGTGGGTGTACACGCTGCTGTTTACCTTGGCCCGGCCTTTCACCAAGTCCATGGTAAGTGAACAGCTTCTGTCGCCGCAAACACCTTATGGACTCGCCATACCCTTTATGGACTCCTGTGTTCTCTTTAGCTTCTTGCGTCTTGTGGTGATGAGTCTGTTCTTAAAAGTCCCATCCTCAGGCCTGTCAGAGCTGTCCGAAAGGGCTCTCGATCATACTTCAGTGGATGTAGATGGCATCTGTTTCTCTAAAGGCTCTTGGAGGGCTGGGTAGTAGATGTGGTTGTCAAGTGTTGCGTTAAGGATGGCTGGAAGTCTTGATGGAAATGCTTCTCTCTATTTTGATGCCATTGTTTTATTGCTATTATGCAGAAAGGGTAGTATTTGATAATGGTATTTTGGGTCAGTATGTGAAAAACATGGATTTGTGATCACTGGATCACAAATGGTATTTTGGGTCAGTATGTGAAAAACATGGATTTGTGATCACTGGATCACAATCAGTGGAAGTGATTCCTTTGTTTCCACTGAGAATCGTTATTTGATGTTCTGAATTCTTCTTTAATGAGTGGAAGTCTCATCTGGAGAACCTTTCGTTGGTTGGAAGTGCATTTTATTCTTTACCTCCCCAAAGGTGGGTCCTTTTCAATGAAACACTTCTGTGGTTAAATTTGGAAATGTTCATAAGGAAAATAGGAATTTTTTACATTTTTGATGGTTGTGTAACAACCACATCTAGAGACATCTTCCATGAAAACATTTTAATAGAAAGTCTTTTAAATGAACAATGCACATTTTACACAATATATTTGATATGGTATTTTTCTAAACAAGAGGACTTTAAAAACACTTGGAGTTAGTGCAAACTAGTACTATTCCACTTAACAAACTAACATCAAGTCGTCAGAAAAGGCCCAGACACATTTTGGGCTTTATAAGTATCACAAGGTGAAATCATTATCCTGGGGAAAGGTCCTGTGGCCTCTGAATACAGTTTATTTCCTCCAGTGGCCATTCGCACACATTGTGGGTAAGGCACTTAACCAATCCTAGCCTGATTCCTCACAACTAAGATGGCCCTGTGGCTTGGTGGGGGATTGACCATAATGGATATGACATTTTATAATAATGGGTATAGCATTTGTCATGATTTTATTCTGACTATCCAGCATGGTAGCCACCTGCTGTATGTGGCTATGGAGCCATTGAGAAGTGACTGATACAGGTAAGAAACTGAATTTTTAATTTGATTTTACTTTAATTTAGATTTATGATTCATTTACACTTAAATATTTCATATCAGAAAACACAGTTTAATGTGCCCAGCAAGGTGTCTGTGTGTGTGTAGTAGGTGTGCAGTAATCCTGTTATGATGGTTGTTATTCTTGTTGTTGTATCACCTTTGGAGAGAACAAAGGTGCACAAAACATCATTATTTGTGTTGCATACAAGGGTTACAGAACTAAGGGAGTCTGAAAGCTGGGAGTCTGGTGGTGGTGTTGTGGGGGGACCTCTATCTCCGTCCCCAGAGGCCCAAAGAGAAGGTTATCGGCACAGTAGGAAGGGTGTCCAGATCAAGAGAGCCTGGTCTTCAACATGTACTTCTGGTCCCCTGGGAAGCCGTAGCAGAATGAAATTTCCATATTCTTGTCTGCCGGTAACTGAGGAACAGTATCTTTTTTCTGCCACAAATACACTTTTTAAGATAAGCATATAAATTATGAAGACTATGAAATGTGTATGTAAGTTTTGACTTTTAGGAAATTTCTAATACTATTTTTCTATATTTAGGTGTCGGGTGGTGTTCTTAGCCATAAGAGTTCTAGAACTCGGTTTATAAGAGTTGGAATGGGAACTAACTTGTCAAACTCACAGCTACTCCCTTCTCGTTCGTAAACATTTTGGACTTCGCGTGTGTGGAGGAGGCATCGGCATGACTGTAACCGGGGATGGGGCTGTGTGACGTGGAACAGAATGGGCTTACTGAAAAGTCTCTCTGATGTTTCATCCTTCTGTATGTGGCTTGACACTCCTTCTGTCATGATAAGACATTCATTTCGTGAATGCAGAGTGCATTTCTACCTTTTTAACACAGATTTGGTTTTGGATAAGCCATATAGTTGCATCCTCTTCTGACCCCTGTGAAATTTGGGTTCCTAAACGCCTGAAGCTTAGCGTGGATGCCACGTCCTCCTCACCACTTGGCTGCCTGTGCCTCCCAGCTCCGTCTGCATTTCACTCCAGAAGTGTTTCCTTTGATACCAGTACACATGCCGTTGCACAAGGTCATGGAATCCAGAAGCACAGCCCAGCCTTGTGCTTGGAGGCTCTGCCTTTGCTTCTCCACCCGAGCTGACTCCCTGAAGTATTAAACAACAGTATTCTAATATCAATGTCCCTGTTTTATTTGCTGTGACTTGCTGTGACTACGGTGATTTTAGTTACAGTAATTAGGTCACCCTTCATGGAGTCAGGCTATTTTAAGTGCCTCTTTAAGGAATATTGTTGCAGATCAGTAATTTTACAATTGGATGTTCTTGTGCAACTTTATTAAATGTAATCTGTCTTTTAAATGTTGCCCTTTTACAGTTATACATTTCTAATTGTTGCTGTAAATGCATTATCACTTTGAAATTAATTAATTTTTCCATTTTGGCCGCCTGCAGTATAATAATCACTAATGAGAAACTCATAGGGATTAATCTCAGCACAGCGACCCCTACTGGTGAATCTTTGGCTTTGGCATCACCTCCCTTTGAATTCTGGAGGTCAGGGCAGGTGGATGAGGAGTCTGGGGGTGCTGGGAGGGGGAGGAACGTTTGTCTCCAATTTGTGTAAAAATAAAAATAATACATACAAATTGAAATAGGATTTTATTTTTTTAAAGAAAGCTTTTTGTCCAGTGTGGTTCTTGAACTTATAACCCTGAGATCAAGAATCACACACTCTGCCTCCTAAGCCAGCCAGATGCCCCGGGAATAGGGTTGTTTTTAAATATGTACAGGATTCTTTAACTGCTTTTGAAACATCTTAAAGGAAACTAAAGTTTGTTGGGAGCTTTCTGATAACAAAGTCACATCCATCGTGTGTATATTATCTGTTACTTTCCTGTCTTTCTAGCTTTCTGTAATGCCATTAAGATACTCTCAATTATATTTTGCATATGCATGTATGAATATACATTGTAAACGTATATAAAGTGTTCATATATAGGTATTTCTCCAAGTAACGCAATTGACAGAACCAGACCCGGTGATGGAAAAGACTTGCAAGGGTAATTTTGCCTATTGGTGATTGTTGCCCTGTGTGTTGATTTTAGATTACTGTCATACACCCAGGTAGGATGCGACTTGGCACTTTAGGCCAGACATCATGATGCTTTATGCCTCAGCATGTGTGTCTTCAGGGATTCCTTCCAAAGGCTCTGCAGTTAGAACTATTACCCTCGTTTTGTAGTTAAAAAGCACAGAGGACTTGCCCAGCTTGCCCAAGAGAATGGCATACTCGTCTGCAGACCCTTTAGGGGCTCCTCAGAGTACCCTTGTTCCTCACAGCGCCCCCCGCCCTGTACATCTCTTCTTGTGCAGTTAGGTTTCCTTTTTAAAATGTTTGAGAGTATCTTCATGAACTTAACCCTCAGTCTTTTCTGCCCCACCCCCCGACAAAAACTTTCGTTTACCATTTCTGGTAAACAACATCTGAGCGAGTGTTCCTAGGTCCAAGCCCGCCCTTTGCAGATCGGTATGTAAATTTGAAGCTGAACGCTGTCACGTGGCCTCTTAGGGTGTTTTGTGTGACCAAATATTTATGTTGGCAGGTAACAGTAGAAAGAATATCATGTGTTAGGGTAGCAAGAGCTTAGCAGATGTTTTAGGGAACTGCGTTTTCAAATCATTTTACGTTAAAAAATGACTTGAGTTTGTAGAACTTCTGGAATGATTGAGTTATGTTTCCTGTGGCCGTGTAAAGCCAGTCATTGTGCTGAGTTTTAACAGATGTGCAGCTACCCCACTAATGGATGGACCTGCAACGCTGGTTCTGTTGCAAAGTTATAAATTATAACTAGGAAAAGCACAAGATGTCATTCTTCTAACCTTCGCAAAAGCCAAGCTGAGTAATTCTGCCCTTGAATAACCCGCTGCAGGGTGATTTATAGTTGTATAATTTAAAACATAATGAAGGAGATAATAGATGTTGATTTGTTCTTTAAATTAGTGTTTTAGAAAAATACTTCCCCCTCCCTTTAAATACCTGCAGCTGACTATACTCTAGATATGATCAAGGACAAACCCCATTCGGATCTTTACTGGTGTGCTGGAATGAAATGCAGGGGCCTTTTTCTGTGTTCGGAGGAGGAGATATGCTTTTCAATGCAGGCATTCCAGCATGTTCTCCACTAATGGAAATATTTCGGGACTCCCAAATGAGGGCTCAATTCTCTTGCTGCCTTGCTGTTGCCATTGCAGATATGTTGGAAAACTAGACTCCTGAGGCCCCACCGTGGTCCGGCTGCACTTGACCTTTCCTGCAGAACTCCATAGAAGGACCTAGAGGCAGCGTTCTTCCTGCTGAGGTCACATCCCTGTGGCCTCATACATTCTTCTCACTTTCCAGGATTATCATTGGCATTGGTTTTATTAGTCACCTCGGATTCTGTTCAGAGCTTTAAAATTAACAGTATTTGCTCAGTTCAGCGTCCAAGGGAAATGGTAGCATGAAAAAGAGCAAAGGATTTAAAATCATTACGCCTGTGTTCAAAATGCAACATTTCCACCGCCTTTCATTATATAATTTTGAAATGCTTCAGTCTCTGTGAGGCTCATATTCTATGTCAGTTTTCATGTTTTGGACTGTGAGTTATTAACACCCAGTTAAAAGTGTTTGGAGTAATAGAGGTTTGTTTTTCCTCATATATCCAGAAATCCAGAGGCTGCCAAGGGTATGTTTAGCTACTGTATGGGCAGCTCCTTTGTGATTGTCTTGGCTTTTCCCTCATGCTTATAAGATGGCTGCAATAGCACCAACCATTGCATCCTCTGTGATGACATCTGAAGGTAGGATGGGAGGGATGGGACCCCTCTTTACATGTCTCCCTTCTTTATCAAGGATAAGAACATTCTATCTCAGAACTGTCCTTTGTAGCAGACTTGCCTTCAGCTCCCACATCCCTTGTCCATATCCTAGGTACAGAGAGATTAGGAAAGTGCATTTCCTGCATTTTTCTATCTCTAGGGTGGGAGGTGAGATTTGGTGGCAAGAAAGAAGGGTGGGATAATGGCTTTTGAGCAGGATCTGTTGAATAAGTGTGTATATAGTTCTCTCATCTGTCAATTAGAAATGCTGTCTATTTTATGGGGTCACTGTGGAAGCAAGTTAGAATTGAGTGGGTGGCACCCGCCTTGTCTGGTCCCTTCTATGCTACCAGTTTCACCTCAAGCTACTTGCAGCCCGATTTTCCTTCCTTTCCCAAGATGTTGTAGTATATTGTCCTTTAGTCTAAACCCCTCCTTTTTCTCTACTTTCAGTTACTTTCTACTCATCCTTTAAAACCCAGTCCACACATCACACCCCAAGGAAGCATTGGATCAAGATCTGGTCAAGACCCCCTTTCTGTGCTCTCCTAAGAGCTGATGCTCATAGTGCTGTCTGATGCATACCAGCACTCCGTACATGGGTGCTGAGTGAACGAAGGAAGGACCTCAGAATTTCTCTTTATAATACTGAACACAGATGCAGTTTAGAAAAATAATTTCTGTGGTTTTTATTTAATGGTTTTCCCCCTCTCTTGAATGTGCTGTTTTAGCATTCATGTTACTGTATCCCTGGTCCATAAAGTAAATGCTCAGTCAATATTTGTAAATGAATAAATGAAAGACGATTAGGTGCTTAATGAATGGCAGTCATTAAGGCATCCCTTACCATCAGTCTGTCTGAGGTGGGCAGGCCCCTGCAGTTCAGAATGTGCAGATAAGGAAGTGGATGAGTCAGGGGGCCCAGCTCGCACCCCACAGCTAGTACATAGGGGAGCTGGGACCAGAACCCAGGCCTCCTCCATATTCCCGGGCAAGCACCGGTTAAGGGATCTGCCATTGGGGTGTGTATGGAGGGAAAGTGTAAGGGGAGAACCGCAAGGCTTGGGTAAGTCAGGACAGGCTCCATCCCATGTTACCTCTTGGGCACATTTTATAACCTGATTAATATTCATGTGTGATACTGGGATGTTACACCTGCCTCATGGGCTTGTGTTGAGAATTGAAGGCACCGAGGAAAACACCGCATCTAGGATGTGTGCGATACTCAACAAACCCTAACTGCTATTACGCTTACCACACATGTTGGGAATCAAAGATCATGACTCTAGGGCGCCTGGGTGGCTCAGTGGGTTAAGCCGCTGCCTTCGGCTCAGGTCATGATCTCAGAGTCCTGGGATCGAGTCCCGCATCGGGCTCTCTGCTCAGCGGAGAGCCTGCTTCCCTCTCTCTCTCTCTGCCTGCCTCTCCATCTACTTGTGATTTCTCTCTGTCAAATAAATAAATAAAATCTTTAAAAAAAAAAAAAGAAAAGATCATGCCTGACAAACATACTAGATGTTCGATATTTATTACTGTGGTTGTTTTTGTCATTGCTACTGTCATCGTTATGTTCTCAAGCCAGCAAAAGTTTGCCTCTCTTTCCAGTGAGTCGATGCCCGTTCTCAGTGATGGCTCTGGGTCACCAAAGGTCCCATAACCCTGTGACCACTGAGCACAGAAGAACCATATCGCAGCCCGAGTAACATGCAGAATGGTAGCTGGGACTGGCCGGGCTGCAGTGGGGCACAATGCAGGCCCTCTGGTTTGCCTGTGTTTTTCATGTTTTTTTTTTTTTTTAAAGATTTTATTTATTTATCGGCAGGGGGGGGAGGAGCGAGCACAGGCAGACAGAATGGCAGGCAGAGGCAGAGGCAGAAGCAGGCTCCCTGCCGAGCAAGGAGCCCGATGTGGGACTCGATCCCAGGATGCTGGGATCATGACCTGAGCCGAAGGCAGCTGCTTAACCAACTGAGCCACCCAGGTGTCCCACGTTTTTTTTTTTTTTTAACCAACATTTAATTTAATTTATTTATTTATTAGAAGATTTTATTTATTTATTTGAGAGAGAGAGCACACAAGGGAAGGGGCAGGAGCAGAGGGAGAAGGAGAAAGAGAATCTCAAGCAGAGTCTGCACTGAGTACATACCGCAACTTGGGGCTCGAGATGGGGCTCAAACCCACAACCTCGAGATCGTGACCTGAGCCCAAATCAAGAGTGGGATGCTTGACAGACTGAGTCACCCAGGTGCCCCCACCCCACGACCAGCTGCCTGTATGAAGCCATACTTTAGCTTTGAGGGAAGATGAGCCCTTTCTTGTTAAAGACAAAGGGAAGAGAAATACGGAGTTCTGTTGGCCCTTAGCTTCTCATCATACCATTTTCTCTGCCTTGCTTTTCAGCATTTTAAGTCTGGTTGGGCCTTTGTTCCCGAATGAGCACCCAAGTGGGGAAAAAGTGACTATCTGGCCTTAATATGTATGACAAATTATTTAATGAACATTTAGCCAAGATGTGAAATTCCCCTAGTTTGACCTTCCGCGGCTTCCTTTCTCCTGCACCCCTGCCGGCGTGTTGGTAATGCGCGGCCCTGGTCCCCGGCCCCTCACAAGCTCTTTTATTGCTTTTAAGTCCATGGTGCTGCCTTTGATCCTCCCCTCCTGGTTTCCTTTTCTCCGATTTCATGCTTCTTTCCAGTGGTTTTTGGCTGGAGCACAGCGTAGGCATCGGAGGCCCGCCCGAGGAGACAGATGCCAGGGGCTCTCATTCCCCTGCCCAGGGACGACGCTGCTGCACTGTGTTTCCTGCGGACAGGGACATTTCTAGAGCTCACCAGACGGACTGATCATTCCTTGTGAGGTGGACAGTGACGTGTGTGTTCAGTAGCAATAAGAGAACTTGGATTTGGTGTTCTCGATTGCTCAGAAACTGAAACCCACCCCCACCCCACCCCTTCTTAGGACACGAAGAAACGAACACACTGAAAATGAGTGGAGGTTTTCATGTCATGTGCAGACCTACTCAGTGCCAGGCTCCAGGCTCCCTGGTTTACATCCCTATCTCTGTCTCACTTGATTTTAGGGTTTGCTGTAATCAGACAATTGAGCATCTCTGAGCAAGCCACTTACCCTTTCTGGGCCTCAGTTTTGTTATCTGTAAAATGAGTCAGTCGATCAAATTAGTGGTCCTGTGGGTTATAGATTTTAGAAAACAGTATAATTCTAATGGAAATAAGAAATGGATACCAATGTAGATTCGTACTTTTAGTTCTCAAACCAGAAAAACAAACCTACCACCATCAACTGTCACCACTGATTTTTAAGGAATGGGTATTTTAATGCCAAAAACTGTAAATAGGACCTGATTGTGGAATACATTCAACTTCTGGAAAACCCATGGGAGTGTCACTGTTGTGTTGTTGAAAGTGCTGGGCCTGCACTTGGGAGTGACTGGCCCAGAAGACCCCAAAGGTCCAAATTTGCTGTAAAGCCAACTGCATCTCCGTTAACGGTCATGAGCCCGAAGCGAGGCCATTAGAAACTCAGACCCATCTAGACTCGCCATAGGAGAGGGAAGCAGAATGAAGGGATCTGAGGTTGGAATTAGAGTGTAAACGGACCTGGCATATAGAATTTCTCTTTTTTCTAACAAGCACCTATTTCAGCCTATGCCCTTTTATAAATAGGACACCCCGTCTACTTACATTCCAGTGTCTGTAGGTCTAGAACCCCCGGTGTGGTTTCACTGGGCCCTCTGTTTCTGGGTCAACTCCCAGGCTGCACTCACAGTGTGAGCTGGGCTGTAAGAATCTGAAGGCTCAGCTGGAGAAGGGTCCACTTCCAAGGTCACGAGCTTGTTGACAGGATTCAGCTCCCTGTGGCCTAGTAGATTGGACACTTGGGTTCTTCTCTGGCTGTTAGCTAGAGGCTTCTCTCTCAGTCCCCTGCCGCAGGCGCCTCTCCAGCATGGCACTTGCTCTATCAGAGTGAGGAAGCTAGAGAGGAAATGGTCTACCAGCAAGATGAGGTGACAGCCCTTTGCAAGCTAACCACAGAAGTGACATCTTGCTACTTTTGCCCATTCTGTTTGTTAGAAGCGAGTCACTGGGTGTGACCCATATTCACAGGGAGAGGAGGAGGATTTCACAGTGGCGCGGAGAACTGGGAGGCAGGGAGTACTTGAGAAGTTCAGTTTCACTGGGTTTTTCCAGTGCCTTTTGTAGGCTTATGTGGTGGCAGATTTACTCACAGGCTTTGACATTTCTTGGCCTCACGCCGTAGCATGCATCCCTGACACGCTGGTGTTTGCCTTGCTGCTCTCCCGTTGGCCTCTTTTCTGTGAGCTTGTCTTCTTCCCCCTTTCTGGGCTGAGAGAGGTATCAGAGGTACCCATTTTGTTTTTTTCTGTATTTATGTATTTCTGCCTCATGATGGGAGATAAGATTTAGACCTTTAATAAGAAAGCTTATGAAAAGAATAAAGAAACGTGTGGATTATGTTTCCTAAAGTCAAATATTTATTTTCTTGCCGCTTTAGTAGAGGGGACCATGCTAATAGATGGCCCAAATTTTCTTTCTAAAGAAACATGTATTGCTGAGTTTTGATTGAGTTTCAAAAATTGGCCAGATACTCTGGACTTGTTTTTTGTTTTTGTTAAGCTATGAAGCTAGATAAGGCTCAGCGATCATTTCAAAGTCCATGTAGAATGGCCTTATTCCAAACTATGTATAGTCTTCAGGATTTCTTGTTTTCTTTTGTTTGTTTTTTAAGTAGGAATGGAAGGGGAAAAATACTTTCATTTTGCTGTTTTCAGAAAATATTGTAGAGATTGATTTTGAATGTTAAACATATTGATTCTGAAAGTATTCATGGCCTAAAACCTCTCCTTCAAAATGTATAATAAGTGAAGTATCTTATTTAGTCATATTCTAATTTCCCCTGTGAAATATCAAGCTTTTTTACTGAGCTGAGGCCTTTGTTTCTCCACATACCACCTTTTTTTTTTTTTTTAAAGATTTTATTCATTTATTTGACAGAGAGAGATCACAAGTAGGCAGAGAGGCAGGCAGAGAGAGAGAGAGGAGGAAACAGGCTCCTTGCTGAGCAGAGAGCCCGATGCGGGGCTCGATCCCAGGACCCTGAGAACATGACCTGAGCCGAAGGCAGCGGCTTAACCCACTGAGCCACCCAGGCGCCCCTCTCCACATACCACCTTATAGAGAATCTGCACCACTTGGAAACATTTCATCTTTGAGTTTCAGATGATGGGGTCTCTTTAATCATTTACATTTCTAAAAAAGAAAGTGAAATATTCTTTAAGAAGCCAAAGTAATCCACGGGAATGTATGGTGTTTGTTCAGCTGGATATCTTATTTATTTGAAGTACTGAGAGAAATCTCTTCTGACTGCTCAAAAAAGGGAAGAATAAACAGTAAGAGTGTCCAAGTAATCTGAGCTAGAAGGTCCCTCCTTTCACAGAAAAGTTATAAAAAGTATATTCGCCAGATCCAAAAAAAATACTGTATATCAACTACTGAGACCTGCATAATGTTTTCTTAGTATTCTCACTCTTTAGAAGAAAAAAAAAAAAAAAACAAAACCTAACTATAAAATCTTGGAACTTAATTTTTTTTTTTGATATTTTAAGATTCCTGGGCAGGTGAATGCAGTAAGTCTGTTTTTCTTTCTTAGAGCATAACATCTCTTGTTGGCTTTTGTGTGTGCGATGTGTTGTTTGTTTCTTTACTGACTCTATAACCATAAGAGACCGTGTAATGAAATTAATGTGGCCAAAGTCACAGCGTTAACTCTGAGCACATTTTCCTATAAAGAAGGCATTAAGAAGATGTTTAAAAGAAAGAAAGAAATACAACGTATTTCAAAAGAATTAGCTTCTGGAATGAATCCAGTTGTGAAAATAATATAGATTTCTTCTGCTCTTGTTCTCTCTGTTAAAACCATCAGGACTGAACTGGCGTCTTTCTAGTGCAGGAGGCGTCAGGGAGCATACCACACTCCTTTATCCTGGCCCTGCAAGGGTCTCCTCTCCGTCTTGCGCTCGTGCACCACACCTTCCAGTACCGTTTTGTCTCACTGCCAGGCTCAAGCGTCTGTCGGGTTCATATTTAAGCCCACAATGAAGGCCTTTTTCATCCAAAGCCAAATTTAAAAAAATGAAAAATTAAGCTGACCTTTGCTGTGTTCACTATTACTCTGCCTCCACGTTAGTCTCTAATGTTAAGATCTGAGATGCATTCAGTACAGTCTGAGTTTTCCCCGAAGGAGCGTATGTTCTGTGAGCCAAGAGGGCAAAGCCCAGTGGTGACAAATACCACAGGCTCCCGTTTATCTGGTCTCTCCTGTTCTGAGTGCCTTTTACAAGTCCATGCCTTTCTTTCCCCCCACCCGGGACCAGCGAGCGGTGCAAGGTGTGTAGGAACCCAAGAAGAGCACGTTCATCTATTGTGTGAAAGAAGAGTGTGTCACCATGTTAGCACGGAGGCCATGCCCGGCTTTGTCGTCGGAGGCAGGAGGCTCCCGGTCTCCACCTTTCCTTGTAGGGACATCTGTAATTGTGGACACGTCACACTACATCTCTGGGCCTTGGGTCTCCTTTTTCTCTCTGAAATGGAGAGAAGTAAGACCTCTTCCTCAGGTCTTACTGATCTCTAAGACTACACAAGAAGCTGTTGTCAGGGGCGTGGTCGATAATTTGACGGTAAAACATGTTGCAGCTATGCCCCTGCCCGTTAGACGTGCCCTTTCGGTCCGAATCCCAAGGAGAACCCTTGAGGAGCTACCGTTCTATCTTTCACTTGGTAATGAAATTGTAACGTATTGCTGCAGTTCTGGTTCAGTTTTTTGCCTTTTCAAACCATATTAATGCTGAGGGTGAACATGTCAGCTTCCTCTGATTTTTAGTGGCTCTACATTTTGTTCCCCTTATTTTAGTCTTTTTCTTTTTTTAGTCACCTTAAATCCGTGTTGGAAGCAGGTCAAATATGAATTAATTAAGCAATTTAAGTTGAAGTACAGGAATAGCCCCTTAAATCTGTTAATAACATCAGACCAAAAGCAAATTTATCTTGATCTGAACTTTTAGGTATATTTCTGAATCGTGCATGCCCAACGAAAGAGACGATGTGATACGCTTTGACAAAATGAATCTTTTTAATAAAACATCCTGTCTTCAGGATTTGGGGAAGCTTTCACCTGTATTTCTACTTTCAGTCTTTGTATGATTAACACCAGATACTATCAAGCCATTTGCTATCAAGCAGTACACCAGTTTCTCAGAGGGTAAACCTTTTAATTAGATAGGTTTTTCTGGGTACTCATGCAATCACAATTCTTCAAGGACATAATCATATATTCACTTCTTTTTGGTCTTTTTTCTTTTTATTTCTTGACTACTCTCTTTCTCCTGTGCCCATCATTCCAGTTGGCTATTTATATCTTAAATATATCTTTGTGAAAAATCTATTTATTTCATATATAATTCATTTAAGATGGTTTATAAAGATGACAAGGGCTAGCTAGCAAGCGCAGTTCCCACGGACACTTGCAGACAGTGAGCACTCATAAATGGGTTTGTTATATCATGCAGATGGGCATGCACCCTTACAAAATCTGCTTGGGGGGAGGGGAAGATAAAACCAGCTATTTCAGCCTGCTCTTTTGATCCTGAGGCTTTTTTTTTTTTAACTCTCTTTATGAGGGGCGCCTGGGTGGCTCAGTTGGTTGGACGACTGCCTTCGGCTCAGGTCATGATCCTGGAGTCCCGGGATCGAGTCCCACATCGGGCTCCCAGCTCCATGGGGAGTCTGCTTCTCCCTCTGACCTTCTCCTTGCTCATGTTCTCTCTCACTGTCTCTCTCTCAAATAAATAAATAAAATCTTTAAAAAAAAAAAAAACTCTCTTTATGAATAAAACATTTTAATCAGAACTATATTAACACTGATCAATTTTTTTCATGGGAGTCTAATATAGGGTGAATTCCATTAAGTCAATTAAATACTTTGATCAGATTTTTAAACTTTATACATAGATAATTTAGCTGTGGCTTTTTTTTTTTTTTAAGTGTTTTACTGAAGTTCTTTTCACCAGGACCTTCTCCCCCTGCCCAGATACATGATACAGTGAAGATTTCATTGTCTGTTTTCTGTACACACCAAATTTTATACCTTTTGTCTCATAAGTTTTTCTTTGTATCAGTTATTCCCACCAAGCCAAATTAGGTTGGAAGAATCTCAACTTCACCACATGTAGTTTTTGTCACCAAGTTGTTTTGATCATTATATCAGCCAGAAATATGTGTTAATTGATAGAAGACCAGTATTCTCTTCTTAACCAATACTGAAATTCCTCTGCAAGTGTGTTCCGATATCACAGGGTTTCTCAGTTATCCAGGTTTGGTCCCTGAGGATGTTGCTAATCTGATTCTTTTACAAACTAAGAAAGAGTTGGATGACTGTGGAACACTTGCCCTTTCTAATGTTGTGGCCAGGTGGGTAGTACATGATGGGTCAGGATGTCCTCTCATTGGTCCAGAACAGTGTCTTTCAATCTTTTTTTTTTTTTGGATGACCACCAGTTTTTTATGTCACAGCCCGATGTATGTATCCTTAAGCTTATGCTGTGTGTCTTTGTGTATCATGTGCGCGTGTGTGTGTGTGTGTGTCTGAAACAGAACATTTAATGAAATAGTCTAACTATGAGCAGTGTTGTCTGCTGTTTTCATCTTGGTTGTATTTCATTTTTTAAAGTGCTGATTGTGACCCAGTTTTAGCACCCGCTAAATAGCAATCTGTCCTTTGAAAATTGCCACTTTAGAACTATTGGATCTGCTTCTATCTGACAAGTGTTCATTGAGTGTCTTGTGGGCTGCCTCATGGGGTAGAACATGCAAGAGTGAGCAGACCATGATCCTTGGCCTGTGGGTACTTATGTTTGACAGGGCAGAGATGTCAAGAACTCTGGCGTGAGGAGGCATGGGCACCACTGCTACTGTGTTTTCTACTTTGGGGGTCGATGTAAGAGTAGTCACGTAAAATTGTAGAATGGAGATGACATCTTTACTGAACCTTGAAGGATACATGGGAGGTGGAACTGTAGATACAGACAGGAGACTCTTTCAGGTAGACTTTGCCGCAGTGGTATAGGATGGAGACCGGGACTAGGGACAAAATTAAGGATGTGCCCCCCCAACAGCCCTCAGTAATCAAATAAGCAATATTTGATGTAATATTTAAAAATTTTAATTTAAAAAAATGCAAAAAATCAAGAATAAAATTTCTAATTTTAAAACAAAATGGGAGTGGTGTAGTGAAGGCACGATTAATGAACGTGGGTTTGTGCTGACCCATGCAGGAGGTGAAGGCAAAAAGAAAAAAGGCTACCGAGGGCGTGTTTGAGGGTTTGGGATCTTACGGCGTCCTGTTAATATCGGTGATGATGGTGATAAGAGAGTGATGATGGCAATGACCTACGAAAAGCTAACATTTATTGAGCAGTTGCTGTCTTCCAGGACTCCTGCTATGCACCTTCTCTGTTTCTCACATATCAAGAGCACTATTCCCTGTTGTTACTGAGGAGGCTTGTCAGGACATATAAATACCCGCTCAAGGGCACATAACTAAAAGGCAGTAGAGTGGAGATTCGAGCTCTTTCCAATGGGCTCAAATGCTCAAGCTCCAAATCCCTATGACTGAAGGCATCTGTTGGTTGCAGATTGTGTTTGGGCTTGAGAGAGGCCATCTTTATGGCTGCAAGAAAGTGAATTGGGAAGAAGAGATTTTTTTTTTTTTTTTTTTACTGTAGAGACCAATAGGTAGGCTGAAAGGGTTGGCCTTATGGAAATTTTGTGAACCTATACAAAGGCCTAGAGATAAATATTGCAGAATTAGAAGGAGAAATAGCTTTTAATATGTTCACTGAACCTGGGAGGTAAATGGGCAGTAATGCGGAGGGGATATATAAATTTGTGGATGATTTGTTGATATGCCCATGTACGCATGCCTGTGTAAACAAACACGGAAGATATCTGACATTTAAGTTTTGTTTAGTACTTAACAAAATACTGTTTTGTCTTTCCTTTTCTAAAGCAGTAGTATTAAATTCTTGCCTTAGGGGTTATCGGAAAGAGATGATATGAGACTATATTTTAACATAAAGTATTTTTCCTTTGGATAGGTATGTTGTTTATCTCTATAAATAACTGTTAGAATTGTGAATCTGCAATGTCTCAGAAACATCTTGATTTATCTTTCTAGTGATGACAATGAATGATGGAGGACAGATTCTAAGAAGAGAATATTTAGAATATCTACGTGTCACTTCCATAATATGTCTAAAAATTATCATGCCTATTCATTATTTAAATAGCTGTGGCCTTTTAGTGAATACCAACATTACCAAACCATGTTAACATGATTTAAAATATACACTGAAATTTGCAATGCCATTTGATGACGGAGCTATCAAATTAGCACACACAGCATTGACCGATCATCCTTGTAAGGAGCTGTTTGCATTGCGAGCAGAGAAGACGCACAGCCCCTTGTGGGCTGGCAGCATTTCTGCAAGCATTTCCTTAAGCGATGCCACTGGCAGGATGGTTTTATTCGATGTTGAAATGTCATGCAACGTGTGCCCATCCTACGCTTCTAATCTGCTGCACACTTAGGGGGGTTGGTACATGTCCAGACTGGCTGGTATGTTCTCTGTGATTGTATGTGCGTCTGCCTACCCACTTTCTGTTTGTTTTGTTACTGCTGTCCTCATTAAGGGCCCTTCCAAGGCCTTCCTCTGTTCTCAGATGATGGCTCTTCTGAAGCGGGATTATCCAGGGGTAGCAAAAGCTCTGTCTGTTGCAGATACGCCATTTCACCACTTTGAATAAAATAGCAAAAAGTTTTCTTCATTCAGTCTGGATTTGCTCCTTGCTTTCTTGGTTCTTTCAAAGTAATAACTTATCACAGGTTTTCAGCCCACAGAGCTTCACTCTGCAGGTGTTACTTTGTGACTTCCACCTTTGTCCTAAGCAAGTGAAAGTGAGTTCAACCAAAGTTAGTGGGTGGAAATACAAAACTCCGCTCCTTCCCTCCCTTTCTTTCTTTCTTTCTTTCTTTCTTTCTTTCTTTCTTTCTTTCTTTCTTTCTTTCTTTCTTTCTTTGTTTCAGTTCACATTTTTCCCCCAGGGCTAAGCTTTCTTTCAGAAAATTTTGATAGCCTTTCCTCTAAGACTCTGCTTTTCTAATGTTCATGAGGAGCACAAAAGGCATGTGTAAAAGGAACGTGAATTTAGCAGCTTGTGCTGGACTCAAGAACTTCCTTGACTCTCTATGCTGGAGGTCACATGGAAGGTCCCCTTTTCTAGATGAGGAAACTCAGGAGTCCACCCAAAGATGAAGGGTACATACCTTGTTCTGGTTGAACTTGGCCTGGAGGCTCTGTCTCAGGATTTATCTTCTACCCTTCCCCATTCCCTGTCAACAGATTGTTTTGTCTTATTGATACAGTATTGTTTGACCTAAATGTTTATTTCATCTCATAGGTATTATCATTTTAAATTACATTATTATTCAGTGTTTCAAAAATAAACAGAATGTAAGTCACCTAATTCTGAGACATTAATACAAGGAAGACAATCTGAGGAAGTGAATGTGTGTACACATTTATATGTATACACACACAGGGACAGATAAACTCCTGTGAGCACCTGCGGATGCCGATAGGGGGCGCTATATTTCATTGTGTTTGGCTTGGGGGGAAAACAGTGGAATGATTAGTACATCCTTATTGGACCAGGGGAAGAAGAAAACCCTTTATTTCCAACAATTTCCATTCCCCATGTCACCTAGGTATTTAATTGACTTCACTTATGCGACTGCCTGAAGTTCTCCCAGGCTGGTTGCTACTATTAATTATTACTGAGAGGGATAATATCAGTAAACTAATGGATTGCAGTTTCTAAATGGAGGCCAGCATTTGACTTTGGAAGAACTGATCCACAAACACCTGGCGTGGTAGGATGAACTAGGGCTCCCTTTGATTGTCTCCGGTGGCCACAATCCTGCAGTAGCTTTGGCGATTATGCAGGCCAACCCCATTAATTTAGAGATCTAGAAACTGGACCCAGAAATGTCAAGAGACTTGTTTCAGGTTCACACTGAGAGAATTTTCATGGCATCGTGAGACTCTCATTATTTCATGTTTTAACTGACATGGCCTTTCCAGTGTTTTGAATGGATGCGCATTTCTTGCATAACTGGATATTTCAGAGTGGCCAGGGAGTTAAGCATTGTGTTTTTTTAAAGCTTATTATTATTATTTTTATTTTTAGTAATCTTTACACCCAGTGTAAGGCTCGAACTCACAACCCCAAGATTAAGGGCCAAATGTTCTTCCAGCCGAGACAGCCAGGTCCCTCCCCCTGCTGCCCCAAACTTCTTGATGTTACAGATGAAAAATTGCAAGACGCAACCTCAGAGTCCCGAGACATATACATAACAGAATAGTGATTGACTCTTGGTACATGGCCGGGCTTCTCTCAACTAGTTTCAGAACATCTCAGAATCATCTTTGATTAGCTTACCCTTTTTTTGCCTTTCTTGTTAATTATTTGACCCCAAATTTAGCTGCATCATAACTGTGGGTATAGCTTTGAAGCTATAGGGATCTTCACCGATCAGTTCTGAAAGCTATTTCATTTGGAAAGTCTTTACCTCTCTGTTTCAGTAATTTCTGGCTATTTAGAACAAAAAGCCACAACTCCTGTGCTCTGTGAGGGTCTATGTTGGGGTTAGGGGTGGTAGAGCTTGGAGTTTCATAGGTAGATTCTGTATCTATACAAACATGTGCCCTGTACACATAGTTTTATAGACCTTTACGGTCAGGGGTATTCAAGAAAGCCAGATTTTTACAAAGTATTTTGAGAGATAGAGAAATACCTAATTGTTTCTCTTTATGCAAATCCAAAGTAATTTTCTCCTAGAAAAGTACTAAATATACACTTTGGCTCTCTCTCCCCTCTTTCTGAATTAATCAAGTGTGGTCGCTGCCTTAACTTGCTCAGCTGGAAACCACTGGCTTGTAGGACTCTGGGCTCACACGATGAGTTAAACACAGGGACCCCTGAGTATGGAAATGACACAGAATATTCATAAAGTCAGACTGCGTGGCTTCCCAGGAAGGTAACCTGCAGCAGGCTGTGTTTCTCTAGTGTCCATAAAACCCAGGCCACACAGCAGCTCCATCTGCGGGTGATGGGGATTTTGCTGATGGTTTTAAAATCAGGAATAATTTATTATTATTTTTTCAGGATATTTTAGTACACACTTTCACGCTTGCTATTTTCAACTATGGTGTCTTCAGTGGGAATTAGAGTGCCATTGTTCTCCTGGATGTCACTCTGACCCTGTCACATTGGCCTCTCTGCTGTCCCTTTGCACATTCACTGGGACATTTTGTATGAATTCATTCTTTTCACATGGAGGGGCAGGGATGGGAGTGGGGATGGGGTACCCCTGGAGCAAATGGAAATGGAAATGCCTAACATATGGTAAGGCATTGGTTACAAACCTGAGAAAGTGAGAGCTGCCCACAGATTCTCAGGGTGGCTTTTGAAGTCTTTGGTTTGTCTTCAAGAAGCTGGCTTTGGATGGAAGCAGTGAGTCACGGATTTCATGTTCATGCCTTTTTATAGGTTCTGGGCAATCAGCTTGTAGATGTGCATTTATATGCACATGGTTAGCTTATAATAAGTCTCATCTGTTCATATATTTGAGTTGACTTTTAGGTGTGGGCCACAGTATCAGATAAAGCCCTTTTTGGAATACAGTTTTCCCCACAGAGTCCACATAGTTTTTCACTGCAGTTGTATTGAAACCTCCAGCCATATTTTATGATGGTTCTATCTATAGTGTTCTCATTTGAGCATCCTTTGGATTGTCTTCAGGGTTACACGGGAGGGACAGGAGGGTAGAGAAGAAGCTGAATGCCAGGCAATGGGCCAGTTACATTTTATATGCATTCTAATTACTTTACTTCCCTCAGGAACCTAATGAATTACAGAGTATTATGCCCATTTTAGAGATGAGGAAATCGAGGACTTGAGTGCCTTGCTTCAGTCCCATGGCTAGTAAGGGGTGGAGCTGAGCTTCTGACATCTGTGCCCTTCCCACTGCATCTTGCTGCTTCCCCACGTTGCACTCCAGAGTGCACCAAAGCTTCCGTAGGCTCCGATGCCAACCCCAGGGCTGAGTGTGGTTTCTGGGATTGGCACTGTGGATGGAGCATGGTATTGCTGCCAAATGAGTCTGTGGTCAAGAATCAGAAAGCCACACGTGGTAAGGATAGGTACAGTCCTGCCCTTTGAGATGGGCGGCCTGAGGCCTGGAGAGAATCACAAGATGGGGAGTGCTGGCGGGCTGCCAGGGCTGACATTGCTGAGGGCCGTGGGGGCAGCTCACGCTTTATTGTTTTCTTAGTTTTCTACTCCAGAACCCACTTTGCAGTGCACTCCTTCTGTGTTCTCTTCTTTCCTCCTCGAATACTCATGCTTCAGGTCCATGGATTTCTCCAGCACTTATGGGGAATAGACCACAGGTCAAGTGGACTAGCCATTCAGAAGGTGCCCACTTTGTCTGTAGAACGTGGGCCCATATAACTCAGATTTGCATTTTGCAGGAGAAAAGACTGGCGCAGCATAGGGCGGGCATGTCCATTGACCTTCTGTGTCTTTGCTTTTGAAGAACTCTAGAGTAGATTTGACCCCTTTTAAAGTATGAAATACAGTATATCCTGAACCAATCCAGGTGACCTGTGAGGGTTGGGCCCATGAGGCGGAGCAGTCTTGGAGCACTGCAGGGTTCAACACTAAATGGGTGCTTTATTTGTGTTTTTAGTCTGTTCTTTTATATCAGGAAGTATCACTTGCATCTCCCTCCAAGTTTGGAAAGTATTTTTCTTGGAAAATAATACTGATCAAAGATACTAGTAAGGATATGGATATCGCTAATCTCATTTGTCAAATTCTAGGCACAGATGTAAGCCGTGAGACGGCTCACGTTTCACACCTGCCTAGTGCCGCGTTGGTGGCTCTCAGACCAACCACACTGTGTGAGTTTGGGGCCACAACGTATGTGTGGAACTCCATGTCTGATACAGATTTTTTAAAACCTGATTAAAATGGCACATGGGTATTTCACGCTCAACGAAAATTGTACCTTTCACACACACTTCTTATAAATCAGAAAGCCCACCTAGCAAATTGTAGCTTCCCCTTGGGTGTCCTATATTTAACGCAGGCTCACCTAGCATCTGAGTCGCCATCCACTGAGCTCATATTGTCACTCATCCAAATGAGGAACTAATTAGGAAAGCCAGAAAGCAGGAAGGTGTGGGAGGGTATCTGGGGAAGGTAGGGAGTTCTGGGTTGAGAAACCCATCCGCACAAGCCAAATGCGAGTGTAGCTGGAACTCGAGATCTGATTTAGTGAAAGAAGAAATAAAGACACGTCAAACAGGGCCGGCTCTTTGCAAGGATCCCCACTTGGGTATGCCTAACACAGAGACTGGTGAGGCAGCCAGGAGCTGCGCAAAGCGGTTTTCAAAATCCGAGCCATTCGCAGCACCCCCCACCCCCCAATCCTTGCAGGTCATGCCTGAGTACCTTCACTGCGCTCCATGTAAAAATACACTTGGAGGAGATTGGACATGCCCTATGAATTATACCTTATTTATTATCATTGAGCCCTCCCTTTTTCCGTCATGCTTTAGAATTATGGGCTGGAGCAGTTCTTAATACTCTATTTATTTTAGGGGAGGAAAATGTTTTTCTTCAACCACAACATTCATGCAATACCAACTGCTGGCAGTTTCCCCAGCATTTAAGGAAATATTGTTGCAAGGCTTTTATGTTCTGTACTTCAATCAGCCAGACCCAGCAGTATCCCAATAGAAGGACCCTCAACAGACCATTTTCAGCATTTTGCTACAATTAAACTCCTCTGGTTTTAGCCCTCAGGCAATTTAGTACCTTTTTACATATGCACATTATGAACTTTTGACCAGGGTCTAGCAGTCATATATTAGAGTGCTGCTCTTGAAAGCCGGCTTAACAAGTTCCTCTGAGTATTGCAGTTGGAGTCAGTCGTGGAAAAGGTAATTTAAGCAACTTGCAGCGAGGCCATTCAGAATCTCAGCGATGATCCTAAATATCTCTCTCTCTCTCTCACTTTTGCTCACTCTCCTTTTTTTTTTTTTCTTCCTTGTTTCCTCTGGAAGCTGGTAGCAAGAGCTTTCAAAGTCTGTGATTGATCTTTTATTCAGTAGCTAACGAGGGCTGTGATTCTATTAGCGCGCTACAAGGCAAGAGAACAGTGATTTAATGAAGTGTCTAGTGAGCTGGCCATAGATTTATCCTGTTGTCGCTAATTTGCAGTGCCGTCGTGAGCATAAAGGAAACTGCACTCACACTGCTATTAAGCAGGTATTTCCTTAGTAAATTGTTGTAAGGTCAGGTATAGTTATCTCAGCAAAAGCGATGCCTTACCTCTTCAGTGTCTGCAGATGACAGCCGCCGTGCTGAGCGCCCACTGAAGTGGAACCAGGAGATCAGAGGTCCGTCTCCAAGTCGCCCTGAGCAGAGGCAGGAGCAGATGAACTGCCAAGTAGGAGTAATAGAGTCATAATTGGTGATTAGAACTGGAAAGGTGCAATAACATCTTAATACAAACTGGCGTATGTTATAGTTACTGTCAGTTGTTGTAAACTCGCCCTGCCGCCTGCACTAGTTACGTTTCCCTTGATTAGCTCCGGGAAGCAAGGCGGCGGTGGGTGCGCCAGGCGCGCTCGGGGACGGCCCACTCGCACCGCTTCCCGGGGTGCCGCCCTGTCATCCCTGCTGTTTTTGCTGGGCACCCGCAGTGGCGCAATCACGCACCCCCCCCTTTCCCCACACACCCACCGAACGCAACATGGTAACCTTTCCCCACCACCCCGGGAGAACCGCGATTTCATAAGTGTCCTCTGATCGCCCCTCTTGCTAGGCTCAGTGACATTTATGCACCCTGGCTTTGAGGCTCGTTGAACTTTTGTTTTATTTGCCTTTGCTAAGGGGAGGTATTTGCCTCGTGTCAAATCCATATCCCACTGCAATTCTGTGTTCCCAGTAACAGATTTGGTCTAGCTGGGCCAGAAGGAAAACAGGAAAGAAAATAAGGACTCAGCACTGAGGAATTTTGCATTCGAGACTGGCCTTCTTTTTAGCCTGTGGGGGGATAGTTCAAGTGTGAGGTGCCCTTGCAGGTGTGGGGAGATGGTGTCCATCCGTGGGAAAGGCTAATTGAAGAAATTCCTTTATGATGCTTGATGAAATGCCAGGCTGGCTAAAAAGGACAACGCTTGAAAAACAAGGTGTCCAACAGGAAGTTTACACATGGCTGGAGATTTCTCCATGCTCTGCAGCAGCATTGTTCTTTAAGTGCATGAAAGAAGAAGCTACCCAACATTGTCCAGACATGCTGAGCAGCTGTCATTATTCATAAATACAGGTGACTGGCCATTTGTTTTGTTTTGAGTGGGGTGAGGCTTGGCAGGGTGCCTAGGGGCCAACCATGAGAGGAGCTCAGGAGATAAAGGACCTGGGCACATCTCACTAACCTGCTACACTGTAGGTTCTCAGCCAATCTTGTTTGATTCTGTGGCTGTAGAATCCGTAGAATCTTGTTAACGGTTCTCACTCTGACACATGAAACTGGGGCGGTTCTCACGCTTACTTTGCCCCAAGGCTGCCATGTGTTAGGTCAGTTAAGCTTTATATTCAAGTGAAGGCTTTAAAGGAGTGTTTTATAATGGGCCCTGTTTGCAGACCGGCAGCTGGATGATAAGAAAAAGGTTGAGTCCAACTTGCTGATTTTCTGCCGTGGACCTTTGGACCTCAGCACCGTCATTCCAGCATGTGTTGGTGGTGGAGCTGCCATGGTCCCCTTCCCACAGAATTGAAATCTTGGCTGTTTGGTCTGAAGACCAGAACCTGAGACACACAGGCAGTGTGGCCTGTCATGGAGCAGACGAAGCTGATCAGAGCACACCAGCATCAATGAGGACTTGGTCAGAGCCTGGGAAGGGCTCCCACTGACCCATCCCTGAGAGGAGAGATGTGGCATAGCCGTCGTAGAGACTCCCGGCTTAGCTTCACTGGCGTATCCAACACCAACCAAACTGAAAGGAAGAAGGAAAGAAGGAAGGGAGAGATAAATGGAGGGAGAGAGGGGGAGAGATAGGGAAGGAAGGGAGGGAACTAGCTAGAAAGGGAGGGAAGAAAGCATAGCCCCAGGTTGATGAGCACGGTCTTACACCCACACACAGCACCCTGACCATGTGACGGCCTAGGAACAGTAGTGCCAAGTGGCTAGAATTTAGTGAGTGCCTACTCTGTGCTCATATCTCATTTAATCTTAGTGGCAATGCCGATTTTCTAGAGGGTAAAGGTATGATTTCGAGGCCACATCAGAAGCCAAGGCAGGATTTGAACCCATATCTGTCTCCATTTCTCCCTCTCTCTGTAAATAGGGGAGCACTGCACCCATTTCAGTGCGCCCCTACCCCATTTTTCTTCTCAGGGAAGCCTCATTTCTCAAGAGCCCTGGCAAGGGCTCTTCCTTCCCTTTCATTTATCTGTAGGTCCCCATTCAGTCCCCTTGTGGAACACATGGACATTGTTCTCTCCAATCTGATTTGGGGACACACTATTGGACCTTTAATAAGGAAATTAGGGAAAAGAAAAATGAAATTATAAAAATTCTCTTTTCTCTGGCTAAAATTAACAAGTCAGGAAATGACAGATGCTGGCGAGGATGCGGAGAAAGGGGAACCCTCCTCCACTGTTGGTGGGAATGCAAGCTGGTGCAACCACTCTGGAAAACAGCATGGAGGTTCCTCAAAATGTTGAAAATAGAACTACCCTATGACCCAGCAATTGCACTACTGGGTATTTACCCTAAAGATACAAACGTAGTGATCCAAAGGGGCATATGCACCCGAATGTTTATAGCAGCAATGTCCACAATAGCCAAACTATGGAAAGAGCCTAGCTGTCCATCAACAGATGAATGGATAAAGAAGATGTGGTATATATATACAATGGAATACTATGCAGCCATCAAAAGAAATGAAATCTTGCCATTTGCGACGACGTGGATGGAACTAGAGGGTATCATTCTTAATGAAATAAAAGTCAGTCGGAGAAAGACAACTATCATATGATCTCCCTGATATGAGGAAATGGAGATGCAACATGGGGGGGAGGTTTAAGGGGGTAGGAGAAGAATAAATGAAACAAGATGGAATTGGGAGGGAGACAAACCATAAGTGACTCTTAATCTCCCAAAACAAACTGAGGGTTGCTGGGGGGAGGGGGTTGGGAGAGTGGGGTGGGGTTATGGACATTGGGGAGGGTATGTGCTATGGTGAGTGCTGTGAAGTGTGTAAACCTGGCAACTCACAAACCTGTACCCCTGGGGATAAAAATACATTATATGTTTATAAAAAATTAAAAAAAATTAAAAAAAATTCTCTTTTCTCAAGTGGATGAATAATCTGGGTTGTAACTCATACTGTTCTAGACCTACAGACCACTCAGCCTACCCTGCCTTTTCCCTAAGTGGCCCTGAGGGGAAGATTTGGTAAACAGTTGTTTATTTTAGTCTGTGACCCAAGCCCAAAGGTTGGGACCATATCCCTGAATAATGTGCATTTTCACTAATAATCATAGGGACCCATAATCTCTTAATTTAGCATGCTTTCCAGGAATCTGTCAATATTATCCAGTTATACAACCTGTTTTGGTAATTAACTCCATGTATAAATTGCTCCTTGGTAAATAATAACCATCGTCAGAGGATACCAGTAGTGTAATCAATTCATGTTTTTTATTTATTTTATTTTATTTTTTAAAGATTTTATTTATTTATTTGACAGAGAGATCACAAGTAGGCAGAGAGGCAGGCAGAGAGAGAGGAGGAAGCAGGCTCCCTACTGAGCAGAGAGCCTGATGTGGGGCTTGATCCCAAGACCCTGGGATCATGAGCTGAGCCGAAAGTAGAGGCGTTAACCCACTGAGCCACCCAGGTCCCCCAGTTCATGTTTTTTAAAGTATTCTGTGTTTCATGGATTTTTTTTTTTTTTTTCCTTTTTGAAGAACTGATCTTTAGGCTCAGAGTTGCATTCATGGGCCTTATTTATTTTTTAAATGAAAGGGACTAGCATGTTAGACACAAAAGGTCACCTATTTTATAATTCACTTATATGAAATAATCAGAATAGGGAAATCTATAGAGCCAGCGGATTGATGGTTGTCAGGGCTGGGGTCTAGGGAGTTGACTGCTCACGGGCTCTGGGGTTTCCTTGTGGGGTGATGAAAATGTTCTGAGACATGGTTGTACAGAAACCAGAGTCATGGTTGTACAACATTGTGAACGTACTAAATGCCCCTGAATTGTACACTTTAAAATGGCGAATTTTATGATACGTAGATAGAGAAAAATAGGGTAACACATATGAAAGGTGTCTTGTCACATGGGACAAATTAAACTGTTTTGGTTTTTTTTTTTTTTCCCCCTTTTCTTCCATCTACACTAAGCAGTCCCTCCATTAGAGCAGCAGGCAGGAAGTGCTTGGGCTGTCTGTAATGCCCAGGTGAGCAGATCTCAGAGAGGCAGCCTGACCTTGCCCTGTGTGGGCTTCTGCTCAGGGTCTCGGACCCATGTGCTTTCCTTCTCATTTCTTGACCACGTTATGTGTTTGCCTGTGTTATTAATAATGTATTCCTTGAAAAATCTATGTGCATTATAGTCTTTGATCTTGTCATGAAATTTCAAAGCCAAAGATTCCATTTTCTTTCTTTCTTTCTTTCTTTTTCTTTAATTTTCAAAGAGGTAGAATGGAAATAATTTTAAAGCTTTTAAAACTTCCCTTTCTAGCGGAGAACTTCCTGCTGACTTCCATCTATGTTAATGAGGTATGTATGTATGTATGTGCATGCGTGTGGTGTACATACATATACACATACACCCATATAGACACATACAACATGATGCAACACTTGCTTCAAGCTTACTGTATTCTAGACGTGAGGACTCTTTGAATACAAGACTACGCATCTTGTAGATTAAAACAGAAATTAAAGACTTCAGACTAAGGCACCATCAAAAGCTCTCTTTTCATTGTTCTTTTATTGTTTATTGACTTCAAAAAGACTTTTTAGTTTAAACTGACTTTAATGTCTCTCGAATGCTCTTTTGTAAAGTGACTTTGAAAACTAGGGGATAACGTCTTCATTAAGTGGAGAAAAATCTTAGGGAAAAATATACTGTAACTTGGCTTTCATTAGAGTAGAAGGAGATAAAGCTTTGCTTAATTAGTGTCTGTTTTTTCCGCTTTCAGAATTCTCAGGGAAAAGGGGGCTAGAATTAGTGCTGATAAAAGCTTGAAACAGACATAGCACTGAAACTTTTTTCTTCCCTTCTCAGAATTTCAAAGAGCATACTTTGTATAACTCTGTGAACGGTATTAGAACATTCCAGGTGTCCCATCTTTCTGGATGTACAAGGACTCCAGCCCCAGCCCTCATCCCAGTTCTCTCCTCTCTTACCTTCATCTTCTCTTCTTGTTTCCAACACTTATTTAGGACATGATGATTTGGGAGGGGATATCTATTCATATGTCTTCTTTTCTAATCCATCTTTCCCCTGCTCTTCTCTAAGCCACCCATCAGATCTGATCTTTTCAGAAAGTCTGTCCCAATCGCCCCAGCTCTGGGTACCCAGTGATTTCTTGTGCACTGGATCTTTACATTTCTGTGGCTTTCTACCTGTTCCCTGTTACGCATCTTTTCTCTGCAAAGAAGATCTGCCCTTTAAACTTAGGAATGCTCTCTGGGCTGCCCCGCCTTTTTTTTTAACTCCATGAGGAGCTGAATGCTGGGCTGTCCAAACCCCAAGGCTCCAACGTTGCTGGCTGCCTTACTCTTTTTCCCTATATTAATAGCAAAAGAGAATTGTGCATAGGAGCACCAAAATCAGAGTTCAGATCTGGCTTCAGGATCCATCCTTTTGTGTCCACATATCCGAAGGAAAACCGTTCTGAGGGAGCCATCTTTTGGCTCCTGTTAGAAGGGGTGCCAGACCACCCCTCTTGTGTAGCCATCACCAATCCTGTGGCCAGACAGAGGACACCAGAAAAAGCATACATAGGGTTTGGGATAAAACAGACATAGGTACAGATCCTCTGTCTGCTATGTACTAGCTCACAGACCCAGGGTGGGTTGCTCAGCCAGTCTGGGCCTTGGTATTCACATCTACAACGTGGGGATAATAGAGCTTGTTACCTTGGAGGGTTATAGATGGATCAGATGAGGTAGAGCTTGATGTAGTTAAAGTCTTTGTTGATCTCAGCAGCACTCTGCAGCCACCTAATTCTGCATCACAACATCTTTGCTCTGGCTTCTTCTAAGTAGCAGACACTTACAATGAATTCCCTTTTAACTGTTCCCCCTGCCGTCATCACCAAAAAAAAAAAAAAAGTATTTGAGTCAACTTTCTATATTGTCATGTCTTACGCCTGATAATCCATATGGCTTAGCTGTCTTTATTGTGCCTCTCAGTAGATGGACAGGTAGGTAGATGGATTTTGTTTTAACACCTGTGCCATCCTGCTGGCCTTACTCTTTTTTGAATGCTCAAATGCCACTGAGTCATGGGTTTCAGAGGCCGGTGTAAATACTGAGAGTTTTAAGTGGCATGGAGTCGCCACGGGTTTGTTATGTAAACCCTCAGGGATATTTAAACCCTCTACTGAGAAGGGTAATTGAGCCTCCAAACCACCCACCAAGACTTCTGCCTGTAAGATATTTTAGGACTGGTACTATGCAGCCATTTCCCTTGTGCAATTTGTTTTCCATCGAGGAGCAGGAGAACAAGGGAAATGGGGCTCAGAGTAACTTATAAAAGCCAAACTCTTAAGCCACTAAATGCATCTCCTCACAATCGCACCTGGAGAAGGGCTGAAGGCAAACAAAAAGTAAACAGAAAAGGGACGAGGGTTCAGAAATGGAGATGACAGAGTTCTCCCGTGCAGCACAATGACAGTGTCGTAAATCACCCATTCCAGACGTTCCCTGGAAGCATAGCATGGAGTGTGCAGAAGGGGTTTTTGACAAAATGGGCCTCGTTAGAAGACGTGAGAAACTGAACTTCAGAAAGCAAAGCAGGCTGCCGGGACACCTTGGAGTATGTGGCACACAGTCATCAGCTTGTGCTGTCTCGTGCCTGGACTGTAGAAGTGTCTCGAGGTGTGCTTTCCTGAGAGGACCGTCCCTCTGGAGGAGTGTGCCCCAGGAGTCTGGGTGAGGTGGCACTGGGTGACAGAGATGCTCTCAAACAAGTCTCTGCACAACTTGAGGTGAAAACCAGAGATGTGGAGGAAACACTCAGGGACTCGAACAGGCGGATACGCTTCAGATCGATGTATTATTAAAGGCATCACTGGCTGCCCACGTGTATACAGTGGCTTGGACACAGTAAACCGTATTGATTAGTAGGCAGTTCTCCCCCAGGTGCTGACTCAGGGACCCAGGCTCTTCCCATCTTGTGGTTCATCATCATCTACCCCTGCCTTGCAAGGCTGCATTGCTTGGTGCAGCAGGTTGGTGGAAGAGACCAGGACATGGGCTCTTGAGTGTGGAGGCACTTTAAAGACCAGGCTGGGAGTGGCACGTATTTGTGAAATATAAGAGGCTAGGAAGTGTAGTCCAGCTGTGTGCTCAGGAGGAAGAGCAAACAGGTACAATAAACAGACAGCAGGTCTTTGCCCTGCCTGATGTACTGGTGGATCTGTTTGAAATCACTTTGGATTCTCTCTCTCTCTTTCTCTCTCTCTCTTTTTTTTCCCCCCAAAGTTCTTCATGTGGATGACTCTGGAGATAGCCGGAGAGAAATTGATGTGCTTCCTGCCCTGCACAACCTCAGCCTCTTGGGGATGCAAGAGCCCATTCTTATTGTCCGTGGTGCCGACTGCCAGGGCCTACTTCCCAGTAGGGAGAGCGGGCAGGAGGATGCTTGCTCCCCTCCACAGCCCTCCCTGGCAGCTGGGGGGCTGCGGGACAGTTCCGGCCAGCAAGTATCAGCAGAAATCCTCCCAGGCCTTCTCAGAGACCTTCTGCTCTTGGATGAAAGGCAGGGCTGCTGGTATTTTCTGTCCCCCTTTCTTCCCATGTGCAGTGTGGATTTGATGCTGACAGGCACAGCTGCCTCCTTGTTGTCCTGAAGCCACAGATGGAAGGGAAGAGTCACAAGAATGGCAGAGAGATGGCCGTAACTAGGACCTGCACTGTCTGGGGCTGCTGTAAGCGTTATGATGGCGGAGTCTGGTAGCTGCAGCAGACAGCCTGCAGTCAGGAGCTCTGTCACCGTCAGCCAGGTCTGTTTGCCCTCCGCCTGTGAACCAGCCACTAGCAGACGTAGCAGTAGGAGTGTGGGATCTGGGTTCAAGAGAGATTCTGCATAACCCTCAGGGCTGAGAATTCTCTGGGGTACAAGTCATCCCTCACCCTGTTTGTCCGCTTGAACAGATGCCAAACAACCATTGTGTTCTGCTTCACTTGGGAAGTACTCCAGTGCAATGTTTCTGGAAAGTGACAGGTTTTAGCACTGGAAGACTGTCTTTGCCATTCAGATTTTTCTCAGCAGCGCATTTCTGTTGTGGCGACATGGGATGTGATCTCAGAACTTGGCATCCTGTGTGCATGCCTGAAGCAGTAGTGGCACTTCTTGGCTTTCTTCGTCTTATTGGCCCATTTCCTCTGTGTCTTTGTACTGAAGCACATTTATGTTACGGTAATCACCTCATGGTATTTAAAGATCTTTATTTGGGGGATGCCTGGGTGGCTCAGTTGGTTGAGCAGCTGCCTTCAGCTCAGGTCATGATCCCGGTGTCCTGGGATCGAGTCCCACATTGGGCTCCTTGCTCGGCGGGGAGCCTGCTTCTCCCTCTGCCTGTGCGCGTTCTCTCTCTCTCTCTCTCTTTCTCTCTCTGGCAAATTAAAAAAGAAAAGAAAAGAAAAATCTCTATTTGGGCCACACTGGTTAGAAGATGACCGTCTCTAGGCAGTCTATGCTGCTCTAGTACCTGAGCATCATATGACCTGAACCAGCCTGCAGTTCCCGTCATTCTTGACCAAAATAATACCATTAGGGACTGTCCCACCGCTGCTGCCACCACTCATGTTATCCCCTGCCAAGGAACTGGGTAAACGTTGTGATGCGGTAGATGCCTGACTTAGGAAATAAACATTCAGAGCTCTATCATACAGCGATGTGCAGTGTTTTTCCCCCTATTCACAAAAACTCTTCCAGACGACAGTTAGCAGGTTTGATACTCTGTGTATACTACAGGTGTGCTTCTGTAGAAATAGAATATAATGCAGACTCTCCGCTTTCCTCAGTAAATCCATTCCTTTGATTATTCCAATCAGTTATGATGAGGCCAGTATGCAAACCTGTTTTTCTGAGGCACGCGTGCTTCCAGTGGTCAAGGAGTGATGAAAAATCAAAGCTGAAAGAGGGAAGAGTAACACGGAAAAATCAGACTCTGTATATATTTCAAATAAAAATCCCAGCCATGCAGAAGCAGCCTGCAAAGGATTGACCGCATAGTCCGTTCCTGTGACCAGCTGCATGAACGCTGGAATTACTAAGCAGGGCCAGAGGGAACCAGGTCAGCCTCGTAGATCAGAAACCAAGGCCATCGTGTCTCTAGCACCAAACAGTTCAAAGGTACCCATTTCAGAAGCCTTTGTCCATTTTTAAATAATGGAAAACTGGGGCTTTGGTAATTGTTTCTTAAGGAAGAAACTCAGTTTAGAATGTGAATATCCATCCGTTGAAACTAAGTCATCTTGCTGTTCTGCAGAGTGCACGCAACTTGGAGCATGTGCCGTCAGGCTTTGCTAGATTGAAGACAGTCTTTTGTAATCAGAGTATTGGCTGAATGCCTCCCAACTGAAAGTGGATTACTGGCCCTCCTTCTTCCTGGCTAGTCTGTAGCTCAGCACAGGAGACAGCAAACTAGAGCCTTGCCCCAAATCTGTCCTGCCGCCTGGTTTTGTGTAACCTGTAAGTCTAGAGTTCTTTTTAAGTGGCTGCAAAAATGTTAAAAGACAAGTAATATTTCGTGATACATGCAAACCGTATGAAATCTGAATTTGATTGCCTATAAATAAAGTTTTATTGGAAGACAGGCTTGCTCCTGCGTGTGCACTGTCTGGGGCTGCTGTAAGCGGTATGATGGTGGAGTCTGGTAGCTGCAGCAGACAACGTGCTATCCGCAAAGCTGGAAGTATTTACTAACTCTCCCTTTCCAGGCAAATTTGCCAATACGTGCTTTAAGTGATGCACTTACCTGGGAGCAGAGGCAATGAAGGAGAGATTTTGGCCCCTTCTCTGCCAGTGAAATGCGGGAAGGTCAGACTGTGTTCTTGCCCTCCATGCTGCTGCAGATCTCAGGGCTACTTTTTGGAGTTCTTTCTCCGCATCAGGGCTCGACCCTGACTTTTCCTGCCCACCCCACTCTTTCCTCACAGGTCTGTGCAAGTTCCATACTGAGGTGTTGGCTAAGGACCATTGCAACCAACCGGTGGTTCTCTGCAGGCTACCAGTCACCTCTAAGATTATTGAGCCGTTGTGTGGCTATAGCAGACCCAGGCCTCGTAACATGCCCCCACTCCACATTTCTGTGGCCGCGGGATAATTTAGGGATGATGAGGGGAAAGTGGTCTGTCTTTATCTGTTAATTCCTCAGAGGAAGTTCTGTTCAGAATGAATAGTCTTGAAACGTGTAATAAAGTTACCTATCAAGACCACTTTCACAGAGAGATTTAAATGTGATAATAAGAATAAAAGAAAATGAAGTGACATTGAGGGCGTCTTCTTTTATAACAGCTCTTGGTCGTGACTGTTAAGCACACTGTAAAATGACTTTTATACATTTATGGATCGAAATGGTTCTGCTGAAATTTTAAGTGTTAACATTGTTCAAACTTCCATTACTAACACCTCTCACATTGCTACAAACGGTTTCATATTTGACATTTTGATCGTACTAACCTGGGACACTTTACACTGATGCTTTCATTTCATGCCACAGGAAGGTTCTTCTTATTTCGATTTCAGCTTCTTTCTCTAGGAAGCCAATACATTATGTTTGCACATCTTACCCCGATGCATGCTATAAACCGATGGGCACAGAAGATGTTCTGGAGAGACGGAGGAAGCTGAGATGTTTTGTCAGATTGACACGGGGTAGGAAATACATAGGTATTTTTTTCAACCTGTGGCTCCTTCGTTTTCAGATTTTCTTGTTTGCAGACTGCCATTCACAACTGCACCTTATTTTTTTTTTTTCTTTATAACGGCCTTACTGAGATATAATTCACATACCAAACAATCACTCATTGAAAGTGTACAACCTAATGGCTTGTAGTATATGCACCAAGTAGAACAGCCATCAACACAATCAATTTTAGGACATTTTTATTACCCCAAAAAGAAAACGTGTACCTCCTAGCTGTCACCTCCCAACATCCCACTCCATCTACCAGCCTTAGGCCACCACTCATCTCCTGTCTGACTCTATACATTTGCCTCTCCGGGACATTTTGTATAAATAGGATCACGCATTATGTGGTTCTCGCTGACTGGCTGCTTTGACCTTGCATAACGTTTTCGAGGTACACCTTCTTTTTCAGCCCTTTGCTTCTTATTTCTTTCTTACACGTAGAACATTTTTAAAAGGAATACTTGGCATGCACAGGAATATCTAACCCATGTAAGCATGTGGGATCTGTTGGATTCGTGTTCGTGGCCTCCAGGGCAACCAGCAGCGCCTGACGCTTGCTGGGCATTCTTCCAGTGCCTGCCGCCTGACGCTTGCTGGGCATTCTTCCAGTGCCTGCCGGGTACATGCCTGGGGGCTTGGTAAAGCTGATGCTAGGCGCCTGGGCCTTCACATCTCTCTCAGCATCCCGGTAGGCGCATCACAAAGAAAGGTGGCCTCATAATAGGATATGCATGAAACTGCGCTGAGGAAGCACTCAGCACTCAGCACCAGAAGCTCAGAAGTCAGAAGCTGCTTCCCTATCTCAGAACAGGCCTTTGTCTTCAAGGTCTTCTCCACCCTGTGTACCGAGCGCAGGGACATCCTCAGACTCTTCTGGGCTCTCCTCCGCTTCCCAGGTTGGCCATGTCAGCAGCATCTTTCTTGAGATGGGAGCTTTTGGTAGATGGATAAATGTGGTGTGGTAGATACTTTGCTTATTTCTTCCCAGTACTCGCAAGAGAGAGTAAAGAGTCTTTTTGTTATAAATGAATCCTTTGTCAAGTTTCGTCCCACTTTTGCAAGGCTGACTTTGGATGGGGATAACTGGAGCCTTGCGTTTCATTCTGATGAAATGAAAGTTCATTTCTCCGCCCATGAGGATTGTTTTCCAGTTTGCCAGGACGGGCCCGTGGAAACCTGTCGTGCGTGTTCTAATTGTTACCAAATCCAGGGAAATCGTGGCTGGGAGGGAGGGACTGGGAACTTACTGACAGAATTGGACCACTGGCTTTCATTTCATTTCAAGACCTGTCCCCTATTATCACAGAGAATGGAAAGTCGGCTTAAGTTAGCACTAGCTAATTGCTTCCTTAGTTGAAGGCCTAAACGAGTTTAAAGTGAAATGCGTGTCTCCAAGTGCTGCATATCTCCAAGTGCTAAGTAGCCAACACACAATAGGCAATTGAGATAGCAAAGGGACTAATTCAGAAGAGGTGGTTGTGTCCTTTTCTCTTCCATCTCCCCCCCCCCCCCTGCTTTCTTTCCCTCCTACGCTCAGTCCTTCCTACCCTTCTTTTCTTCTCTCTCTTTCCTTTCATTTAACCATTATACATACTATGAGGTTGTGTCTGTAGGCTTTTGTTGGTAATTAAATAAATTATTTTTACATTTAACGCAATCTTGAATTACCAGATGATCATCTTAGGCACTCCAAAGTATAAGAGCCCTTGAAAGCACTATCCACGCATAGATATTCCATAGCACGTCTTACAATCTAAATATTGCTTTTAGTGTAATCGAAGCAGCAAGAGTAGTCACAAGCAGTTGATGGACTATTTTTCAAATTGATTTCAAAAATGTATTTAAGGGGATGATCTTCTAGTCTAGATTACCTATTGATTTTTAATATGAAAAGCTCATTATGTAAGCAGGAACTGCATATAAAAACCTAGCAAACCTTTGCATAAATCCTTTAATTGAATTTCCAGAGCCTGTGGTTCTACTTTTTTTTTTTTTAATTAAATCTATTTCTTTTTTTAAGTGTTACTGTGTAATTTGCATGCTGTGAAGAGGCCCTGTCCCAGATAAAGTGCCATTGATCCTTATTAAACCTCACCTCTGGGCTTGCTTAAAACTAACTGGAAAAATTAAAGTGTTCATGCCGCAGTGCACTTATAGCTTGTGTGATAGGATTATGGAAAAAATAATAAAACTAATTTCCAGGAGAGAATTTATAATGTGAGATTTTATTTTTTTCAATTTGATAATTAATAGTGAAATCATATCATATATATAAATCATATTTCAGCCTATAAACGGAAATGGCAATTAGTAAAGATAATATATACTTGATGTAAAACCATCATGTTATGTGTGGATAATCTTTTGGCACTTTAATTTTTTAATTGTAGAAGGAAAGGATTATGAATTCAAGTCCAACACATTAAATGGTGGGTTTCCTTTGAAAAATCTGATTCTTTTACTATGCAGTATATTAGGAGATTTTTAATTTTAGTGTGGGGAAGTATAAAAGATACAGAGAAAGATATTCTGGTTATGTTTGTACTAAAATGTATGTATTAGAATTACCAGGGGAAAGAAAAATATAAGGGCTGCAATAGGTTTTTCTATTTTTTAATACCTAACATTTGTTATTTTAAAAGCAATAAAATCCCCTAAAGAAATATTCATAATCAATAAGAACACAAAATATGGAATATATTAACTGAGTTATAAAAATGTTTGTAGTATAGCACAAAATGAAAAACACAGCAAGTTATGTACGGTTTAAAGTGTAATCAATTTTGAGGTTGTATACAAGGATATAAATGATAAACACAAGTAGTAGCATTTTTAGTAAAGGCTGTTACAAAATACTGTATTTATGGCCTATTCCATTCTTTTTATAGCTCATTAATGTAGAAAACAAACACAGTGTATCCATCTTCTCAGACAGCTTAAAATTCCCTTAAATGATATTTTTAAATGGGAATACTGAGCTCATTTGATCTGTTTCTTTTTCAAGCACGTGTGAGTTTGAACAGGCGTATTTACTGGGGTTCTTTTTCATACTCTGGAAGGAAAAAGAGCTGCTCTCCCTTCACGAAACAGGGTTGAATGGAACGAACACCTTTCCAGATGGCTTGGTGGTATCCCCCTCCTCTCATAGGGCTCCACACCTCCCCATGTCCTACCCCACCCTGAGAAGAACCTTCATCCCTTCAGAAGCTGCATTAATTCTTCCAGGCCACAAGGGGGCTGTTGAGTTACTGGTTCACTGCACTCGCTGGCAGGAGAGAGTTTTAATGCTGGTTCCAAAGGTGCTCAGTTTCCTGTGGTACCTATGAATATGCATGCAGTGTGTGCTCAGCAATCTACCAGTTCAAACTAGACAGCTGGTTCTGGCGGTGAGGTGTGTTTTTTGCTCTCTTTCTCTCCTTCCCTTGGACAAGTCCTTTCTGAGTAAGCTGAATCTATAATGTCATTAACTTATTTTCAGTATTTCATTTGGTTTTGATGTTTCCATCATGGCCTCTTTTTTTCCCTTTCATTTTGTCATTCTGTAGAAGTTATTAGCCTGTTATGATCGATGGAGTAAGAGTTTCATGGCTGTAGGAGCCACAAACTTGGGTATCCAGCACTCCTTAAAGCATAAATAGGATTTAGCAATGCTCTATTTGTTTCCAGTAAGGTAAGAGTAGTTGGAAAAAAAAGAAAAACAAATCTTGGTAAGAAGGGCAAAGTGTTTGAATTGTTTACTCTCTTTCTTATTTGGATTAACATATGGCTCGGCGCTACATATTTCTATCCATCCATCCATCCACCATCAGTCTATCCATCCATCCATCCATCCATCCTTCCATCCATCCATCCATCCATTAGTTCATCCAGCCATCCATCCATCTACCCACCATCCATCCATCCATCTACCCACCATCCATCCATCCTTATACCCACTATTCATCCACCATCTATCCATCCATTCATCCATCATCCATCATCCATCCATCCATCCATCCACCATCAGTCTATCCATGCATCCATCCATCCATCCACCATTAGTTCATCCAGCCATCCATCCATCTACCCACCATCCATCCATCCTTCCAACCACCATCCATCCATCCACCATCAGTCCATCCATCCATCCATCCATCCACCATCCATCTACCCACCCATCCAATATGTATTAAATATTTGCTATGTGTTAGGTGCTGCTTCAGACATTAGGGATATGAATTTGAATTTGGATCACTCATTGCCTTCAAGAGTCTCATTATCTAGTGGAGAAGACAAAGACATATGCTGATAAATTTAACAGAGGGAAACAGAGACCAAATTCAGCGTTGGGCTTACTCACCCTTGGGCCGTAACATTCATGATAACATTGAAAGCTATTTTTGCTTATGAATGTAGTTTATTTGGACTTTGTAATTTATAAAACTAACATTACTGTTGAGAAATACTTCTTTGTTGTTTGACAGTATTAAAGAAGATGCTCTACCTAGTAAAAATGGAGATGGCATGTCCTTTTCCCTAGAATAGGTTGACATCAGTCTGGTTACCTCCCAAGAATCATGTGCCATTGTCATAGGAGGGTTGACACAGAGGGCCATCTATAGAATGTGGGCAGTCATCTGCAAGTTGAGGACAGGGGCCAGAACACCAAATAAAGTGGTGTAAGTATCTGGCCCGGGAACCTGGACAGTGGCCACAGGCAGGATTCAGAATTCCACACCAGGAACAAAAGCCAAGCAGAGATAGGAAAAGCCCAACCAGCACAAATTAGGGGCCTCTAATAATGTTGACCCAATAGTGCCCCCAGTCACTGCCCCTTCCTAAAGACAGTATAGTATAGCAAATGACAAAGAAAATGGGGCAGAGAGGCTTGAAGTGATGATTCTCCTGGCTTCAGAGCCCAGAAGCAGGCTTACTTAATCTTATCCAAAAGGTCATATTTTATCTGAGGCAACTGATGGATTACAGGGCTGAGCTACATTTTATAGAGTATCAGAATAGTCAGCCTTTTGGAGTTTCTTTGTCCAGTATGATAGCCCCTGGCCACGTGTGGCTAATTAAATTAAAATTGATTAATTGAAATAAAAAATTCAGTTGCTCAGCCACACTAGCCACATTTCACATCCTCAGTAGCCACATGTGGTCAGTGGCTGCCATATTCTGTGGTGCCGATATGGAGCATGGCTGTCCTGGCAGAGCCTCCTGCGGGTTAGCACTGCTCCACAGCAGAAGTCTCCAGCATGTGAAGAATGACCCATTAGGGTTCCACAAGAAACATTACAATTTTTGTTTATCCATTTGCTTCCTATGTGTGTTACTAAACGTCTCTGTGCGTATGTCAGGTGGTAGGTACTACTGTTTTAGGAGCTTTACATATGTTTACATATATCATCCTTTCTAGTATCCTATGAAGTAGTACTGTCATCCCTATTTTGCGGATGAGGATACAGGCGTACTGAGTCAGGAGGTGGCAGAATTAGGATTCCACTCAGGTGGTCCAGCTCCTTGGTCCTTCCGCTTAACTGCAGCACGATATGGGCTCTCAATTAAGAAGACTGATCTTTATAAAAATTACATAGCTGTGTTGACACTGGGTACCTTCCCTAGTCTTCTGATAGGGAGGAGCCAGATGCAAGGCATTCTGAAGTAAGGCTGGGTGTTCTCCTAGGCACGAGGTCATGGTGGAGCCTCTGCTCCTTGTGGACTTTCAGCTGTGGAAAATGCATCGTGGTTTCCCCACGGGTGCTTGGCTAAATGGATTGAGACATTAGATTATCTGGTTTGAACTAAAGCATCCATCGCAAAATGAGCAAAAGCTTTAAAAATATTTCTGCAAAGAGACCTGTGTTTGAAGATAATATTTATAATGCAAATACAAGCAAGCATTTTTTTTTTTTTTAAATGGCATCATTGGTAGTTCAGCTCCTTCTAATATGAGCCCTTCGTCTGTTACAAAGTAAACACAATGACGGTTTGATCGGATCTCAGAAGACATCAGTGAAAACCCCCCAAATCTACATTAGCACAAAGAGACAATTGCACGCACCGTTTTTTTATGATGAATGTAATTCCTACCCTGTATCATTTCTGGTGATCATAGCTAATAGAAGCCTACAAGTTTATGGTTTATAAATAAACACCACAGACATATACTGAAGTATCTGTCTTGAATTTTTCCTCTTGGTGAAGGTGCACAATTAAAATAGTCTGGAACCTTTAAGCTCTTAAACAGAATCTGTGGTCTCTGCCTGTCTTGGTTTTCACTTCATTTGGGTCCTGCTCTGTTTATCCTCTGCTTACTAGAAGAACACCCTTTTAATAGAGTTGAAAATCATGAAATGAAAGGTATTTTGTAAGGAAAAAAAAAAAAGCCATTGATTGAAACAAAGACTCATGGCCTAGAGACTGAACTTCCGATGGGAACTTTGCTGAGTATGCCTTTGTTTATCATTAACTGTGGGAGAGCTCTCCCCACCGTCCACCCCTTAATTTGAAGGTATCCAAACTTTTTAAAAATACATTCTGACACTGGTACATAATTGCACTGAGCCTAGTTGACAGAAGTCTGAAACATTGCAAAGATAGAGGTTTTCCTTGCATTCTGGAAATATTCCCCCGAACTTCTTCAAGCATGCCAAATCTTTTGCTCAGGGTAGGGGAATTGTGCGTGTGTGTGTGTTTGTGAGAAAGTGTGTGTGTGTGTGTGTGTGTGTGTGTGTTGTGAGATGATATAATTGTGTTTGTAAAAACTGTGCAGAAATAACATGTTATCTCTGAACCTTTCCTATTCATCTTTCTGGTGCTGGTACTTTAAAATAAAATATATTATTTCTGTGCCAAAAGGGAACCTTCACTTGCTGGGAGAGTTCTTAACTCCCTCTGTATCCCTGGTTAATTCTGACCTACCCACCATCTACATTTCGGTTACCTTTTGTTTCCATACGCTTTTTGAGAGCTTTAAAAACAAATCTATGTCTCAAGAATAGTAATTTAGAAGCTGCTTGTTACTGCAAAGGCTGCTCTGAGAAGTGGGCGGTTATGACATATCCGTTCGGATGGAATCGTGGAGCAGATGGTGCCATATTTTCTTACATCATAATTCTGCAATCCCTATCAGTGAAACAGAGGTGAAAGAGGTCACTTGGTTTTTCCAATGTGGAATTGCTCCACAATTTTTTTTTTTAAATGAATTAGCATTTATTGAATGCTTACTGGGGCCTGTGCTAAGTACTTTACATGTGATTTCTTGTCTCCCGACCACCCTGTGAAGTGGCTGCTATTATTGTCTTCACTTGTAACGGTGAGGAAACCGAGGCACAGAGAGGTTAAGTAATTAGCTGCGTCAGAATGCTGGTCAGTGACAAAGTGCCTGTTGGCACAACTAGCCCCTATTAGCACCAAGACTGTTTCCCAGGATCATGTTGTGTGAGAGTGAATGTTCTGACAAAGAACATGTGTTTCATTTTTCTGGGGAGGCACCCCGTCTTACTCATCTGCTTTGCTGTTCCCAGAAAGAGTGTCAGGCCCACAGGAGACATATGGCACTCTCTGTTAAGAGAAAGGCCTGAAAAAGAAAGGGCCATTCATAGATGTTCCTGGAAGTGGGTTTGGTGGTGAGCATCCCGATCTGTGGGAGGGGAAGCTCTGCATGTCAGGGGACCCCTTTAGAAAAGGGTCAAACATTTCAGTGCAGAATTTTGGGAGGAGCCCACGAACCTAGGGGTCACTGAAGCTTACTCTTGGTTAGCATCAAGGTTGTGCTGGGGCTGAAATTACACAAAACCAAGATGGAGTTGCTTCCGTTGTGTCAGGGTTTCATTCCTTCTGTTTATTCTACGTTCCCAGGCGTTCAAGTGTCAAAGGCACTTTGATATTTCTGATTTGGTGTTGAAACCATATGAAAAATGTGCCATGTTTCTGCATGTCCCCATCTGCGGGAGGGACCATCCAGCCCCCAGGAAGTGTGCCTTGGCTTTCAGGGGAAGTCCTCCATCTACAAAGCAGCATTCTCTGACATGGGAGACTTTGAAAGTGTTTTCCTTTTTACCTGCATCTGGGTAGATTTTTTTTTTTTTTTCCAGTAGTTTCTTAATGGTCTTTAGTGAAGGAAGTAAGTGGCACTGATCAGTGAAGGTGGACAGTAAGATTTATAATGTATTTGTGCTAGCTGATTGCCAACAGAACCGGCCTTTCCCAGCGGTGCTGTACGTAGACTCGGAAAATCAATAGGGATTAACCTCTGACCTCCTTCACATACTTATACTGTGGGCTGCATCGCTTACCAATATTTCATCTGTTTCACTTAGCCACTGCTACTTACTCAATAATGTGTGGCCGGTCTCACAAGATAACTAATTAATTTTTTAAAATGCAGCATCACTTGTAACTGTGATAAAATATCACACCTTTGGAAATCAAGACCCTTTTGGTTTATTTATTAAACTCACATTAATTAGTCTTAATTAAACAACAAAAAAAAAACAGGGAAGGAAGCAAGCTAAAACTCTAGGGTTTGCCTAGCTCACAAAAACCCCCTTGTGATTTTCAGTAGAGGGACCTTTGTGGCTCTAACAGAGCGGGTGTGCCCTGGTATGTCATTTAGAACATGGGCCCCTTTTGGGAAAGTTGCTACTTTTACCTTTTAGACATATACCTATATCTTGTATATATAAGATATATAAATGTATATTTTTTTTCTGTGAATGGGACGTTTGTAGATAAATAAATGTGCCACCTTTTGTCCCCAAGTACCCTAAAGGGGCATTTGTAGATAAATTGATAAAAATGCTACCTTTTGATGTAAAGAACCTGATGTATCATTTTTTTCAAAGGAATAAAATTTATTCTATTTGCAAATGTGTGCATAAGATGTGTAAAACATACTTGTATGAGCCACCCTCAGTTAAAAGTACACATAGGATGAAAAGAGAATGGATTGGTGCTAATACTTTTTTACTTTTCCCTTTAAGCTTTGACATATAATGAAGTGCTCTGCATCTGTCTTAAAAAATTGAGATTGTTGTAGATTTCCTTCATCCAAGACCCTTTTGTTTGCATTTTTTTTTTTTTTTTTTTTTTTTTTTTTTTGCAAAGTATACCTATTCCCCAGAGTTTACTTACAGTTTGCTATTGATCCGGCAGCTGGTATTTGAATTGGTCGATGTCCTCTGTAACTTGTTTAAGATACCCTACCTGAGCTATTAGTTTAAATAATGTATTCATAAATTGATTAATCATTACAGTAAGACTTATTAGCTGCATTTATATCTGCGTGTTATCCACAATTGACTTGTACTCTAATAATCACGCATACTTAAGCAGCACTTGGGTTTTACACTACAATTTAATAATTATCAAGTTGGAAAACAATAGTATTTGTGTGCAGTAGTGGAGGCCGGGCTTTAAAGGTTGGGCTTGGTCAGCAGGTTGCTACTTTTACTTTCCTTAGGTAAAACAGACAGTCTTCCCTCAAAAAATGACATATAGGAAGCAGACCAACCTCTGTCAGCCTCAAAGGAATGATCGAGTTTGCCAGAGCTGTCCTGGCGTCACAGTTCTGGAAGATGGATGGGAGCAGAGGGGGGAGGATTTGAAGGGGTAACACCTTCGTCTCCATTTCTCTAATAGCTACCTCCTGGGGGGCAGTCTTTCCACGGGCTTTTCAGGGTGCCCGCTCCCCCCATAAAGCTCCTGTGCCTACAGGAGACTGGCCCTCTGCTCTGCGCCCCCGGTGAGGCTGACCGCCCCAGCACCCCAGCACACCAGCACAGACGTGCAGAGTAGCAGCTGCGCGGGGCCGCCTTGCTCCCGAGCGCGGCCCGCAAAGTAAGCTGGGGCAACTTCGGGAAGCCTCCGTGCGGCTTCCCAAGCAGGAAGTATACAAGTCAGCTGAACACAGGGCTTAGAGCTACATGCACTTTAAAAAATAAGTTTTATTGTTTAGAGCAGTTTTAGGCTCAGAGCAAACTTGAGTGGCCTGTGCAGAAAGTTCCCACATAGCCCGTGCCCCCCATATGCACCACCTCCCCCAGGGGCACGCTGTAAGCACACTGTGGCAGTTTAATCGAACACTGTCCCTTGGGGAGCGGATGGCAAATGATGACTCTGCATCAGGCCTGCCCAACCGGGCCATGCCTGCCTCCGTGGGCAGCCCGGCCCCGGGTTTCTCCCAGGGGGGGCCTTTATGTTAGGCTCTCTCCACTTCCTCCTCCCTGGAAGCCGAGTCCCCTTTCTTCCTCCCATTTGGTTGGAAAGTCATTTTGCCTCGCCATGTGATTTTTCTACTTCATAAATCCCCCTTCCAAGCATTATTCAACAACCAGCTAAATTAATATATGCTGCGTGCTTCGGCGATGGGGGGCATCTTGGGGCGCGCGTTGGTTCGGCTGTGCCGAAGGAGCGCTGCTCCCCATGTGAAGGATGTCTGTCCACCAGTGAGCCATTGTGCTTCTGACGCGGGGCAGCACCTTTGCCTGGAAGCGGCTCCAGATGAGCGAGCAGATTGCCACGGAGCTGCCTTTCCGAGGCTCCCTCTCCCGGCCTGGGGCGTCATCCGTTACTGAGCCGGAGCCTGCGTCCCCTGCCACTCCTCGCACCACCCATTCCGCCAGCCTTATTCAGAGTGTCAGCAGGGATCACGTTCCTACAGAGGCCAGCGGGCCAGCGGGGAAAGCTTCAGCAGATGAATTATTTACAGTGTTTAATTATCATCATACAGATTTCTTAAACTTCGCGGTTACCTAGGAGCCCGGGTAGCCGCCAAGAGGAGCTCGCTCAACTTTGAACAAGAGCCGTTTTACTGGAAGGCGAAATCCCTTTGTGAATGTGGCTCCCACGTCCCATGGCTGGGTGGGGGTGAGGGGTTCTGTGACGCTGTGTTGGCAAGTGGCCGACACTGGCTCTCGGGGAGGGCTGCTGGCTGGCATTTCTAGCATTCGATGTGGACTGCGGGGTACATGTGCCGTGGGCTGCGGGACATTACAGGACGTGGAGGCGACACATCCCGTGTCGTTCCAAATATGCTCTGTGTAGCTACAGCCACTTTGCAGACACGGTGGACACGACCTCAAGGGCATAGTCAGACAGCCAGGCTCACTGCAGTTCCGCAGAAGCACTGCGTTTGGAGTACTTGCCTTTGTTTTCTCCTAGAGCTATTTAATCATGAGTTTGTGTCATTTAACCTCTGACAGTAGGCGTGTCCAGCAGCCAGTTCAACAGATTCCTGGGGATGGAGCTGCGGGCTCTCTGGAGTTGGCCAGATCCCGCGGCAGCACAGCGTCTTGTGCTTGACTGACTGCCAGTTTTAAATTGCATCCTGGGTTCGGAAGAAGTTCATGATCTACTCCTTATTCAGGCTCATGCCTAACAGGGCATCCCTGCACCATTTTCTGCTGGGGTGTGACGACTGGCTGGCATGCTGCTAAGTGTCCTCGACAGCAAGCAGACACATGTACCCTGACTGGTACACCCCAGACGAGTCTGTTGTACTGATATTAAGGACAACAGTATTTTGCCAGAAGCTATAACGAGATGATTCTGTAACAACAGCATGGTGACACCAGACTATGTTTTGCAATTTTCTTTAATATTTATGGTAGATAAATAATTTATCTCTGTTTTTTTTTTTTTTTTTTTTCCAGGTTGTGTTTTTTTTTTTTCCTTCATCCCAAAGATGTTGAAATAGACAGGTGCTAGGTTTCCCTGAACGACTAAAACAAGGATGTGGTTATTTTCCCCCCAGAAAAACAGATGCATCAGCAGAGCTCAGGCTCTGGAAATTGTTTGCACAACTCCACATCCCATCTACTAATCCAAAATAATGAGATCTATTAAAGACCAGCCCACATGTTTGAAGGGAGTCACTTATTAATGTGACATCTTCGCATGCCATTATAATACCAGGACCACCATTTGCTCCGGTTTTAGAAAACTCAAAGTCATGGCTTGCCTGTTACCTCCCTGAGACTTCCTGCAGAAGCTTCTGGTAGCCTGGGTGCCTTTTCAGCCTTGGCACTGTTGACCTTCAGCGCCGATCATTCTTTGCTGTGGGCTTCTGTTCTGTGCCTGATAGGATGTGGAGCTGTATTCCAGACCTCTATCCATTAGATCCTAGTAGCAACCCCTCTCTCCAAGTAGGGGTAATCCAGAATGTCCTCAGATATTGCCAGATGCCCTCTGCGAGGAGGAGGGCAAAACATGCATTCTAGAGCCGCTTTTCCCAACTATTGTGAGTGTACAGGAAAGGCAAAATGAGATTGTCTCATTGTATTTAAACCCTCACCCTCCGGTTTCTAGGACTCTCTGGCCTTGCAAACAACTAGAATTAGATATAAAGTAACTTTATGTCACCAAATCAACTTCTGCCCAGGGGACTTAGATGAGGGAGAAAAGCCATGTTTCTACCCAGGGCCACTAGCCCACAGCCCCAGGCTCTAGCAGAAGTGCAGCCATTATCAGAAAAGGGCCCTGCAGAGTAGGTGGAGCTGGGCTGCTTCTTTCTGGGATTGCTGCTCGCTCTGGTGTCTGAGCACTGGAGTTCCCAGCTCTCTTCTCTGGGACCCACAGGGTGTGCCTTGTGGAGGTTCCTGCCGCCCTTAGCTGGGGGTGGACGGGATGTGGGAATCCAGTCCATTCAGAGGACGCTCCTTATCCTGATAGCCTTCAAGTGGACACAGTCTCAGCAGTTAGTACGGAATGAATTTCGGGATTAGTTCCTGGATTCTCCAAGCTCTCTCCCAGGAGCGGAGCATGTTTTGACAGCTGGACTCTGGTAGCACTACTCATATCCTAGTCCAGGTGAAAGGTGCCCCTGGAATTGCGCCATGCTTAACCTACACTGCGGTGCCCATTTTTCCACTGCAGAAGGGCTGAGATGGAGCTTTTCCGGGGTTTTCCTCTGCAGACATAGGGCTTTCTGGTTTTCCAGCTGAGCCTGCCACTATGGCATCTTAACACGGTGGGATCCATTCCTTGCTGGCCCTGTCTGGCACCTGGGTCCTCAGGTAGCTGATGCGAGAGCCTCGAGAGCTGCTGTGGGGGGCGCTGTGGGAATTCTCTGCTCATTTGGCATCATCTGAGACGGTGACTGTGATGAAATAGGGCAAGTTGTGAGTCAGGCAAGTGCTGGAATGTTTTTTGTGAGTCACTTAGGACCTGGGTGATGTGGAGCAATTGATTTCCCCTTTCCGAGTGTTAGTTTCCTCATCTGGTAAATGGACGTAATGATGTCGCCAGGGCACAGTAGCCGGGCGACCAGCATCAATGATGAATGTTCAGCATCTCTCTCAGCTGTGTTCCAGAGGAGGCCTAGGGTAAGCTACCCCCACTGCTGCTGTCCTTTTGGTCTTATTATCACTTGGGCATTCCCTCACATGTTGGCACTAGGCTGCCTTGACCCCTCCTGCCAGTAGGACCTAAGACCTCTTGGTCTTTGCAGAGTACCTAAATTCTGCAGTGAGTAGGGCCTTTCAGAAACTGTTAAAGATATCAATAGTTATCTGCTGAGGCTTGATTTCATGCTTGTTACTAGCAGATCAATAGTGAAAGCACATTCTGTTAAGTTTTCCTAGGAGTCATTAATCTCACCCAGCCTCAGTTTCCCTATCTGCGAAGTGAGTCTAACCAGGATGATAATGAAGTTAGATTGGGTGAGGCTGGCGGTGGCGCATGGTGGTGGGCAGCTACGTGAGCGCACGTGTTCTCTCTCTACCCCCTGGGCCGGTGGCATTCCTCAACATTGGATAACGAACTGCCATGCCAAGGCCAGAGAGTCCAGCTGGAGCCCTCACTCTGACCCGGATAACATGACCTTTCAGTGTCTACAAAATGCCATTTGTGAGAAAGCAGTAGGGAGGTTTCTGAGTTCTTTTCTTCTAAACACTTCTCCAGTGATGCTTGAAGTTTCATTCCTCCCTTAGAAGAAATTTTCAAGTATGCACGCATACATGTTTGAATATCTAAATACATGTTTGAATATCTAAACTGAATCCAGAAAGGACCGGTATTTCTGGAAGGTTCTAATTCTGGTTCTTCGCGAGCACACAGTCTTGCTCCCCAGGGTAAAAGACTCAGATGGAAATGACCATGGGCTGAGCACCCAAACTGGGCCTTGCAGTGATGGGAAGGTACCATCCTGGGGTCCTCAGGATGTAGAAGGGGAGTTTGGAAATCATCGGAGCAGGTTGTTTGCTCTCTGAGACCACTGTGCTGGCTGGAGCCCTTGTCACCAAAGCTGCTGATAACCAAAGGGTCTGTCGTTGGTATGGGTAGCAGTCGTTGGAGGAGGGGGCGCTGACAGATAGTCGGATGATTTTAATGTTTATATTCCGCTGGGGTAAGCTCGAACAAAGACCCATCATTTCCCAGATAACCAATTCTTTTAAAAGAACATCTGTTGAAACTGGCAATTTACATTCTTCTTAAAATACAGAGCGACATAATTAACCCTCTGGGGAGACTAATATTAGTTTATTAGAGACAATTTCTAGTTCTGTTTATTTTTACACTAAACGATTTGTTCAGATTGGGGGAAAATTTTTTTTTTTCTTGGTTGCAGTGTGGGTTTGCTTTTATTTGGGGTTGACTTTTCCTTATCAAGGACACGCAAGGTAAATAGCTAGGTGATAATCTGTGGTCCCGATGATCACCCGCCGTGAACGAAGAGAAGCATGCTGAAAGTACTTGATCGTGTGTGACATGTTAATAACTCGGCATTATACTAATGTTCAGGTCTAATTAGTCTCTTTTAAAGTGACCTGGTCTGTTATTAATGTGCGTGTGTTTGTGTGGTTCCCTTTGTCTTCGGTCATCACACTGGGCTCCTTTGGCACTCAGAATTGGTGGAATTGTCTTGTGCTCATTCCTGTCATGCCTATAAACTGATTTACCCTCTCCACGAGAAGATCCTGAATACTCGGCTGTTTCCAACATTTTACTAGTTTCAGACCTCTGGCTTGTTGTGGACAGAGGTGAGACAGGTCAGGGCCATTTGACATTGTGTATTAACCAAAGTCCCTCTAATAGTTCAGATGTCCTTTGAACTGGAAAGCACCCACTGGAACACCCAGCCATTTTGCCCTCAGTTGCAACCCTGCAGCAGAGTATGATGGCTCCTCAAGTATGGGGTTTCCTTACCAAGTGACCTTCTACTTCACTTCCCTAATGTAAGCACTCGGATACTCAATGAATTTAGTGGCTCCGAACCTTCCCACATCACCATTTGCCCTACTACCAAACAGGACTTGTTAAAAGAGCTCATAAAATAAAAGTACAGTGAGCCCATGCAAAAGAGTCATTGTGAACTCCTTGGCTTGGTTCATAAATCCTTCACCTGGCCCCAGCACCTGGTGCAGCCCCCTTTCCTTCCCCTTCCCTCCACTAGCCAACTGGGTGCATTAGCTAGAGGGAGCTAAGCTCACCAGGCTGAATCATCGGTGCCAGCTCTGCCCTCGCCCCATCTCACCCTGTCTGTTGGCAAATTCCTGTTCATCCTTCAAAACCCAGTTCTTGGCATCATGTCTTCCATGAAGCCTTCCCAGAGCTTTACTCATCTAGGCAACTGGTCACCCCCTCCTAGTGCTACCGTGACATGGTGGGTACATTCTTCCTTGTTTGTCCGGTCACACAGTCATCTTCCCTACCGCATGACTTGTTCTTTGGCGAAAAGGATTGCTCCTTATTCCATTTCTAACCCTGGCCAGGTATCTGCTAGTTGCTCAGCGAACAGTAGTTGAATTTAATTCTCGCCCTTCCCTCATACGGGTCTGTGTTTAAGATCTAATGGTGCTCAGTGCCTTGTTTTCAATGAAGTATACGAGGGTGCATCGCCTGTGTGTGAGAGTGATTACAAAATCCAATCAAACTCGGAATGCTGACTCACACCTGGAGTTTCTTTATTTGCAAGCTGGAAGAGGAGGGCTGAATTTGAAACCCCAGGAGAAAACGGTGAGCATCTGAGCTATTTTGAATAACAGTCATTTGAAGAGAGGGTGGAACTGCCAGATGCCTCTGGAGACCCAAGCCCCCCCACCCCCAGTCCTGTGTTGCCTTTCCATCTTTCCTGAGATGCTGCAGCCCACCTGCTGTTGGCTAACACCCTCCCCTGGCTTTCTCCCTGCCCCTGGAACATCTGAGTGTAGCAAGCGATACTTTTCCAGAGCACAGAATGGGAAGGCTTGGACCCAAGGCCAGTAGAAATGGAGAGAGGCACCTCTTACCAGCCACACAATCATGAAAAAAACCTGTCTTCTGAAGGTGTGTGTGTCATTTCTTGTTTCTTTTTTATCCACTAGCCATTGGGCAAATTGACCTATAAGCTTGAAGGACCACCTCAAGCAGTTAAGTGACCCCTTAGCAGTTAAGTCTGTTCCGGTAACTGCTTTGCCTCACCGTAATCATCACATAAAAAACCCGCCTCACCGTGTGTTGGAATCAGATACATTCACCGTCCAATCCATGTTGGGCTGATTTTGTATAATATAAGAGTGCTTTGCTACATCCAAAACCAAGGCAGGAAGCAAGAGATGGGCTCTCACCTTTGACCTCGGGGTCATAGCCCAAGATTTGTTATTAGGAGGTGTTTCCAGAATTCATGTTCCCTTATTACCTCCCAAGTGAGACTGGATTTATGTTGAAATTTCTTTATATATTGGCTTAGAGAAATTTTACTCTGGTGTTTATGTGCCCTGAATAATTTGCAGTAACTTACAGAGTTCTAATTCAGGAAGTAATTGGTTCTGAGAGAGTATGTGTTATCATATCAAAATGCGTTTTTTTCCCTCAGTTTGTAGCCTTTCGATAAATAACCAGGAACTTCATCCCTCATATATTGAATACTTGTGTGTTGCAAATATGGGAATGGTGAGTGCAGGATGTGCACACGTGGGTGCCCCCAGTCCTGTACCCATGACAGGCATCAGTAATCAATCCCGCTCAGCAGGCTGCTCTAAGTGACCATTACTAATCACATGGAGTCAGCGTGGGACATACTTCTTATCTGCCATCCTAGCAAAGTGATCTTTTGATAAAAGGATCATAGTTCTTCCTGCAGAGTACAGACTGGCCCCTGTGCAGTGGTCACACCTTTGGGAATCTGATTCCCAGTGATGTTTTCCTGTCAGAGCGTGGCCCTCCTTCTGGAAAAAGTCTGAAAGATTTTGAACCAGTTACCTAATGGAATAATAAGAGTTTGCTATGTCCTTGTCTGCCCAGGCCTGATGCTTATTCTCCAGCTATAAGAAAATGTCCTGTGTTAAGCATTTGCCTATTGAAACAGGTGGCTGGCATAGTTCTGATCTGGAAGCTTCCCTGGAATGGTAAGTGTTCGTCCCAAGACGCACTGCAACGGCAAGCTTCCCCAGCTTGTTGGAAGTATGATTTGGTTTACACACACGAGGTTTCAGGAACATCTCTGTTGCATCAAGCTGTGTCCACTGCTGTGGGTAATTGATGCGTGTGTTCATTATTTCCTTTTACAGCAGAAGAGAGCAATTGCATTAGGTCATTCTTGCCACAGTGTCGGTTGGCTTCTTTGTAAAATATCTTTGGGTTGTTTAAAGAGAATCGTTGGTGAGTTCTCATTAACGGCATGACACCGAGAAGCCACAGAACAAATTCAGCTGGCACCTGTGTAGCACTAGCCATGTACTTACTGGCACATACATGTATCATACATGACACCATTTTACATAAATTAAGCCCTTGACACGATCCTATCCCCATTTTTGATATGTGAACACTGAGGCACATAGAAGATACATAACCAGACCAAGAGCACGCAGCTGAGATAGTCGTCTGACCCCGTGGCGTCCGTGTTCTCCCCCGCTGTGTGGCGAGTGACCGTCCTTCCTTTCCTCTCCCTTTGTGTCAGCGGATGGCACACTTCCTCCCTGAGCAGGGCCTGGATTCCAGGCTTGGATGGTGATCGGAAGACTGCTAAGATGGGAGCCAGAGGCTTAAGGGAGGTCTGAAACTCAAGGCCGAGTCTTTCCTTTTGCATTTGGGATGCAAATAAACATGTAATGAACACAAAGCAATAAGCAAACAAGAGAAAACAAAGCCAGCAACAAATCACTTCTGTGCCTCTTGAAAATTCTTTTGTTGGGGCAGAAGCACTGGAAAGACCTTTCTGATGCAAAAGGCCAGGAGTCTTGTGTGTGAGCCTCACACATGTGCTCTGCCTGGAAATACCTCATCTCCTGGGTTTGCAGGGTCGTGGCTTAATGTGCTGTACATTACAGGCTTTTTGAGGAAAAGAAACCGAAGGCTTGGCCATAGGTCCTTGAGTCAGCACATTGAACTTTTCGTCAATTAGCTCCTCCCCCCATCTTTATGGTATGGCCTTTCCTGTAATTACAGTCAGGATCCTATAGCCGGAGGAAGGCCTGTCAGTTGAGTGAGAGGCTGAGGTCCGTTGCATGGTGACAGCTGATTCTGAGGGTTTTAGGCCTGTCTTTAGAGAGGCTTGTTATTTCCTCCTTAGGTACTTTGCCCCAACTCAGTTCACCACCGTCTTGTGGACGGAGGTGTCTTTGTTCCATGGCTGAGCCCAGGAGGTCAGGCCTCTTGGACATGACATATTGCAAAGTAGAGATGTTTTATTGATTTGGATTGTTTTTAATTAAAAATCATTTTTTAAATATGCGTCTGTGTACACACAGGAAAAGGTCTGGAAGGATGAGCAGCGGATTGTTGATCAGGCTCTACCCCCCGGCCCCCCCGGGGAGTGGGCTTGGGTAGGAAGCCACAGGAAAATGATCATGGTTTACTGTAGACCAGTCTGCCCTTGATTTTCTTTTCTTTTTTTTAATGAACATGGATTACTTTTATAATTTCAGATTACTTTGTAGTTGACGAATCAAAATCGATACACATTTCTAGTTCTCAGAAATTCCCTAGGAGAGGAAGGGTTAAATGGGAAATGACAAACTCTTCTAAACCCCTGGTGGGGTATCTTACGCTGAATTATGGATTTCCATTTGGTCTCTTGTAATTTTTGGCCACTTAGAGCTCATACGTCTTTTGGACTCTTTTCCAGAGTGTGATTCAGCCCCGCTGGTCACCCCCACACCTCCACCCCCACCGCCGTTCCCTGTCTTGTTTTTCTTCCGATTCCCAGAGCCCCCACGCTAGTCCCGTCTCCCCTTCGCCCCTTCTGACTACTTGAAACATGCGGTCTCTCCTCAGAAGGGTCAGGAATACTCTCTCCCACTCATTTGTCCTTTCCCTGTTGCTTAAAAAAAAATCAAGCGTGTTTATAGTCATCGTTGGTGTTCTGCCTTTCTAAAGTCCCATACAAATGAGGGCCACGTTGGCAAAGCACATGCCAGGATGTCCTGCGGTACGCGGCACCTCCTGGAGCATCTCATGTCATGGCATTTAGGAGTGGCCTCGTGTCTATCTGCAGGCGGTTGGCATAGACTGTGGGTCCTGCGCGCTTGCCCAGCGGTGCTTATGATGTGGGAGACGTCCGAGCCTCCCCACAGCCGCCGCGTTTCCATGGGTGTGTTGTGGCGAATGGCTTTGTCCGTCTTGCTCCCTCTTGGACACATGGGCATTAAAGGTGAGTACATCCTCTCCACACCCCGAGTCTCCGGTTTTCTACTGACACAGGCCTCTTTGGACCATATTGCTGACAACGTGCTACGTCAGCCCAAAACAGTCGCTTTCATTTTGTTCTATGGGATTGTGGTGCCTGTCCCCAAGGGGCTGGGCAGCTGGGGCCCGAGACATGGACATTTCGCTGTAGCCACCCTGGCACACCTTTCCCTGGGCCATCTTCACTGACAGAGAAGTTGCTGTTGGCTGCCAACATCCTTACTCCCCAGCTGTCTCCCTTCTGGCTAGGTCCAGTGGCCGGGAGGGATAGCGTGTAAGTCCTCAGAAATCAAAGGGGCTGAATCTTGCCAAGAGCGATGTTAATAGGAAGCTTGGGAAGAAGGCGTGGCCAGGAGAGTGTGCAGGTGCCGTGGGGCTATTTGCGGCTAAGGCCCAAACTCACTGGAGTCCGCCCTTCACCTTGGTGTCCAGTGACCGTCATCCCTGCGCCAGATAGCTGCGGCTCAGGCTCAGGCCATGGCTGACTGGGGAGACACCGAGGCTTACACACCTGGGGGAGCTGGACTGTGAGGTCCCCTGAAACTGTAATCCGTAAGAAAAGCCCACCTTTTGCTCTGACGACAGGTTTTCTTTCAACATTATTCAGAATGTGTTCTTTTCTGAGATTTTTTTTTTTTCTCCATTTTTGTATTAGATTTTATTTTTTAGGGCAGTTTTAGGGTCATAACAAAATTGAGTGACAGGCTCAGAGATTTCCTGTATAGCCCCTGGCCCCACAGATGTGCAGCCTTCCTCACGATCGGCATCCCCACCAGCGTGGTTAGGGTCGCTGACTGGACTCCGCCAGCTGTCATACCTCCCCGCGGCTCCTGGCCACCAGAGGAGACCTCAGGCAAAGACCACCGGTTCTGAGGTCTCAGTTTATAAGCTTTGCATTCATGAAGCCAAATAATTTCAAGCTATGGGTCTGTTTGGGTTTATACCAACAGCCGTGATTGTGGAACAGTAAGCGGGCTTTCCGCTAACTGGTGTGTGGGGAGGATAGTGTGTTTACATTGCCCCTCCCACACCTTATGGTATGTTTGACAAGCACTTGTGTGATGGGATCTAAGCATGAAGAGAGAGAGTCCCGTGGCGTGAATCCTCGGCTCCATGCTGCAGGGACGGGGGCTGGGTCCGGAGATGTCACCCGGAGCTGATTTTCACCAAGGCTGTGCTGTTCTGTGCCTTCACCTTCCCCTCCACACCCCCAGGGGTGAAAAAAAAAAAAAATTTAAAAGGCAAACTACGTACTAGCGGTACCAAAACGTAGGAAACATATTTTTCAGGGAATTCGATATTTTTAGAAATCATCAAGGTTATTGACAGAAAGGGGGGAAAAAGAACTTCATTAGGCGTCCTTACGTGAACTCTGGTTTATTCTCACTCCTCAGTAAATGTCACTCTGTCACTCATGGAGCTGGCGGCCCTTCAGGGTCTGGAGTTGACAGGGGCCGGACCAGAGGAGGCCCGTCTTTGCCTCACCTCAGTGCCGGCTGCCAGGAAGCAGCGCCGCCCAGTCACCCCTGCGCCGCACACCCAGTGGGTGAGCAGAGAAAGCCCTTTGCACTGAGAGGCGCTGCCTACAATGCCGGGCAGCAAGGAGGCAGAGGCCCCGAAAGGCCTGAGTACCTTTGCCCTAAAGGGAGATTAGTGACCCACGAAAATTGGGAGACCTTCAGGATAAGAAAGACTCACAAAGGATGTTGCTTTGCTTTATTGATCCAGCGAAAAGGCACGGTGGTGTGCGTTTCTGGCGATGGCACGCCCTTTTCCCTCACATAGACACGCAGCCTCCCCAGCTGCGTCCCCTTCGTTGGCACCGAGAGATAAGCACAATAATGATGGAGTTAAGACTGAATATTACAAAGGCTAAAGGAACGATTCGGAGGACTTTTAGTCTATTAACTATATGAGACTTCTTAATAGTTTGGCTTAAGGCAAAAATGATTTTATTCCTGTTTCATCCTCGTTGAGTCAATAATTAACTGAGTTTGATTAAAACCAAATTTTACTAAGTATGAAAACCATCCGGGCTTTTCTCCTTCTGTGTGAAAAACAGTGAGGGCGCTTGTCTCTTAGTCGACGGTGTCCAGCCTGGGGGAGTGAAGCTTCCTGGGATCGCTGTGCTGGGGGCTGGCCAAGCACGGGGCCGGCGGCCAGCCAGACTCGGTTTCCCATCTCCCCTCGCTCCCGCCTGGGGGCAGCACGTCCGTGGCACCGTCTTTCTGGATGGGCCGAGCTCGTGGAGAAGCCCTGGCCGTCTCCTAGCCCCTCTGGGGCAGTCTCTGGTTTGGATCCTCTTGGCCCCTGTTCTGCCTCTTCACCCCTCACCTTCCGTGACCTTTCTCCATGACCGCTGCTGCGGGGAAGGATGCGCGGGGATTTCCTGGGTCTGGTACCCAGCAGAGACGGCAGGTCACGCAGCCCTGCCTCTCGGCCCGTGATGCTCGCTTCGGAAGGGCTGTGTGCCGGGTGGCCCGGAGCTCCTGCGCCAGCGGCCGCCCGCGCACTGCTCCTTACTGTGCATTTGACTTTTTCCCTGCCAGGCTTTGTGTCTCATGGATAAGGACTGGGGTTTGTTTGTGTGATTGTTTGTTTATATTTTTACCTGCGGCTCCAGTATCCAGCACAGGGCTTGACTTTAGCCAATGTAAACTGCATCTATGGACCCAACTTGTGAAAAAAAATAAGGCCGGGGCGACATGGGTCCCTTTGTCTCTGGATGTTGAGGACTTGAACTTCATGCTGTGGGGCCCCTCCCTTCCATTCCATCTCGAGGTGCGATGAATAGGCAATCCCGCTCCTGGCTCACCGGGATTCAGCAGCACCAACTGCTCCTCACCGTTTTGATGCCTCTCTCCTTTGAGTCGTTTAGAAAGGAGGCGGGCAGGGGTTGGTGGTGTGGGGAGGACGTGGGCCGGAACCTGGTTTCTGCGCCCAGGGAAAGAAAAATACAACAAAACAACAAAGCAGAACAACAGGCAGGAATGGTGATGAGCGCACGTGGAGGGCTTTGGCGTGTGGAGCCCGGGTGGGAGCCCACACGGGGCCAAGGGGGACTTTCCAGTGCACAGCTTTGTTAGCCTAGGTCTGCTACCACTTGGAGGCAGGGCAGGACTCACTGTTGTCACGATTGTGCGTGCGGGAGGGGAAAGACGGGTCTCTAAAAAAAATAAAAAGTGTCTGGATTGTGGGTGTCAAGTCTGCGTTCCAGTTGCCAAGATTAAATTAAATCGTCCCCATTGCTGTTCAGTCTTACTCTGCACAAAACAGATCCATCTTTTCTCTACTTCTTTCTTCCTTCATCTTTTTTTTTTTTTCCCCTTTTTAAGCACACTGCACGCTGCCTCCCTGAGTTGGCCATAGTCGCACTTCACCATGTCGTCAAGCGAACTGTGGCAAGATGTGCCAGGCACATGCTGTCAGAACACCTGCTTGACACACCTGAGCATTTCTGTGTGACCGGGGGTGGGCAGAGGACTTGTTGCAATTTACAAAATAGGGGGCTCAGCTTGGGTGTCATCTTGATTATTTCTGATCAGCCTTCCAGCTGGACTAGCTTTTCGGGAACACATGTATGTTTGTGCTGGAAGCCCCAGTAATATCATTTAATCCAAAAGCTTTTTTCTACGATGAATTATTCAGGCAATGTTTTCCAAAATTGCCATTGATCAGTACAGACCCAGAGAGAGAGCATGTACAGCAACGCGTATGCTGGGCCTGCTCGGGGTCGATATTTTCTGGCTCAGAGTAGTTCCAAAAGAGAACGTATTCAAAGCCAGTGTATTTCTTTCTCTGGGCAGTGAGGATGCAGGAACCACACTCAGGTTTGCTAGTGTTGAGCTTGGGTTAAAACCCAGCCAGGGAAGAAGGAGATAGGTATAGCCTTGCCAGGGTGGAGGCAGGGGAAGGCTTTTATCCTTCGCCACTCAACAGTGAAGAATGTTGGGTGAGACCTAGGGTCAGCTGAGCCCTCGTGGTCGAGGATCTGTTAATGCCCACACAATTCTGAACTCTGAACGCAAATGCTGTCCACTAGACACAAACTTCGGGTCTCTCTTTTTTTTTTTTTTTTTTTTAATTTTGGGTTTGGTATCACGAAATGTCTCTTGGGGCAGTGCCAGCCTATTGTGAAAAAGCAGACTAGTTGGTTCAGATGTCTTTGTTTGTGTAAACACTTTGGCGTTATTTGCGAAAGTTGTCCAAGATGACCGCATCCTACCTGCTGGGGCCACACATAGACCCATCTGTGGGGTTTTAGATGTGAACTTGGGAGAAGGGGAAGAAACGGAAAGCAGACTTTCCAGCTTTCTCTGCTCAGTGAATTCTGGCTTTTTCCCCGAATGTCTCCCAGACAGCGGTCCTCAACTTTGGCTGTGCTTTTGGATCACCTGGGGGATTCTTTAGACATAGTGATGCCCCAGGGTAATTAAATCCAGATCTCTGGTGGGTGAGGATGTTGGGTTTTTGGGGTGTCTCAGCTTGACCCAGGGTTCTGGTGTGCTTCTCTGGAATCTGACACCACCCCCTCTCCTTCCTCTCCTTTTTTTCTTTCACACAGGGATGCTTCGGTGTGCACTGGAGCTTGGTGGGGCCTATCGCCCCTAGCCCTCCAGTATCCTTTTCTTAAAAAATCAGCTTTATTGACATATAATGTGCCACGCATACTGTTCCATGTAAACTGTGCGGTTTGCTGTTTTTCAGCATATTCAGGGTTGTACATCCATCACCACAGTCAGTTTCCATTTGTCTAAGAAGATGCGCTGCGCTCCTTTGCCGTCATCCCGATTGTCCCTCCTTCAGTCCTAGGCAGCCATGAATCTATTCTCTGTCTATGGTTTTGCCCATTCTGGACATTTGTCTGCGTGGAATCATGAACTATGTGATACTTCGTTCACTAAGTGAAAGAAGTGTTTTCCTGGTTTATCCCCACTGTAGCCATAGCAGTATTCTGTTTCTTTATATGACTGAATACTATTCCATCGTATGGATATACCACATTTCATGTATCTCTTTAGGAGTTGATGAACATTTGGGTTTTTCTACTTTCTGGCTGTTATGATCAGTGCGGCTGTGAGCATGGGTATCACTGAGCGTGAGGACATCACAGTATCCTTTCATGGCATGTCTTAGCAGCGTCTTATAGCACATCAGGAAAGTATCTTGAAATGTTTTGCATTCAGAACAAATCATTATTAGCAAAGAAGGCAGCTCTGGAAGAGGGGACCAGGGTACTGGGGTGACTTTTCACTCAGCACCTGCTGTATGACCTTGAGCTGTTAATGGTTCAGCTTCTTAGGTGACAAGGGTTTGCAGTGACAGCCCCTGTCCTGGGCCTCCCTGCTTCCAGAGATAGCAAGAGGTAAAATGAGCTGCTCTCTGAGAAAGGAGGGTGCTGCTTGCCTTGATTACTGCGAGGCGTCGGTATTGTTTGTGTGATTAATGAGTCCGCATTTCACATGTTCCCATTTACCGTGTGCCAGCCTCCTGACGACATCGCCTTTCATGTGTTGCTGACCGTTTTTGAGATTTATGAGGCCTAACTCACAGGCACTGTGTGTCTGGATTAAGGGAACCCGAGAATCACTATTTATGTCTGACCCGAGGAAATTCCCTCTAAGCTGCTTATCAGAGGTGCATGCTGAGAGCATGATGGGAAGATGGAGTCTTCAGTCCCCAGGAAAATCTGGAACCTGTCTCATTCCATCTCAGCTCAAGCGACAATAAGCTAACGGACCTTTAGGTCCACCTGTAAGTATCTGCTGACGGTTCCAGTCTTGTAAATTTAGCTTAAAATGTACGTATGCTGCATTTCTGGGTTTTTTTTTTTTTTTTCCTCCTATACTCGAGTTCTTCAGTGTGAAGTTAAAATATAATCCCTTATCATAAAAATAAAAACCTTTAATCTGGGTGATTTAAATAAACTAAATGTGCCTCTGCTTTCACTAACAGCATATTTAAAACACTGTCGGCACACCACATTCTTTGCATTTGTAAAACTGAAAGGAAATTTCCACTTCCTTAAAAATTAGGTCTCTTAAAAAATACTCAGCGAGGTGCCAAGGCTTACAAATGTTTGTGCATCATTTCACCACCAGGGGGCATTGTGGCTTGACTGTCCATTTAAACAGCATGCATTCTATCAGTTTACCCAGAAAATAGAAGGCCTGGGCGTATTTCTGATTCCTTCCAGGAAGAAATCATATCTGGAAGAGAACAGATGTCGATTCCTTTTCCTCACTAGCAAACAGTAGTGTTGTCAAATTTGCTAAACTTAGCCCGTTGAAGATTAACATGCAGTATATAATATGCATGTGCCTAACTGTACAATAAATAGTAAATCACATTTTTATGCTTTCTCTGAACTTGGAAGCTGCAAGTTATTTTTTTTTTTTTTATTCCCTGGGTGTGATGAAATAAATAACATTCAAATACATTTTAAAGATGTCAGTCAGGAAAAAAAAAGAAAAAGCGCTTGGCAACTGTGTTTGATAGATTTCTTTTATGATTAATTCCCCTATTAAGTTTTAATGACTTTAAAGATATAAAGCGAGAAACCACAAAACTAGGCATGCTTAATAAATAACTGAAATACCAGGTGTATAGAAACGCATCTGTGGAAAAATGAAATCATATATTCTCTAGGACATATTAGGAAACAGCTCTTTGGCAAGTCTAGAGAATAAAGTATCCCTGAAGGGGGTTGGGGGGAAGTTTAAGAAGAAGATTGTTTTTCTTAAGAAAATCCTATGAGAAAGGTCCTCTCTAAGATTCGCCTACGTAAATTATTGTGTGAACCAATGGTTATCAGCAAGGTGGTCGTTCTCTTGGAATACATTCCTCCATGTCAGAGTTTTAAGACTCCCTGTACACATTTTCAAGCACAATCCACAGTTTCCTCCTAGAGTTTTCCTTCTGGGCTCGCTGGGCACGGGGGAGCCCGGTGAGGCCTTGCTGGTTGATGAACGCCCCCAAGGACTGACTGCTTCCCGCAGTGGGGGGCGGAGGGACAGTGGGAGAGTAGCACTGTCTGTTCTTTTTACCTCTCGCGCTGTGCCCAGAATTTACGAAATACGACTCGGTCCATCTTCAAAACATCTCTGTGAGCCAGGGAGGCTGGAAGGATGAATTCCAGTTTGCGTGGGAAGCGCAGAGGCGAGGCTGGTCAGAAGCGGACAGACTTGCCCCGTGCACGTGGAACCTCCCCATCAGAGGGCCTGTACGCTCCTGCTTGGGGCCCTCTGTGGCGGGCACAGCTGGTTTATTTACTTTCTAGAACATCTCAACTCGAGTTCATATGCTGAGCAGTTTGGAAATCAAACACACATTCATTAATACAAATAATGACAGGGAAGATTTGCAGGGCCCCCAGAAGAAGAATGCATAAATGTTATGTGGTTTTTATATATGCTTGTGTATATGTTTTTGTGCCCGAAAGAAGATAAATGCTATATTTTATGCAATTCCTTCTCTTCACTAAGGACTGTTACTGTTCCTCAATTTCTCTGAGCCCCCAAAGCACAATAAGTACCTTTTGGAACCCCCTCACACCAGGCAGCTCCCCCTCCCTACCCCTTAGATCTTCAAAGCTAAAGTTCTTTGAAATACACAGAACTTACTTTTGAAAGCTTTTGGCCCATCCCAAATGAATACTGAGCTCCAGCCCCTGATATGCCTGGGGTGAGAAAACAGGGAATATTGTTCTTTTCTGTTTATATTATTTCATACTGAGTTAACACACTTGCCAAGAGTCCAAGGCAGCTCCTGGCTTGACAATGCCTTATTTAACTAGCCTAGTTTCTAGAATAAAGCCAGGGTCCCGCAGGCCCTCTCAGCAGTGTTCAGGTCACTTCTGAGCTGGAAGAGACCAAAGCAAATAAAGCAAATCCATTTCCCCATGAAAATCATCTTACTTCTTTAAGGGCTAGGACACAGACTGGGCCTAGGCAGCCAGAGAGCCTGGTCCAACGCCGGATACCCAGATCCTCCCGGGTTTTGGAGAATTGGAATGCTGGCCTGCAGAGCTCAGTGACCTGCGTCTTGGGGCCAGGCAAACTCACCAACGAATAAGGTTTTCTGCTTGCTCCAAACTCGTGAAATTGCTGGAAAGTCTGGTTACCAAATCCCTCACTCCCAGTCCTGGCCGTATCTCGAGGCGCTCGCTAGCACACGGAGCACGTAGGCTCGAGGCTGGAAGAAACCCCAAGCATTTGGCCAGGAAGAGGCAGCTAGTTCCAGCTGGCCCAAGCACTGTGCTTTAAAAATTACCCAGATGAACTGATTTTGTATAGAGAGTGGGTGGAGAGGACTCCAGGGCCATGGAGGAAGATTCAGCCTTTCTCTCCCTAATCATGAGCGATGTGACTTGGAGGGAGAAGCAGGGGGTTGGCTCAGCAACCCATATTTCCTTGGCTGAGCTCCAGATGAGAGGAATGATCCAGAGAGGAGGGCACGCCATGTCCGGTCAGACCCCCATCCACTGCCGGGCCTTCTGCTGGGCGTCGGGTTTGGTCTGTGCCCAGAAGATAGTCGCTTGGCCCAGCAGGGGCTGCCCGGAGAGGGGGGTGACGGGTCTCATGTTTTGGAGGAGTGGCTTCAGTAGACATCGAAAAAACTTCATCAGAAACAGGAGGCATCCCTCCAAACATAACTTGGCCTCCCCACTCTCCCTGGAGACAGACAGGCCGCGTTCTCCTGGCCCGGTGCCCAAACGCGTTCTTGGCACACACTCCCCCATCCTATATCGCGGCACACACTCCCCCATCCTATATCGCTTGTGCGTCGGAAACGAATCTGGTCAGTGACTTCGCCACTCTATAAAACGAAGAGCAGTGCCCGTGTGCCTGTACCATTTTATTTTCTCTTGAGAAAGGAATTAAAAATGAAAAAGGAAAGAGTCCAAGCACCCTCCTTCATTCTCTCCACCCCCAGGCCGTGCAGCCGGAATCTCCAAACCCAGATGCTCAGGAGCCAGTGAGCCAGCCCAAGGCCCTTTCCCGCTCCTGCCTGGCGCCCGGGGTACTGCAGCGGCCGTGCTAGAGCGTCAGCTCTGCTTCAGCTTCTGTGTTGGGTCACGTTATTCCCCCGGGATCTGCTTTATGCTAAGCCCCACTTCCTTCGGGTCCAGGTGCCTTCCATCCTGTGCTGCTCTTGTAAACAGTAGAGAAGCAAGATCTTTCTAGCAAGGACAACATTATCTCGAATAAAGTGATTGACGTTGATGGTGCTTTTGTATTCAACCAACAGAGAGCAAAAGAAGAAAAGAGTCAGCACCAGTATATTTGGACGGGAGAGAACATGAGTGATTTCTGTGTGTTGACTGTCTCTTTAGAGACAAGATTAACGGTAATATATAAATAAATAAGTAAATATATATATATATAAAATTTTTATTTTTATTTTTATTTTTTTTCCTGGCCAAGCACCATAGATATTCCACATTCGAAATGTAAATTGTGCCTGGAAATACCAATGTTTATTTTAAGCAACTGACTCTCAGGGATAAAAAATAAAAAGGGAAAGAAACAAACTGTGTTACTGACAAGTGATAGGATATTCTATTTTATATCTCAAAGATATTTCACAGCTCTGGCATTTCTAGGGAACACTTTGGGATACTTCTAGTCCGGTTTGTCCATAAAAAGCTGTCTGTGTTGTTACATTTTGAAAATACCTGCAGAGAAGCCCGCAGCATGTCCTGCTAGGTATCTTATCCTTGAGGAAGCAGCACACAACATCAATGTCACCCCCCACCCCCGCCCTGCCCCAGCACCCTTAGAAATGTCTTGGTGCTGCCTCCAGCCACATAAGCACGGCGCTTCCTAATACATGCACACCACTGTTTGGGACTGTTTGAATTATAATGCTGTGGGGGGAGAACGCTGTCTGGCTGCTGTCTCCTCTGCTGATGCTGCTCCCGGATGCCCAGGGAGCTGAGCCTCCTCACCTTGCCTAATAAGGGTTGGGGGGAGCCATCTGAGGTGTCACCTGTTGAGACAATACAAAACGACCCAGCCTTCTAACCGCAGGACGCAGGGACTTGCTCTGCAGAGCAGGGTTGGCTAACTTTGCCTCCACACCAGGGTGTCTGTGTATTTTCCAGGCTCTACACCCGCCCTAGCGTTCATGTCTCCAGTCAGTTTCTGCCTCAGAAACAGCAACAAGATTCAGAGTGTAATAATGTTGCTCATCTCTCCTAAGTACTGCGGAGCTGGACACGCCGTCCCTGTCCTAGGAGCAGAAGACAGGCTGGTGGCCCCGGGCGAGGAGGGAGAACGCAGAGTGTGGAGGCTAGAAGGGAGCCACAGACTCAGGTCGCGCTCTGCTGCCGTTGCAGTGGGACTGGGTCCGCGGGGCTGGTCCCTGGGCTGTGGGTCCCCAGCCAGAAGGGGCGAGTGCTGTTCCCACCGTCTCCTTTGTCTCTGCCAGACCTGCCCGCTCTTCAGGAGCACAGATATTTAATTATCTGTTACATCTCCATCGTGGATCTTTCGACTGTGTTCAAAAGTATCTCCGTTCCTGAGAGAACAAGAGGCTTTCGCCAGCGAGGGCTCTGCTCACAGGTCGTGTGCGTGTGTGTGTGCATGTGTGTGTGTGCTCACGCCTGCGTGCTTGTGCCCACTTGGCACCATTTCCAGTGTGCAGCAAAGCCCTCCCCGCATGTCAGCCCAGGGCCCGGCCATGTGCTGGAGCTGGCAGAAATTTCATGACCCAGTTGTTAAACATGGGCACTCTTACACCTTAAATTACAGAAACTTTCCATTAAACTATAGTCCACAGTTATTAAATACTCAAAGCTTAATACTTCTTGGTCATTTTGCTCCCTTTGACTCTATTCGTGCTCTTGCAGTCACTGAGATCTGCTATATCTCTATGGTGGGAACACTCTGGAATGTGATGCACCTGCACCGCCCTCCCCGGCCCAGCATTCAGCGACTTCTCCGGGGTGGCTTGGAAGCAGCTTTGATTTTTCTTTAGAGCTGGTTGTTAAGCATTTACCAGGTTCACTTCAGTCAGCTGCTCACTTATGAGAGTGCGTGAGGAGTTGTTGAGAAACTCACAGACACGCCGACTCTGGTGCCCGGCACTGGGCCACCAAGACAGCAGTGACTGTCGGTATCGTCTGCACCCGGTCTCCTTTGGAGGGAGCAGGATGTCGTGTACCAGTGCAGCGTGTCCAGTGGCAGACTCGCCCGAGTAATGGGCTGCCCATCGTGCCTAGTGAAAACTGCACATTGATAGTCCAGCGTGTCAGTTTTCAGGGAGCAAAAAATATTTCCTGGCTAGCAAATTGTAGGTGCTCCCCTTTATTTTTATATTTATGGCTTTTTCCACAGCCTGTACAAAAATTGGGGAGAGGCAGGGAATGTTATCATTAGTGTAGTAGTGGCTAGTCATCCTGGTCCCCCTCCCAACCCAAACATCATCTCCAGATACAGTCAGGGGCTGCGTCTGTCCCCTTTAATCAAGCCTTTTCACCTAGTTTCCAGGGATGCCTTCTGCCCAGACACCCTGACTTAACCAATATGGATTCATAATCTTTTGAGGGTTCTAAAGTGATGGGCACCAGAAACATCCCCCTGAATGCAGACAGTGAAGAAGCTGGCATGTGGTGTGCTGAGAAGGACCCAGGGCCTTTGCAGAGCTCAGAGACTCCACAGCCATGTTGACTTTGAAGTTCATTTGTACTTCCCGGAGCCAGGCATTCTATCCCCCAGGCTTGTGGCCCAAGAAATGCCCTGGCCCATCCAAGGAAATGGCTTCAGGGTGATCACAGTCCCTCCCCACTTAAACACCCTCATCCATTTCTTGTTATTCTAGTGGAGTAGTGCATTCAGACAGAGGTTGCCAATAAAGTTTATTGTAGGAGCAAAGTGTCAATATCTGTAGCACCCCCCGCCCAGGGTGCTTGTAATTAAAATGCCACAGATAGTCTGAGAGAGGCATGAAAATTTGATGGCAAATTGATTTCAGGTTCATCTTGAAATTTGTCCTCAGCTGGACTCGATACTCCTGGCAGACGTGGGATGGCTTTTGTCAGGAGGGTCTGCTAGGATGAGACAGAAATGTCTTGATCTGAATATTAAATACAGCACGCTGTTTATGACAGATGATTCGTTTAGTGCTAAAACACACAGCTACTTCTCTTGACACATTCTCCTCCCCTGAATGTGTAAGATGGGATTGCATAGATCCACTTTGCATATGAAAAGAAGTTGCATAAAAATTTGCTGGGCACAAAATATAAAGAGTTTTAGAAACACTGGCTTCAAACACAGGGTATTCTATCCAATATTCTAAACTTAGAAATGCTACTTGCATCTAATTTAAGAAAGCTAGAAAAATAATGGTAATCAAGATAGTGCAATCAACTATCATGGCCTTATAGTGTTTCCTCAGAATCGTGTATTAGAGAAAAGGGGGGAGGGAGCCATATAAGTAAAAAATAAAATCCCAGTATTTAATATAATAAATTGCTGGTTCCTCTAAACTTGCATTTATGCATCACATTATAGAAGCCATTATCCTTATGTATTGTTCATGCAGAAATGCACTATGATGATAATATAATTTTAAAAGTTTATTTGTTTTCAGAATTTAATTTGAAAAAGGTTTGAGGGGGAAAAATAACATGGAGTTTTCAGTGTTTTTAATTTAAAAAATGTGTTGTGCAGTTGAATTAAACCTGTTCAGGAAAACCCATTTCATAATCTGAAATTATTTATTTGGCAATTAATTGTATTTACTTTAGAATTCAAAGCATGACTAGAAATTGGATTTAAAAGAGGAATACTCGTGTGGAGTGCCTTCGTTCATTCACGTAGCAAATGCGTGTCGAGTCCCCTGTGATGTTCAAAGCAAGCTCAGGTGAGAAGATTTCCAGGTGGGACTTGGGGAGACCCACATCCCAAGCCATCATGTCACTGTGGTGTGTGCGGCGTGTAATTAATTTTTGAAACACTGAACTAGCGTTGTGAAAATCTGCCCCAACTAGCCTGAAAATCAGTGAAGGATATGGTATCATTCTTGTTCAAGCGAAATTTTAAAACGAAAACAGAAGCAGTCCGCCTCCCGATGTAGCTGTCCGTTTGGAATCACTTAGCTGGAAATGCATCTTGTTGGATCTCAGGCAGTCGCAAGGACTGAAGCCCATCAGCAGAAAGAGCCCAGCATATGCTCTCAGGTCATCAAAGTCGCTCATTTGCACATTCAGGAGATATTTATGGATCTTTTATTAGGACAGTTTTTATGGCCCAAGATTAAAAGTTAAAGTTAAATAATAAAAGTAATGAAGATGTGCCTTTGGAGGATCCAACCAGTGTGTGTTTTCACCCATTTGTCAAGGCCCCGTGAATTTTGATGATGGCATTAAAAATAAAACAAAACAAAGAACCCCAAAACAAAAGGGATGCCCCCATTGATTTTTGGGAGGAGACAGGTTAGAATGAACAAGTAAATAAAATAACTTAAACTTCAGAGATGCTAATTTATATCTTCTCTGTAACTAGGAGGCTGTTCTTTTCCAACATGGAATTAATTTGTGGCTCCTTTAATATTCTCAGGAAATGCTGTGGGTAACATTTGATAAAAGATTTAATTGTTTGGTCATAGCACCTAAATGCCAAGATAGAGCATCTCCAGCTGTAATAAGTACGTTCCTGGGAGAAGCAATCAGCAAAAAAATAAAAATGCTTCTTGAGCCTCATCTGAGAGTTTGTTTTAGATTCTCAAATATACCTTATTGTGAGGTTGTTCCTTTCAAGCAGAGAGCTTGGTTCCAATTCAAAATAAAGTTTCACCGTATGATGAATCAGTGTTCCAGCAGAGGTTTAAAAAAAATTTTAATGTAGCCTGGCCTTGCACTCGGATCATCTATGAGTTCTACTGATATTTACAGATGCTCAGAGGGACTGAAAAAAGAAGGGTTCTCTGGTCAAAATTATTTCAGAAATGCAGTACTTATCAGAGCCTTTTAAATGCAGGTATGTTTTGTACTTCCCTAAGAAGGGGAAAGAATAGTAGTATTTTCCAAACTTAAATCATGACCACTTATCAGCCTCTTTTTTATTTTGTATTTTATGGGAGAGTCTTAAATGGAACACAGAGGGCGTAGGTGATTTTTTTTTTTTTCCTCCAAACATATTACCACTTAGTGTCTACTTTTCCTTTTTTCTGCATGATCATTTTGTGGGACCAGGCTACTTTGGAACATTTGCCAGCAAACTTGCTTTGCACACAGGAGTCTGTTGTGAGTCCCAGTTCACACAGTATTGTGAAGATGAGTTGTATGACACATTTTCCCCTCTAATATATGTATATATGTATTTTTTTAAATTTTTGTTAATGGAATGACTCGTAATCATCCAGTCCATAGCATCACTAAAGCATTTACAAACACTTTTCTCTATTTACAGGTATCAGACAGAAGGCGTACCTTTCAGAAATAGCAAGCTAGTATGTATTGCAGAGTATTCTAGAAGGAGCTGGTTTCAATAGCTTTACCACTGCACTTGCTCTGACTCTCTTCTTTAGTAATTAGATAATTATGTATAATTAGCACATTAATTATGTGCAGCAGCTGCGGTTGTGTGTGCGCGCGACCACTGCTTGGAAGCAGCTCGTGAGTTCACTATGAGGCGTGGGAAGGCTTTCTCCTTGGCGCGCTTTCACTAGTCTCTCCCATGTGTGGAGGTGAGGAGTGGTGCGGCGAACTGAAGAGTGACAAGGCTGGAATGGCGCTAATCTACTCCCAGCCGCTCTCCTGGGGCTCTAGGCGCTGCTGAGACCATCCTTGTCAGGGAGCATGTGCACCGGGGTACTGCCCCAGGGACTAGAGCATCAGGGCTGTCTGCAGTGTGTGTTGGCAAAGGGCTTGTTATATATATATATATCATTAAATGAAATGAGTGGTTGGAAGAGCAGCATGTACAGGATGGTTTCCTTGCTAAATAAAAATACGGGCACAGAAAATAGATTTACATAAATAATATTTCTCTAAGTTTGCTGCCTGCCTTGCCTCCCTTTTCTTGACTAATATTGATGAGATAGTGATTTCATGGCACTCACTGGGCTGGTCCTGGAAATAGAGCACACAACAAGATGGCCATCGTCTGTGTTTGGGGACTTAGAGGCAATTTAGTCACTTAAAAAAAAAAAAAAAGTTCATATAGTTGACCACTTCCTGAAATGAACTTGCCGCTTTTATAAAGAAAACCGCTCAATTTGTGTGGGAAATTTAAGATGCTATAATTTCATTAAAAGCATAAGGCTAGGTACATAGTAGGAGCTCAATAAACATTTGCTGAATTAAATCTAGTTATGTTTGCATTTGAAAGCAATACTGACATTAACACCAGCTCTTTGTATGTCTGTACCTGTATCTATGTCTGTATGTCTTAATGATTTATTTGGCCTATCTTCATTTCCCTGGAAGTGCCCCAAGGAGGGATGGCCTGTGGACTTCCCCCAAACACCTCTGTTGACACCATGAAGGCTCCATTTATCCATCTCTGGCCAGACAGCCCCCCCCACCCCCGCTTCAGTGCGCAGTTGAGACAGAAGGCTTCCACCCGCCTGATGACATCATGGTGTCTCCCCCGCCTCCCCACCCAGCTCCCTACACCACCTGCCTGCGCACCCGCTGGGCCCCTCCCTGCCACACCAAGCCTGTGTGCTCAGCTCTGCAGCAGCGGAGTCTTCTGTCAAGGTGGCTTTTTAGAGGGCAGACTGTCCTCTTCAGGGAAACCAACACATTCACTTCAGGGGGGAAAAAAAAGGAAGGAAGGAAGAAAGAAAAAGTAAAAAGAAATAAAACTCCAATATTGGCATCCCAGCAAAATAAAAAGATGGTGAACCATCTTTGGCCAGCAGGAAATTCAGGAAAGTTTTGCTCTTACCGGTTTCTCTTTCCGCCTCTCTCTCCTCTTTCTTCTCCCCTCTACCTTCCTCCCTCTTTTCTTGCTCACCCTTTTAATTTCTTAAAAAATTAAATGATACCATGTGCTCACCACAGTGAATGACACCATGCAAACGAATAGCAAGAAGTAAAATGCATGCTATCCCCCTTTCTTCCTGCAGTCCCTAAGCTGTCCCCACAGCCCACTGACCACGGCTGACAGCCCACCAAGAGCCCCTGACCCCTTTCTCTAAGCTCTTCCGTCCTTAAAGGGACATCTGTGGCAAGTGTAGGGAAGGTTTTCTATTTGCCTTTACAAGAATGCTTCCCTGTTTATGCACCACACACTGCTCCTTGCTTATCTCCCTGACCAGTACATCAGGACGTCCCTCCAGGTCAGTAGATAAAGAGCTAACTCATTCTTCTAATAGCTGCATAATATTCCATGGTGTGGATTTTCCATGATTTATTGCAATTGGACTTCCATCTGCTTTGCATTCTTCTGTTCGTAGCTTTCTGGACATTTGGAAGTATTTTAGAAAATTGACATCATCTCTGTAAATGTACACACTCAAATTCCCTCTAGAATATCTGGATATGGAGACCTTCCTGCACGCTTGGCTTGTATGTGCACTTGTGTTCCCCAAACATCCTTCTCTGGTGTACTATCTCCACGTGTCACCTCCCCAGATTCCTCCGTGCCCTTCCTCCATGCCTGCAGAATAGATATTTTTTGCACAGGCTAAAGTCCAGCCGAAAGAGTCCTTATTTAGCATAATTTAAACATGAGGGTTTTCTAATGCTACTTCCATTTAAATAATTCAGAAATCCGTTGCAAGGTGTCTGGATGCTCTGGGAAGAGAGCTGTTAATGGATACATCATCGAGGCTGAAGACAAACTGTGTTCTTCTCTCTGCAGTTGAGAAGTATAAGGAAAAGATCAAGATTAACATTGTCAGGATTGGTGTTATGTCATCGGAGTTACCTGCTGGCTCCTTTCCGGAGGCATGGGTCTAATTTCAGAGAAATTATTTTCACCCCTCTTTAGGAATGGTTTTTGAGTGGTTTTAATTTTAATTGCGTTATTTGTTTGCTTTATGTATTGTTAAAAGTTTTATGAAAAAGTCCTACGTACGTTTCTTATTTATGAAATCAGGGCAACCATCCTTCAAATCTGAAGCATAGATCTCAGAATATTAAAATCTTGGACTGCATTTACAGCAGCAGGAATGATTCTTCTGAAATTGACATATCAAGGGGCTTCTCATCTATTATTAAATTACCTTTTCCTCAAACAAAATATTTATCACATGTAACTTGATACCCAAATTCCTTTACTTGCTCAACTAGAAGCTATGATACAAACACACACACACACACACACACACACACACACACACACCCCTACCTTTATTCTTGTATTCTTGGTTTCCTACTGTATTTTAACATTTTAAGCATCCACAGAAAAGTAATGGAATGAGCAGTAGAAAATCACCAGAATTGAAATTATTTCCAGCTATGTTTAAATATGAATGTCTTGTTCGACTCTTAGCATATGTATTCATGGTTGTGTGATATCGTTATGTCATTGCAGTGAATGCCTGCTGAATTATGTGGGATCCAGCGGGGGGACAAATGGATTTGAATTCTGTAACTGTCATGCTGTGGTCCAAAGAGGACGGAAACTGAAATATCCCCCTGCATGAGCACATCTGTCAAGCGTCCTCAGCGCTCCGTGTGTTTCTTGTCTGTTGGAAGTGGAGGTGGTGTGGCTGGAGACGCCTTTGCGCTGAGTATGTGTTGTAACAGGTGTTAAAAGGCAAACCCAAGTCATGTTATGGTTTGCTTAATTTGCTCGGGGTTTGCTTTACTTTGGATTAAGAACAATGTTGTGTCACTTTTTTTTTTTTTTCCACTTCTCGTTCTGAGTGCCTAACTTTAAATGAGTGACTAGGATACCTTATTATTTAGTCTTAACTTTATTAGTGAGTGAGAGCATATTATGTGCGGAGCTCGGAGACGTGGTGAAAAGAGAAGGAAAGGTCTGGAGTTTGAATCCAGATGCCTTCCTTACTAGCTGTATGCCCTTGAGCCAGGTAATTAGACTTCCCTCAGGTTGCCTGGGAACAGAAAATAATATATATTTTCCAATATTCTTGTATGATTCACATGTAATATAAATACAGGGTCTAGCAAGTGCCCGTTACATAGGAGCTTAATATGTGATTCGTTGGCAGTGCTGTTTTTGCTGTTGTTACTAGGACTCATGTTATCTGTATATAAAACACAGTTCCTTCGGAGCAAGTTTTCCATTTTTACAGAGTGGAAATATCATTTTAGTATTAGCAACATATGTTTACTGAGCCTCTAGATTTCATTTATCTAAGAAATGTTTATTGAATGCCCACTGTGTGCCAGGCACCACGCCAAGCCCCTTGGGGGATAGTAGCCAGCTTCAGCTGGCAAGTCCCATCTTGGTGGGGGCACTTTGTAGAGGAGTGGAGACAGATGAGCACTGGCCCAGGAGAAGGATTCTGGTCAAAGGATGAGCGTGTTCCCGCCTTCAGAGAGGTGCCCAGCTTGCAAGCTCCACAGGGCTTCAGCTTCAGGGCAAGCCTGCTCTTAGCAGGTGGGGGGAGGGGTTCCCCAGCTTCACCGTGAACAGTAGATTCTTCTGCCTTGATCTGTGCCCTGTGATTCCTACCTTGGTCCTTGGTGTGGCAAGAGGTGGCTTCTGCAGTGCAGAGCATCAGATGGCAATGCGATCACTGTTTGCTGTGTGAGTTTCTCACCACTCAGCCAACAGGTTAAGTCTGATTTTTCACTTGTTGTCTTTCCACTTAAATCTCACCAGTTAGATTATAGCTATGATTGTTGTCTTTGATGCAGGGCTCCCCTCTCTGCTAATTAGCTGTGTGGCTCTTGTGCCTCCATTGTCTCATCTGTATAATGGGGATCACATTGTAACTGACCTCACCAAATTATAAGGATTACAAGCTTTAATCATTAAAAAGCTTCTACAACTCTAGGGTGTCATGAGGTCTACATGACTCTGTTATAGCTCTTATTTTTGGTAGTTAAGTGCCTTGTTCTGCCAATATTCAACCTCAGATTAGTCATTTTTATCATTTTTTGCCTTTACTCCACTCTGTCATTCCCCTCACCACCAAACCCTCTGCTAGGTAAGGCAAAACACATTAACCATCTCATATACATCTTCCAGATTTTTAATCTTATATTTTATCTGTATCCTACATATGGATACACACACACATATATATACACATGGATGCATATTTGAGGTTTTTTGAGATATCATCTTTTTGGTGGTTTTGCTTGATGACACATGGGCTCCTTCTTTGCGTGCTGTTCTGTATCCTTTTCTCGTCCAGTTATAGCATGGTATTCCGTGATGCAGGCATACCATCATTCATGTAGTCCTTCCCCATACTGAAGGTATTAAAGGACATTCATTTGGATTCCAGAGGTTTCTGCCGGCACTCCTGCCTGGCCTCAGATAGGGAGACAATAAGCATCTTTGTTCATATGTCAGACTGATGCTTTTATTTCTGTGGGATAGATTCCCATGTGTGGGATTGCTGGGCCAGACTCTACATTTGTAAAATGGATTTTTATCAATCTAATGGATTGTGCTGAAGAGAGCCAAAATCTTGATAGAAACAGTCAACTTAGAGCAAATTTTTTAGATGTAAAAGTGGATGGTAATTAAGAGAACACACATTAAAAAGAGTCATTTGACCAACATATCACAGTATTAATTGATTTTAATGTCTGGAAGACTTTTGATTCCAATACTGAAGATGAAGAAGCAGGTAGAAACCCCACCGGTTATGTATACATATTTTGCAAGCAGTATTAGAGCATGGCTGGCTGACCTCTGCTCATATTTTGGCAGAACAGAAGTTTTTCATGGAGGGAACTGGTTGGTGATGTGTAGGAGAGGCAGAGCTCTTTAACAAGGCACAACTCAAGTTCACGTTCTGGCACTATCTATGGGCTGAGTAAAATGGGGCAAATCACTGAGTGTTTAGACCTTTAAAAAAAAATGGGCTGGGTTCTTCTTGTACCACAAGGCTGTCATGCAGGTTAGTAAATTAAATGTGTTAATATATATGACACAAATTCTGAATATATTAACCCAAAGAATGGGAGTCCTCATACTGGTTTTCAGATTATGTTGGTGGTGTTTCAAGTGTTTTTGTTTTTGTTTTTTCTTTGCTGGTTTTAAAGAGTTCTCAAAGTTTTAGGTAGTATTTAGTCAATGCTTTAAGGAAAAAAACCCCACTTTTTAAAATATACTAAATATACTAAACTCACCTGAAAATGCAATTTACCCTGAATTCTACATCTGTGAATAGTGGGGTGTGTGTGTGTGTGTGTGTGTTGTTTGTAGGGTATGTGGATATTTGTGTTTTATTGATTTGTATATAATTTCAGTATTGGGGAGGGAAAAGCGAGCATTTGAGACTCACCAAAAATTCTGCAAACTTTCCAGAACCTGAGGTGCGGAAAGGTTAAGTCCTTTGTCAGGGAGTAGCTTTGTAAGGAGTAGCGGACTGGCTATGGCTGTGCATTTCTGAAGCCCGCGTTCTTTCCACACAGATGAGACCTCAGAGGAGAAGGGAAGAGAGAAGTCCTTTTTCAATATTCAGAAGTTGGTTTGAGATTTAGTCAGGCTTGGCATGCTTTCTTTGGTAAAAGAAGTAGATTCGCGAGACCTGGAAGGAGTTGATAAATGAGGGTTAGAGCTCCAGCAACCAAAGTCTAGTTAAATCCAGACCTCATTCTGGTTAATTAAAGGTTCACTCTGTGTTACAGAAAAACAAAACACTTACACTTTGAGGGTCTCTTAGACCTAGATTCTTGCCACCTGTCCCCCATATTCACATTTCTAGAAGTTTACTTCTGTGTGTGGAATGGCAGTAACTCACCCACCCCCTGAGCTCTGCCTGCAATTTCTTCTTCTCCTCCGATGTCACTCCTCTTTGCCTTCTTCAGAAGCTATTATATGACCTCCAGATCTCTCTTTGACTCCCTGTATTACCATTAGAAGACATCTACACTGGGAAATCGCTCAGTTCCTGTTTTTGATTAATATTTTATCAGCCGCAAGAGGAAATGGTATTCTATAGCAACACTAATAAGTAATTGAGCAGATGAGATGCTCCTGCTCGCTTTGGTAAAAATACAGGCAAGGTTACAAGTGAAGAGCTCAGGATAATAAAGTCAGGTGTCTGAATCGAATATCTGATAGGGTTAAAATCGAACACTGGCATGGGCAGAAATCAAGCATAACATCCCGTTTCGAGCAGTGGCTTGCTGATCTGTATTAATTGACTACAGCAGTAATAATGCTAATAATAATAATGCTAATAATAGTAATTACTGCCCACATTGAAGCCACCTATCTAAACCACACGGCCTCTGACTTGCTCATGTTTGTAGTATTTAATATGTGCTACCATGTATAAGTTCAAGGTTATTAAGTGGGCAGCTGTAGACTGTGTACATGGTAACAGCCAGCAAACACTGTGAATTCCACTCAACCCCTGTATTCAGAGGGCTCTATGAGAGAGGAAGTAGCGTAGCCATCAGTAATAATACCATCCGGTAATTACCGAATCATAAATGTTTGGGGAGCTGAGGTCACAGCTTAGTAGCAACTCTTGTCTGCCCTTGTGCATTTTAAGCACTTGTATTCTATATCCTGGTGGTAGTATTTTAATTCCCACTGGACAGTCTGAATGGAGGGGGGTGAAAGGGGGTTATTCTTGCATAATTATTTTTCTTCATCATGGATGAAAAAGCTTTTTGTTTTTCATAATGTGGTGGCCTTCAGTCAATGGAAATAATTTTGGCACATCATAGTCGGGCTTCCTTGTAGAAATAATCCTCCATACATGTTGTCCAGTGCGGGGTGTCTGACTTATGAGAACCTGACCCGGGGCATCTGGAAGCATCTGCAGGCACACTCCCTGCAGGAGGCCAGGCTCTAGGCCGAGGCCCAGAACACAGCCAGGAGCCCGAGCTCTAGGGAAGGACACTGCAGGTAAGAACACAGCCCTGCTTTAAGAAATACCAGTGGAATTTCTTTTTTTTTTTCTTTCCTTGAGTATTTTATTAACATTTGCTACCGTCCTCAAGCACAATTCACTTAGGTTTGTATTTCTTGTGTTTCACGCGGGAACTTTCATTAAATTGTGGCAATTCCAATTTGTGTGGTTATCAAGTCAACATCAAATAATGTGAACCATGTTTTAGCGTGTAAACCTCACTTTGTAAATCTCAAATACATTTGGGTTGATTCCCTTCTTTGTGCTTCCTTCTTTTTATAAAGTTACCCTTTTTTATTGCTCAGGTGCTGTTATTGTTGGTTTTTAAGGGAAATTGTCATAATACACTTGCCATGGGAACTAGATGTTATGGACAATGCAGCTGTCTTCAATGCTCTTTTTTTGTTATTGTTTAAAATTATTTTCCACCAGGCACTTCCTTCTCAATCTCTCTTCATTATAACCCAACTTAATTACTAAGATTTAATTGATTCTGCTTTGTCTCTTAACTAATGGATTATTAATGTTTTAATAAATACTATTTAACATATATTAATAGAGGTTAAAATATGTGGATTATCTAATTTCTTTTGACAATACATATTTTTTAGAAAGCCAAACAGAAAATATTTGCCTGCAAGAAAGAGTTCTTATTTTATAGTCCGGTTTGAACAGCAAAAGTCTTTGCAGCCTTCAGTGCATTTTATAGGGGGCATTGATAAAAGGCCAACTTGTTCTCTCTCTCTCTCTCTTTTTAAAAAAGATTTATTTATCTAATTTAGGGGGGAGGGGCAGAGGGAGAGAGAAACAGAGACAGAGACAGAGAGACATCTTTAAGCAGACTCCCTGCTGAGCCCAGAGCCCCATGGGAGTCTTGATTCCATGACTTTATAAGGTCATCACTTGAGCTGAAATGAAAAGTTGGGTGCTTAATTGATTGAGCCACCCATATTTTCTCTCTTTTTAAGCAATCTTCTCCACCCCTGGGACCCAAGAGGGAGTGAGGGCTGTGGTGTGCAGAGCGAACTTTCCACTGCCTGGAGCCTGCCACTGGCAGCAGAGGCTGCATCTTAGAGCTCCTTCCTCTGCTTCTCTCCCAGTCTGTCCCCGGTTGTGTTGACTCTGACTCAGGGTGTCCGGGCCTGAAAACGGCCAGAATTTTCGGGAAAATGAGCATTGCTTTAAGGAAAGGGTCTGAAGATGAAAACACAGTTCTTTCCCTTCCAGATGGAGATATAAAAATCACATAAGCAGGATTTATCATTTGATTGGAACATTATATTTTATGGTCGTAAAACACATGTATCATCTGATCTGACTCTGATATCCAGGAAAGGGTTCTGACTTTTGCAATTTTGATGAAAGACTTCCCACAACAGTATTTTGGTGCATCCATGACCCTGGGCATTCACATGTTCTTCTGGGGCTATGCTGGAACAGAGGAGTAGGACCAGAGCACCAATCCTGGAAGGTGGTGGGGGTGGAGGGAAAGAGAAGCAGGAGCAAGAACTCATTGGGGGGCCAAGGAGGGCTCCTGCTCATTGCTTCAGGCCCCTGCTGATGTGATGGCCTTGAGGGTGCTGGTGGTTCTGGATCCTTCCACCAGGAAGCATGGTCACACCGAGCCATCTTTCCCTGACTGTTGTGAACAGGACAGCGGTACAGGGGCTCTAATGCAAGTGACGCACTGAAACAGGAAAGGTCCCACCAAGACTATTTAATATGCCAAACACAGTGCAGAGTGGAAATGTGAGCATCCTGCAAGGGGCAGGGAAGCTAATCCCCTTTTGTGGGCCCACCACTCTAATGTTGGGAGGGACAGGTGTACCCCAAACAGTCACAGCCTCCATTGTGGGACATATTTAGGACCTGGATTAGGGTGAACAAGAGTCTTTCTCCTTTACCAGCTCAGTTCACTGTATTCCTGCCAGCCCAGGGCTGGGGAAGGCTGCAGCCTTTCATGACCTCTGACTGTTCCTACATCCATGCCTGAGCCCTCACCAGGAGTGCAGGGCAGCAGAGAAATGCAGGTGTCCTTGCTGAGGATCCTGCGTTGGGGGTGACCATGGTCTCCAGCTAAGGGCTGGGTGGGAAGGGCTGGCCTGGCCCAAGGTGCCGGTGGGCAGAGAGCTGGTGGCTGAATTCATACGAGTTTGGGAGGGTTGGGGCTGGGGCAGACACACACCTGAGCCAAGACTTCAGGCCCCAAGTGCATGCTCCAGTGTCCCACTATACTTCCCTTACAGAGTACAAAGGCAGTTATAAAGTTTAAAAAATTGCAATATAGTGAATGCCACGTTCTGAACTTACTTTTGGGGCCCTGTGCCACTGCACTGGCCCTGGATCCCGGGAAAGCTCACTTCCATACAGTGCTAATCGGCAAATTAACAGCTTCCAGAAGGCCAGATCATAAGCTTGGGATTTTAATGAAAAAGCTTTTGATAAAGAATATAATACATGGCCTCTTCCTATTTCAAAGTGAATTTGAAGCAAATCAAAACCCGAACTCCTGCTCTGGGTGAGGTTCACTTATAAACAATGGTCAAAACACATGGAGAGTAGATGCTTTCAATGGGTGCAGCTTATGATATGTAAATTATACTTCCACAAAGTTGATTTAAGAAAAAAACATACCCAGCTGTATAGGAACAATAGCGTGGGGTGCTGAAGGTCGCATCGAGCCCGCGGGAGCGGCGCCCTTTGCCTTTGTGCCCCCAGACGGAGCGGCTGTTCCTGTGTTTATGCGACATGCCCGTCCGCTGTCCGCCTGTCAGCACGCGGGGCCTTCAAAAATACAGTAGTACATCGGATCTTTGTAATAACCGGTGCAGGCAGGTTCTTCATCAGATTGGGTTTGCTTGCCAGAGGACCTTTGGCCATGTGTTGGGACACTTGTGGTTGTTACTTGGGGCTGGGGGGCGCTGGAGGGAAGGTGCCCCTGGGCAGCCGGTGGGCGGAGGCCAGGGCTGCGGTTGAACTTGCTGCTCGTCCCAGGGCCGCCCCACCACAAAATGCCAGCAGAGCCAAGGCTGAGAAACTCCTCTGTGTCCCCCTGCATCACCCTGTGAAGGAGTCAAGGTGGCTATGTCCTGGGACGAGGGACTGGGAGAGGTGGAGATGTTAAGGCAGCCCACTGCCGTTTTAACCTTGTTTACCAGGCGTAATTAGCAAGAATTAACTGCAGAAGATTGCTCTGGCTGATGCCTACCTAGAAAGCACTCTTATTCAAGGTGCTAATTAGAGTATTTTGTTGCCAGTAAAAACAAGAGTCAGATTTCATGATTGATTCATGATCATTTTAAAATTAATGCTGCTATTATCATACAAAGTAGTGGTAAGTGGAGGTAAGAGAGTTTTTGCTTTGGGATACTAAGTCAACATTACAGTAAACACACCGCAAACCCATTTATCTCAGGCTTAATGCTTTGTTGTTTCTTCTAAGCACTTCTTTGGTGCCTTTGGGCTTTTTAACATTCTTTGGCAGTTGTAATTTATTAATTGATTTTTAAATTTGGCTTGTGAAAATGAACTTTAGTTAGGGGTTTGAGGAGAATGGAAAGGCCTGCCTGCGTTTCGTGGCCGGTTCTCCGCGTTCAGCGTTAGGGAGCAGGAGAAGCCCTCCCGGGGTTGGGATGGAGGCTGCCACTCCCAGCGTCCTCCTGTCAGGGGCCTGGAGGCAGCTGCTCAGGAAGAGCCTTTCCGTTATCTGAGTTCTAATAAAAGTCAGTGATGTGAAGTGGCCTCTCTTTGAACATGCGCTAACATAGCCTCATAGAGGACAGCGCTCCTATTAGACTATGTGGCTGGGGTTCTAGGTATATTTTGTTTTGGTTTGGTTTTATATTCTGTTTGCTTGGTTTTTCTTGCTGTTGTTTGACTTTTGTTGTTGCTGTGTTTCGGCAGTGTGTTGGCATCTTCCCAGAACGGTTTTAAGTATATACTGTAAAATACTTGGGATCATAAAGGCCATCAGTTATTCTTAAATATAGTTCTGTGACCCCAGGGCATATATTGAAGCAAAACCAACATGAGATGCTAATCGCAGCTTTAGGAATCTCACTCTCTTAAGAGTTCTGGGGCTGTTCCCATGTTGTTATCTGAATTTCTTCCCCCTGTGAAATTCAGCCTGATGAGCTCCGCATCCTGCTGCTGAAACAGATAGAGATAATCATCATTTTAATAGTGTTGAATGCTTATAATACGCTAGTAGCTGTGCTAAACATTTTGGAGCACACTATCTCATTTAATCTGCACACCTCTTTTCGGTAGGTGATGCTCAATTTGGCAGGTAGGGAAACAGGCGCAGAGAAATGTCACTCACATTCCACTTTTGGAACTGCAGTCTTAATCCCCTCACAATTAATGGCCCCCATTTCATTAACGCTGATTACATTTCAATTTGGCGTGGTTCTTTGGAGTTGTTTATATCTTATGAATCTTGGCATCTGTTTGGTGGAGAAACTTCCTAGATTCTCACAATGCTGTTAGCCAGAAATTAGGCAAAGTGAAACAAAGATCTCAGTTTGGCGTCCCAGCCTCAATGTACACTGGGACATTCAGCAATCCGGGAATTTGCCTTGAGGGACGGTAGAGCCAGGACAGCATTATCACGCGCCGAGATGGAGAAGTTCATGGGTGTTTTCATCTTGTTTTTCTTTATGATGAGAAGGAAGGGAGGGAAGCCCTTTTCTAGACCTCCCTTAGGTCAGGATGGTTCCATTGTTCAAATCCTGCAGCCTGTTTGTTTAAAACAATTGTACAATAAAAATGTGATTATTAATATTACTGTCTTATCTGATACATCATTATCTTACCCCAAGAATTATTGTTTCTCTTTTGCTACCAGTTCTTTGAATTTTTCCCAAATGGATGAAGTTGGATAATCAGAGACAAATTGCTTAAGCCTGCCAATTAAAGTAACTTTGTCAGTCTCTTATTGTGCAGACCTCTCTGCTCTGATTAACTCTCCTGGCAAAATCAACTAATGGATTTCAGTTTAGATTTCCACAAATAGGTAGGTGTTGCTTTGGACAAAATTACCAGCAGAATATATGTGAATGTTTAGTAGCTGATTGCAAAAGGACATTGTATAGCTCTTCAGATCCCTGATGGTACTGCTGTACATTTTTGTGTTTTCAAAACATTGTCCTTTCTTCAAGCAAAGGAAGCCTGGTCGAAATAATGTATTGATGTATCAGCCGCTCAGACCCCACATCAGCAGAGGAAAGAGCATTTTACAGAAGTTACCACAGATAACAATAGACCAGATCTATGTTAGTGGTCAGTCAAGGAGTGCTAGAATTTTTCTGTGACTAAACCTAACCAGAGAAGTTTCTTAAGGTTATTTAGTTAGAGAAGAAAGTGTGTGAAGTGTGGTGCCCAGCACAGTATTATAAATGGTGGGTATACACAGTAAACACTGAAGATATGCTTGCAAATGCGATCAAATGAATACATGCTAATCAAAAGATTACTTAAAAGTGCAGAGAGTATCAGTCAGAATCCTCTCTCACCCACCCACCTCCCTTTCCTTGGACCCTGGCAGTGTCTGTTAAACTTGGATGTAAATCAGGGTCATAGTCCTGTAGAGGTGCTTATTAGAGATGCAGATTTTTCCATTCTACTGGGGGATCTTTTGAGTCAAAATCCCTGGGCTTGGGATTTAGCAGGCTACTTTTCCAGATCTCACCAGGTGATTCGGAGGCCTTGCTGAGTTTGGGAGGAACTGTTCTCTGAAATAAAACTTGGGAAAACAAGAGGTATTCCATGTAGATGGCTCCATGAAGACATGGGTGAGCAGTCAGTCCAAGTGCATATCCTGGCTCAGCCTGTTTCATTTTCTTGAGAGGATATTGATGTCACTCTCTTTATCTGATTGCCAAGTGCTCAGGAGTCCTGCCCTGATTTGGCAACAGAGTATCCTCACCAGCGGTTCTTGCCAGGGGCTTTAACTTCAGGTCCCTGCTTTCCGACTTTGATCAGACATTTGCTTTACTCAGCAAAGAAGCCTCCCATCCCTTTTTGTATCCTCAAATTTATCTTCAGAATAGACACACCACCAGGATGCAGAAACCCCAAGCCACATGGTTTGGGCTCAGAACTGGTTGTCATTATTCCATCTACACTGCATGGAGAACGAGCCGGGCGTTTTCTCTGGCAGCCTGTTGGTTTCTTGGGGTCGGTGAGCACACGTTTCTGGGCTGAGGGTGAAACCAGGTGACCCCAGTGACTGGGAACTGGAAGCCAGTGACCCTACATTTGGCCCTCACCCCCTTTTGAAAGAGGGCTCTGTCCTTATCATGCACATTGGTACCTGGGATTCCAAATGAATCAGTAGCACAGCAATTGCATTTTCTTGTAGATTTTCCAAGGTGAGCTTGAGTGTTTGAAAGAGTTCTGGTGGGAGAGACTGCAAGGTGTAATCATGGATCCTTCTGAATGACAGAGCTGTGGTTCTTCTACTGCTTGGAAGTTGTCTCTGTCTGTATTTTCCTCAGATCTAACACCACCTCATCCTTGGGTCTCAGCTTACACGTTATTCCTCCAGAAAGCCTTCCCTGGTCTTGGAGGACTAAGTTGGGTGCTTATCCTGAATGTTCCTGCAGAAGTTTCTAGATCCCCATTGCTCTTAGCATGTCTGATCATCATGTTTGTCTACATGTCTGTTTTCTCCAGGAGCCCATGAGAGGAGGTGTGCTTTGGACTCCCAGTCTAAGGTCAAATACAAAATAATAACCCTGTTAGTTTTTTCCAAAATTAAGAGGTGAATGCCGAAGAGATTTCTTAGAAAGATGGACGTAAGCCAGTGTTATAATTCAAGTCATACTGGGAAAAATGAATATTAGAATCGTTGAATCCCTGAGTTAAAAATAAATTTAGACAAAAAGAAAGAAATTTAGAATTATCTGGATGTTTTTTTATCTGCAGTGTGGATATCTTAGAAACACTGGCTATTTACCATTGGGCAAGAGGCTTTTTCTCTCTGAGACTCCTTCAGTATCAAAAATGAAAAATCCTCAGGATTAAATCAACCATTCAGAACAAATGGGCTCGCACAGCACCTGGCACAATCTAGGTGCTCAATAAAGGCTAGCTGGTCTTTCTTATTGTAAACCTGGTTTATGTTTTTTAAATCCTGACAGCTTGTTGACACAACCGACTGAAAGCCATCAAGAGACTCATGGTGAAAGGCAATGATAATAATTCTCAGGAAACCCAATTTTGATGTAGATGTCCAACAACATCTAATTTCTACCATTTAAAAAAAAAAAAAACAAAACCACAATTTTGAAAATGAGGGTTTTGGCATGACTGGACCCAAGGGTGGAAGAGCACATGACCAATGCCCCCCCCCCCACAAAGGCATCCTGGAACCTTAGGAGGAAGTGCAACTACTTCCACTACATGGACGCCGGTTATCTCTACCCTTTGGTCTACATAGTAATTAACTCGGGAGTGCCTGGGTGGCTCAGTTGGTTAAGTGTCCCACTCTTGATCTGGGCTTAGGCCATGATCTCAGGGTCATGAGTTCGAGCCCCGTGTCAAGCTCCTACTCTGCAGTGAATCTGCATGATATTCTCTCTCTCCATTTCCCTCTGCCCCTTCCCCTTCTCACATACTCTCTAAATAAATAAATAAATAAAATCTAAAAGATAAATAGTGATTATCTCAAAATCAAGTGTTTGGGAGAATGCCCTGCAATGGTGTTTTATGCTGTGACTGTAGACAGACACTCTCAGGTTACTGTCGACTAGGAGAAGTTGCAAAGCTCATTTACGTTTCGTTCCCTCTCTCTCTGCCTGCATTGAGAGCTTGTCCCCGAGCAGAGGCTGCTGACGACAGAGTCTGCTCAGGGAGATAACACCACCTGCTAATTCTGCCTTTGCCGTCTGGGTCTGGGTGATCAGTGTTGGGGACCACGTCTGGACCAGGTCCCCCATGGCCCCTTCCTGAGTTTGACAGATGGATGATACGGGGAATTACTTCCTGCTCTATCTTTCTTTGTCTTCTTCTACAGCTCACTGCTCACTTGTATTGTTTGGAAGCTAACTGTAGGACTCCATCTGTCTCCAAAGAGGAGTCAGGACAGAAATGCGGTGCGCAGAGTGTGCTGGGGCTCTTTCGTGTTTACCTGCCCTCACCGCGCCTCGAAACCCAGAGCATGAGGAAGCCTTAACAGGCCCTCAGAAACGAGACTTCATTTGGGTCTGATGCCACAGACGTTTGAATCACTTTTGCAGAGAAGGCCTACCCTGGTGGCATCTGCTGATTGTTGTTCAGTAAAGAAGGTTTAAAGTCATCTCTTCTGCCCTGAAATTGTTAAGTGTATGGACTCCATTACAGAGTGCCTTCGGCAGTTCTGACCCGCTGGTTCCTTCGGGAGCCATGGCAGCGAGAGAACCAGACCAGGCAGGGGCTGGAGAGAGTCCGTCTCTACCGCTTTCCAGGGGTGTGACCTCGAGCAAGGAGTTCATGGAGGTGGGGCTGATCCGGAGAGTGGGTCGGGTCAGGCAGTCCTGCAGGGAGAGTGGCTCGCAGCTGCCAGGTGAGCGCTGAGCATCTGGCAGTGTGAGCGCTCTGTCCCCGTGCTGGCAGCAGTGGCAGTGGGCGCCCCAGTGAAGTCGCCCCAAGTTTAGAGCTAATGCTTACCAAGTGCCTACCACCATGCCTCATATACATGAGGCGCCCATGAATGCTGGCTAGCATTAATATAATATGAAGTTTAAACACAGGCTGCGTGACCTAAAATGTTGTTTTGTTGTTTTTAGAGAATGTTTTCTCCCAGGGTCTATGCGTGCACTTGGAAATGTCGTTGGGTATGATTTGCACCATTCTCCCTTCTACCCCATCTAAATTACGTTTCTAGTTTACATGTCTTACCTGCCGTGGAACTGTGTGTTTTGCCCAGTGGTTGATTTCAGGCTCTGAGGTTCTCAGCCAGATGAGTTCATGATGACTGAATCCTTCCAGAGCAAGGGTGGTCCATTCCAAGGGATGGAGCTGTCCCCGCGGGGCCATGTTGCTGCCTGGTCGTGGAGGTCGTGGCCTTTTGTCATGTGAGGAATTGGCCTCCCAGCTGACCTTCCAGTGCAGCTTTGCCCACTGGGCCGTGGGAGCACGACCTGCTTCAGGCTTGCTCTGTTTCTCTTCCCTTCCAGCAGCGTCCCGCTAGCAATACACATCGCAGTGCAGACAGCAGCGGCCAACAGTGCCCTTCGAGCTTTCTCGGTGCGACCCCTGCCAGGCCAGCGTTGTGCCTGCCTCATCTGCTGCAGCCTGGCCCCCGAGGTCCATAACCAGGATGGGGAGGGGAGAAGAGAGGAGGGTGGTGACAGATGATGACGGAGCAGAGGTGACTTGCCTCTAGCTCATGTGGATTATTTTTTCCCTGAATTTCCATGTCTACATAGTCTGGCCAGAGTGCTCAATGTAACAACAGGAGCCTTTTATTGAACATTTGCTAGGTACTGGGTCCAGGCCAGGTCTTTTAAATATCAGTGTCTATCCCCACCCTCGCTCCCTTCCTTCTCTCCTTTCCTCCGCTCCTCCAGCCTTCCGGCATTCCATCCACCTGTCTGTCCATCCCTGCATTCACCGTGCGTCTATGTATCCATCTATCAGCTAACTTAATCCTTAATTGTCTTATTGTCAAACCCCCTGATGATGAACGATGTACTTCTCCAGGAGGCTGGATGAAGGTTTAGAGGCTGTAACTGACCCAGGATGCGCCAGCTTTCTCACGGACTGTAGGTGCTGAGCCCACGACTGCCGGACCTGCTGCCTTTCAGCTCCGCACACGGGAGTGGCTGTTTTCACCCTCCTCGTCTCCTTCGTGTGACCCACCTATTCTTTTGCTGATGGCAAAACAGGTCACTTGCAACTAGGAATAAACGTGCCCCTTAAAACCCATACTCATATACAAGCCAGGGCGGGGAGTAGAGTTATGCTGTGGTTACAGCTGTTTGGGAACTGGGACTGGAATCTGGGTCCCCATCACCACCATGTACGAGGGGACGAGGGGCACACGGAGATGGAGCAGGGGTGAGGCTGCATTCAGGCACAGCCAGTTTCCTGTGAGTTTGGAGGGAGGGTGAGACTCCTTGGCCATGGGGGCGGCGCTCCAAAATGGAAAGCGCTTGGCCTCAGCCTTCTGAGAAAGGTTGTGCTAGACTTGGGTCAGGGCTTTCTTTCCCATTACAACAGCCCAGCTATCTCTCAGGAGCCTGCTGATAATCAGTAAATGAAATTCACCTTTCCCCCAGTTCCTGAAAACGGAGAGATGAGGGTTGACTTACAGGGCGCATCATGAACACCGTCTTATTGGAACCTGGAATCTCGAGCTGTACAGATGGGGCCCATTATTTTATTTGGGAGAACGAATTTAAGTTTGGCAGTTACCTGGAAGAAAATTAAGTTGCTGATTGCAAGCCCAATTCTCTGGTCTTCTGAAGAAGATAGATTGTAATCTTTAATTAATCTATCACTCACCCACACAGACATGCACACACAAAGGGGGGCGGGGGGCGTGGGGTTGGGGGACCATTCCTGTCGCATCTGTTTCGGATGGCAGGGGCTGTGCTGGGGAGCCCGGATGGCAACATCGGGGCACTGCTCCCCCCGGCACGCAGCGTGTTTGCTTGTGCTTAGTGTTTGATAGTCCCAGCGAATCTTAACCCGGAGTGCAGTGTGCATGGGAGGTGTGTGCTCTGTGGCCACCGGCTGGCCCATTGTAATGAAGATGAAGTGACTCTGAGGGTGACCTTTCCTTGCCTTTGTCTGGAGCCAGCCCTTCTCTTTAACTGAACACCTTTCCAGCGCGCACGTTCTGAACTCTTGAACCGCTCATTCCCTTCCCGAGCTTATTGCTCAAGCCGCAGTTCATCATTATATGCCTCCAAAGACTGTGTTTCCTGCGTTTGACATCGAGATAGAATTTTTCATAACCCTTTACTAGTCATAAATTTGATTGTTAAGGGACTGGGTTAATCTTATTTCTAATACCGGCATCTGATTCTGAAACCCTGATTTAGAAGCGTTTTTCTTTCTGCTCCCTCCTCAAACACAGGGCGGAAAAGTATAAAATATATCACCTGATATTGGAGGATTGTTTATTTCTGTTCATTTTGTCCTGAATAGCACCTGAGAGATGCATTTGAAAACTTATCTTGTTTATATGTTTCTTCTATTGCAATTTCTTCCATTACCTGGAATAGTCGCTTTGGACAGTCCAGGAAGCTGTGCCCTTTCACAGCTGTGGGGGGGGGGTGGCGAATGGGAAAGGAGCCCTGGTGAGGGGGCAATTTGGAGACCACAGAAGCATCTTGAGACAGGAATGATCATTTTGTGTTGTGAGACGTTTAAGGCTCTGGTACCGCTCGTGACTCACGTGCTGCATTATCACTTAGCCACATCCTCTTGCAACGGTTCCACTGCTTTTCCTGGAGCTTCTCTGTGCGCGATGTAGGGCACATAGTAGGTGCTCTGTAAATACGTGCTGAACTGAACGGTGGCCTTCGGGTTTGTCGTTAGGTGCACAGACACCATCTCTGTAGCTCTGTGACGCAGCGACTCATTCCTGAGCCTCGGTGAGCATTGTTCTGCGCCTGAAGGTTTTTTGTGAGGATTAATTGAAAGACCTGTTAAAAATACCCAGTGCTCTGCCTCTCTGCGTGGCACGTGGTGGGCACGCTTGTCACAGAACCTACTGTAGTTCTAGAAAGAAAACTTAGAGCATTATTTAGGGAGAGGAGTTACAGTGGAATTTTAAAGAGTGTATTTCTCTTCCAGTAAGCAATTTTGCATTGATGAGAATTGAGCACAGAATAAGTGCAAAATATTTAGTTAATTCTCGTTGGCAGAAGTAGGACTTCAGGACCGAAGACGTTATATTTCAGGGTACGCACAGTTGCTTTATTTTAAATTTCTAAACTCTCCTCCATGGGGGGACAGATCCGCACATGTGATGTCTGTACAAATTGTACTGGCACTGGCTCCCTGGGAAATGAAATCTCTGCACTTCCACCAAAGTGTATTTTCCCCCTAAAGAGAGGCAGCTGGTAATTACTAATGCTAATGTCAGGGTGAAGTGCCATAGATAATCTAACACAGGCGATGGCCCCCTGAGCATTTATTCTTGATGCTGGAATGTGTTCGTTTCCTTTATCTTGCTATTAACGCACCTCTATTGAGCAGTTTGCTCTTGCTTCATAGATAGGATCAGATCCAATATAAATTTATAACAGCACACTACATTTAAACACAGGAATTTCCTAGTTCCCAGTGTTTGTGGCTCCCACTTACAACACACTGTGTGCATGGACGGGTGTGCTTGTGCGCACAAACACACACACACACACACACACACACACACACTCTTGCTGCAAGCCGCACACCAATCTCAGAAGTAGAATCAACAGTCCTGCTTTCTTTTTTCCACCAACACAGTTTCTCTGGCTTCTGCTCTGAGGTCACTGTCTGAGGGAGTGTTGCATTCATCCATGTAGATACAGTAAGGGAAAAAAGGAATAAAAAAAGCAGTAACTACAGAATCCTGTGTGGGATTAACGTCCTGTGGCAAAGAACAAGAGCAAAAACAGAATCTCGAACTCAAGGGTTTTTAAAACACCAGTAATAAAGGTGCTTGTTTATTCCTGATCCCAATCTTGGTTCTGAGCTCTGGTTCCAAACATCACGGTCATGTTGCTTTGACCTGGGTTCTCCCACATCGGTGGTGCTTGCTGCTGGTCAGTACCTCAGTCCGTGCTCATGGGGATCGATGGTGTTCATGAGATCCTCTGATTTGGGGTAAAAGAAGGAAATAAGTGGCTTTGGTTTCGACCCACAAACAAGACTGTTCATGGTCTGCACGGCTGGAATGTGTCTCTGTCCACAGGGAATGGAGTGTCTCCGTCCGCATTTGTGGAGTGTGGCTACACTCTGGACTTCTGACTGTTCTCCCCTTCCTGCAGTGCGTTTCTGTGAGCTCCTGGTAGCTTCTACTTACTTTATTGAGGGGAGATCTGTGTGAGAATCATGGCCCCCACTAACACATAGTTGCTTACGGCGGGCTGTGTTAGGGGTAGTGATGAGTAGATACACTTAATTTAGATTTCCAGAGGCCTTTGAAAATATGCAGAGAACTCAACATATTTTGAGAACTTTAAGCGTGAAAAGCAGTTTACAAAACTACATGTGCTGTGTGTGTCTACTTTATTACACGCACACATGCAGAGGCACACACTCAGGAGACTCTGAAAGAAACACGTCAAGTTACCCACCGTGGGTCCCGCTCGGTAGGTGCAACCGAGTTATTCATGGGGAAGGTAATGAACTTTGTCAGATAGCTGTGGATTCCGATTCTGCCTCCACACTAAGGGGCTGAGAGATGGGCGTGGCGTAAGTACGTTTGCACGGGTACAGCTCGGGTACAGCTCGGGGTCCTGATGGGTAATGTGACAAATGGGAGCAGCCTTGCCTCCCCACAACGTGAATGGGTTCAGCGCAGATCGAGGAGCTCAGAAAAGGCCCAGTGTCTTACTTCTTACCTTTTCTGCTTTTTCCATCCCTTCTTCTCTGATTTCTTTTGTGAAGAGAAATGGGTTGCTTTTGTAGTGTGAAAAACAAAAAGTAGTTAAAGGGTTTTTTGTTTGTTTGTTTGTTTGTTTTGTTTCAAAGAATTGGCCAAGGACTGGTGGGACTATTTTCATGGACCGGGCTCTTGCTTAGGGCCTCTCTGCACAGAGGATAGAAAATGCTTGAATTAGGCAGACCCCAGCTATCCACCTGCATTTAATTTTCATGATTTTTCTCAGGGGATGCTTCCCAGGGAGAACTCCCACATTTCCTTTGGCACCAAACCTTTCAGGATGTGAAATGGCCGCTAGCGGGAATCCCCTAGGCCTGTGCCTCTCAGGCCGGCCTGCAATGATCGCGCCTAGGTGACCAGCCACAATGATGTGTTGGTGCCGTCTTCCAGCATGTGGGTCTGTGTAAGGAGGGTGCTCCCGACTTTGTATGAGGTGAAGGACTTTGTGTTCCTCAAGTTGGAAAACATACACTATCATGTCAAGTCTAAAATTAGGAGAAAAAGAAGGACTCTTCGAAGATGGCAGCATGGATGTTGCTGGAACTTTCAGTACTCTTGTTTCCTGGCTTGGCCTTAAGTATGGTTCCAGGTTGCCTGTCAGGTAGGGCTGGAAGCAAACCACCGGCGGTGGTCAGGGAATAGACTGCGTGGTCTGAGGCGGGCTCAGAGGTGAATGCTTCCCCGGAGTTGAACTTCATGAAGTGCCTGCTTCACAGGGCCCCAGGCGACTTCTTGGATGCTCCAGAGAGCAAAGTCCCAGTTAACTGTGATTTTATAAAAGACACGGAAGTGCATTTCGAATAGACAGTTCTTACATAAGCCCCCTAAACTGACATAACCCTGAACCATAATTCAGTGATGGCATCTCTACAAGAAGCAAAGATACTATAAGCTCCAAGGGCTTTCATTTTCTGTTTTTCTTTCTTAATATAGGGAAAATGGAGATGGGACTCTCTATTAGAACCCAGATGAAGGCCCTGGGAGTCATCACTGTCTGATCCCTGAGGACATTAGCCCAGTCTTTTTCTGTAGCCAGAACCAATAGTGGAATGATAGGAAGATAGTAGAAGCAAAATAGTAAGAAAAAAAAAATATTCCCCGCTATGAAAGTGTGAGTTCTGTGTGGGTAGAGTGGAGGTGAAGGGGGAAGGAGGCTATTTGACACAGAGCCCGTTGTGATTTCTTCCTCACACAATGTGCTTCCTGTGGTTGTAGGGTTCTTGTACACATGGCCACTCAGGGACCCAGGTAGATGTTGTCTCCAGTGTCTCACAGGTACACCGTCTGGCACATGTGGCCTTCTCGTTCACTGTTGGAGTCAGTCTTGACAGCAACTATGTGCTTCGGTTTGGAATGTCACATGTCACTTCCAGCAAACTGCCTATTGGTCAGAACTAATCACCTGACCTTGCGGTGGGAGGGTATGTATCATCTCCCCATGGGCCTGGAAGGAGAGGGAAAAAGATGTGTGTGCACACTCTTAATTAAGTCTTCACCAAAATGATGCTTGTTTCATCTACAAAGAAAAGAAGTAAGGACTATACTGTTGGTTGATACCATAGAACTTGGAAACAGAGCAAAAGACAGGCTTCCTGAAGGAAATGCTGCCATGTGCACGGAGTGGTGAGCTTAAGAAACTCATACTGCAGAAGCGCTTGTGAAAACCACCTTTGAATAAAAGCAAGGTAAGTAGATCAGTGATGAGTTTATGGTGGGATGATTGTGTGTTCCTGATCTCTGGAGGTGGGTTCAAGGAGGAAGATCAAGTCCCCCCAACAAAGGATTTCTTGATGCCACAGATGGGAACTGGGGTTAGTTGATCAGGGGGGTCTGGTTCGGTGTAACTTTTCATTGGTCTTATACATTGCAAGTTCTCCTTGTTGTAAAGCAGTATTTGAACTTGGAATTCACAGATTTTCAGCAGAAGAACCAGAGTTAAAGTGTCTTAAAGACATGCTATGGACATAGCCAGTGTTGAAGTCAAATGAGAGCATCAGACATCTTATATAGCAGAAATGCCACTGTTCCAGCCAGTGCTTGGTTCACCTGCGTAGAACAGAAAACCCAAAATATTATTGGCTTGAACACATACAGGCTTATCTTTCCACTTAAAAGAAGTCCATGGCTAAGTAGCAGTCCAGGATTGACTTGATGGTTCTTTGAAGCCGTTGATCACTCCTCTTATTTTTCTGTTCCACAATTCTCAGCCATTTGGCTTCTTTGCCCAGAAGTTCACCTCTTGATCCAAGATGGCTCCTGGAACATCTTCTGTTGAGTTCTTTTGAGTTCTGACCCACAGAAAGCAGAAGTAAGAGGGAGGCAGAAGGAGGGATGTACTTTCCAGCTGGGTCAGCTCCCTCAAAGGAGTTTCCTAGAAGTGCCACTCCATACTTCCTCACATCCCATTGGCCAGGCCTGAGTCACATGGCTACCTCTAGCTGCAAGGGAGGCTGGGGATACAGGTGGTTTGCTTTGTCTACCTGAGGGCATCAGTCCACTGTATCATGAGCCTCCTGATCCTAAGGGAAAGGGAGAAATGAACATGTTCCATTCTCTGCCGCTGTGCCTCTCACAGGAATCCGCTTGCTCCCCATGCTAAGAGTTGCTACCCACTTGGCTGCCTGGTCCCTTTGAAAATGAGCCTCTCCCACACCTATCACAAAATATCCCTAGATATCTACCCACAGAGAGAGATTAAAGTTAGGGGAAGTTTATCTTTGGTATCTCTGTATAACTTTCTTCTACATGTTGGATTCCTCCCAGGAATCTAATTGTGCACTTTCTAAGTCCTGTGCCATTGTGCGTACCAGGCTTATGCTTCTGACAGTACCCTATGCTCCCAATTTGCCATTCTTCTCTCTCTCTCTCTCTCTCTTTTTTTTTTTTTTTTTGATCTGCTCCTCTGATCTCAGAGAAGAATACAATCAAATAAAACCAACTTACACTAGGGTGCCCATTTCTGATACTACTCACATGGGCATTTTCCACTTAGTATTTGGGGTGCCTGGGTGGCTCAGTCAGTTGAGTGTCTAACTTTTGGTTTTAGCTCGGGTCGTGATCTTATGGGTTGTGAGATGGAGCTTTGCACTGGGCTCTGTGCTAAGTGCAGAGTCGGCTTGAGATTCTCTCTCTCCCTCTGCCCCTCCCCCTTCATGCTCACGTGTGTGCGTGTGTGCGTGCTCTCTCTCTCTCTCCTTCTCAAGTAACTAAATAAATCTTTGAGAAAAAGAAAGTGAGTATTCTGTGTAATCTGAGGTATTAGGTCTAATGGTGGGGAATATTTTCTAACATTAGAGGAAAGATGGAGTCATGTTAAGAAAGGGAGCTTTTGGTTATGAGTAACAGAAAACTTCATTAAAAGTAGCTTGAATAGCAACAACAGCAGAATATATTATCTTGCATCAGAAGAGGTCTGGAGCTCAGACAGTTTCATATCTGGTTAATACAAAGGCTTAAAAATATCTCACCTCGATGAGCTCTGACTTTCTGCTCTGCTTTTCCCAGCACATTGGTGTGTTCTCATGGCAGGCTCCCTTCACGGTCACAAAACAGTTGCCAGCTCTTAGCAATCACTTTCAGATAATAATGAGCAGAGACAGTAAAAGATAAGAATGTGTCTGTCTCATTGATGCTTTAAAGAGTAAAGAGCACCATCCTAGACACCTCTGCCAACAGAATCCTGAGATTCATGAGACATTGGCCAGATTGGCATTGCATACCTTTCTGTGTCTCAGCAAAGGAAATGAGACCACCACCACTGTCTCCCACAAATCAGAAATTCTTTTTCGGGCCAGGGGTGGCAGGGACTGGAAGTTCGTCATCAAGGATGTAGGGAAGCAGGCAGCCAACCTGGGCTGCCCGGGCTCGTCTGTGGCGCCCATACCGGTCCCTGTGTGTGAATTCCCCATTAGAATGGCCCTCCTTCCCATCGTTAACTCTGAGGGTCATTGCTTGGTTGTTGGTCATTGGATCTTCCCACCCAGTACCTTCAACAGAGGCCTGGATCCTGTCATGGAAGCTTTTCAGTGGTTGCCAAATCCTGTCCTTCGTACTAGACTGAACATACCAAATCCTGTCCTTAGTACTAGACTGAACATACCAAATCCTGAAAGATGTGAAATAGAAAAATCTGGGGCCAAGGGCAGTTCCCAATATTAAATCCTTGGTAATAATACAGGCTTCAGACCTGTAAGGCTGAGACCTTACCTTCTGTGCTCCTTGGGTTGTAGAAAGAGCATCCATTCTCAAAACAGGAACCTGTCAGATGCCTTAGATGTACTGACAATACATTGATGAGAACTGAATACCCATAAATTGCACAGTCCCCAGGCCCCAGTGGGTTCCCATCTCAGTGCTTATGGTTCAGAAACCCTGTTTATTTGTATCAAGGACAGTTGATACTTTAATCATCAATAAACTAACGTTCCAGCGGCCTGCCATAAATTTCTTGTCAAAGCAGAGATTCTTATTAGAGCACCGTGATGAAGGATAATCCCCACCTAGACTTAACATTCGTCACTTTCACAGCCTCCAGTTGCAGGGCTTGGAGGTTACGTATGGACGTAAGTTACTAACGACAGCAAGACAAGCGTTGCTGAGCGGAGTCCTGCATTTCCTGCTTTCAAAAGACCCGGAGTTAAGTGACTTTCATGTTTTGACCAACATCTAGTACCAGCTCTTTTCACTGAGTGAAAAATTGGGTTTTGAGAGCAAATATTTTGGGAAGGAAACAGAAAACAGATCCTAGTATTCTTCCTGGTTATAATGGCTGAACAGTGGACATCTCTCAATGACTGCTAATGTTTATTATTTTAATTATTCATAATAAAACCTGACTTCTTAATAATGATACAGTCACACGGTTTATTGAGAGCACCATAGTGAACACTTTGCGTCCAGTATCTGATGGAATTTTCCAGCAGCCTTATTGAGTAGACAGCATGTCTGTTTTACTAATTAACGGTTGCTTATTTGCCGATGAGGAAGCCGTGGCCGACTGGAGTAAGTCACTGCCACAGGGGCAGAGCTGTATTTGAGCCAGAACTCTGAGCCGTTTTCTAGCTCACTGCAATGAGCAGTGGGTTCAGTTGAGAGCATTAAAAAGGAGATTATTTTTAGAATAAGACAACTAATTAAATGTGAATTAATTTTCCATTCTCATATTAAGGATTCTCTTCCTAAGCAGAGATGTGGAATAGAAAAATCTGGGGCCAAGCGCAGTTCCCAATATTAAATCCTTGGTGGTAATACAGGCCACAAACCTTCTAACCACATTAGCAGCATGTGCTAGTTCCCTGAGACAGCTGAGGCTTGGCTCCCTAGGACTACAGTGGGTGGTTTGTTCAGGTGGTGACTTCCTTCCCACCGGCAGCATTCTGGCCAGGGTAGGGGGTGGCTTGCCAGAGTCAGAAGTTTTAAGGGAGATCTCTTTGACCGAACAGTGGTCCAGGTTCCCACTCAGGGGTGCTGTGTTGGTTCTAAGCACTTCTTCCAGGAATCCGTTACCGGTAGGATCACCATGGTATTCTGTGCATGGAGTGTCTTCAGATTGTTTCTATTAATCCATTCATAAATAAGTTCAACAGTCTCATTTCCCCCAATACAGGGGAGAGTGAGAGAAGCTAGCGACGCCTCACGGCCATGGTCGGCCGTGGAACAGCTTTGGAGCCCCCACCGTGGAGTAGGCTCTGTATTCGTTTTCTAAGGCTGCAGAAACAGAACAGCACAGACTGGATGGTTTCAGAATAGGAACTTAATTCCTCACTGTATATTGGAGGGAAGCTGGAAGTCCAAGATCAAGGTGGTGGCAGAGTTGGTTTTTCCTGAAGCCTCCTTCCTTAGCGTGCAGATGGCTGCCTTCTTGCTGTGTCTTCACATGGTGATCCCTCTGTCTGTTGGGCACATCCCTGCTGTTGCTTCTTTTTCTTAAAAGGATATCAGTCTTATTGGGTTAAGGATCCATCTTCATGACTTTCTTTAAACTTAATAACTTCTTTAAAGGTCCTATCTCCAAGTACTGTCACATTACGGGTTAGGACTTCAATGTATGAATTTGGGAGGGACACAATTCAGTCTATCCTATTCCCCATGCTGGCCATGAGAGATGATTTGGTGAATAAGCAAGAAACAGCCCCCACCTTCCATCAGTCTTCAGGGAAAAAGAGAAGACAGTCTTTAATTTAAAAAAAAAAAAAAAAAGAAAGAAAGAAAGAAAAGAAAAAGAAAAAAATTCAGTGAGTTAAATAATTAAAAGGTAGTGCTGTGATGAGGATTGTAAGGTCCTAGTGAAACTTAGAACTGGTGACTCCAACTTCGTGTGGGGGATAGAGAAGGCTTCCGTAAGGAGATAAGTTTGGAACTGAGGTGTGAAAGGGAGAAAGAGGACTTTAGGCAGGAGGATGGCTTGGGATGAGGAGGAGAGCCAAGTAGGTGTGACCAGGACACGAAGGCCTAGTCCTATTCCAGACAGTTCCAGGAACTGAAAGGCAACTTGCAGAGCACATACCTGGAACACAAGGGCAAGGGATTGTCCAAAAGAACATGGGGTCCATCGCTGGCAGCCCTTTGCAATCCTATCTAATGAATGCTGCGTAATGGCAGTTGATTTGCTTGAGAAGAGACGGTTTATGAGTCTGTGTTAACATCCTGTTTGTTGAAATCAGAAATTCTTAAAAATTCTGGATTCCTGAGCCTCAATTAGGGATTTATTTTAAAAATATCTGTTCCTGGATCCCACTCCCCAGCGATTCTGATACATCCTGGATGGGGTCCAGGAATCTGTATGTTCAACAAACATTCCTGCTTCTTCTGGTGTGGTGGCCCACAAACCCAATCTAAAGAGACAAACTATTGACGTATTACTTAGAAAAGCCTAGAAAATACTGAGTACTACCAGACCTATTGGAATGTCTGCCAGATCCACCCATGGGGTTGGGGTGGAAACTAACCTTTACTGAGCCATTACATTGGAGACATGCGAAAGAGTGCTTTCTTTCAGTTGAATACAGTGGTCCTACTGAAGGGGACACAAGAGTATACCCATTTTACAGATGAACAAAGTGATTGACTGAGGGGCTAGATAGGTTTTGTTTCTAAGGTCACACAGCTTGTAAGTGACAGAGTAGACACCCAAACAGCTTCAAATGGCCCTGCTGTGCAGGTGCGCTTGAGGGGTAGTCGCTAGCTCTCCTGGTGCTCTCTCACTGGGGCCTGACCAGTTCTTTACACACTTCCACTTCTCATTCATCAGGTGATCTGGAAAGGCTCGGGTTGTGGACCTGATTTGAACCAAGAGTCTGCTGTTGATTTCTTTTAAAAAACCTGGCAAAAGCCCTTGGACTTCACTCATTCCTTTCACTTGTCATACGCATTATTAATCTTTTCTACCAAAAAATCCAGATTGCTTAGGAAAATAAAATACAGGCAACTCAGGACAGAATCAGAATTTTCTAAACGATGAACATTTTAACATAGTTTGTATCTCAACCCAAAAGGTTTCTCTCCCTAAATTAAAAAAAAAAAAAGCAATAATAAAATAAAATAGAGTTTATTTTAAAAATTGCTTTGCAAACTCCTTTGGAGCACATCACTGCCTTATTGGATGAATCATATTTTTAACTTTCACTTCCCATCAACTGAAACATGATCTGTCAAGGAATTGATGGGCCCAGTTGACTGTAAATGAGTTTGCCTTTCATGCAGCGCTGTTCCGTCCGCTTGCCGCAGAAATGAGTCCAGGTCATTCCAATATATTTAATTAATTTTAGAGATAAAATTATTTTGCCCCATAACCGGAATGCTAATAGGGCTCATTGTAATGGTTCTGTTCAGGTTTGTTGGTTCGAAAATAAACGCCTTCATTTCAATATTTGCCTTTTGGTTGCAGCCCGTTAACCCGTCATACACCGTGGCCTGATGAACATCATGGCTTAATTGTAAGTTAATGTGCACGTAGCTTTTGTAAAGCAGATTTCTTTCTTAACTGTTAAGTTTTGTCCCCCAAATATACTCCTGAATTGGAGTTTCCAACAGAAGGATGGACTGGACTGACATAACTCCTACTTTTGAACATAATGGCTTCATTGGTGCCTTGACAATACAAATTTGAGCTGATTTTTGGAAGTTAGAATAAAGTAAGGAAAATGAATCTTAGCTCACTAGATCATAATTGGGGTATTGCGATTTTTGGAGGTGTACTACATCTGTAATGGGGAGAGGTTGCCAGTAGTAAGGGGAGGAGAATAGAACCTCTACAGAATGGAAGGCAGAACTAAAATCTGCATATTAATAGCTTTCCTGCCAGTCCTGCATAGATTCATTCTTAACATCTCAGATATATAAAGCTTAGTTCAAAATAAATTCCGGGGAACGTTCAACCTGATTGAATCTGCTGTAAGCTCTGTTAATATATTTGTTCGAGTCACTTGCACTCAAAAGCTTTTTAGACAGAATATCACTTTTTTATATTATTCATGGTAATGTAATTCCCCCCTTTAATCTCTTCAGGGTTTCCCATTAAGTCATGATATGCAGTTCAGAGAAAGTTGGATCGACCATTAATCACACTATCTGGACTTCTGTGTGTCTACTTTTTGTCCATCTCTTCAATCAGTCCCTTGGCAGCAGCAGCAAGACGTGGGGCCACTGTAGACCACGTGATCCGAGCACGCTTGTCAGTAGATGGGGTGGCTGATCTGTAAGCCAGCTAATGGAAATCATTCTAGGCAAGGGAATAAAACCAAACAACACGAGCAAAATCACTAGGTATTATAGGAATCCAGTACATTCTAAATGACTTAATCCTACAGCTTGGATAGCAAGCCGAGGGGTAAAATGTACTTCCTAGATGACTTGAGTGATCCAAATGCCTACAATGTGTATATGCGTAAACCACGCAGGGCAAGACACCTGTCAGAGACGGGGGCTCATTAAGGCTCTTGCATTTGACCAGGCACAGTGCGTTTGTGGGGGCGGGGGCGGGGGGAGAAGGCAAAAAAAGGGAAGGAGCAACTGAAATGTGTTTTTTCTTACAATCACAGGAAAAGCCCACATCAAAAACACCAGATACATGGTACACATTCAAGAAATATTTGTGGTTGAATTCAGTTACCCGGTATATGTCTAATTTTTATTTAAAAAAGAATGTGAATCTTTAAAAGTTCTTTGACTTTCTCTTCTTCTCTAACCCCAAAGTAATAATTCATAAATACCATCACTAAAATGGTCTTATTTGATCATTTTAAAGCCAGCCTAAGGATTTGAGGTTAATAGGAACTAATTTTTGGCATAGAACAAGTCAGCAAACTTTGTAAAGGGCCACTTAGTAAATATCTTTGGCTCTGTGGCCCGTGATATCCATCACAACTGCTAAACTGCAAAGTTTAGCCATCGATAAATGTAAACAAGGAGAGATGGCTGTGAGTCAGTACAATTTTATTTATAAAAATGGGTGGTGGACTGGATTTGGCCTGTGGGTCATAGTTTGGTGGCCCCTGGAGCATGTGTTTGCAAGATGTAACTTCAAAAAATAATTTTTGTTTGAGTTTTGTTGTTTAAGAACATGCGATTTTCAATCTTGGATGAGTGCTTGATTTTATTTTTTTTTCTTTTGAATTTTCATTTCTTTCTGACATAACACAAAACCCCTGCTTTGGGATTTCTTGTTAACCGTGACACTTCTTGTGGAACATCTTACTCCTGGGCTCCCTGCGGGGAGCAGCGACAGAACTGGGATGGTTGGTTGGAGCCAGTGTGGACAGGATACTTTCCATGCTCCAGCAACAGGGGAAAACATCGAGAGTTTGGAGTAAGGATTTGGAACAAAAAACTGAAGGCTGACTTCATTTTTTTTTTTTTTTTTTTTTTTTTTTTTTTTTTTTTTAGAATAAAGAGAAAAGATGCACCTCCTCCCTTGGCTAGAGGCTCAGGTTTAATTGATGTATCTGTTGTGAGGGTGTGTCGTAAAGTCTTTTGAGGACAGATGCTGCATAGTTAGGCTTCTGAGTAGCAGACGATATAGTCCGTGATGAAGGCATTAAGGAATCATACTTTTGGTTTCAGAAGAAGCCTAAAGCAAACGAAAACCTCAGTCTTTTCCCTGGGTGTTACATAGGTGACTTGTCTTCTAAACATTTGTGTATCATGGTCTGAATTTTCCAAAGAGAAGAGAGGCTAGTGGTCATGTGAACCCCTATTTCTTTATTTATATTTAAAATGTTAACCCTAAAAATTGACCCAGTGTCGTAAGGAACCCGGAGATTGTTGCCCTGCTTTCTTGAAGACAGTGACATTCATTGTATTGTTGCAGGTGCACGAATGTTCCAGGGAGGCAGGGCTAAGGTGATCTGGTCTGTTCCTGTCACCCTTCCAAAGGGGAGGAATACCCCAAAGCTAGATGAATCCATGTAATAGCTGTTTGTTCCTGCAGCTCTGCTCTGGATGTGAATCCCATCAGTGGGAAGCAGGCACTTCCAGCCACCATGGCTCAGATCATCAGGGGTTGAGAAGCCCTTAGCACCCCATCCTCTGGTGAGGCTGCCATGAAAAAGCAGGCTGTCTCCTTCCACAAGACTGCCATGATTGCTGTGCATTTTATGCTCGAGATAAAAATCGGTGGAAGCCAGTTTCACCTTTCCCGGTCCACGGATAGGTACCCAAACAGGTGTCGTGTCAGCTGGATGGTTTCCACTCCACAAAACCACCTCTTCTGCAAGAGGCAGCAAACACGGGAAGGCTGTCAGGGTTGAGTGGGAGAGGATTCCTCTCTGTGTTGCTAGAACCAGGTTCTATTGATGGCCGAGCCATTCTTGGCTTCCTGATGTGCTTTCTTACCTGTTCCCCGGGTTGCCCTCTGGAAGGAAGATGATGGAGGGATCCCTGGTGGGGTGACCCACTGATCAAGGTACTCCTTAAGTAGACCCAGAATTTCACGTGGAAGTGTGGCCTCCAATGAAAGTCTGATTTGCCTAGCCCTGCTCCCTTAACCCCCCTCAAAAAAAGACCCTGTTCTGATGAAGCCGTCTTACCCTGTAAACTGTCATGTGAGTTACACAAAGCCATCTGCTTCCATCCAGGGTGTTTTATTTGGGATCCAGGAGGAGAAGGCGCATCTGTGCCCTCCATAGCATCTGAATCTTAATGAATAAAAGCACAGAGAGTTCTTTAAAAGGGAGCTGTATGGGTCTATTTATAGTTTGATAGCATTTTATCATCTGGCTCCACATTGGATGCCGAGTGTCAGCCATCCACGGAAGCGAACCTCTCTGCTGGTTTCCTGAGCAAGGTGGCTGTGGTCAGAGACACTGAACATGGAGTCTCCGTGGGCCCATCGCCTGCACATGCAGCCTCCGCCCCTGTCTCCAATGTGCATATCCCTTGGAAGTTTCTTCTGTAACTCTTTTCGTTGTTTGTCTTCCAAAAAGAAGAGCAGTTTTTAAGTTCCTTATCATTCATCCATTCTCTGTGTCTTCTTCAGCTCTTTTCCTGCTGCTCTTCTCCCTCCTTCCCTTCAGCCCACCCTTACTTTATCTCTCCTTCTCTTCCTGTTTGAATTATTACCCAGTGTAGAGATCAGGAGACCTCTGTCATCAGAAGGGTGGTTTGTGGTACTCACAGATCCCAAGAGAATGGGGACCCACTGTGCCATGCAGCCACAGGGAGCAGCTCCAGAGGTGTTGAGGAGACAGGGGGAGATGGGAGCCTTTATTGTGGTTTCTACAGCAAGGAGCAAGGAGGGCGGATAGGCAGACTTAAGATGGTTTGCATCATTTCAAGGGCTCTGGGACACAGGGGCTCTTTTTAGTTGCCTGGTATGTGTCCGTGGGGGTATCACGACCGGTGAATAATGACCCAGAATGTGGGAGCCCCATAGTGGAGGTGGTGGGGGCATAGGCTCTGGAGTGGCTGGTTTGCATTTGTAAAGGACACTGTGAGTTGTTCCCTGTCTCTGACAATCAACTAACCCTGGAAGGGGTCTGCCCTTGAACCAAAGATCTCCAGGACCATCTTCTTTGTCTTTTAAATCAGCATTGAATGGGACTGTCCAGGACACTTAGGGCAGTGCTCTCCTCAGTGCACACAGATTTGATCATTTCTTCTCTATTTTTGAGTGACTCCCAGATTTGATGGGTTGCAGAAGTCCACTGCCTACCCAAAGCCTAGGACTCTGAGTGGTTGCCCTGTGCTTTGTGATGACAGAAGTGGGACCTAATGCAGGAGAACATCCGTGGATTGCACAGAATTTGTAATCCTTACCCAGGCATTAATTTTGCTGCGTAGGCAGCCTCTTCTCCCACAAAACACTGAGTAAGAAGAAAAGGGGCCCAGAGCACCCAGCAGGGCCTGGCTGACAGCTTGTGGCCCCCTTGCCATCGAAGGTTCTGAGGAAGGTGAAGACAGCAGCAGCAGTGGAGGAGAATCTGGAAGGAGCACTTTGCGTGGCGCACTTTCCTCCATCCTTCCCTCTCTCCGTGCCTCCTTCCTCCTCCCGCTCTGCTCTGCTCTCTTCTTCCTTCTCTCTCTCCTTCCTCCTTCCTTTTCAGTAATTTTTAATTATAAACATAGTTAATCCTATGATTGTGCAAAAAAATTTTTAAAAACCAAAAGCCTTCTGGCTTTTTATGATCCTCTGGAGGCATGCATATTTCTAAATTTAAATTCACTTTCCGACCCTATCTGGGGAGAGGAAGTATTTTTTAGCCAAAGCCAGAAGAAAGGGAAGACATTCCCTTTTAATCTCTTGCCCATGATTCAAAGCGTGTTTTTTCTTAGTATTGTTCATTTGATGCAATCATTGTTGAATATTGTGAAGCATCCAGAGCTGGAGCTTTGGATGGTGTGACTTTGGGCAGATTACTTTTTCTCTCTGTACCTCAGCTTATTCTTCTGAGTAATGGGAATCATAGCACTATCTACATCTCAGAGCTTTTGTGAGCAGTCCTCAAGATAATGTGTAAGAGGGGCCGTTAGGCACTTCATGCTAAAGGAATATCCCATCTTCCTGCCAACATTCCCTTCACTCCTGAACGACCTTATTCCTCACCTGCATTAGGCAAAATGGGGCATATTTTCTCTTTGGAATAGGGAAAAGAAAAAATCTCACAATTTCAAAGGGCTTTACGTTTGGAGTGATTTTCCTAGAAACTTCAGGGAAGCCTCCTGTTTGGACATGGCCCACAACTACTAGAGGAAGACTCTTCTGAGCATTGCCAAGGAGAAAAATGAGAATGCCAGCTTAAATAAATGTTATCCCAATCTCTGCAGAATCGCGATGGGTCTGATTTTTTAAAGTGTCGGCTTCAGGGTATTTATTATTCAGCGATAATAATAAATCGCTGCTTATGAAATCCGGGGACTCGAGTGTCCTGGAGGGAGGAAGCAAAGTGCAGAGAGACGAGCTTCGAGAGGCAGAGGTCCAGCCAGACCCGGGCTATTAATCATCGCCCTCCATTATTTCCTGAAGATTCATTCATTGTTCCGTAGGTACCTAGAGGGTCAATTAGAGACCACAGACAGGCTTTTTCAAAGACACAGGAGGGTCAATTAGGCCCTCCTTATAATTTTCTGCTTTAACAGCAAATGCCGGCCTATTGCAAATCAGATGCAAGGGAGTTTGGAAATAAACAGGATACTTTCCCTCCTCCTCCTTTAAAAAGAAAGAAAGGAAAAAAAAGACTCTGCAACAAGATGTGGAGGTGATCAGCTCTTGGTAACAAATGGCTTGCTGTCAGACTCTGGTTCAAGTGAGGTAGAGGGGATCTTATCATCGAGACTTGTGGGGAGCGGACTTCTTGTGGGGTCAGAGCACCAGGAACGCTCGGGGAATTTCTATGATGGAATGGTCTGTTCCCATCTTCGAGGTGATTCATTTATCTTGGCTACGATTGGAACTACACTGGTGTGAGGGTACGATTATAAAGTATCCGAAAGGATGCCTGAAATCAATGGAAGCAGATACTCACACCAACACACGGTGGGTCCCCGCTGCCCACCACATGTTTGGGACCGATTCTAACTCATCGCACAGAACTACTGTTGGGCATGATACTGATTTTTATTCGTTTTCCCTGGGATTGGTGAATAAAGTTTAAAACACATTACAATAAAGTCAGAGGAGGAAGGGAGTTGTCCTACGTGATGGAAATATGAAAGGAAGATTGTCAGAAGTCCAGGTACCCCCTCTTCTCCTACGATTTCTAAGTGGCTCGCTAGATTTTAACTCCGCCTGTTCTGAACTTACGAACCTTGTTAATGGACTGAAGGATGTGTTCCTGCTCTGCTTCGGGATCCTGTTCTACCTCTCTACTGTCAAATAGAGATCGGAAGGAAAAAAAGAAATACTTTTAGTGTGCAAAAAACCAATTCTAACTCATGAGATTTTTGTTTGTTTGTTTGCTTGATTTTTTTTTTTTTTTCTGAAATTTCACTGCTGCTTCCAAGCCCCAGATTATCTGATGTATGCAGATGTTTGTTGAGAGCTGGCTAATGTGCAGGCACTATTCTAGATCCTGGGGAGCCAGCAGAGAATAAGGGAGGCAAAACCCTTTTCAGTTACAGAATGTTAGAGCCCAGCCTCCACGGCTGCTTTTATGTTCAGCTTATGCGTATCCTGCATGATTTTCAAGAAAGGAATTAGGATGGAAGCTGGGCAGGGAGAACTTGTATCTCCTGGAGCCTTTGCTAAATCCACTGAAAACTGTCCCATTTTTTTCATTTCCCTGTGAAGAGGACATAAGTGTGCATTTCTTTAGGGCTAGGGATTTGCCTATTTTGCCCACTGCTGGGTTTTCTGAGCCTGGAACGGTACCTGGCATGTGGTAGGTCCTCAGTGAGTATTTGTTGACTCCATGAACTCATGATCGGTGGGTGGGGGTGGGGGAGGTCATTCTGAGGAGCTTGCCTTTCTCTCAGCCCCCCCCCCCCCCCCCCCCCGAGCAGCTCTGGCCCCTAGCTTCTGCCATCTCCCTGGGATCAGCTTTTTAAATTCCCCACATTTTTGCTTTCTGATCAAAGGCAAGAAAATCTCCTCGCCCTTGCCCCCCCCCCCCGCCCCCTCATTTCCAACTCCCACCCCCAAAGTTGCCAATATGTGGCCTGCAGATGTCTTTCCTTGGGACTGCTGGGTTTTTGTTTCCTTCATGAAAGAAGTTAGTTGCCAACATTTTACAAATTGGGAATCTTTACGTCACAATAGGGATTTCCTGCTTCTCTTGAAAAAGCAGAGCTGGTATCATTTGCCTGTGCTTCCGAGTGGTGGCAGTGGGCTGGATTTGAGCTAGGCTGCCCCTCTCTAGCCTGGATATATGTCCGCTTGCTTTCCATGGGGCTATGAGGTCCACTTCACTGATGGAAGCTTCCTGGCCTCGTAGGAGTTGGAGTCTGTAGCCCCTGTGTGGCAGTGACAGTAATCCATGAACCTGCCCATTCACACCCTGGCCATCTGGAGAGCCTCTCACAGCCCTCCCTGACCCCATGCTTCTGACGCATTGAGCTGCCTGCCATCTTGGCTCCCTGGTCTCAGACCTGATGGTATCCTGAAAGGCCTGGCTTTATTTGTATAGATCCTTCTACCTAGAATGCTCTTTTTTCCTTTTTTCAAAGTAACTTTGACTCTTCCAGGAGGCTTGCCTAAACCCTAGGCCCCCCTTTCCCCATAAGCTTTGCATGTGGGTTGGGTATCCCTTGAACCTCCATTGTTCTCATAATGTCCTCTGCAACCATGATTGTATTGTGGCTATTCACTACCCTGCCAACCACCCAAGACCGTCATCCCCATAATAACAAGGACTTTGTTGCTCATGGTCACATCCTGGCCATCCAGACGAAGTCTGGCCCCTTAAGGAGAGGACATGTGGATCTGGCTGGCTGGAGCCTAGCATGGGAAAGGGAAGATGACAAGACTAGACAGGTAAACAATGCTAATGTCCCCAGATGCATTGGGAGTCCCAGCAAGATTCTGGATCTTCATGGCAACTGAAAAGCTCTGGGAAGGTTTATGAATATTGCAGTACCCCGCACGTAATAAGGGGACTGCATGTGCATTTAGAAGAAGCACTCCGGTTTTAGTGAGAAGGATGGAACTTGAAGGGGCAGGACTGGCAGCAGGTGGGTTCTTAGGATAGTCTGAGCCAGACATTGTGGAGGTCAAAGCCAGAGAAGGATGTGGAAGTAAGGCGAGGCTACTGATCAAGTGCAAGGGGGCAAGTAGATGGACATTCTACTGCGAGGAGTGGGGGAGGACGGCATTATCTAGCCAATGAATTGATAAGAATGACTTCATTCCATTTACTCCCTTCCCCCAAGCATCACCCGTATCACCTTGGTAATACAGCCTCTTATGAAAGCCCGCAAGAGAGCAGAGGCTCTGAGCACAGCTTGTGATTTTAAAGTAGGACTATTAGCAAACATGCACTGGTTTGGTTTTTAGTGTGCATGTATTTTTATGTATTCCACATGGATTCTCTTTGGCTTTCTTTTCCTTTTTTTTAATCCTCTTCCTTAAGGGAAACCCCGTCTTTGTAGTTGCTTCTTGGTAGAGCGTTCTAACTAATGACTTTAATCGTGTGAATGTATAGCAGAAATGGACAAGAAAATCCTCAGCGCATTTATCTTTCAGATCCCAAGTGTATGGGCACAGAACCACAGCTTCCACCTTTTTCCCCATTATTTCATACCTCACCTCAATTTATGACTTGGCTTATGGTCTGTTGCAGAAAGCCTTGCTCCCCAGCTTCCTCCTGAATCTACGTTTTTTGATTTTGTCTAAAATTCCCAGGGTCTCGAGAGTTTGCTGTTATAATGCTTCAGAGAAATTAGTGACATTGAAGGATTCTCATCTTTTTATGTGGAATTTTGGTTATAGGAAGAAATTCACAAAGCCTTTTTCTTTTTTGTCACCTGTGCAGTTCAGGAGATTATATTAGATGATATCGGATGCGAAAAATATCCCTGGTAGGGCTTTTCTTCATGTAGTAGCTTAGAATAAGTCATGTCACCAAAACAGGATGCCTTTTGTAGAAACAGTTCTGAGCCCTGTTTGGTCTGAAAGTTTTCTTACTTTGTGTAAGACGTGGCATAGAAAAACCATTGCAGTAGCTGTAGGTCTAGATTCTCTGCCAACGCTCTCATATGACGACCACGAGTAATACTAGTGCTAAATATTACTTTGGAACTAATTCTTTAGTAATTGACTAAAAAAAAAATCCAGACAACTATTGTGCATGAATTGCTCTGTTAAGAATTTTATCCTCTGCGTGTGTAATGACTGTGAAAGCTGAAGAAGGAAATGGAGGAAGGTTTTTATTTTAAAGCTGTGTTGGTTTTCCATTGCCACGGAACAAATGATCCCAGAGCTGCTTAAAACCACACCCATTTATTAGCTCTTGGTTCTGTAGGTCAGGAGTCTGGACACAGTGTGACGGGTTTTCTGCTCAGGGTCTCACAGGACAACTTCCAGGTGTCAGCTGGGGCTGTGTTCCTTTCTGGGGGTCCTGGAGAGGAATCCACTCCTAAGCTCGTTCTGGTTGTGGGCAGAACTCAGTTACTTGCGGCTGTAAGATGGGGCCCTCCGTCGATGTCCTCTCTGTCACCTGCTGGTCACTCTCAGCTCCTAGGGGCCACACACATTCCTTGCCCTGTGGCCCTCTCCTTCCCCAAGGTCATCAACAGAAACTGTCTTGTGCACTGAATCTTCTCCATCCTTGGTATTTCTCTTTCTCTGAATATGACCTCTAGACCCATATTTAATAGGCTTACATGATTAAGATAGTCTCCTTATCTTAAGGTCTACTTCTTGGGAGCCTTAATTAACATCTGCAAAAATCCCTTCCCAGTGGTACCTTGATTCATGATTGATGGGGTAGCTGAGAAAGGTCAGATGGACACCAGGGCCGAGGTGTCTTGTGGGCCACCTTAGGATTCTACCGACCAAAGCCACTTTATTTTTTAATAACTGAAAACAAAGCCTACATCTTTGTAGAGACTTTTTTCAGATGTAGAAAATGTTGTCTAAGGGAAAAGGGGTACTTGAGGAGGATAAAAAACACAGAGAAAGGAAGTCTAGGTAGACCCGCCAGGGCAGAACCAGATTTGATCAGGGATGGCCCTGCCTTCCCTTGTGAGATAAGCACATGATTTTGCCTGAAGAGGCAGAGTGGGAGCTTGGAGAGAGGGGTTATGTGGCTTCGGATCTTTAGCCATCAGCAGATGGGGCTGAGTCAGAAGAGTTTGATCTCTTGTATCACCTGATTCAACTCATTATCTTCCCATTGCCTTGATTTCCCCACCTCACATTGCTTAATATTCAGATCACCAAATGAATAAGCAGCAGTAAAGGGCTGTCCCACAGTTAGCTGCATTCAGGCATACAGTAGGCACTCAGCACACGTCCCTCCCACTGTCCTCCTCTCTGGATAGTGTCACATCAGATTAGATGGCAAACCCCAGATTTGAACCAGGCACTCTGGAAGCCACGGCTTCTTAAATTCTTCCACGGGGAATGGGGGCGAGGCCCTGGAAGAGCCGGGAGCATTGCCTCAGTTGCCTGCTGCACGCACAGAATTCCTCTGCAATCTCATTTGATCTCAAAACCCATGCAAATTCTGCATTCTGATTCCTGAGATAGCCACGTTGTACTGCTAGAAGAACCAGTGTTTGAATCACTTAGTGGTTATGTTCATACCCCGGGGCACATGCACTTTGCTAGGGCCAGGACTAGGCAAGCGCCAGAGTCACGTGCTCCCTGTCCCCACACCCAGGTTTGTACAAGCGCCATCGTGTACGTGCTAGAACTACAGCTCATGTGGCTGCTTCACTGGTTGTCCCTGGGGCACATCACACACCATCACGAGAGGCCCGGCAACCAGGGGGCAAGTCAAAGGTGCCTTCTTTTATGCCCATGTGCCCACTGATAAGCTGGTCATTCCATCGAAGGGGTGTAAGTGTGCACGCCACGCTTTGCAGTCTTCATCACAGGCAAGTGGAAGTGATGGCTCGTCAGTGTCGTAACAGAAGAGCACGCATCTGTCTTGGATGTTGTGATCATATCACGCAGCCCGGGAGCCACAGCCAAGGAGCTGACACACAATCGGTTAATGACATGAGGACACCACCAGCAAACTCTCCAGCTCTGCTCCATACCCAGGCACGTGCCGGCGCAGAGTCCTCTGAAAAGGAGTACAGATGTTCTTTTTTCCCTTCTCTTCCCCATCCCTCCCCCTCTCTTTCTCTCTCTGCACCCACGGCACTCTGCACTTCAAGCTAAATATAATGTATCTGATTTCCCATCATACATACTAATCAGGTTTGAAAGTTGTCTTGTGAGACTTTAAAAAGCTAGCCAAGAGCAGTACGATTTCTCCAAAAGGATGTCTGCAATCAAGGTGATTACGTGGGAAAATAAATCATAATTTATATTGCTGAAAATGGCAATTGCAAAACACTCTGACAATACTTCTCATTCAGTCTATTTTCCCGTGAACGGGGCTAAGTGCTGCCCTTCCGAAACGTTCCCTTTATTTATTTATTTATTTATTTTTAAGGTGCCAAATACCATGGAAGCAATTTCAATCTCAGGGCAATGTGGGGCGCCTCAGGGACAGAACCGCCAAGCATTAATGCCAAAAAATTGGACCACCCCCATGTTGAAGAGAGAGTTCAGAGATACTCTGTATCTCGGATACATGTGCACATGTGTGTGAACACACTTGCTTCGATTATTTTTGTATAGAAAAAGAGCATTTTAGAACCAAAGGATTTTAGGAGGCTACCCTCCTCTGCCCAACTGCCTTTGAGTGAAACTACCATAAATCATCCAAGCGAACTGACGAATGAGGGGATTGGGTAATATCCCTTGGTACTGGGAACTATGTCTCAGTGTGTCCTGCTGGACAGATGTTAGATCCACCAAGGCTAACACTCAACGCCTCTGGCACATGACAGATATGATCACCAAGTCTTCCCTCTCCCTTGGACTGTGATGCCCTAAACCTCACCCCTCCAAAGGCAGGGTCCGTTTCACCCCTTAGAGGCGGAACCACCTGGCTGACAGAGGACACCTGCCCAGCTGAGCCCAGCCCAAACTGCTGACCCACCAAATCACGGGCTAAAAATAAGTAACTTGTTTTTAGCACTAGCTTTGGAGATTTTTTTTTTTTTTTTTAAACAGTACAAATTAGCAGAGACAGTACTTCCGCATCTGACTTTTCACAAGCTAGTGGAAAGCTGTGGGATAACTAGTAGTCCACCCTTTCTTCAGGGGTAGGCCTGGTATGTGGGAGGCTATAGTTAAATGGTGAATGAACGCCTGTTGATGCCCCAGAGCCAGTGTTTTCTATCTCGGGACGGATGTCAAGAAGTTGAGGGTAGTAGCGGATCTGGTCCCTCTCTCGTGAGGATCAGGCAGGAGGGTCCAAGGAAGGACAGGGAGTGGCTGGTAGGGCATGGAATGCTAAAAGGGTGATGTTTCTCTGAGTTCTCATGACAAGAAGAGCTGTACTTAGCCAAGACAATCAATTTCTTTTTAAATGACAGTATCATAGCCCATAGTATTTCCTTATTTGCTCTGGCCACCAGGGAACTCAAAGCCAATGTTTTAGCATACTTTCCTCACTTTCAACACAGTTGTAGGACCGTACAGTACCTCTTTGGGAACAAACATCCCCTCTCACTTCATCTTAGTGTTCTTCTTTCTTTTTCCTGATTTTTTTTTTAATCTCTTTTTCCTCCTCCTCCTTTTCCCTCTCTTTTTGTTCCCTCCTCTTCTCTCTTTTATAGCTCTTCCTTATTGTTTAAAGGCAGTATGTATTCATGTATAATATTTTATTTATTTATTTTAAAGATTTTATTTATTTATTTGACAGAGAGAGAGAGATCACAAGTAGGCAGAGAGGCAGAGAGAGAGAGAGGAGGAAGCAGGCTCCCCACTGAGCAGAGAGCCCGATGCGGGACTCGATCCCAGGACCCTGAGATCATGACCCGAGCTGAAAGGGAGCGGCCTAACCCACTGAGCTACCCAGGCGCCCCATGTATAATATTTTAGATCTCCCTTCCTTTTAAAATTTTTAAAAGATTTTTTATTAGCATATATTGTTAGCCCCAGGGGTACAGGTCTGTGAATCACCAGGTTTACACACTTCACAGCACTCACTATAGCACATACCTTCCCCAGTGTCCTTAACCCAACCACCTTCTCCCTACCCTGCTCCCCCCAGCAACTCTCAGTTTGTTTTGTGAGATTAAGAGTCTCTTATGGTTTGTCTCCCTCCCGATCCCATCTTGTTTCATTTTTTCCTTTCCTACCCCCCAAACTCCCCACTCTGCCTTTCAGATTCCTCATATTAGGGAGTAGATCTCCCTTTCTTTTTAACAACACAGAGATGAAAACAAGAAAAACAGATACACATGATGTTGTTCAGCTCTGGGACCTAAGAGAAGAGTCTAGGCAGGTTCCTGCATTGTTCCCTTCCCATCATCTCCAAGTAGGGGGAGCATTGCCTTGTCTTTCCATGCATTCGTCAGCGGCGGAGTGCAGAGCAGGACCGTCTTACACTCTGGAGTCAGCGAGCCGTGTTGCGTTTGAATTCTGACTCCATCGCTGTGTCCGTTTCCTTTTGCTGCTGTAACAAATTGCCAAAGACTTAGGGGCTTAAAACATCACAGATTTTTCATCTTACAGTTCTGGAGGATGGAAGTCCCTACTCTGTCAGCGGGTCTGGGTGTCAGCAGGGCTGGGTCCTTCTGAGCCTCCAGGGGAGACACTGCCTCCTGCCATGTTAAGCTCCTCCAGCCCTCCTACGTTCTTTGACCCCAAAGACCCCCCACTCCTCCATTTTCCAGGACAGCAGCATGGCATCGTCCCACCTCCCTCCCTGACTCTGCTTCCCTCATCACATTGGCCTCCCTTCCTCTGACCTGCCTGCCTCTTTCTGAGAAGGATCCATGTGATTGTGTGGGGCACACCTTGGTCATCTAGGATGATCCCACCATCTCAAAATCCTTCAGGACACCCGTAAATATCCCCCTTCCCATGTAGGGCGATAAATTCACAGGTCCCGGGGATTGGTCTGAGAGAAATATTATTCTGCCTATTCCAGTGGCTAATTCTCAGTTTTCCTCATCCAGGCGGCAGAGGCAACAATATTCTACAGGCTGTTAGGCAAGTGGAAACATGAGCTTTATCAAAGGGGGTCACGCAGAGGTTGGGGTCTCCCTCATAAACTGTCCTGGGCCCATCCTCCACACCACAGTTGGGTGTGCCTGTTATCTTTTCAGCCAAACAGGATTCATTGAATGGAGACTTACACACCCGTCATCATCCTGCTATGCCTGGGCTACCATGGCCAGGCACCACAGTCGGTTGTTCTGACAACACAGACTTCCTGCTTACAGTCTGGAAGCTGGAGGTCTAAGATCAAGCTGGTGGCAAATTCCTGTCTGGTGAGTCCGCTTCCTGGTCTCAGGTGGCCGTCTTCTCACTGTGCTGTCACCTGGAGAAAGGAGGAAAGGCTCAGGCCTCTCCTTCTTCTCGCAAGGGCACAAATACCCTTACGGGGTCTCCATACTCATGACGTTGTGTAAACCAGGTCACCTCCCAAAGGTCGCCCCTCCTCATACCATCACAGTGGGGGTTAGGGCTTCAACATAGGAATTTGGGGGGCACACGGACTCTCTGTTCATTAGCAGCTATCTTGCATCTCTTCCTAGTGATTCTAACATAGCCCGTGTGGTGGAGCCGCTGTGGTGTTAGAACCAGGAGAGAGCCCTGTGGCTTTCCCAGGTCTGCCAGGACCCAGCCGTGCTGACTTGGGCCTGTGGCTTCTCCTCACCAGCCTCCTGTGGCCTTGTCTGTAAAACATGAGGCCTAAAATATCTCCGTAGCAGTAGGGTTCTGAGAACCACGTGAAACCCTCTGCGCCAGGGCTTTCTGTCACCACAAACCTGGGGGCCCATGTGAGTGCTGGGCAGCTGCCAGAAGTCATGGTTCCCACCTCCCCAGCCTAACCTCCACAGGCAAATGCATCTTAGAGGATAGTTTTCAGCAGCCAAGTGCCCTTAGCAAGTGGGGAGTCTCAGTGGTACTCCCATGGGTTTTTACTTCCCCTCCTCTAATCCCTGCCTCCGAGAGGAAACAGTTAATTGAACACCCGTGGCATACTGGGAATGTGCAGATGGCTTTCTGCACTTCATTTTAGTTTTCAGTCAGAAGGATCTTGACTCTCTTCAGTTTACAGTTGAAGGGATTGAAGATCAGAGGGACATGTCTCTCGGTGGTAGTAGTGATGGTGTTGATGCGGATCGTCTTAGTTATTAAAACCCCAGCAGCTACTAGAGTTCTCCTTGCAGAAGCTCACATCGTGGTGTGGCCTCTGTGTGAGGACATGGCGCTAAAGTTAGACATTCATTATTCATTCACCCACCCTCCCACCCCCGCAGAGGTAAGTGTTTCAGACAGAGCCTCACTCCGGCCCCAGGATTCTCTTGAGCCCCACCTTGTCCAGGGCATGATTGGCAGAGGCCCAGTTTGAGTCCCCGTCTCCTGCCCCTTTTGCAGGACTTGCTGGCTGCCCAGGCCTGTGTCTCCTCTCCCACTGCCAAGAAGTGGCGTTTATTTTGTTCTCAAAGATCATCGAGCTCACCTGCTCCCTACCATCCCAGATGGATATATTTTTTAAAAGATTTTATTTATTTACTCAATAGACCAAGATCACAAGTAGGCAGAGAGGCAGTCAGAGAGAGAGGAGGAAGCAGGCCTCCCACTGAGCAGAGAGCCCGATGTGGGGCTCGATCCCAGGACCCCAGGATCACGACCGGAGCTGAAGGCAGAGGCCTCAACCCACTGAGCCACCCAGGCGCCCCCCAGGGATTGAAGATCAGAGGGACATGTCTCTCGGTGGTAGTAGTGATGGTGTTGATGCGGATCGTCTTAGTTATATATATATATTAAAATATATATATATATATATATATATATATTTTAAATTTTTTATTTCTTTTCAGTGTAACAGTATTCATTGTTTTTGCATCACACCCAGTGCTTCATGCAATCCGTGCCCTCCCTAATACCCACCTGGTTCCCCCAACCTCCCACCTGCCACCCCTTCAAAACCCTCAGGTTGTTTTTCAGATATATTTTCAAAGGGTAGCCTTTGCTGTGAAACTAGGACCAAGGAGAACCAACCTGCCCCCCTACCCCCAACCAACCCCTGACCATGGAAACTTCCACCTGGCCCACCGGCCTCTGTGGCTGAGTCAGGGGAAAGAAAAGAAGAAAGTTCAGTGAAGCTTCCCGTGGGTGGTCACGCCCAGGGCCCATTACTGGGCTGGAGTGACAGAGTGTGGCCCGCCTGCGGCTCATCCCGTGTCTAATGGAACAGAAGCGAGCTCCTTACTGCTCTTCTTTCTCAGTGGCCCGTCCGGGGCTCTGCGAGGTTTATTAATCTTAGCGTCTAACGGAAAATGTGTTGCCATGTCAAATCCAGAGCCACCGTGCCTGCTCGGAGGCCTGAAGGCGGCAAGAGTCTTTGTCTTATTTACAAGCGGCAGAAGAGCGCTGTCGTAAAAATCCGCACGGAATCTGAAAGTGTACATTAATGCATGTGACCAGATGGTCCTAAAACATGCCACTTTAACCAAAAATCATCCTCTGAAAAACTCTTCTGAAGAACATTGACTGTGCATAATAACTGCCTTGAGTAGAGCCATAATTTTAGAAAATGTATGAGCTACGGGATGAAGATGAGGGAGGAAATGGTTTCTCCTTCTCATCACAAGGTCCCTACGAATGCCTACTCAGAGGGGAAAAAAAAAAGAAAGAAAGAAAGAAAAAGAAAAATTCACCCAATGCGAGGAACCATGGCAATACTTAGACCATTTAGAATCACTGTGAGTTATTACCCAGAAATTGCTAACCACTGCTTTCTAAGTTCTATATTAAAAAAATAAGAAGCAGCTTCCAAACTCTGAAACTCTGGAAGCAACCAGCTGTTAGTTCCATGTCACAGTCTTCATACTGGTGTCTCCAACTGTATGCTCAGGTTCGTTTTCTGCTTGTGTCTCACAAGTTTGAAGGGCCATCAGTCGAAGCGTCTAATAATCCTAACACTGCTGTACTTACACTTGAGGTCTTATTATCTTCCCCTTAGCTATGTAAACAGATGAATAACCTGCTTTGGATCTGCACACACAGCGCTTGCTGAAGACCCCGGGCACGATGGATGGGAGGCATCCTAGGTCAGCCTCTCAGCCTTGTGCATTAGTGGGGAGGGGAGAGCGTCCCAGATAAGCCATCACGGAGCAGGGGAGGGGGGTTACCACACAGGCCGCTGGATCTGCCTTAGCAGCCCTCAAGTTTGCAAACCATTGTTTAAAATTGGGAGAGGCCTTGGGACTTTCTTAAAAAGGAATCATGTGAGCGGCAATGTGACTTTCCTTAACCAAAAGGTACTGTTGCCCACCAGAAAGAGTCAGAAAAATGCTTCATTGTCTCTATTGTGTTAAGACAAATGGGTGCATTTTTGTTGCATTAAAGCATTATTTTCCTGGTTTTTTTTTTTTTTTAAAGATTTTATTTATTTATTTGACAGAGAGAGATTACAAGTAGGCAGAGAGAGAGAGGAGGAAGCAGGCTCCCTGCTGAGCAGAGAGCCCGATGTGGGACTCGATCCCAGGACCCTGAGATCATGACCTGAGCCGAAGGCAGCGGCTTAACCCACTGAGCCACCCAGGCACCCCTATTTTCCTGTTTTTAAGACTCCTGTTTCACATCGCTGTTAAGATTCGACGTCCACATTTAAGTTTGCTTAAAAGTATTACCACTTTTGTTGATATTCACCTGTATACTTTTCAGTGGGTCTTATCTTCTCATTCATAATATACCTTTCCAGGAGCAGTTAGAAAAAAGGAAAAAAAAGGGAAAAAAATGTTAAATGTTAATGATTTCTTTCCTAACTGCAATTTTGTCAGCTCCGTTTTGTACATATATGATTATGAAGCAATTTGCATGAAATTTACACCTTTTCAAATTTTGAAAATTGCCTTGTTGAAAAGAATCCCTGCGCTTCTCAATACCGCACTGATTAATCACGGTTATAGAGTAGACATAACATTTTTATTAAACTCTCAGTGAGCAGGAAAATTAGCACTTCCTGCAATAACGATACTAATTTCATTAGTGAACGTTTTCGTTTGTAAAGTGCCTCTTCCTTATCTTGAACCTTTTATCCTCTTCTTATTGACCAAAGAGAGGGCATATCTTTGGGAGCTGGTAATAAACCATATTCCCAGTACAATGAGACCCCATCGACAAGCCACTGCTTCTAGCCAATGATCTTTTTTTGATCATAAATATCCATCGGTACCTTTTATCATATGGGGCTCTCTGAGCTTTCTTTTTGAATTTCAAATATGGTGAGATAGTGTCCATCCTTAAGAGCTTGCAATGGGTTGGTTGTTGGCCAGATCAAACCTCCGAAACTATCAGGCAGGGGTATAAAGAAAATGATTGATTTTCATATAACCTCTTCACTGGATGCTTAGGATGAAAGGGAAACGGGAAGGAATATAGGAAAGGCTCAGGGTCCTGCTTGACTTTCTAGAATTTGAACTTCACAAACAAACTCATGTGGAAACTTGCAAGGTGGAAATGAAGTCTGCTGGGAATAGGGGCCTGGGGTCCAGGTGTTTTATTTACATACAAACCCGCATAGACGTCTCCAGTTCTGCCGCAAAGTTCTTTCTGAAACGTGCGGTTAGATGAACCATTGCAATAATTATTTATCATCGTCTTCCTTGATGCCAGGTTTGATTTATGGTGCCAAGGACACACAGGTGAACCCTCAAGGAAAGCCAGGTGCCTCCCCTCACAAAGGTGTGACATTCCAAGGGGGGAGCCAGTAAGAGACAAGTAAGCAGCTGGATAAAATATATTCTGGTCACGATACATGTTCAGAAAGAAGCAAGGAAAATGGTGTGTTCGAGAAAGGAAGGTCAGGAATGGGGAGGGCACTGTCTCTGGAAAAGATGGCCGGGTAGCCTTGAAGTTGAGGCTTCAATGATGAGAAGGAGCCAGTAGTGGAAAGAGCCAGAGGAAAAGTGTTTTGGGCAGAAGGAACCGAGACTGAAAATGTGCCCTGTCAAGGCAAACGCTATGCGTTGTTGAAGAGATAGCATTGACCAGAGGGTTTGTTCATGTGCCCTGTGATTTTTAAATTTAGAATTGAGGTCTGTGCTTGATGTGAAATATTGATCCTTTCTTCATGTCTTCAGTGCATTGGGAAAGCTGTGTGTATTCAAAGTGAAAGAGAATCATCCATTTCTGAACACCCAGTGGGGGAATAAGGGGCAGTGGCAGCACAGGAACACAAGTGATTTTTCTCTTTGTGTGTCAGGGGATTTTTGTTGTTCTTGTTATTGTTTGTTTTTGTTGGCTTTCTTTTTTCTTTTCTTTCTTTCTTTTTTAATTTTTGTTCTTCTTTTAATTGATCAGATGGCTTTTTAAGTGCCAGTTGTGGTAGAAAGGAAATGACTCCTTCAAGGCCATAGTGCCAATAGACTGAGGAGGGGGCAGGATTAATCACATATGACTGAACTTTCCCAGTAAAATATATATATTCATTGGATGCATTATGCTTTGATGTCACTAATAACTTCATGGGTTTATGTCTTATTTTGTCAACTGGTATATATAGATTTTAAATGGCAGTAACTCTCTTATAATTCTGCATGTCCTGAAACTATCATGTCATTGAAAACATGCTCAAACTCATCAGTAAACAGATGTTGCAGTGAACACAAAAATGAGAACTTACTTTACACTCATCAGATTGGAAAAACAAAAAACAAAACAAAACTAAATACCTGGCAATACCAAGTATTGGCAAGGATATGGAGTAACAGGAAATTTCATACATCACTGGTCAGAGTATAAATCAATAAAACCATTTTGGAAAATATTTTGGTATTACCCAGTAGAGTCATACATAAAGCTATTCAGTTTCATGCCTATGGACCTGTCTTTGAGAAACTCTTGAAAACTAGAAAAGTTCAAGAATGATTCTGGCACATTATTTTTATGATAGCAAGAAACAGAATTCTCCAAATAACATCCATAATTAAACGGGGGAAATTGAAGATGGTACTGTATATTCACTAGAGTAGAACACCAGTTAGCAGTGAAAATGAATGAATGTATTCCCTTAACCTGAGTCAGCATAGAAGAATCTTGAAAATACGATGTGGCATTTTAGAAACAGTTACATAGATTACAGACACAGTGTGACTCAACTTATACAAAGACCAAGATAGAGGTTAAACTAAGCTAGTGCTTAGTGCTGAGCTAGTGCTTCTCCAGGTATGGAGCTGGGTGGGTAGGCGGGCTAGAGAAGAAGGGAGAGGGATGACCTGGGGAGGGGTATGTGGGAGAAGTATCGCAAAGTTCCGTTTCTCAAGTTGAGCAATCGGTGGAGAGGTAGTCGTTCTCTTTACCATTGTTTACAATATACATAAATTACTTATATGAACTCTTTTATTATGTGTGCACATTGTATAATATTGAAAGATTAAAAATACTCTGGTACCTTGAAACTGAATTAAGGGTCAGATGCTTGGCTCATGTGTTTTTTTTTGTTTGTTTGTTTTTTGTTTTTCTACTTTTGAGCCTTGACCCCCTGTGAAGTCTTGCCTGATGCAAAAATGGGAGAGTGATAATGCCCCACGTGTCTTGAATTTCTCCATACTCCGAATCCATCTTATATGTCAGACAGGTGTTTCAAAAACACAGTCTTTACCGTGTCGATCATCCTTTCAAAAACAATGGCCCCCATCGCCTCCAGGACTGAGCACACAGTCCTCAGCCTGTCAGTTCTTTTGCCAGTGGTTTCTCTGCCTCACCAGTTTTTTTCGTTATTTCAGTACATTTTCTTGTATATAATTCTGTGGCCAGCCATCAGACAGGGTAGTATCCTGCAGCAGTGAACCATTAACCCATGACTTTGGTCAAGCGCATCTGCTTCCTGTCCCTCCAGCAACATCTGCTCATTCTCGTACACACTCCGCGCTCTCTCCTTGTGCATCGTTTATTATTCCACAGTTTCTGTAGGTCGGGTGTTTAGGCGTCTCTTAGCTAGGTTTTCTGCTTAGAGTCTCACAAGACCACAGTCATGGTGACAGCCAGGCTGTGTTCTCATACAGAAGCCCGAGTAGGGAAGAATTGGCCTCTAAAGTTACTTCCTCACCTTTGAGGTCACAAAGGCTGGTTCCTGGCCTACTTCATTTTCTTGCAGCTGGATGATTCAGGGCCTCTTGCTGGCTGTCGGTTGTGGCTGGAGGCCCCCTGAGCTCCGAGAAGCCACTCGATGGGTCCTTACCACCTGGGCTTTCCCAGTATGGCAGCCTACCTCATCAAGCCAGCAAAGAGAATCTAGAACAAAGGTTGGCTGGAAAAAACACAATGGGGTCACAAGAGTAACACCCTATCCCCTTCCAGGGGCTAGAAGCACCTTGCAGGACCGGCCCACACTCAGTGGGAGAGAATTACCCAAAGGAGTAAACACCAGCAGACAGGGATTGTGTGGGGCCTCCTTAGACTCTCTCCACCCCAATTGCTGCCAGTTAATGTCCGTGACGCCTCTAAAACTGAATCCCATTTCAAGCTGTCTGTCAGTGTTTGCTCCCCGAGAGCAGCAGGAAGTAGACCCCGTGAATCTGAAGGCCAGAAGATCTGCCTTCTAAAGCTTCCCTTTCTAGCTTTCAAGTTAAGGAAGGAAGATTTTGAATTGAAGAAAGACTTTGCAGGTGTTAATTGCAGTCCTCAAGTCTCTTTCAGCTCCGATGAGAAACACCTCCGGGTGGTTCCACCCTTGAAGGTGGCGGTATGTCAAAAATGGTTTTTCTTCTCAAATGGCACTTGTTAGGCACCTGAAGATTAGGGTTTCTCAAATACTGATCATAATAGGTATCTAGGAAATATTTGTTTAGAGGACAGCAGACTGTGATAGGCTTGCCTTCATTGTGTCACCTGTCCTGAGAATGTGGTGTCAGTCTTAAATCCCAGTATCCTGTAGCTCCATTGAAGGATGCTCAGAAAGCCAAGCATTGATGACCAGACCCAGGTGGTCTGATTTTACCCCTTCCTAAGATCCTGTGTCATCAGCTTTGCTTTGGAGTGAGACATTTGGTTTCCCTGTTCCTTCCTCTTAAGTCATGAATTTGACAAATATTTAGCGAGCACCTACCACATGCTTGGTAATGTTATAGATCATGGTGCCATTTTAAAAACATAACCTGAATAATGGATAGCACACTGATAAAGCCAGTGTCTGGTCTTGATTATTTTTAACACCATAAAGAAAAATTTTATTAAATCAAATTGTGGTAACTCCACTTACTTTTAACCCCACACGGTGAAGGTATCAATGTGTGATGCCTCTATACTCACAGATGAAAAATGCCTAGATAAATAGTGCCAGGGACATTTTTAAGCATGTAAAAAATCAATTTTCATAAGGTTACATCTTTTTACCTCTTTATATAAAACATGCTATATTAAAAGAGAGATTAAATTTTACTCTGTGGAGTAAAATGCAAACACAAAATTATTTTTTCATTTTTCAGAGCATGCACTGGATTATCATTTATTTATGAGGCTTTTTTTAATCTAGAATATATGGAAATCTTTTCTTGAAGCACAATATAATATTGAATTGGGAATGTTGTCTGACAGTTTCCCTCTTACAGTTGCATAGAATGATTCTCCTGTATGAATTTTTAAAAGAAACTTCAATATACTCTGCATTTGAAAGAGAAGAAGTAATCGCCATGATCTTGAGGAATCTTTTAAATGGCGTCCATCCCATGTCTTCTGTTTCCCCAACTTTTTTGCAGCAAATAATGCTTCCATGATTTTCCAGAATTCACAAAATGTCTGGTTTTCTTTCTTTTGTCCAAAGGGTACGCCCAGCATGGCTATCAGTTGAGAATAGTGCTGTGACGTGATTTCAGTGTTTTCCTTTTGCACCTTTTCCTTGCTTGAAGGCACTGGGCTTGAAAGGGCATGAGTACCCTTCCTTCTCCAGCAGGCAGATATCTTTCCATGGCAGGCCCTTCACATCATGTGCTGAAGCCACCCAGCCGTGAGATCAGCCAGCACACGGAAGTGCTGGTTGGCGCATTAATCCTTTCTGAATAGTCCTTCCAAGGTTAGCCCCTCTGGGCCACCCTCCACACATTACTATCAGTTTACTCATACATGGCTTGACAATTGGTTTTCTTCCCATTCCCACTCTGTGTTATTGCTGCCTAACATACTACCCTGAAATGGAGTGATTATTCTACGGGTTGCCTACGGTGGCCTGGCTTCTGGAACTCAGGCTGTGCCTGGTGGATTAGGGCACATACTTCCCATGGTGGAAGTTGGTAGCTCCCAGTTCCTTGTCAGGGCTAGACTCAGATATAGATTCACATTTCACTGGCCAAAGCCAGTTACGTGGTCAAGTTCAACTTCGCTTGGCGAATTTTACACCTTCCAGGGATTTGTGAGGATATAAAGTATTTGCTGAACAGACTTCCTATCTAGTCTTTGGGATTTATTGGAGATATCTATCTATCTATCTATAAAATATTTGTGGATAAATACATATTTGTGTGTATTTTTAAGTATAAAGTATATTTTTTATAAAATTAAATAAAAATATCTCAGTAGCTTGTACCTCTGGAATTTGTATTTGTTCCCTACACTGCATGAGTAAGGGGGCCCTGGCCCTGGTTCATCATTTAGCTTTTTCATCCAACCCCAGATTCCACGAAGAGGCACTATACGATTCTTAATTTTGGAGCCAGAGCAGCTAGAGTTCAACTCCAAATTCATACTTCCCAGCTTTGTGATCTTGGATAATTTACTTAACTTTTCTGAGCTTCAGTTACTAAATCATTTAAATGGCAATGATTGTACCCGTGTCTATCCTTTGCATCTCCACCATGACATTTGGGTCATCCCCAGCTAATAGCTCTGGAATGCTGTGTGCTGGCACTCTCTTTGACGGCACCATCTGAGCAGTCTTGGAGAAGCTGCTGCTTTCTGAAGAATCTGTTGCTAGGAAATGTCAATGGTATGACTTTCAATTTAGCACATGCACAGGCGACCTTGTTTGGGCTTGTGCCATTGGTAATTCAGTTTTGGGATTTTAACTTTGACAGAATGTATTCAAATATGGTTTTTGCTATCAGTCGCACCCTCACAGCCACAGTTCTTTCAAACAACCAAACTTTCTAATTAATATTTTCACAAGAACATTTGTCATGTGGGTATAAATTTCAAAGGAAAAACATATATGGCCTTTGTTCATCTAGATACTTCATGATATGGTTGAGCACTCGTCATTTCGACTACCTGCCTTAAAAAGTACTTAGATACCATCTGACCTTAACCTGGGACAATTGAGCTGGTTGATGCTTTTTACCTTCTTGCCAATTAAAAAGTATCTCATCCATTGGACTAGTCTTTTATCATTCAATGATACAGTGTATATATATACACCAAATCCAAAAATAGCAATCCGATGGGTGGATAGATTGGTAGAAAGGATAGGTGTAGAGTTCTTATGAACAGTGCAAAGAAATTCATTTCCAGCTATGGGTCATTTGGGAAAAGGTCAATATGGTACATCCACATTATAAATAAATGAAAATGAATACAACCCCATGGCTTTCGGAAACCCTGGCTGTCTGTGTGGCTTCCAGAATTGCATCTCTAGTACCTGGAACAGGAGTTACCAGTCGCAGAATTCTTGTTTGTAAACAGGTTTAAGGATGAGGGCACCTCTCTATAAATGAATAGCATTTGTAGGCTGTGGTAGCTTTCTTGATTGTTAATATTACTTAGGGCATCTCTTGCTTTTCAGAAACCTACACCACAGAAGAATAACAATAATATGGTTGCATCGTACCTCTTCTGCATTTTTAAATTTTTTTTGCTTTCTTCATAGTTTCAGTCTCCTTCTTTCTTCTTTTCATATTGTCAGCCACCCCATGTTTGCTTTTCCATTGTCAGTCCTGTTCTCTTTCTGTTACAATTTTTTGGAGGTTTAAAAATCCCTTTAATGATTGAGAGTAATTGTGAAGCTCCTGCTCTATGGATGTTACTTTATTAGGAACTAGGGATAAAGGGAAGATTCACTTTACTCTTAAGAAACTCACAGCTTGGTCAAGGAGATAGATACTTAAATAATTTGCAACAGTGGTTGACAGAAATATGTCCAGGTATGGAGAACATAGGATAAGCAGGAGGAGAGGGAGGCAAGGCTGGCTCCAAAGGTGAGACAGTGTCTTCCCGAAGCTGATGGATGAGCAGAGTTCAGCGAGCAGGCAAAGTAAGGACAGGTCCCTGAGACAGAAGGATCAGAAGAACGGAAGAGCGTGGGATCTCCAGAACAGCACAGGTGTTCACTCCTCAGCAAACGTAAACCCGCAGGAGAGGCAGGAGCAAAAGATGGATCTGTCTGGAGAGAAAGCCCTCAAGACAGTGCAGTGTTGTGCCGCAGTGGGTCATGGAGGTAGCATTCTGATTGAGAAGAGGAAGCCAGCCAGGCAACCCCTGAACCTTGGCATGGAGAATTTGAGAGTCATTGTGGTCTGGGAGATCCTCTTTTTCTGCCACATTATAGATGGAGCAAGGGGCTGAGAAATATTTGAGTTTCTGCCTCTTTTTTTTTTTTTTCTTTATAAACATATAATATATTTTTATCCCCAGGGGTACAGGTCTGTGAATAGCCAGGTTTACACACTTCACAGCACTCTCCAAAGCACATACCCTCCCCAGTGTCCATAACCCCAGAGTTTCCGCCTCTTTAGAGAAGAAATAGCATCTACCTTTCAAGGTAGTTGTGAACAATGGAACAAGCTAATAATATCCTTAAATCCCTCAAACAGTAATACCTGGAACATAGTCATGTTCAGAAAAATGCATGTTTCTCTTCTACTTGAAATTAGACTGCCTTGAAGGTTCACTGAAACCCAACGAAAGTGCCACCATTTCATGTCAAACCATAAACTTCAGTTCTCCATACTCAAACCCCAGGATTTGTGAGAGACTCCTCCAAGTAATGCCCCGTTTAAAGCACAGTGGTTCCCAGAAGTTTGCTCTTCTGGGTGTGTGCACGTGCTTTGTCCAGCAGGCGGCAAGCTCTTTAGAAGCCAGGGCCACGCTTACCGCTTCCTTTGCCAACAAAGAATTTTTTTCGGTGCTGATCACCAGTGACGGATGGATTGGTTCTCTGGTCCCAGGTAAGCAACGCCTGCTCAGAACCCAGCTGGCCCTTCAGAAACAGGGAATCCTCACAAATGGCCCAGGTGGTGGCCGGTGGCCCTGTCATCAGCACGCTTTTCTATAATGTCAGTTTATAACCCCAAAGCCCTGGTGTTAGTGAATTACGGAATGAACTTGTGACATCATCTGGGGTGCAGAGTATTTGAAGAATGTAGAGTTGGGCTCCGTGGTGGCAGTGGGGAGAAAATGGGGAGCAGGAGTCGTTTTCTGTGAAATTTTTCTAATTAAGATTCATTTTGTAATGGCATTCAGTAGGGCCTCCGGTAGAATGCATTCCTCTCTTAATGCTGCCCCAAAGATGCCTTGTCATTTCCTAGCTGCCAACCCAGGTGGTCATTCCTGGTCGTGAGTCCAGTGCAGCAGGTGTGAAAAGGTTATCTGTTAATTTATTAGATGACGTTAATCATAGAAAATCAGCTACTGCTCGTATTGCAATTGGTTTTGTGCTTAGTTTTTATTATTATTATTATTTAAAAGCTTTCTTGGTCATTTTCTGTTTTTAATAGCTGTTGTATATCCTTGGTGCATAGGGTATGGTCAGGACGAGTATTTAAAAAATATTTACTATTCTGATCTTATAAAGAAAAAAAGTTACATATGGCCATTTGAACTAATTGCTAAAATGACACTACATTAATTAGATAATTAAGGGTCTTGAGCATGTGGCTATTGTATTCATTGGGCCGGAAGCCAGCGTTTTCTATAACTGAGAAAATGGGTTAGCATAATTCAAAATTCAATTGCTGTACCCTTTTTCATATGAATAGATAATACAGAATGAGTCTTAAATCTGGATTGGAAAAACTAACAGGAACTGGTTTTATTTTAATTGAGTTTTAAAGCACTTCTAGGCCTTCTCATTGTCTTTATAGTTTAACCCTTTGTGATTGTGGCCGCCCGCCTGTTAGTCTCGCCATCCCACACAGTCACGGTAATGATCTTTCCAGATTTATTGTGAACCCCTCAGAATATGTTCCTCACTGGTGAATGCCTTGACACAGGAATCCAACGTCTCTTTGGCCTCTGCCCCCTCCTCGCTGAGAATAAATGCTGCCTGTGGCTCGAAGTCCTTTACAACAGTACATTTTCTAGGTGCCTTAACTTATCAAGGTTATTTGTCAGGAAAATTATCTCTCGTAACACCAGGTCCCCTACCTTCAGATGACAGGACTTAATACAGAAGTTTTCCCCATACCAACTAGTAGTGTAAGTTGATTTCATATCCTTTTATTTTATAAAGTTTTGCTTATCAAGTTTGTCATCCTCTATTTGAAATTAAAATGTGTGGTCTCCAGGTGACCTTAAAGCAACTGACCCCCAAATCTAATCACTCCCAGCGTCTGTGAAAATCGACAAATATGTCAGGTATAACTCGTGGCATCAAAACATTGTTTTAAATATTTCATTTGTAGGCAAGGCAAGGATCATTTTCAGGTTAGTCCTCTGAGAAGGATCGCTGGGTGCATGAACACCTTCGGTTTCTCGATTCTGTAATCGGCACTCATTATCAACGGGTTGTATGAGCAGAAAATGTGCAGTTATATATTCTGCACGAGTGAATTATTGATTGGATTTATGGCCAGAAGAGTGTTCCTAAGTGGTCAATACATGGCTGAACTATGTCAGGTGAAGGTAAAAATAAAGTGAGATCTATACTTTTGATAGCAGTTGCTGTTGGGCTACGTTACACTTGTCATTTGAGGCTACCATTGGGTGTAGATAAAGATGTTAATTACATTAACGTCGATGAAAGTGGGGTGTCAGGCAGATAGGGAGTATCTGTTTGTGTGCATGTAGAGATTTATTTTTGCCAAAAATCGTATTCTTCCTGTGAGCTGACATTGATTGGTTTGCCATTCTGTCTTGGGTGGGTAAGAATAGTTTAAGAATTTGGATAGGTTTATGAAAAACTATATGTAATCCTATGTTTCTGATTATTTACGGACCAGTGACAACTTCACAAAGACACCATTAGTCCATTGTATGTTGATGGTCTAACTTCAGTTGATAACGCATATCTGTACTCCATCATTTCTAGGAGATGACTAATGACCTTTGCTTAAGAGTAAACTTGTTACTATGCAAAGCTGTACTGGGAATGTCTTCATCCAATTGAGCCAAACTCTGGCTCCCCACTACTTCCACCTGTGGATCCTTCTGCCCCTGACCGAGAAATGTCCCGGCAACCCCTTACTGGCTAGGTCAGTTCTAAGCGGGCGTTCCACTGATGCCGAGTAGGAACCTACTGTGCACCAGGGCCCTACCAGTTCTGAGACTATGGAGATGATGAAGAGGGGGCATTGCCGTCGAGATGTTGCAGTCTTAAACAGGATGCCATCCAGAACACACTTAACCTACTCAAGGCCAGCTCTAGGCTAGGTGAACAGGGATTTTCATCATACAAAGATTTTCTCCATTCCCTGCACTGAGCAGGAGGCTCAGAAAAGCTGGGAATCTTTTGTTCTTGAAGTCTTTGTTCCTGTAAGCCTCTCTTGGTTTGGAGCATCCTGTAACGGGAAGCCTTTAATGCTGTGTGTTCTAGAATACTAACCTGGTCTGTAAACGCAGGGAGCTGTTTTCCCTGGTGGTTCAACCAGGGGAAGGGGGCCATACCTGTGCTATAGCAACATTTGGCTCTCTTGCTCCTCTGTGGCATTTCAAGAGTAATTTGACAGTATTCAGGTTTCCTTTATGCACCTTCTCCAGAATCTTGCCCCTAATGAGAGTAAGGTGAGACACCACCCCAGCATCAACAGGATTGAGAATCACAGTGAATCCATTAAGACGAGTTTTATTTTCGTTTTCTCTGGAGCAGAATCCCAAGTCATAAAATGGAATATGGATTGTAGGTTTTGTGGGGAAATACACTGGGCTGCCATTCCTTGAAAGGAGTTCTAAAAACACCAGCATCTGTGCCCATCTCCCCAGGCTGCAACTGAGTCACTGATAACATAATGATCAAGCCAGCGCCTTCTGTGTCACAGCATCAGGCAGTGGGCGGTCTGGCCCTGGAGCAGACACCCTGATGTGGTGGTGGTAATCCTCAGGGTTTTGAGTTAAGTGCTTTCGACATGCGGAATCAAGAGTCAAGGGCGAAGCTGCCTTCTAAATGCTCTCTCCGGAGTGTCCGCGTGCAGATGTAATTGAGCCTTTCAGGTGAAGAGCTTTATCAGAGCAAAGCTGGTTAGTGTTGCAGACCTACTGGGGCGGGGGGGATATTTTAGGCATCTTCAATAACTGCTCTGTGACATTGCTGAAGGTCCCCAGCCTTTCCGTTCTCCAACAGTTCAGGGCAAAAAATGCCACTGTAGACATGTTGCTTAAGCTTCACAGTTCACTGTGGCCCAAAGCGACCCATCCCATCTCTTCATAATCACAAGTGATCATCCTGGTTATTTATGTGTTTATTATATGTCTTCCACACCAGGCTATAAGAGCCACGGGGCCCAGGACCATGTCTGTCTTATTCCTTTTTGCTTCCCCACCATTCACACAAGGCCCGATAGAATTAACGTGATCACCTTGATCATCATCATCACCAAAGCTAATATTTATCATTGCATACAGTGTGGCAGATACATTAAGAAGGGCTTTATGTGAATTATCCCCAATCCCGAAGTTAAGAATTCAAAGCAAATCGGCCAGGAGGAAAGAACATGGATTTGGACACCAAACCCTTGAATCCATGATCCCCAAATGTTCATTTCTAGCCTCAGGGTTTTGCCTCACTACCTGGTCACTTAATCCCTCCATGCTTACATTTCCTTGTCAGTAAAAGTGGAATAGTAATTCCCTTCAGCCAAGTCTGCAGTGAGAAGCAAACACGGGGATTGTTCCAACACTCGCCCACCATGGATGCTGAAGACCAGTGAGCAGAGGTGCTATTTTTATATACATCCTAGAGTCTGAGAGTCAGGCGGAGAGTTGAGTGAAAGAAGCCAGGGTACAATGATGCCATTTATGTAAAGTCCCAAAGCAGCTAAGACTTCTCCATGTGAGAAAAGTCGGAAGAGTGGTTACCTGTAAGGGGACGGAGGGGGCCTTCCGGCATGCTGGCAGTGGTCCATAGATTGATCTGGGAAAACCACCCCATGGGTGTGGACATACATAAGAGCCCATCAAGCTATGTATTAAGTGTTTGTGCCCTTCAGTGCATCTAAGCAATACCTCAAAAGAAATCATGTGAGAGAATTTTCCATTCTTTGAGAGTTTTCCTCCCGCTCCTGTCCAAGCACAAAGTAGGTGCCTGCAGGCCGGGTGGTGAGGTGGAGGAAGGCTGAGATAACACAGTGGCCTACTTCCAGGTGGTGCTGAGGCCTGTTCAAAGGCAGCTATGGGTCCAGCACTCAAAAACGGAACCTAAAAAGAAATTCTTGAGCCTTGTCTGCGTGAACTAAATATAGCACCAGATTTATAGTGTTGTGGTCCTGACCACCCCTGGGCTATTTCTGACCACGGGGACAGCTTAAATGGTGTGGCCCATAAAAAGTCATCTGCAAGCTCAGGCCAAATGTTCATCTATTTAGGGCCAAGAGGAGGGACCAGGCCTTGGTAGCGGTTCTCCCTGAGGTAGGATCCTAAGTTGAATGGAGACCATTGCTGTAGCTGCTAGCCAGGAACTTGGGGCTTCCTTAGCATTCTGTCTTTGGGGACCAGGTTTTAGTTATGGGGCTTACTCATGCAGCCTGACAGGCTTCCCAAAGCTGGATCTGCTGATGGGCTCCCAGCTAGTCTTTCGCTGGTGAGGGGGACTTGACATTAAGTCACATGAGCGCCAGGCTCCCAGGGGGCTCCTTGTTTCCTTTATTATTCCCTTCTCGTGGCCATGGTAACCTTGCCAAAGCTCCTTGACTTAGCCTAACTAGTACCTTCTTCGAAGTCACTTCATAGCACCATTCCCTTTTTTGCCTAGTTCAGGCTTGGCTTTCTCCCTGGAGGCCTGGTTCCTTTTGCTTCCCATTTTCCCCCCAGACAGAGGCCTGTCTGTTATGTATGTATAGAGCTTGGCCAATTTCCACCGGCTCCGTGTTGTGGTTCACCTTCTGGAGCCTCTTGTCCTGTGCTCCCATCCAAGCTGCAGGTTTTCCTTGCTCTCAAGAGATTCAGTTCTAGGCCCACCTACAAAATAATTGCTCCAGGTAACCTGAGATAAGATTAAGCTCTCTGAGTCTCAGTTTCCTTATTTGTGAAATGGAGAGGTTAAGAGTAGATTTCTGAGTTCTCTCCTAATTTTGTTTTTCTATTTAAATATTACTGTTACATAATTAGAGATACCTCTATTGGTCTCTACCTCTGGCTCCTCCTAATATTTGGTCTTTGACCCTGGTTTCTGACACAGAGCTCCTCAAGCCCTTGCTGTTTCCTGGGTGATAGGTGTTTCTTTTGTTCTGATGAAGTAACTGGTAGCAGGGACCTGGATTGGGGCTGCTTGCCTAAAAGACCACACTGTCTTGGAACTTTCATACCCTCCTCCCATTCTCTGGAGGGAGAGAGGGTTTTTGGAAAGTGAGTTAGTTAATATTAGATCATGTCTACACAATGAACTGTCCATAAAGATCCCTGAGATGTGGAGTTCAGAGAGCTTCTCCTTGGTAAACACATCCGTGAGCCTGGAGGGTGGCCCACCCTGCTCGCTAGGGACAGAAGTTCCTGTGCTCAGGACCCTTCCACACCTGACTATAGGTATCCCTTCAACTGCTGTTCATTTCCAACCTTTAAAATATCCTTTGGCAAGTCGGCAATAGTAAGGAAGCTGTTTTCCTAGGTTATGTGAGCTGCTGTAGCCAATTATGGAGCTGGAGGAGCAGGTGGTGGGAACCTTCAATGTGTACTCAAGTCTGGACAGAAGTTTTGGGTAACCTAGCAACCCAAATTTGAGATTGGCATCTGAAGTGAGGGCAGTTTTGTGGTTTTGAGTCCTAGTTCGTGGAGTGTGCAATAACTCTTCATAGTGTTAGAAGTGAATTGTAGGACACCCTGCTGGTGTCAGAGAATTGGTCAGTGTGGGAAAAACCACACACATCTGCTGTCCGAAATATTATGGGTGAGATTAGAGGAAGAACAGTGAGTTTTCACCATACAATTATTTCTCATTTTTAGTGTAGACCTACCATGTGCCAGTAGATGCTACTCACTCACTCTCTGATGTAATTCCCCCACCATGCTGCAATATACTTAATATTCCCAATTTATTTGTTTTAAAGATTTTACTTATTTATTTGACAGAGAGAGAGAAAGAGCATGAGCAGGGGGAGGAGTAAGGGGAAAGAGAGAAGCAGGCTCCCTGATGAGCAGGGAGCCCAATGCAGGGCTTGATCCCAGGACTCTGGGATTATGACCTGAGCCAAAGGCAGATTCTTAACTGACTGAGCCACTCATCTGTCTCTTATTCCTATTTTGGAAGTGAAAAATTAGTGACTCAGAAAGGTTGAGTAACTTGCTCAAGGTGACCAAGTCAGAAGTTTAACATTAGGAATAACAAACATTTTATATGTTTGGGACTGTGGTAAACCTTTCACGCAGATAATTTCAGTTCATCTTTACCACGTCCCTAGGCTAGAGATGCCAATATCATCTGTTTGATATGGGAAATTTCAGTGTTGAAAGGTTAAGTAATGTGCCCAGCAAGGTCATCTATCTGTGACTGGTGGGGCCTTGCTTTCAGACTCAGGTTTGTGTGAGTCTGACATCATGCCATTTTTATTATATGTGATATTGCGTCCCTTCATACCCTCCGTGGGGAGCCCCCTCCCCCTTTTTAAGCCTAAAAGATATTATCCCAAGATTCCACAGCATGTGAGTTTGAAAATCCCTATTAAATCATGAGGAAATCTAGCTATTTGACGATGGCACAATATAGTGCATATTCTTTTTAAAATTTGTATAACATTTCGAGAGACCAACGAAATGAAGGATAACTCTCTGATAAGGAATTTAAAAAAAAATACCCAGCAACTCTTTGTCAGACTTTTATCATCATCCCATTCATAATGGATTCCAAACTCACATGAATCTTTCAAGATAAGTGTCTTATTGATTATCCTGAAAACAAGCGATCACTTGGCATCCTGAGACCAGTTCACCGCCCTCCCCTGATTACTGTAAACAGAGATGTTGATCAGAAGAAATGTCATTTTCTTTGGTGTTGAACCCATGGGGCATTCTGACGCAGTGGAGCTAGTGACCCAGATGGACAGCTGCTCGATCATGGCCGATGTCATGTTTTTGAGGAGCTGCAGGCAAGCGTCCACTGTAGCCAATGCTGCCTTGAACTGTTTTATATCTCTGTGCCAAGACTTCTTCCTGGTAAAGATGCAGAGTGGCCCAATGAATGCCAATTTATTGCTGCCAGGAAACATTAAGTCTCTTAAGTGACATCCTTTTTCAGTGTGTTTACTGGTATTTATGTAAATCAGGCGGAGCTCACTCTTAGAAAGGTTCAGAGTGTTTATAAGGGACTTCACTCTTGTAGTTGTAATGAGATAAAATACCAATATGACCAGTTACAGTCAGCGTTGCGTGTCTGCTCCCCGTGGGGCCATGATTGCACCTGTCTGTGGAGCTGAGCCTTGCGTGGCTGCTGGCCGCCTGGCCCGGGTGTCGAGAGGGCTGGTATTAGTGAGGTAGGTGGCCCCGTTTTCCCTGGTGGCTCGGTTGCTCCTGCTGAAGCCTTTGAAATACTGTCCATGTGACAAGACCCCAAACTCACACAGGTTGTGGCATTTGGCTGGAGGGAGACATGACTCATGGGTTTTGGGTGCAGATAATGAAGATTCAGGCCACTGCATTAAATTAACAGACTGATTTCCTGAGGCTGCCGTTGGCAAAATGCTTAGTTGACATCCTGGGGGATGGGATGTGGCCACTCTGTACCCCAGGGAGCCTTATGCTCAGGAAACTCTTGCCTAGCAGCGAAATCCATCCTTCTCAGACCCTGGAACTTATTTGGGAAATGGCCTGATGACTGCTTGAAGCAGGTCATGAGCAGGAGAAAATTTCTTATTGCTAGAATCGAGGAATGAACAAAGCCACTTGCAGCACTGGTTAGTTCACTTTTTCTAGATGAGGACGAGGAGGTACAGAGAAAGTTGAGGTCATTCTATCCACTGAGCAACTGTCCATTGTTCATGCCTCCTGAGGTGTCCTGGGTGCCACTTAATGCCTTTACTATCTTACTCATTTAACATCAACTGATTGAGTACCTACTGTGTGCCAGACAAGATGCTGGAGATAAAGAGAGAAATCTGGAGTGGTCCCTGCAGAGAAACACAGGTTTTCTTCTGGGGCTGGTAATGGTGATAGTGGTAGTGGAGGAGGAGAAGGCGAAGACAGGAAGATATGACTACTCCCTCTTTGCCTCCCATCGGTACTGGTTAGTAGCTGTTTTTTTTTTTTTTTTTTAAAGATTTATTTATTTATTTATTTGACAGAGAGAGAGAGATCACAAGTTAGGCAGAGAGGCAGGCAGAGAGAGAGGAGGAAGCAGGCTCCCTGCTGAGCAGAGAGCCCGACGTGGGACTCGATCCACTGATCCCAGGACTCCGAGATCATGACCTGAGCCGAAGGCAGCGGCTTAACCCACTGAGCCACCCAGGCGCCCCTGGTTAGTAGCTGTTTTGCCATGCCTGTCTCTGCGACCATGGCCACCATATTGAGACATTTATTTTCTCTGACCCAGTCAGTGGAATTAGGATTCTCCAGAGAAACAACCAGTAAGACATATATATAGATGGAGAGATAGATGGCAGATAGATAGAGCAGGAATTAGCTCACATGGTTATAGAGGCAAAGAGGTCCTGCCCTCTGCGAGCTGGAGAAACAGGAAAGTCTGTGGTATGATTCAGTCTTTAATCTGAGTCCAGAGGCCTGGGACCCAAGGGGAACGAGAGGTGTGAGGACAAGGAGCTCTGATGTCTGAGGACAGGAGAAGATGGAGGTACCAGCCCAACGACAGAGAACAGACCACCTTTTTTCTTTCCTTTTTTGCTCTGTCAGGCCCTACAGCCAATAGGATTCTTCAGTGACCCCTGCACTGTTCCCTCACTAAGGCCCTGGATGCCTCGAAGACTGCTTAGCACGGCTTTGTAATGGCATAACCAATAACCAATAACTGGATAACCAAGAGAACCAATAACTGGAGGGTAAAGTGCCCTGATTTCCTATAAAAATACAGACCTGGAAGGGTAAAAATGGAATTTACAGTGTGTGTCTCTTCACTTTCTTTTGGCTTCCCCTAGTTTAACTGTTTCATAACCTGTATGCTGGCTTGTTTTATGTATTTTTTCTTTATGAAGAAGAAGAAATATGGGCATTAACTGTGATGATGCTTCTTAGCTGGAAGGTGAGAAAACATAGAAGATTGTAGGCTAAGAAGTCTTCCCATAAGAAGTTGGTATTTGCTAAAATTTTCAAAAAGGATTTCACTGTACATGGCCTCCCTTACTCTACCTGGAGTCTATGAATATTGGTGAATTCTGTGACTTTTCTGTGTGTCAAGTACTGTTACACGTCTTGGATTGCAGAAGTAAAGTGATACCTGCATTTTTGAAGAAAAATGCATATAGAAAAAAGCTAGCAATGCCTGGTAGATACTAGGCACTAAGTTGAGGGCTAGTGAAGGCGTCTGGTGTGTTGGATCTTCTTATGAAAGGTCCATCAAGGTGTTTTACTGGTATGGAAGACAGATTCAATATGGTGGTGATGGTCAAGAGGATGGAGGAAACATCAAAGTCTATTATCATTTTTTGATGCTCATGAAGGAATACATGGGATTGTCCCAGTAGAAGAGGAGGGAGGAAGAAGGGCAAGGCAGAAGTTGGGCAAGGAGCGTTAAAAGCACACAGTGTATCGTTGAACAGAAACCATGTGATATATTATAGTAGTAGGTGTTGAGAGGAAAAATGGCCACGTTTTCCTGCAAATTATGTGTTAGGGCAGAAAGAAATGTCTTGTAGCCCAGTTAAGTATTGAGAGGTTTCATTTCATACAGTGTGTACATAAAGGAGTTGCAAGGGGATTGATGCCAGTTCTGGTGAATTTTGTTTATAGGACCTGATTTCCAGTAGGTCATGGTGTAAGCCTCAAATGGGAGGCGTGCCTGGGGTGGCTGCAGAGGCAGTTAAGAACTCAAGACTGACTTAGATGGCCTTAGTTGCCACATGTTACACTCACCATTCCTAAGCCAAAGCTTCTTTGTGTATGAAAGGGGGTTAGATGGCACCTACTTCTATCAGTTGAGAAACTTTGGGCTGCAGATAGCAGGAAACTGAATTTGCAGTGATTTCAATCATGTTAAAATGGGTTACCTCACCTAATCTGAAGTCCAAAAGCAGAGTGGTCACAATGGTGACACACCATGATCTGGCTCCGCTTCCCTCCTGTGCTTTATCAGTGTATCCCTCAGTTAGAGTCTCCCTCACATTTTCAGTAATGGCTTCCACAATTCCAGGCATCATAACCAGAGAGTCTTGGAGGACAAAGGTACCTTCTCTTTTTGGGTGTATCTCTCAAGAACAAGGGAGCTTTCCCCAGAGCCTCTCAACAGACTTAGGCTGCTAACTCATTGGCCAGAATTTTATAAAACACCTATACCAGACAATCACTAGTAATGCCTTTGGACCTGCCCTGATTGGGAGCTTAGGCCACTGGAGATTTATATCCCAGTCATAGCCATGAGGTGGAAGGGGCTCGGTCATCAAGGAAGCTGTGTGGGGTGGATATTGGATAGATAACCAAGCATCTGCTACATGACCTTATAGAGATAGGAGAGTTCATCAAAATGAGACACATCACAGGGTCACAACTCACCAAAATGTAGCTGTAACAGTGATGATGATTGACAACTGTAAGGGGAAGTGGGTAGACATAGGCCTAGAGATGTCTTGGCCACTGTGGCTAAGAAATTGTAAGGCCGATCTACAGCAAAGAGATGTTTTCTCACCCCCTCCAGTCTTTGCATTCGCCCTTCTCTGACACTTAACTCTTGCACCTTGAGTTCCCATTCCGCAGTTCTTATTTATTTATTTGTTTGTTTGTTTATTTATTTATTTATTTGACAGAGAGAAATCACAAGTAGATGGAGAGGCAGGCAGAGAGAGAGAGAGAGGGAAGCAGGCTCCCCGCTGAGCAGAGAGCCTGATGCGGGACTCGATCATGACCTGAGCCGAAGGCAGCGCCTTAACCCACCGAGCCACCCAGGCGCCCCCCCATTCCGTAGTTCTTATCAGGAGACTGTGATGTGGCAGAAAAACACCCAACTCAACACCCAACAGTTGGGGTTTGAATTCGGAGCGCCTCTGTTTATCATCTCTGATCTCAGATGAGTTTCTCTCATTCTCTGAGCTTCAGTTTACCAGGCTGTAAAATGGGGATAGCCATGGCAGTCTTTTCTGCTAAGGGGAAGACAAACTGAAATTACCACAGTAAATGCCTAATTCAGTAACTGCTTCCTGGAGATGGAGGCTAGACTACTTCCCTTGCCAGGCCCAGTGGGGTAATCTACCTGGAGTGGTGCCAGCTGGTGAAGAGTCCATCAGTGCAGCCTCTGTGAACTCCTACCTGATTTTCTAGAAAACAATCAGTGACCGCTCACTGTACAAATGTGCTCAAGTGACTATAACCACGAATGTTTGTAACAATGCGCCTATCGACTTCTTATTTCAATAGATATCCAGATTTATTATCCCTCAAGGTAAGCATCGATTTTACCTTTGTCTCAGTCAATATTTACCTCTGAGGTCAATACATGTGGATATTCACCTCAGCTGCAGTCAATATCCATTCTGTATTACAATATATGATGTACATATGTGAACATAAAGCACACCACAGTCAGTGAAAGTCTGGAAGACAAGCTTCTTGCAAAAGGGATGTATTATTTTATTTTTTTTGACCATATCACTGGTTAGAGGTCAGATCCTAATTCACCATATAGAAAATATATATTTTGGGTGGATAGCTGGTATTTGGGGAAGGATCGCATGATATCAAGTATACAGTCAAGCAGTGACTTAATGATATTGCACTAAGTACAGTTGCTTGAGAATTTCTAAGTTGAATGAGAGCCATAAGGATATAGGCATGCAGGTAGATGATAAATGCGGTAAGGATGGAAACCTTTCCTTAGTTAGGATAGGACATTGTCTCTCCAGCCCCTGGATTCTGAGGGACTCTGGTGGCAGGAGCAAGAGGAGGAGACAACAGTGGAGCTCTTGTTGGCCACCAGTGAGAGCTGGGAAACCAGGCCTGGAGAACCATGGCGGGTCTGGATTGGAGCCCAGCCATGTGAATTAGGAACCGTATTTGGCCTGTGGTAATAGGGACCCAACCAGGGTGGTAAATTCTTTCACACAAAAGAAAACCGGAAATGAATACTCCAGCACTGGTGTGGACACTCCACACCACACTGGGGACCCAGCCTCTTCGTCTCTGCTTTGTAACACTGCCTCCATCTTCATGATGACTCCCTGGTCTGGAAGGACCAGGCAACATGACAGAGAAAAGGTAGAATGGAGACTTCTTGCCTTTCAAGGAGCCCTCCAAGAGCCCCAAGGCACTTCTGCTTGCTTCTCAGTGGCCGTGATTTTGTTGCTCGGCTAGATAGACAACTGCAACGGGTGTGGGAGATGCAGCCTTCAGTCCTGGCTCCAGTGTGCCTGGGGTAATGGAGAAGCTCTGGAGCCAAGGCAAAAGGGGGAATAAATATTTGGGACACACCAGTGGCTTCTGCATACCAGGTACCGTAGACTGAATGCTGGGGCCCTCCTAAAATCCATGGGTTGAAACCTCATCTCCAGTGGAGGCGGAGCAGTTGGGAGGTGCTTAGGTCGTGAGTGTTACGAAAGAGACCCCATAGAGCTTGCCGGCTCCTTCCATCCTATGAAGACACAGCACAAATGAGGAAGTGTGAACCTCCCCAGACACTGGATCTGCTGAGACCTTGATGTGGCCCTTCTCAGCCTCCAGAAGTGAGATGTCAGCTACTCAGGCAATGGTGTTCTGTTTCAGCAGCCCCAGTGGACTAAGGCACTAGGCAACCCTGCCTCATGTTACTGTTCTCCCTTGTACTATATCCTGATTTTTTCAAAGATCATGGGGCTTTCTCTTGAGGTTTTTATTGTTGTAACTGAAGGTGTGTCTGCCCAGTATTTTTTTTTCCCATCACATTTGAACTCCTCACAGTGTCCTGTTTTCCTTTGGGAATCACCTAGCTCACTCTTCCTGGTGGACATGGGACCGTTCATCTTAAAATAGCCACTATGACCCCCAGCCACAAGGAGGGGCACAGGACCCAGATCTGGCCGATCACGGTTGCCCTCTCCCAGCCACCAAACCTGATGAAGGACTGAGCATACACAAAACCCAAGTCCTTCCTTGGACTTTTCTGTTACACATGGCAAGGAAGGCTTTTGCATGCCTTCACCCCGCACAGCAAATTCAGCAACCCTGCTGACACCCCCCCCCCCCGCCCCGCTTGGTAGCATCTTCCCAGGAGGCTGCCTGTTGGAACCAGAACAACAACAACAAGGTTTAGAAAGTCCCCAGCAGGGACGTTACAACCCTCTTACCGACTTCACTTTCCCTGGCCTTATTAATGCCTGTCCTTTAACCGGTCCTTAGCTTCGTCTCCTGGAATCCTCAGGGCCCTTTTAACCCCGTACAGGAAGCAAACCCACGTGCATATATGCATACATCAATTCGTATCACTCCATGCAGCATTGCAAAGTCAATGCTGGAGATTTCCCCGGACTCCTGTTTTCAGCAGTCCTCTGTAGCAGCAGAACCCGAGTGGCTCATACTTTTATGTGTTTCGGCAATACCTCTCTTCTTGTTCCCTGACTCCTGACAAAAAGAACAGGGGATGGACCCAGTGTTGTCCTATTGGTATCTGGCTTGTTTATGCCTGCTGGAACACAGCTTACCCGTTCCACCCTGCCACGGTCCAAAACCCATAAGGGCAGTCTCACTCCTGGGTTTGCCGTGACTCATCATTTCCGGATCATAGGAACCATGGCATTCCCACCTCGCTTCCAGAAGGGGCTGATATTCCTGGTGCAGTTCTGCATTCCAGAGAGTACGAAAAGGAACCTGGGCTATCACACAGGGAGCTTAGATCTCATAACTTGTCGTGGGCCACACCTGGCTCCTTTGTCCCATTTTACAACTCATAGGCCACCTCCAACTCGACACTTATTTAAGTTTTTATTTATTTACTTGGCATTCAGAAGACTCTACAGCCTCAGCCCCTTGGGATGTAAATTAAAGCAATTTCATTTTCATAGTTTCTCTGTTTGAAACCCCTCATTGTTTATTTAAATAGTAGCGGATGCATACTGCAAGTAAAGAATAATAATTAAGGGAATAAGAAGGATTGTTCTCTCAGGGAAGTGGTTGTTTCCTCTTGCAGTGACCTCATCCTAAATCTTGGAACGTCCATTCTTGCTCCCTGGAAAAGGGAGCTGGCCCAGGGAGCTAGAGTTGTTTGGGGGAAGAGCACTCTGCTGGGGCGGCGGTGCTCAGGGCAGTGGTGTACATGGGGCTGCTCCAACAGTGGCTGTTGTAGGAGGAGACATTGCAGACCTTGCAAAAGCAGCTACTGAGGATGGGTAGAGCCATATGTCATTGCCTACAGCTGCTGAAGACATAGGCTTGGACTTGGGCATCTTACTCCCAGCAGAAGGTCCAGCAGGGGTGGGGCAAAGGAAGCCACAAAGACAGCAACAACCAGAAATGCTTCCTTTCCTCTTTCCTGAGACTGGAATCCTGGTCCGTTGCTCCTGGCTCACATCTGAGCATCTTCTCTTTCTTTTAATCCCCACAGCTGGCAGCTGCATGACTCCCATCTCCCTCCAGCATGTGATGTGCAGTTTCGGTTGGGACCGAGCATTGTCCAAGGCCCTGCCACATCTTTGCAACAAACACACATATTCAGGACTGCCAGTGGCTGCGTGCAAGGCTTTGTCTCCGCACAGTGGTCCTTATGTATATCCCCAGGCCCCATTAACAATCAGAGGTAAACGATGTACTCAAGATAGAGCAGACAGGGCTGCCTGCCTCTTCGTCAGCCAGTGAGGATGACTTGATGTGGAAACGTACTCAGAACGGCACTGGAATGGCTTGTCAGTAGCTGCCCTCAGAAATCTGAACTCAGCAGTGTAGGAAAGGGGGCAAAACGTGTACTCAAAGTGAGAAAAGACTAAATGGTGGAAATTTGGTTAGTTTTTCATTTTTTCTTCTTTCTGCTCATTTTTCTTCTTCAATTTTCAATAATAATACCTGACATACACACGTAATAGACACAATAGACTTTTTTTTTCTTTAAATTTGAAAGCGCAGTAAAACAAAGGGTGACGCCTGCCACCTCCCTCTAGAGTCGGGTATTTGGGACTCACGACCGTCGTTGGTTCCTTGGTCTCATACAATCAACAGATGATGAGACCTTGCCAGGCTCTGTGCTCCGCCTGGGGAGGCAGCAGGGTGCCTGTCAAGATGCTGGCCCTTTCCGAGTTGATGTTCTGCTGGGGGAGGTGTGCAGTACTCATGGTGTCAATGGGCCTCTGGTGAAGAAGACATGTGGGCTAGAAACCCACAGCAGGACTAGCTAGTCCAGCCTGGGGTGGGCACATTGGGGGTGATAACATGGCTTTCAAGAATGAAGCCAGCAGGGACCTGAGGGGTGAGCAGGGCAGTCAGCTGACGAGGCGGAGAGCCAGGCCAGTGGATGTGCTGGCACGTGCAGTCCAAGGTGACTGACGTCAGGGCCCATCTGGGGGGAATGCATGCACCGAGCCTTTGGACGCCAGCAATGAGATTTGGTTGGGAGGCAAACAGAACCTGGTAGAAAGTGCGAGGATAAACCCTGCTTCATGAAGCGAGTGAAAGAAGCCTGGTGAATGCCCCCCCATAAAAAGAAAATCATAAAAATCAGCAGGGTTTCGGCCACTCTGATCTTTACGCTCTGATCTCAGCAGTGATGAGGTGAGGGCTGGCTTTGAGGGCTGGGGATCACACCCCCCACATCAGCCAAATCTCCAAAGCACTCCCGCCAAGCTTTTCCTAATAAGCATGCAACTTCAGTAATACCCACGTGCTAGCTGTGCAGATGCAATTTAAAGACAAATCCTTTGGGCTCCCAGGACCTCCTTCTCTTCTGATCTGATTGTTCCCTTCTACCTTCTTCTGCACAGACATTCTGGAGCTGCCCATGGGTCCAGGTGCTTTGAGTCTGGAAGCTGCTTTGTGAAAACTGCTCTTGACCTAGTGTTCCATTTGTTTTAGTCAGCACCTGACTTTATAAGGAGAATACAGCGTAGTGAGCACTCGGTAGAGTAGGTCCCCCAGTCTCCTTGCGCTCTTGCGGTATGCATAGGGCCCGTTTCCACTGCTTTCTTTCTCCCTCACAGATCAACCAACCAGTCAGCCAGTTAAGTGGTTACTTATTAGTGCCTACTGTGTGCCGGCCTCTGCACTCGGTGTCACGGGTTCTCCTGATTTATACTTTGGATCCTGTGGTTGCTTTGTGCTTATTGCCAGCGTTTCGCAGACAGACTTTGCCTGCACAAGGGAGGGCTTTTGTCCTGCATCATTTTCAGGGCAATGCCCCTGATTTACCATGAAGCATTCGCGCCTTCCCCGCCCCACCCCCGCTTATGCATTGCTTCTATCTGCTTTCAGAAACAGCACTAGTGACCTGTTTTAAGAAAGGTTGAAAAGCCAGCACTTAGATTTTCCTGGAAACCTTTAAATTAACCTCATTAGGTTTGCTTTATTTATTTTCTTCTATTTCTCATGCTTTTGTGCTTTCCCAGCCTCTAAACTGTGGTGCTCTACTGATCTTCCATAGCGTGACTCAACGGTTAGTATGTGTTTAATAGGAATCACAGTATATGAGTTTATTATATATATTTTTCCACGAATATAGTGAATGTTTGCTATGCCCCCCCCACCCCTTTGCCTTTTTAAATTCAGAAATTTCTAGCTGTGTTTATTCCTCTCGTCAGCATACTTTATCATATCAAAGCCTTTTCAGACACTGTAAAACTACTGAGTTATGTTTGGGTCATGTTTTGCGGTATGCCCTTTAATACTGTAGCTTTAGAAATGCAATTTTCAGCCTCTGCTTATTAGAATATGATAAAGTATTCCTGGTCTATGTCCAGCTCCACTAATCTCCAGACTGCGCTTCATGAATTAAGCATGAAGATTTTAGTCAATGTGCTTTCAAAGACCAATGTTTAGGGAATCATGGATTTTCTACAAGCTGAGGGAGAAATCTATAATAGGAGGAACTGATTTTCAAACATCGTATTCTCAAGAAGAAATGACCAGTTCTGGCCCAGAAACAGAAAATATTTCACTATCAGAATATTCTAGAACCAGTTAAAACCACATTGTGCGGTTTGGTTTGTTAAAGGGACGGTGTTTTAAAATGTGTAAGCCCCTCTATCACGTGGGAGGATTTCAAATGACTGCTTATTTTGGAAACCTCATGTAGATTGGCTTAAAATCGAGAGGGGAATGCAAATTGAATTTATAAGGTGTTATTAACTTCACATCCCACCCCTTGTCCCTCCCCAACCTCTGTCCATCTCGGTTCCTTTTGCTCTGATGTAATTCAGTAAGTAGCCAGAGATCCCTCTCCAGTGTGAGAGATCTTCCTTGGGGGTGAGACTTTGAAGGCCCCCGGGTACTTTAACCAGGCTAGCTCTTGGGTACAGTGTCCGAGACCCCAGAGTGTCTCCTGGTCTCCTGGTTCGGTGTGTTTCCTGGCAATCGGTAGCATGCATTTTGAAAGTAAATCTCCTTTTGGGATGACCGTGTTAGATGATGCAAGGCATCTCTCCACTAAAATGCATAAAGCATGAATATCTGAGTGGCTGTGAAGCACCCCAGAAGGGCACGGGAGCATTTTCATCTGAGTTTGAGCGGCCCCTGGAGTTTTAGCTTCTGTGTTTGGTGAGCTCATAACGGATGTAGTCAGTTTCCTTCGTAAGAAAGATACCTTTGAACGAGCATCTGTTCTGTGCCTGATGTTGTGCTTAGCCCTTGAGACCAGTAGTTCATGCAAATCCCCATTTCTCAATGGAGAGACTGAGGCACAAGGAGTTTCAGTGACTTGCTTCGACAGAGTCAGCATCGAGGCCAAAACTTACTTAGCCCCCCTACATCTAAACCAAATCCCACGCTGCGGCTACAGAATCAGGTCCATGTCCTGTACATGCCAGGCAGGAACCTCGGCCCTGTAGCTGCTGGGACTGGACTGCAGTGGCTGCTGATGGAGGCTCTCATCTCCTCCTCCAGGTCTGACTGACATCAAGACAGAAATGTAAATCATCTCCAATTAGGGGGCTGCTTCTTGAACATTGTCCTTTTGAGGAAGACAGGAAAATTCTCAGCTCGTCTAGCTTTATCTGTGAACCTACGGGATCTCTCAGGGGCTTTAAATTAATCAATCAGTGCATAGACATTGAACTGAATCTTTACCTTAAGCAGGAGACTCTGCAAAGTGCTTTAAATGGGAAAGAAACCAAAGGGCCGGTCGCTCTGCCCCCAGCCGTAGCCCAAGGCTACCTTCCATGGCTGGGGAATCAGCCTGTCAGTTCAATCACAGAACCCCTGTGACTGGTGTTTTTGACTAAGCTGGCCCCATGGACAGCTCTGGTCGTGTGTAGACACGACTTTGGGACGGGGAGTACATCCGTCTTTTTTTGAGTCCTTGCCATTTAATCGTTACTGACACAGTTATATGAGAAATACAGCAAAACCTAACCCTGTCAATCATCATTTTGTCCCCAGTCTCAGGCAGCAGCTGAAGAACTGGGTGTGCAGGGGCACATCCCCGGACATCTCGGGTTTGGCAGGTGGAGTGTACAGGCCACAGGGGGAGCAGAAGTGCTGCCCCACATGACCCAGGGATGCTGAAGAGAGTCTTTAATAAGGGGACCTGCTCTCTGGGTCTTGCAGACATGGTCTGGGATGGGCCAGTATCAAGAAAGGACAGCTGCTGTCCACGTGCTAGTGGCTGAACTGTGGCATTTTTAGGGCTTGGAGGCGCTGCGTGGGTCCCCTGTAGGTTCGTGTGGATAAGAGAAGTCAGTCAAGTGGAGAGTCGAATGTAAGAGTGACAGTCTTTAGCTGGGAGGTCGGGATTTTTACATGGAGTCTCTCCAGTTTTCAAAGTTGGCAACCAGTTTGCTTTTTTTAAAACCCTCCCTGTGTGGGTTAATTCTCCATGCCTAAGGAATGGACACCGGGTGCAGAATGTCCATTGTGACTTCCCCTCAGAGTCAACCTCCTTGTTTTGTGGCGTGACAGTCCAGACAGAGTAGCCAGTGGCAGCTCTGAGGCTAGCATGTTCCAAATTCATGGGTCAACCTCTGTGGCTGATGAAAACTCCCTAAAATTAGAACAGGACAATGGGACGTTACAAACATGAGCTCTGAACACGGGCCACGGAGAGATTTCTAGAACTTGACTCGTCTGAACAGCCACCTCGATAGCTTTTAGGTCTCTGAACCAGAGGTCTAGAATGGATTCGGAGATCATTGTAGGGATGATTGACGTCTAGACACGTCTTCCCAAGGTGGCTGGGAGGAGCCTGTATGCCACCCCCCGTGGCCATCTCAGTCTTTGCAGGGTTATCCGTGGCTTTGCACACGCTTGGGAAGAGAACGGAACACTGCTGTTCCTCCTGGAGCCTCTCCCACCCATCCGCCACCGTGAGAAGCGTTGCCCACACGCACCCTCATTGAGTTTCCATTGTATCTGGGAGGTGGACATGAAAACCTCGCTTCGACACATAAGGCACCCAGGGCTCCAGGGTGGGGACAGCCGGGGATTGGTGGCTCCCTACACAGCAAGGATGGAGAGACAGATTCAAGTTGGCCTCTCTCTGGACTCATACAGAACTTCTTCTCTATCACCAAGACCCCTTTCTTCTTCTTAGCTACCTGCTTCGTTTTATTCATCCAGGAGAACCGGGGCCCCTCATTGCCTCTTCGGGTTTTTGTGAAAGGCACTTCTGCATTCCGAGGACAGATGGAAGCAGCCCCCAGGGAGGAACACCAGCTCAGCTTAGTGTGTCTCTTCTCAGGTAGAAGGTCAAAGGACAAAGGTGATCAAGGGGAGCTATCCTGCCCTCCTTGACCAGGGAATAGGAATTCCCCAGCAGAGAGGAGAAGAACCAGGAAGAAGAGTAGAAAGTATTATTTCTAAGCAATTATCCACAGCCCCCCATTCATTTGCCAAATTGTCAGTTCTTTCTATATAAGCACTTTCCGTTAAAGGGGAAGAAATAGCTTTACCCGTGGTGTAAAATATATACTTTCTAATGTAAATCAAGAAGCTTTTAATACCATAATAAGAGCACGGTAGTATATTAATTGATGGAAATTGTGGAGTGGAATATTCATAATCAGCGGCGGCCTTTTCTTTGGAAGGAACAAAGGATTAAGTTAGGGAGACAGTAATGGTATTGTTAGCAGGCTATTTCAGTGATTTTCTCTGCGGAAGAGTAGAGAAAGGTGAAATTTCAACTGGGAATATTAGACTATGCAGATCTCTACCCAGGGGTATTCTGCTCTGTGCAAACCGACGAGCTGTGCTTTGCCTTATGATCCAATTGTTTTATTAGTGGAATCATTGCGTGTTTCATTTTGCTATAGTAATAGCACAGTGTCTGTCTAACAATAAATTATAGAGTCAGGCAAACAATGGTTTTGTATTTGGGATACAATGAAATATCTTATTAAAATGCAGACTTCCTTAGGTTTCCAAAATTAGAGTCTTATTTTAAAATGATTCCATTGGGCTTAATACACTGTTTTGAACTAATCACAGGAACAGAATCACTCTTTTGTCAGAACATAGAGGACTGTGGGAGTTACCTGTTTCCTTAGTATTTTCCCATTCATGTTTTACTCTCAAGTTCCCTTCTGGTTAGATCTTATTGGTTCCACAGCGGAAGGCATTGTGCTAACGGCATCACTCTCCTGCACGCAAAAGAGAAAATGAGCTCTAAAGCGGCCATATCCTTCCCGCCGCATTTCTCAAGCAGAATTCTGTTCTGATAATCGTCGTGATATGATAGTGATAGTAATGACAAAGCATAGGTGTTTGTTTGTTTGTTTGTTTTAATGATCACTTCATGCCAGGCAGTACAGAAAGCGGTTTACATGGTTTCTATTGTAGGATCCTCATGCAAGCCCATTAGCGGTAGATGCTGTTGTTACCTCCATTTTGCAGATGGGAAGATTGAGGTTAAGAGAGACTGAGCGCTTTCCCTTAAGTCACATAGCATGGCGGGTGTTGACCCTGGGGCCTGAATCTCTCCTGTCTGGTCTGTGATACTCTCCACTCACCCCTGCGGGATTGCTCTTCGTTCCCCTTGTCTATGATTAGAACCTTCCCGTGTTCTTGAATTCATCCAGACTAAATACTCTTTGCCTCTCCAGCCTCCAGCACATTTTTGGAGCTGCTGAATGGGGTCGAGGTGGAGCAACAAATGCAGTGAGAGTTTTTCTTTTTCCTTTTTCCGTTGCTAGACATCATGTCCCCCTCCAGGCCCAGGCTTCCTGCTGCGCGTTTCCTGTCTATCGTCTTCTCTGAGTCCTACTCTTCGCATCACGCAGATGAGGCTTCAGAAGCTCAGAGCTTGAGTCACCGCTCAGGCCCCTCCGACCCTAAGGTGTGCTTCTTCCCAGCCTCACCCGCATCTCAGGGATCCCACTCTGGTGGTCAGGAAATCATGCCCGGTGAATGAACGCCGGGAACCGTCCGCATTAAAACACATGTACACACAAACAGAATTTCTGATAGAAGTTGGAAGGCTTCACTGACGGAGAGCCCCTTCTTGACCAAGCCTCAGCCAGGCTCCTTGGAATCCTCTGCCCAAGTAGGCCTTGTCTTCCGTGTCCTTTCTGGGCATGGCCCCATTTTAGCAGGAGTCCCCACGCTCAGGATCTGATTGTCTTCCTGATTCCCCCATCATCCCCCCGGCACTGCCTGATCACCCTGGCCTGCCTCCAGCAGGAATCTTGTGAGCTCAGGAATTAGCAAGGAGTGCCTACTCTCTTAGTGATTTTCCAAGACCATTCCCGCCGCCCCTGCCCTGCTCCTGAGCTGTGGGATCCTCGCTTTGCCTTACTGTATCCGGAGTAGAGTCCAGCACCTCCTTCCTACTGCACAACCCCATTGCTGCAGTCCCCACACAGATGAGGTCGTCCCCCCTGAACTAAGTCGGCCTTACTGTTCTTAAAAAGTATCATGAAATTTTTCTTTTAATACCGCTCTGCTGCTTAACTGCTTAGACCTAACAGGGTTGGGACAGAGATACCAAGGGGTCACTTGCCTCTTCGCTGAATCTTGGGGCACAACCTCAAAACTCGGAACCCGCATTTGGAAGATGCTGACCCGCACTCAGGAGCTCTTCTGCGTCTGGGTGGGCCCAACATCTCCGCCTTCCCGTGTCAGCTTCCCATGGGCTGCTGATGTCATAACTCCTGGGGACGCCCTTCCTTATTCTCCCCACATTGCCAACACACTTTGTGGCCCACTGGCCCATCCTTTTATCCCCGACTACCACCCACACAAATGCTTTCCTCAGCAGATGTTCATTTATAAATATGGCCCCTCATTTATTCAGCAAATATTCATGGAGCTGGTGTGTGCCAAGATGGTGCCGAGATACAGTACAAGGATGAGCGGAAGACAGTCGTCATCTGTCAGGTCCCTGACGCCCATCTGGGACAAAATTCTCACCAGGCTGTTTGAAAGAGAGAAAAATATAGATGCAGTAGCGAATTTCTCATAAAGCCCCTCATATCTGTTTTTTAAACTGTCATTTATTTTAGAATTGTATCTTTCATCCACCCTTCTATTTAATGTTAAGTACCTTTTCCTTTAAAAAAAGATGACAGAAAATAGTAGTTACTTTTTCATTCCTTCCCTCCCCCCTTTTATATGGTCTTTCTCTTTGTTTTCTTTTTAAAGTCTTTAACTGGCAAAGTGAAATATTGAGAAGTTTATGTCAACAGTGTCTTTCTTTCTTTCTTTCTTTCTTTCTTTCTTTCTTTCTTTCTTTCTTTCTTCTTTCTCCTTTTAATTTTACTACAACTTAACTCTAAAAGTCTGGGGATATCTGAGGTATCTATATCCTCTAAGCTTGCCACTTGACGACACTTGATATTCCATCGTCCCTCCTAACTGTTTTTGTAAATGTTAGCCCTGTCTCTTCAGGCTCCTGCTTCCTCTGTCTCCCTCAAGGTGTGCCGTCCTCAGGCAGGCTGTTAGTAATCAATACTCGGTGATTTGCCTTCTTAGCCCTAAGAAGAAAAAAAAAAATTCTCCAGGTGCAGAACACAAAGGCAGAGCTCTTGTCAAGGGAGTCCTTGCTTTTCCATTCTCAGCCAAGGGGAGGCAAGGCCACTCCAGACAGCGTCCCCCCCCCACTATCCCTTGGCCCTTGGGAAAAGGGGATAGACAGTGTCCTGTTACCATTGTGCTACCCGACACCTCAAAACTGTGCCTGGAGTTTCAAAATCGCCAGGTGCCCATCGTTTTTAGAGCAACCTCATTAAGAATCCCAAATTTTAAGTTTCATTATTTAGAGACTCAGTACTATCCCAATTTATGACTCCGGCCACCTGGGCTTGGAAGCACAGTTCTGTCCTTTGAGGCATTTGTGAATGTTTGCAGCTCATGCAAATAAGCAACTCTCTTTGCTCTTCATCAAAGAGACAGCAAGAGGTCCTGATGCAACATGGTTGAGGCATTCAGTGCTTAAATTTGAAAGTGCCTTCTGGTGTAGTGTGTGTGTGTGTGTGTGCGCGCGCGCACACGTGCACACGCATGCGCATGCATATACCTGTGTCTTTTTCCAGCACCCATACTTGGTCCCATAACTCACGTGCAAGTTCACATTCCTCTGAGTGGAAGATGAAGCTGAAACAGGACCATTTTGAATAGACGCAGCATCTGAATTGGATGGGCAGCTTTCTTTCCTCCTGCCGCAGCTACCCAAGTGCCCTGTTGTCCACATATATCCCAGTTTGAAGACACAGTCTGTTTGGAAGGGTATTTAACCCCTCCCCCCACCAAAATAATAATTAAAGACATTGTTCACTTTACATTTAGAGTTTATGGCTATCAGAGTAATAGTCCACAACCAATCGCCATGACTTCTTTAAGGAAGTCACAATTTACCACCGGTCTATTATTCAAATGTAACATAATTAGCATTAAAAACAGATTATTCTTTCCAACCAGAATTGGTTGGCATGTAGTCTCTTTTTTAATCCATGTAAAGAGTTTGGCACATTTAAAGTTTTGTGTCAAATTTTTTACCAATTTTTTTCTTTCCTTTTTTTGTAAAGGATGGTATTCACCATAAATACAAAACTGCACATAGATAGTTACATGGGATTTACCCTTTTTTGCCTTTAGGAAAACTTGAACATGAGGCTCTGTGTTTTTCACCCATCGATTACCACAAAAGACAGTCAGACACACAAAATAAGAGTGCTGA